>NC_140515.1:38835587-39435587 GCF_964339955.1 Pipistrellus hanaki
ACTATTAACCATCTGGGCATGGCTTCCATGAAACTCAAAAGTGAAAATATCAAAAGTGGATTTGGTTTTCCCCAGGTGTGCAACTGTGATTGGGTCAGCAAGCAACAACAGCATACTTTGGCTTTATTTTTCCTTCTAACCTATCCTTTCACGAGTAGGGACGGAGGCACATACGTCTAAAATAGAAAAGAATACACTGACTCCAAACTGCTCAAACCGGGATGAACGAAACCAAAAGAATAAGCCACTTCTGCGCCCCACCCTTCTTGCCTAAAAGTTTCATCAGAGATTAGATTCATGTTCTCATCCATCTTGCTACTGTTTTATCCCCCACATCCCCCCGCTCCACAAACAAAAGACATATGAAGAAGAACCACGGGCAGAAGATTCCAGACTTTCGAAAGAGAAGACTTGGCCATGGCATACCGTCATGTTCTGTGTGGGTCTCAGACAACAAAGACAGGCGTGGGAGGAGGCGTGCTCACAGATGTGAAACCCCAGCTGCTCTGTCACATGGAGACTGATGCCAGACTGCAGGAGGTTATTTATAAATACCCATTGAGGCTCGAAATGATTAGGCTGAAAAATAGTAATCATCAAGTCAACACTGCATTTACTTGGTTAAACACCCATACAATGAACGGAGGCGAGAAGAGTCCTCTGAGCAGTTCACACCCAGATTCGTTAAGAGATCACCGTTAGTGCAGGATCTCATAACTACCG
The DNA here is from genome assembly GCF_964339955.1 of Pipistrellus hanaki. Lineage (NCBI taxonomy): Eukaryota > Metazoa > Chordata > Mammalia > Chiroptera > Vespertilionidae > Pipistrellus > Pipistrellus hanaki. Next base: position 38,836,311 of record NC_140515.1, read on the forward strand.
TCTCTGCTTCTGGAACAAGAGGTTCTAATGCAAAGAAACACAGCTCTGGTTCATCCTGTCAGGTAATTAACTCGGTGACGGAACTGAAAGAAGTGTCAAAGGCCAACAAAACTCAGCATTATCACAAATTTTCTAGGTGAAAGGTGAAAAACCACATGTCGGTCTACAGTCTCTTGGTAAAGCAAGTCAAATGCACCTTGGAAGAAAAGATGAGAAACTAATAAGCCTCCTCTTGCCTTTAGGAATGACCTCCACAATTTGAAACGAAAGGATAGTAACACTGAAGAGTGCAGGGGAGAAGAGGTGGCACAGACTCCCAAATGCTCTGAGGACAGGGATTAGGAAGTCAGCACTCTGTGAGGGTGCTGGGCCAGAGCCGGTTGGGGGCACAGTCACATAGAAATACACCCCCTACAATGAACCCTATGAAAAACGGTATCAAATACACATGCAAAGGAGTGCCTGTGGGGCTGCCAGAGGGAGTTTCCAGGCTCCTCAGCACGGGGAGTTGGTAGCAATGGTTACTGTGGTGAGCATACCCTAAAATCACCCCCTCCTGATCTCTAGCTCCTGGAGTTCAAGGCTTTGTACAATTCTTCCCATTGAGTGAGGGCAGGACTTGGGACTTGCTTCCAACCAGCAGAACACAGCAAAAGGGATGGGATGTCACGCCCATGGCTCTGTTACGCTGTAAGACTGGAGGGAGAGACTCCCCTTGCTGGCTCTGAAGGAGTAAGCTGCCATGCTGTGGCAAGGCGCTGTGGGCAGCCCCTGGACAATAGCAAGAAACAGGAACCTCAGCCCTACAACTGCAAGGAGATCAATTCCACCAACAACCAGAGGGAGATTGGAAACAGGCCTTTTCCTGGTCGAGCCTCTGATGAGACCACAGACCCAGCCAACACTGAGAATGCAGCCCGATGAGAACCCAGATAAGCAACAGAAAGGGTGAGATAATAAATTATGTTGTTTTTGAGCCACGAAGTTTGTGGTAATTTATTACAGAGCACAGAAAACGAATAACAGTTGCCGGGGAGGAAAATAATGCAGCTTTGGGTTCACAACAGGCCTCCCACTGGTGGCCAGGTGTAGGCCCCGGATCACAAGGTCCAGTCAGACACACCTGAGAGCTGCCGCTGGCCAGCCAGGAGTGTCCTGTGCCGCTGAGAGCAAGGACCACCCTGGCACAGAGAAGTGGACATCTCCCGGAAGAGGGCCGCTCAAAGTGAGTTGATGGGAGTGTAGCCGAGGTGAGAAGTGGATCCTGGATATATTTTCAAGGTAGAACCTTCAAGACTTCCTTATGGACAGGTTGTGGGGTGTGAGGGAAGAAAGCCAGTAAAGACGACTCTAAGGGTTTCTTCCTTGGCAGACGGGAGAATGGATGACATTGCCACCACTAAGATCGGGAAGGCTGTGGCTGGCACAGGCTTGGGGGAAGATCAAGACTGTTGAACCTCAAAGGGAGGGTGGGGATAAAAGGGAGAGATCAACCAAAGGACTTGTGTACACACATATGAGCCTAACTAGTGGTCAAGGACAATAGGGGGGTGGGGGATGAGTGTGTGTGTGGGGGGATTGGGATGAGGGTTTGAGGACAAATATGTGATACCAAAATCAATAAAGAAATTAATTTAAAAAAATTCCCTTTCAGATGTGCTGAATTTGACATATCAAGCACACATCCAAGTAGATACGTCCGTAGACAGTTTAATACAAAGTTGAGCCTGTACTTCAGGGATGGGGCTAGAGATGTAATTTAAAGGTGATCAGCTTCCAGGTGATATTTAAAGCGTGAGACCAGATGAGATCTCAATTAATTTAAAGAGAGAGCACGTAGGGACGAGCTTTGGGACTATGTTGAGGGGAGAAAGCAGCCAAGGAGACAGGAAGAGTATCTGGGGAGGATGGGAGGAAACCCAGAGACTGTGCTATCCCGGAAGTCAAATCAAGGATGCGTTTCAAGAAGGAGGCTGAAGAGCCACCCTGCCAATTGCTTCAATTAACAAGTTTATAATCTCCTCTCTAGTTTACTTATCTTTTAGAAACCCCAAGAAGGAAACTGGATTTCATGCACCCTATGGAAACAGGTATGAGGGAATCTGTTCACATGTAGTGTATGATTAACCTGTTCAGTGGGCCAATGATCCAATTAATCTGTGGATCTGGTTCAGAATAGTCTGGCTCCTTGAAAAGAAGTCACCTTCATGCTGCTGGGTCATTCCTCAGGAACGGCTGGGGCTAACCTGAGCTAAAAAGAGCTCTGACCATCCCGCGTCTTAGGGCCCTCACCGGCACACAGCTTCGGAGAGCTGAGAAGGGTTTACGTCCAGCCTCTCCAAAGGGATGTTCTGAAGGGAAGAGGGGATAAAAGGGCATTTATTGGGCAGAGATGTGATTCCTGAAAGCCAAGAATGAGTAAAACAAAATGAATCCAAATGCTTAAGAGTGTAGTAACGTAGTGCTAACCAGGTACCGTGGCCCTGACTACATAAGACACGGGAGAAGCAGCTGAGACACCAGAGCCCACCGCATTGAAAAAAGCCATCCCGACATGACAATTACTGCAGTACAGTGTCCTGCCTTGCATCCAGGAACGGAAAGAGAATATTAATAGAAAAAAAAAAAACAACAAACAACAACAACAACTGATGAAATGCAAATAAAACCCACAATTTAGTTAAGAGTAATGTACCCATATCCATTTCTTAGTTTTGACAAGTGTATCATGGCAATGTAGAATATTAATGATGGGGAAACGCAGTGAAAGGCATATGGAAAGTCTCTATAATTTCCTTATAATGTTCCTGTTCCATCTAAAATGATCCCCAAATAGAGTTTATTTTGAAAATCGAAAGAAGGAAAGCCACCGTACACCGTGGGGGGTTGTGTGTTTGCTTCGATTCTGTAGCATTTCTTCTCTGAGTCAGAGTCTCTAGTCTTAAACTGTGTCTACCCCCCCCCCCCCACCTGACTATAATTCTGCAATGAGACCCCTCAAATCACATGGGCTCAAGGACTGGAGTAACTGGGTCTGGGCAAGAAAAGAATACTCTCCTTTGATGTGGCCCAACGTGAGGCACTGGAACAATCCAACAAGCAAACTCTGGGCTCTACGAATCAGACAGGGTTTCCCACAGGTCAGGCATTCTCAGGCCTCGCGGCACCAACCTCGGGATCGTAGGGAGTTCTCACCGATTCCGACTTAAGTGGTACAAGGTACACCCGAGGCAGAGAGGCTTTGGAAGCTACCCCGTGACTCTAACGTGCAGTCAAAGGGAAGAACTGTATGTGGCCACTGTCACCGCCCCTCTGGTTTTCCTTGGCAGATAACCCATCAAGTCTTGAAAAAGAGAAAACACAGAGAGAATGACCTGTAAAGACAGACCAGTATGCAGACACGAAGAAGACAAACCTCCACGAAAAAGGAGCAGAGAGAAAGGAAATATAAGATACCTTTCTCTATCCACTTCTCTTTGGGTCAAAAACACTTCCTGCTCATTTTCACTTGTTTTGTGTGTGTGATAAAATATACAAAAACATTTACTGTCTTAACCATTTCCAAGGGTGCAATTCAGTGCCATTAGGTAGATCCACATTGTTGCACAAGCATCACCCCCTCTCCATTTCCAGAACATTTTCCTCATCCCCAACAGTCCTCGTTTCCTTACCAGTAGGACTTGGGCCAAACACTGAACATGAGCAGATAGGACTTTTAAACACATGCTTGTCAAACAAGCACATGAAAGCAGATCCAGACGTTGCGCATCTGTGCGCGCACCTTTCCTAGGGCAGGGTCAGAGGGCAAACAGCCCACGTGGTAACGTGCCTTAGAAGTCAACACACCTGGCCACAGGAGTCAGCGTCGTTCAAGACCCTAGTAAAGACCACCTCCTCTATGCCTCCCTGACCTGATGACTCATCCACAAACATCCCCGGTCATCGAAACTGTGTGCAGACCCAGAGCCATGCCCCGAGATCCTCGCACATAACCACTCGCCCATCTGCCAAGCGTTGTGTGGTCCCTCCCCAGGCAGCGGGTCAGAAGGTCAACGGAGGAAGGTGAACGTGACCTTCCATAAACAATGAGTGAAAGGATTTTTTTTTTTTTTATGAGAACACATAATCTAGACTCGTTGTTCTCAATAAAAGATACAGAAACGGTCTTTGTGTGCATCGAGGAATATGCTCCCTCCAATTTCTCTTCCAGCACAGCCACGCCACGCGCCCTGCCCCATTCCCGTGTCTGAAAGCAGCGTGCCTGCAGACACACTGGGCTCCACCGTATGTCACAGTGCAGCAGTGGTGCTCAATGGCACGTGCCACGTCACTATGGTGTTGGAGGGACAGCCCTCATGAACTGGGCAGTTTCTATCTCAAGTCGTTACTAGGAATTCCAGAGCTTCCAGAGCACGGTTGCCAAATCTTCTAATTTTTTTTTTTTTTTTAAAAGAAGTCACGAAACGGTGCTTTCATTCAGCCACCACTATCACATTTTGGCTCCAAACGATGCTTTGTAGGCCAAGATGCTTTTGAGATTGAATTTGACCTCTGAGCCACCGGTCTCTGGCTTCTGGGTTACATGCACAAAGCTACCATGTGAGTCACAGGAGAGATAAGAAGGAACAGATTATCTGTTTGTATCATAATCAGAATCACTAACCCTTAAACCCAACCCGAACATTTCACTCCTTGTAATGACTCAGCAGGTTCTTCTCGCTGCTGCCCCCGCCATCCAACCAGACCATGGCCAGTACCAGTACGCCTGTCTGCAGTGACCGTGGGTGGGTCACAGCTGTTTATTAAGCCGAGAACATGTATGTAGGCAAATATTGTAATGCTTACGAGTGCTTTCATATTTCAAACTATCGCAGGCAAGAGGGTTAACCCTCAAATTATTCTGACAAAATGCCGAGCCGTAAGTTGAATGCTCATTTTGGTCTCGTGGCAGATCTGAGATCAGGCAACTAAAAAACAAATGCCTGTGGAAAAATGACTATAAACTATACTTTTAAATAATGAACATGCAAATAAAAACTTCGTAGCACTACTGTTTTTTAAAATAATAAACATATAAGAGATCTCACTGCAACTCATCAAGCCCTTAGATAGCTTCAAAGACCATGAGTTTAAACATCTTCTTTTTCCCAGGACACGAAGCCGAGTTTGAACTTGAGTTATGAAAAGAAAAAAGAGAGAATGTGCAGTTCATCAATAGACTACTTTTGTTTCATTTAGGAGTAATCAGGAAAAGAAAAGGGTAACCAACACAAATTTAGATTACTAGGCACTTCTCCAACTAGAATAAAAATATTACTAAATTACAGAAACAAATTCTCTCTCTCTCTGGGAAACAGGAAGAAATTTTAAGATATTCCCCAAGGCAACGCCAGGTTCAAGTAGAATGATCAGAATGGCTTTCATTTTTTTCTTAAGGAGTAAGATGGGGTGGGGAACGGAAATTAGCCACAGATCTGCAAAAAGATTTGTCAATGAGAGAAAAATAAGCCTTATTCTAGTTTCATTCGCTTATGCAAAACCAGTAACAATAAAAACATCTATTCATTTATTCATCTTTCCATCACTTTCTTGACCACTGACCATATAGGCTGTACATAAGGCACTGCATTAGATTCTGCCCTTAAGAAACTTGCACTCTAAGGAAAGAGGAAGGCTACATAAACACAAGTGCAAGGGGAGTTCAGCTATTTCCACTGTCAGGGATCGACATTGTTTAAAAAAAAAACAAAACAAGGAGCATATAAGCTGAGACTCTGAAGCAGTGTGGAAATGAGTGATGGGACAATGGATAAAAGGCACCAAGAACAGAAATTAGTAAAGATCTAGAGGTGGCATGAGTTATTTGATGGAAAAAAGTAAGTAGGTCAGTTTGGAAAAATACAGGTGGAGGGTTGTTTATTACAGTTCGGTTGCATCAGTAAACATCAGCCTAGTGACTGACTGTAGGGATGAATTAGCTGTTAGGATGAATTTGAGATTGAGGCACTGTGGTACGTAGAGCAGAAAAGTAAGAAACGAGGTTGGAAAGAAAGGTTGGGCGGGTGTGGTTACAGGATGGGACTGCACTTCATTTTGAGGTCAAGGAAAGTCATGGATGGTCTGAGATAAGAGATACTAAAATACGGATGTTAGGAAGATAAAGACAGCACCTTGTACAATGTAGGAAGAGGGGAAGAATATTTTAGGAGAGCCAGAAATGAGAGCTGAGCTAAGACTGTCGTAGAGGGAGTGGATGAATAAGAGATTTTAGGGATTTCTCGTCTCCGCAATTTGGTGGTGGCTGTGGTGTGCAGGGAGGGAGGGGAATAAACAGCTCCTCTGAAAGATGCTCTTAGAACAAGGAAGAAAAGATTTCAGGTAATTTTTATGACCTCCTCTTTTCAAAATGAACTGAATCTACCAAAAAAAAAAAATTAAAAATGAGGCTGCTGGAGTCAAAAGTTATCCCTAATATTGAAGCTTAGGAAATGCATGAAGAAAATATAGCCAAGTAAACAAATCCTACTAAGTCTTTAAATAGGCATCAAACTATAGAGTTCACCAGGGGAGTTCTAAAGTAGGGAGAAGGAGAAGAATTAGCCCATTGCCTTTTATTCCAATTTTCCCTTCGACATTCACCAGCATACATGCACCACTTCAATTGGTATCACCGAGAACATTCTGGAATTGATGGGGGAAGGTGTGCAAATGACCCCGGAATCAAACACGCTCTTGAGCACTGCCAAGAGGATGCAAGTCACCCTGGGCACCTAGCTATCCAGCTCTGACTGCTATTTATTCTAGAGAAAATGTTGCCACATCCTGTCTCACAGGCCCCCTGGCAGGTAAAAGCATCAGTGACTAGCACAGCACAGTAAGCTCACCATTAACCTTAAAAGGCAAGAGGAAAGCAAACCAGCCTTTCCCCAGTGGTCCCTGTGGGATGTACCTGTGAAAGAATTTCAACCCCCACCAACCTGACCTACAGAAAAAGAGAACCACAAGGACATGAGATTTGGGGCAAACTCTTGCTTCCTCTGAATCCTGTAAGGCTCCTCATTTACTCTGAAGATATGGAAAGGACTAATATTTTAGCATTTGTGCATAAATAATACCTCATCCCAAACATAGCACTGAGTGAAAGCAGGGCTGCCTGATATTTTTGATTCGTGAAAGTCAATAATCAGCAAACAAAGTAACAGGAAGAGCTCCACGCACGAACGCTCTTCCTACGACTCCCCTGGGCCATGTCCAGGTGAGTGACAGGAAGTCTCTTCTCAATCTACATTTAATGCACATGCATGCTCTAATTCGAGTTTGATTATCCTTTCCTCCTTTACTAGCTCTCCCTACCTACACCCTCTAGTTGAGTCTGATGATTTAAATGTTTTATATCTTCCCTGCCCAACACTGTAGCCACCACCCACATGTTGTTACCGGGCACCTAACATGTGGCTAAGTACAGCTCAGGAACTGAATTTTTAATTTTGCTTAATTTTAATTAATTTAAAATGTAAATAGCTACCCAAGGCTAGCAGCTATATAACAGAAAAACACAGCTTAACCCTGCTTTGAAACGTTCACATGAACACAGACATCGCCTGGGATCTTGTGAAAATGAAGATGCGGATGTAACAGGTCTGGGCAAGCCTGGGAACCTGCATTTCTCAGGAGCTCCCCGGTGATGCCTGCTGGTGCATGAACCCTACTTGGAGTTGCAAGACTCTACCTGCTTCAGGAAGCATCACTGTGACACAGAAGCTTCATGCGTCAGTAGTCTCCAAATTCTTTTGATCACACACCCTGTCAGTAAAAACTTCTGAATACTAACTGCTCTACCAACATTCTACATATTGCTATAAAACAATACATGTAGACGTTTGAAAAGGTCAGAAACAGATGAAATAAGCAATATTTAAAAAGTAAAATCACAGTACATTAATATTATTATTAACTAGTATGTCAAGGCATAATATACACTTGAAATGACATCCACTGTTAATAGTGTACGTAAATCCACATTTCAAAACACTTTCCTGATGAGTTGAATTTCTTTGGCCATCTTGTGTTTGATCTGAATAAGTAAGCATTGATTTTTATTTATTTTTTTAAATCTCACTAACGAAGCTCTTATGAACAGCTGGAGATAGGTCAGTAGACTATTTCGGTGTGTGTGTGTGTGTGTGTGTGTGTGTGTGAGAGAGAGAGAGAGAGAGAGAGAGAGAGAGAGAGAGAGAGACAGGGAGAGAGAGACAGGGAGAGAGAGACAGGGAGGGAGGGAGGGAGGGAGGGAGAGAGAAAGAAGAAGGAGGAGGAGGAGGATTTATATTACTGATATTTTCTTCAATCTGCAATCACTTTACAGAAAAATTGTAAGCCATATGTATATTGCATGGGGGTTAATATAGTTAAAAACTACAAAACAATCCACAAATACACTTCACTGAGTTCTGGATTGAAAGGATTCCTCTGAACCCAGCCTCCCCCAGGTCCCCTGCTGCTTCCTACACACAGGTAGCCTCTGATACCTGCAGCCAGCCAGGGGTACCGCCTTCACAACGAATGTTAAATATTAATAACGTATAATTTCTCTAGCTTTTCAATATCCATAAATATACATAGAAACTTCAGTTCTCCTTCAACAAAGGTATGTCTACCTCGCATTGGTAACAACTGGTGTAGACAGTGCATAGTATTTTCAGAAGGATCACAATGCTCTGAAATAAAAATTCCCTTCTGACAATGAATCTTATACTCTTGAAAGCACAAATATTGAATTTCTACGCTCTTAGAAATTCTTCTTAAATTAGTATGTAGGTATAATTATAATTTCAGTCGGGTTTACTGGGAACTGAGGAAAACCACATTAGATGTTATGTGAAGGGAGAAAAAAATCAATGTGCAAAAGTAGCCAAATCCTAAAAAAGAAGCATAGTGCCCTACTAGATTAATATACACTGCAGACCCATTGTCATCCAAACAGCACGGTATTAGCACAAAAAATCAATAAACCAATCGAGGAAGAATCTGGAATAGATGAGGTGTATATAGAAATTCGGCCTATAACAAAGGTGGCATTTCATCCAGTGGCAGTTGGGTTAACGTAATAAACGCTGTTGGCAATGACAGTTATCCGGAAGAAAGCACCTCATGTCCAAACTCTATCCCGTGGTTCTCAAGTGGGAGCATGTGCCTGTGAGGGACAGCTGGCGATGTCTGGAGACATTTCTGACTGTCAAAAGGCAGAGGCGGGGTGGAGGGATGCTCGCTAGGCATCTAGTGGGCTGAGGCCGGGATGCTGCTAAATGTCCTACGACGCACAGACAGCCCCCCACACAGAGACCCAAATGTCAGGAGCTAAAAATGATACACTGAGAAATCCTACCCTAGCTCTCACCCTAATGTGTATCATGAAGCAATGAACAAGAACTCTCCCTAGCCATAGCAATAAATACATGGTAGCTGTTTTTAACTATTGCCATAAATGGTAAATCATATTAGGAATATGATTAATTATTAATGATTTTTACTAGAAAAGTGTGCTTTTGTTCGGAGTACGATCCAGGTGGCTTCACAGAGTTTAGGGGATTTAAACTATAGAGGTCTGAGAATGAAAACTTCAACAAGTCAGGGAGATTATAAACCTCGCTAGAGCAGGGACTGTGCTCATCTCATCGTCTCTAACAAAGGCTATGGCCTTGGAGCCGTGGTCGGCAAACTGCAGCTCTCGAACCACATGTGGCTCTTGGCCCCTTGAGTGTGGCTCTTCCACAAAATACCATGGCCTGGGCGAGTCTATGTTGAAGAATTAGCGTTAGAAGAAGTTTAAGTTTAAAAAAAACATTTGGCTCTCAAAAGAAATTTCAATTGTTGTCCTGTTGATATTTGGCTCTGTTGACTAATGAGTTTGTCGACCACTGCCTTAGAAGATACAAGACAAAGACACCTGATAAATACATTTTGATTTCATCTTTAGGGCACAGGGAAAAAGATGCACCAATGACCTTAGAACTAGCATTTGCATAGGACCGTTTTTAGTGCAGAAACTGACAAGACTCAGCCAGCCTGTTGAATGGGGCCATCTGGGGAGCCCTCAAATACTTTGCAGTGACAGCTCTATGTCCTGAAACCTGCTGGGGAATAACCAGGCGTGTGGTCCCATAGGCTGCCATGGGGGCCGGGGATGCCACAAAGGCCCACTGGTTTCTGGGAATTCTCTGAGGATCCTTCAATAAGCTCCAGGCCCCTGAGCCTCAAGATGGAACGTAAGCCCATACCCACTCACACCCCAGACTTCAGCACCGAGAAGTCATTAATAACTTCTTCAGCCTAGTTTTCCTAGAATATAAAATGGGATGTGGAGATAAAGAAAGATAAAGGTACCTTTCAGCTACAAAACAGAGTAAGTCTAACCCTCTGCTGATCGCACAATAAAGTTTTCAACAAATACTGACAACCAAAACAACCATCAGGAGGACACAGTGAGAGTACATTGTAACACTTAACACAGAAGGAAGGAAGCCCACGTGCTCTCAGACCCTCAGAAAGCAGGTGGTGTACGCCGTGGTGTACGCCTATGAGTTACTCTTCTGGTTTTTCAAAGTCTCTGTAGACATTTTAAGTTCCTGTGGACGAATAGGAAGCAAACGAAATGATGGACTCCCCTAAATCATATTTATAGCAATCACCTCTTTGTAACACGGTTCTCTCTTCCAACCATTTAAAAATTATAGGAAACAGCTAGATGGATGATAAAGATAATCATTCTATCAAAGTCTCAAGACACTGGAACCAGTCATGAAGCACCGAGATGGATCCAAGGTTATTTCTCACCTGCTGCTGCACCCGCAGCTAGAAATGTAAAATTCAATTAGAACCAGTCCCTTCTAGGACCCATCCCCTGGTGAAACCCATTACATCTTTCTCCGCTTGAAAAACACACATAACCTAAGTTGTCTCTGATTGACAAAGGAGAGAAAAAACAAAAAACAAAACAAAGAAGAGTTTGCCAGGAATACTTCAAGTAAGACAATCTAGGTTCCTAAATTTAATATGGGCTAGCCGTGTAAATACAAAAGTCTAAGACTTTAGTAAAAATATTGACAACTACATCACCCACACGGCATGCATAGGGACTTCGAAACAGTAAGTGTCCCTGTAGTCCACCTGCAATGCCACAGAAATCAATCTTCCCGGAGAGTCCAATTTTATTTAAAGATCGCGTGTATGGGTTGAAAGCAGGGAGCTTTTATTTATTTTACTTTAAAACAAATACAGGCATTTCATAGGACTGTACTGTTTACGTAAGTTTTAAGATCAATAGGAAATGTCAAAGAAACTTTGATCTTGTGTTTCTGTGTTTTGGGTCCCTGCTCACTGCTCTCTGCCATTCCAAACTACTTCTGGGGAAAGACCTGAAGTCACTAGTTTGCGAATTCTCTCCCTGAGGAAACAAAATCTATACTAACAAAAAGGGTAATATGCTAACTAGACAGGGTTGACTGGACACCTTCCGGATTAAGCCATAGTGGCAGGGGACGAGGCAGAGGAGGTTAGGGGCAATCAGGCCAGCAGGGGAGGGCAGTTAGGGGTGATCAGGCTGGCAGGGGAGAGCAGTTAGGGGCGATCAGGCAGGCAGGCAGAGGGGTTACGGGCCCTCAGGCAGGCAGAGGAGTTAGGGGTGATCAAGCAGGCAGAGTGGTTAGGGGCAATTAGGCAGGAAGAGTGGTTAGGGATGATCAGTCAGGCAGGCAGGTGAGCAGTTAGAAGCTAGCAGTCCCAGAGTGTGAGAGCGATGTCCCACTGGCAGTTGGACATCCCTTGAGGGCTCCCAGATTGGAAAGGGAGCAAGCCAGGCTGAGGGACCCCTCCCCCCCAATGCACAGATTTTGTGCACTGGGTCTCTAATAAGTAAATAAATAATCAAACATGGGAAGAGACACAGATGATCCAGGACAGGTTGGGGTGGGGGAAGAATGAGCTTTCAGGTAAGCAATACTCTCTCTCTCTCTCTCTCTCTCTCTCTCTCTCTCTCTCTCTCTCTCCCCTCTCCCTCTCTCTCCCTCCCTCCCTCCCTCCTTTCTCTCTCTCTCTCTCTCTCTCTCTCTCTCTCTCTCTCTCTCTCTCTCTCTCTCTCTCTCTCTCTCACCACTGGGGATAAAGGTGGATGCCTTGGAGAGAGAAAAAAAGAATAGCTAGGGAAGCCATTTAGGGGTGTGGACTGGTAAAAACAAACAAACCCCACTCTCTTTCCCCAAGAGAATGTGGCTTTTCTCTGGCATATTTGATCGGAAAGTGCAAACACAATAATTAACAGTGAATCCTGAAGCTTCCACACACCAGAAAAGGGTGTCACTCCACACGAGATGGGAAAATAGGGGGAATGCATTCAGGTAGTCCAGTAACACTGGACAGCTCAGTGGGGGGGGTGGGGGGGGGGCAGGACGGCTGTCCAGAGAGCTAATCAAGTTCTCCAAACACCTCAGGAAGCCTGAGAAAACTGATGGAAGGATGGTACCACACCGGCCAGGAGGGGCAGCCGCCAGCCACGCGAGGGGCACCGGAGTCCAAAATGACCATCTCCGGGGGAAACAAAGCCTTCGCCTTCCCCGCTCTGATTCAAGAAAAGAACTCTGGATCCACCTTCCTCGGTTTCTGCTCCGGGGGAACACACCAGCTGCTGCGGCTTCCCCACCGCAGGGACGCATGTCAATCACGGCCAAGCCCCGCGCTGCTTCCCCCCCCCCCCCCCCCCCCCCCGATGTGTGATTCCCGCAATCAGCCCGCTCCAGGGCTGAACCCCAGCCTCGCGAATGAGCCTTTTCTAGGGCACACCCCGGGAGGCGCTACCACCCCCTGCGTATGTCGTTTAATTATGAAACCTCGTTCTAGATGCCCTAGAATTCCTCCCGAGCGTCGGGGTAATTGGTAGAAATTAGCCACAAGGCCACTTAAAGAGGACACGCGCGACGATCATTTTTATGAGAATTTTCATTTTAGTTCCAATATCGTCTTGTACTTTCCCCAGTACATCCTGTACTTTGCCCTTTTCAAATGCCAAAGGAAATAAATGTTCGTGGTGTCATGTGGCCTATCACAAAGGCAATGTAATGCATTTGTACTCCACTTGTGGTACCCCTTGGGAGGCCATCCTTCGGATGTTTTTTAAAATGAAAAAAACAAAAAAACAAAAAACAACAACAAAAATACACACAACGAAAAATAATATTCTTTGTGGAAAATCACTGTTATTTGGACAATAAAAGGATCGTGTGTGTGTATGTGTGTGTGTGTACACACCACTAGTTGGGTTCATGCTGTGTGGCTGCATTGTCCAGGTGCACTTCGGGTACTGGCAAAGGTGTAAACCCAAAACAGATCCACCTTGCCCTGAATTGGTGGTCCTGTAATGAATGATGGAGCAAAATTCCAGGGCCTGGTATTCTCCCACTCAAGTCAGGAAAATTCTATTGAGCAATACCTACTCAGCACCTGGCACTCTCAGTCAGCAACGGGAATCCAAAGATGAAAGAAGATTTAGCAAAGGGGGGGGGGGGGGAGGGAGGAGGGCAGACACATGAAAACCAATAACAAGAGCATCTGAGAAGACGGATGAGTGTGTGGGTGGAAGGGGGACGAGGCAGTTCAGAGAGGGGAGCAGTTCCACGGAAGCGAGCATCCGAAATCTTCAAGTTGCAAGACGGCAGCCAGTGGGGTAGGGTTGGGGTTGCACCGTGTTATTTTGAAAAAGCGAGGCAACGGTTTAAAAAGACCAGTTCTCACCTAAAAATCCAGATTTCTGGCTCTTGAAAAAAGTTCAAGTTTCGGCAACACTTGGCAACAATGGGCAGAGTGAGCACTGGCTCTCCAACCCACAGGAGGCCCTCCTTGAGAAGCCTGGCCCTCGGGGCACCTGAGTGTGCAGGCCCTGACTTCCAATGAAGGCCGTGCTCAAGTGTTCAGATTCCTGACCTCAAGAGGGGGGACCGACGGCAAAGCTGAGAACTCTCTGGGATTTGCTTTCCTGGAAATAAAAGCCAAAAGCCAACCCAACTGTCCCTCTCTGCATCCATCGCTTGTCACTGGGTGGCCCCGAGCTGACTCATTAAACTTGCTGTCACGGCCTGAGAGGAAAGACTTCTCAGACTCCAAGCAGATGGTCAATTTGGGATGGAGCAACTCACTTAATTAGCACTGCTCTCGGCAAGCCACTGCAACTCTGAGACCACCAGGTGCATCTAGGATAGCAAACCTGGGCTCAGTAAGCAACACCGAAGTGGGCTGGTCCTCCTGGGCTTGCCATGGCCTCACACAGCTCAGACTTCTCTCCTGGCTCCTAACCGCCCTGCAAACACCTCCCAGTGGACATCCTGCCACCAGCAATTGCCACAAACGTGATACAACCAAGCTAATGTTCCCCTTCTCCTGTGGTAGGTCCCCTCTGAGTGTCCCTCCTGGCTCTGTGTGTCCCTCAGCTGCTGCATGACTTGAAGTCTTCTTTGGCTATTAGAATTGCTTCACCTGATGTGCCCTAGACCCGGACGTGTCTGGAGCAACTCACAGCAAGTGGCTCTCAGGTGCAGGATTGTGGAGGCCGGGAGCCCAGCCTCAAGGTAGACTCCTGTGTAAGGCTGAGGCGTTGCACCCTGATGGCTTCCTCCCCTTCCTTATCCTATGTCTCCCCTCCTAACCGATTCCTCTTGGGAGAACCTCCCTCAGGACCCTATCAGGGTCCGCTTCCCCATCACTGCCCCTTTCCAGTTAATCCTCCCAGTTTTTCGGAGTCAAAAGCTGACTCATATTTTAATTCATCTACCTCCATGCTGTTCCTTTCCAGCTAAACATTAAATCCAGTATTTTCTCTTATGACATATCTCACATCTGTCTCCCTTAGTTTTTTACTACAACCTACTCTAATTACTGATCATCTCCCACCACAACTATCACCATGTTTTTCTCAACTTGTATTTCTTCCCCTCATAAGCGTTTGAAAACTCAGCACCTCTAATGGTTGCTCCTCTAAAACAAAACAAAAAAAACACACACACAAAAACAAAACTATGACACTGGTTTCCCATGCCTTCAGGATAAAGTTAAAACTCCTTAGCTTGCCTGTCAGACTCCTGGATCCAGGCCTCATGCTTCTCCCCATTTCCCTCCGAACCTTGTGCTCCTGTCGCCCCCCCATTATCCGTGATCAACTTTCCCAGGCTCCCACCTCCCCTAGGCCAGCGTCCCGAGGGACAGTGTCTCCCCACTTGTGCCCTGTTCAAATCTACCTATCCTTCCAGACCAGAGCAAATGAAGAGCCTTCTCCCTCCGTGAGCAAATTCCAGGTAAGAGGTGAAAACAGAGACCCACATTTGCATACAGACTTTACATTCCCCTAGTAGGTTCGTTTCTTGAGAGCTGGGAGCTCTTTAGAATCCTCTCTGCCTAGTGAAGCTACATCACACATGTTTATCTTAGAAAAAAATCTAACTGAAGAGGAGGAACATTTACCACTTAAAATGGTGCCAGTTATTCTCCTCAACCAGCAGATGTGCCCCAGAATGGATGTGAGACAGGAGGCGTGGAGATGCTGTTTCCTCCATCTCAGTTCCCACATACACACCTCCTAGGTGCAAGCATCTCAGCACCCTAGGTGTGAATCTAATGAACGCTTCCTACAAACCCCAACCCACTTCCTTCCCTTCGGGGCTGATTGTTGGACACACCACTCTGGCCTAGTCCTGAAGGAAAAACATGCATCCGGCAGGTAGAGAGATGCTACAGTATTTACATTTCACGGGCAATTAAAGATATTTTCAAGGGCAGTTTCTTTTTTTTTTTTAATTTCTTTATTGATTATGGTATCACATAATTGTCCTCATCCCCCCATTTCCATTCTAAACCCCTCCCCACATATGCCCACCCCCTGTTGTCCATGACCACTGGTTAGGCTTATATGCATGTACACAAGTCCTTTGGTTGATCTAGATTGTATGCATTTTCCCGCCTCCAAACAGGGCTTCGCCCTCTCCATTAGCTGCAGTTCCTCTGTGTGTCTCGCCCCCTGACCCCAGGCCAAAATGTGGACAGTGCTGACAAATGTCCTGGTCCTCTGTGCCATATAAAGTATTATTCCAGGGGACCTGGACTCAAATGACTTGAACCCATTAGTGATGAAAAACACATCATGGACCCCTTGTACTAGCTCGATGTGTGAACTGTGACAATTCAACAGCTGAAAAATTAATTGGCACAAAGCATTTTTGTACTTATGTCTACAACCATCAAGGACCTAGAATTAAACCCACTCTCACAAAACATCAGCAGTGACATTTTAATAACCGACTTCTCTTAGCCATCATGTTTTGAGATCTTTGGCAACTTATTCTAAGGAAAACTGCCCGGAAAGAAAAAAAATGAAGGACAACTTAACTGTATTTAGAATTCAAAGCAAATGCAATAATATTGTCTGTTAAAAATCACTCCATGTCCCAAAGAAAGAGTAGAGAGAAGAAGTACAAAACTCTCTGCTTAATCTAAGTGTCTCATTTGGCTATTCATTCTTGATTCAGTTTTCAAAGTAACTGACTTTAAATTCAACACACTGAGGATTAAGAACAATTTATAACTAGATGTGTGATTTGGCCTGCCATCCTAAAATGAAATGACATTTACAAGAATTTTCAAAAAAGAAAGGATCAGGCAATTTTTCCTAGATTTAAGTGAAATTTGTCAAAATGATAGAGGGCTCAGGGAAATGTTACTGTACCGAGCTTTGGGAATGAGTCATTAATAATCCAGTTAGACTGTCAATGATGCTCTCAAATTACCCCAAACTCCACTAGAAAACATTTCATTACAAGACAGACAAAATCCTCCCACGCATGTGCATCACTCCTATGTTTGCCCGAAAGAAACCAGGTCCAAATGAAAAGCTACTTCTTCCAGAGACATTTCCTTAGTTTCCTTTCCTGCAGGACGTGACGTCTCCTCTTCCCAGACTCCCATGGTCGGATGCCTTATTTTCTCAGTTAACCTGTACCTGCCTGGAAGGCAGGCTCCATACCCAGGTGAACCTTGCACCTGTACCCTCCGGCGTCCCATGACGTAGAGCTCCTAGCTTGTCCCTTATAAAGAATACAAGCTCAGTAAGTACAATTGAATGAATGAATGAATGAATGAATGAATGAATTGCATGATTTTGTTCTTTTTCCTGGTCTTGCTGTAGACCCTGAAACCTAGTTATTTGCCAAAAACTTTATGTGCACTTTCCAAACACATTAAAGTGGACCTCCCAGTTTCAAGTAGTCATCCCATGGTGATTCTCGAGAATGAACTTGATCTGGACTGACAGTAATCTAGAAAGTTTGGCTACACCTCTTTCAACGGGGTCGACTTACAAAACATGAACGAGGAAATTACCTCCTCTTGGAGAGTGAAATCGTTTCACTTAGCAGCGCCTACAGCTGTCAGAACTTTGGCAGACTTCGTGAAAAATATCATCTTAACTGTCTGTATTAAAAATTAATCACATAAGATTTATTTTGTTTTCTTTCTACTAAACTCCCCAAAGAGAAGGTTCTTCTGTTGTGGGAATGTTTGATTGTTTATTTTTAATAGTGTGGGGGGTATTTTTCTCATGATGCAAAAAATAAAAATAAAAAAAATTGGTTATTGCACTTGCAAGCAGAGAAAGTGCCTGTACTTTAAAATTATACTGTATAATTTCCACACTTTCCACACAAAACTGACAGGGAATGGAAGTGGGCAAATTCTCTTGGTCATTTTGCCGTAAGAATGGTCAACTGCCATTTTCATTACCGTACTTGGTAAGTTACCAAACTTTTGCAATTTCTTTAAAACAAAAAACAAGATGGGAGGGTCGGGGGGAGCAGTTTCAAAGAAGACCCAGCACGAAGTTGTACAAGGAATTTCTTGTATCTACAAAGTTCATTACATCATCTTGGTGGGTAGTCCAGGTGCTCTGGACTAGAGTGAACTCAAACTCACAGAGAATGCATCTTCTCTTTTTAAAAACCACCCTGCACACCAGTGTTTCATTCTTCTTAATAGCTTGACCCATTTTCCTCTTCTAGAAAGTAAGCTCATTAGGTACCTTGGTAAAGACCTCAACGTCGGGGTCTGAGCTTCCTTGCCTTTAAAATGGAAATAAAAATAGTATCTAATTTCATAGGCTGATTATGAGGGTGAAATGACACGCATAAGGCCTGGCACACAGCGGATGCTCAGTCAGTGTCATCATGCATGTCTCATGTGGAACCTCAAACCACCATGGCTTCCAGAACCATTTCCTCTTGTGATTGACCCAGATATTGATCCACAGCCAATCAACAGAAAGAAACAAATATGCCCAAAAGGCAGATGTTAAAAAAAAACAAGCCTCACTCTACAAATACCATGGTTATTCTGGACATTAGCAATGGCGTATGCCGTCTCTCACTTCAAATTCTAATGCACATTGGCTCAGACCAAGAACCCCTGATCAGCTGTGAAGAAATGAACTCTGCTGGGCAGCGAAGAGGAGCCCATCTTAGCCACACAGCCTCCCGCCTCTGTCTGTCCCTCCTGAGCTCACCAGCCCAACGTTTGTCCACTTGGCAAACCAACTTGTAAAAGGGGAGAAAAAGAAATAGTCACTCGGCACTCTCCCTCCTTTTAAACTGTGATCCATGTTGTCATTCCTCCTATGATAGATGGCCAACGACAGATCCGTGTCCCTCGCCAGACTTTATTTCAATTGTTTTTTGTTTGTTTGTTTGTTTGTTTACAAAAGCAGCAAAAATACTTCCATTGTTTTAAAAAATATATTTAAAATGAATATTTATTGCTCCTTTTGAGAAAAAAATCTCCATCTCTCTTTTTCTTTCTTTCTTTTTTTTTTTTAAATATATTTTATTGATATTTTACAGAGAGGAGGAAGGGAGAGAGATAGAGAGCTAGAAACATCGATGAGAGAGAAACATCAACCAGCTGCCTCCTGCACACCCCCCACTGGGGATGTGCCGGCAATCAATGTACATGCCCCTGACCGGAACTGAACCCGGGACCCCTCAGTCCGCAGACCGACGCTCTACCACTGAGCCAAACCGGGTTTGGCTCCATCTCTCTTTTTCTAATTAGACCCAATAAAAATATAACAAGAGGAACCATTCAACTGGTCAAGCCATCCTGAGAAACATCCTCCAAGCCTTGAAAACCAAAATCAAGACCAAATCAATTACAGCCATAGGTTCAGGTGGGTATTGTTTGTTTTTCCTCCTAAGGGATTCACAGAATTTATGTTGGGTTCAAAATGGTTAAGCGTGGAGAAAACCATTAAGTTTGTATGTAGCCTAAAAAAAAAACAAACGAGTATGTTTTTCTAGCCATACTCTTCAGATTATAGTACTATACTTTAACTGGCTGGGCTTGAACTGTTCTGGAAGTACTGCTCTTCGGAGGGGATGCTTTTTTCTAGCTGAGTTTAATCCAATAAATTAAAGGAGAGAAAAGATATAAAATGGAACTCTCTATGGAAGCAGTCAGGCACGGACAGTCACAGGACACTAGGAAATGTTCGCTGGTTGTCCGTGTTTTGCATTACCAGTCAGAGGGCAGAGGCCCTGCCAACACCCATCAGCCACCTCATGATGCTCCCCACCCAACCTTGGAGGCCTTACCTGTCGGTTTTCTTGATCAGGATGGCCCTGAAGATGTGCTCCAGGGGTGTCTTCTCCTGCTTGTGGGTCGGCTGCACGAAAGGGTGCAGGGCCACCAGCAAGAAGCCCTGCTGGTACAGCTCCAGGAGCTGGGCGGGCAGGTCTCGCAGGGAGGCCAGCCTCACTGCTGAGGACCGCGGGAGCTCGGCTGGGAGTGGAGAGAGGAGAGGCTCATCAGAGACCCACCAAAACCGCCTGCCCCGCACCATCCACATCCCTCTTCCTCTGCCCTTTCCTGGGGCCTGTAGGGTCACCTCTTGTTAAAAAATGTCTTAACTAACTCCCCCTGTCTTAACTAACTACTGTCTTCAAAGAGGACTTATACGCAATTGGCTATTTTCCAGCTCAACCAGAAACATTGGTAATTGGATGTTTTAAATCTAGAGTTAATTTTTTTTTTGGTCAGAGATTACCTTTAAACATCACCCTCAAAAAATAAAAAAGAGCAGAAGGAGATGGAGGAGGTGGAGGTGACAACTGCATGCAAATATAAAATTTGGCAAACAGCAGCACAAACAAACTCAAAAAGATAGACTGGAAGAAAATTTCTGTGATGTTTAAGACAAAAAGGTGATTTCCTTGATGTGCAAAGAAACCCCCCCCCCAAAAAGAAAATAAAAATAAAAATAAAAATGGGCAAAGTATAGGAATAGGCAATTGCTTAAAAAAAAAAGCCAATCACTATTTGCAGACACCCAAATTAACTAAACATTATAACTATGCATGTCAAAACAAATATTTTACACTTATTAAAATTTAGATTAAAAAATTTTAAGGACAAGATTCAAAATTCAAAAGGTATCAGCATATATACAATGAAAACTATATCCCAGCCCTGTTCTCTGCCTCTCAAGCTTTTTCCCTACAGGTAAGCAATATTATCCATTTTTTATATGTACACGATAATCATCGCCGAATTCATACAAGTAAAGATGTCTATGTATCGTCCTCCCTTTTTACACAAATGGTAGTATAACATTAATGCACCTGGCTTTTAATCATTTTCTCATCAGTTATCAGTACCCTTTTCTTAGAATCCATTCAACAGTAGTAGGGAGAGCTCTTCCTTATCCTTTTTAAAGGTGCACAGGGTACCATAGTGTGATGGACCAGAGATTATTCAAACTGTTGTTTTTATAAGTAATGCTGCAATGAAAAATATAGCTCATATAGTACTTATAAAAAGTAAATTCCTAGGTGTGGAATTGCTGAGCTAAAGATAAATGCACTGTAATGTTTTCAGATATTACCAGATTTCCTCTACGGAGCAGTACAGATTTACCTCTCATCAGTGCTATACAATCACTGGCTAATCTCATTGTGAGGAGTTCATTTATATTCCTCTTATTACGTAATTTTTATTTTTTAATTAAACATTTCATGATTAAGTACTATCTTTAGTATTTGCATTTTCTGTTAACTGTTCATATCTCTACCCAATCTTCTAATGGGTTATAGGCCCCCACCCCCTTTTATTTTCTGTTGGTTTGTAGAAACTCTTTATGTATTAGGAAATAAGGCCCTCAGTTGTGACACCAGCTACAAATATCTTAACCCAATTGGTTGTCTTTTAATTTTGCATAAGCTGGGGTTTTGCCATGAAGAATTTTTCTTATGAAGTTGAATGTATCAATCTTGCTTCAACCACTTCTGAGCTTTATGTTATAGCAGAGAGATCTGGAATTATAAAATAACTCTCCTGTGATATCTTGTAGTATTTTACTTTTTTGCATGTACATTTTTGATCCAGTTGGAATGTACGCAATATGAATTAAACATCCCCCCCCCAAGGTTTACACATATTTCCTCATTGACTGGAGATGCCACCTTTATCATATATTACATTCCTGAATATATTTAAGTTTGTGACTGTGATTCATTAATCTATTTTAATAATTTTCTTTTCATTTTAGTTTAATATCTGTTCAGGCTATTTCCTGAATTTTCCAGTTCATTATCTGAATATTCCTGTCTATTCTTATATATTCATTTTTCAATTGGTCTTTAAAATCAGCTAATCAAATTCTCCCTCAAAAATAATCTTGTTGATATTTTTATTGGATCAAGTTCAAATTATAGCTTAGCTAAAGCAGAATGAATATTTTCATCAGTCCACAAGTTCCCATCCAAGAACATGGCATAATTTTTGTTTATTCAAGGCTTTTTTTTTTTTGGTCCATCCCTTATGTAGCCATTAAAGCTTTCTTCACCTAGATATTGAATAATTATCAAGCTTATTCCAACTTATTTTATACCGTTTGCTATTGGAATAATATGTTTTTCTTTTTACTTGTTTGTTATCCATGTGGGCAAGAACACTGGGCAAACAGGTATGCCCATCACTGTGGATAGGGGTGAGCCCTTCTGGAGGGCAATGCCTTCAAACCTAAAAGTGCACACACCCTTTGTCCAACAACCCACTACTGGGAATCATAACTATGGCTGGACTCATAACATGTTTTCAAAGACACGTATATTGACAAAGATCTTCACTACAGGGTTGTTCACATAGCAAAAGCGTAGAAACAAAGAGTTCTTTATTGGAGGGCTAGGTAAATACTGGGATATCCCAAAGATGAATCCTATGACCCACTTAAAACGATTAAGGTAAATCTGTTATTTGCTGACGGAAACAAGTCTAAGATACACTACTAACTTAGGAGGCAAAATATCTGACAATATTATCAGATGATATTCCTGTATAAAAATATTAGGAGGGGGAACATGAATACATTTTTTTTTCTGAAAAAAACAAACAAAACAAAAACACCACACCCACACACACAAAAATAACACAACCCCACATACACATCAATATTAGAGAGAGAGAGTGGAATAGAGAGGGGAGGATGGAAAGGTGGTTTTAATTTCATTTTGTACTTTTAATTCTAATATCATCAATAGGGGTCATTTGGGAGGAGGGTTTAGGAGACATGTTAATTTTCTCCTTTATAGGTAAAAACAGTTTTATTTAAAAGTTTTTAAATGTGCTTTTAAAATAATATAATTTTAAAACACACACACTTAAAAACAAAATCTTGAGGTACTTAAGAATGCTATTGAACATCAGATAGTCTAGCTCTCATTTCCATACATCATGCAAGAAATTTACGGGAAAATAAAATCTACAGCCATGATTCACCCTCACGCATCCTGGCGAGACCTCCATCAATAGCAGCGACAAAGATAAGACTGGCCAGGGAAGCAGAAAAGTCTGCACTTTTCCCCTGGAAGGGTACATTCTGCCCATGCTGCTGGATAAAAACCTAAAAGGAAGTCTAGGAGAGAGTGGCAAGCCGCTCTGTAATCCCACGCACAGAAACCCCTCAGGAGAAAGGGGCCACTGCGCCTTAGAAATGGAGCCTCTTGGGCCCCACTCCACACCGGCTGCATCAGGATCTGAGCGAGCCGCGTCTTCACAAGCCTCCGAGAGGCTCTGACGCTGAGAATTACTCTCCAGAGGGTTCCACTTTGGCCCTCCTCCAACCGCTCTCCTCTCCATGAGTGAGGAACCTGGGGACCTACAGGCAGGTCCACCTATGTATTTCATGTCCCCACGTCACACAGCCACGGCCCTGGAATTCCATGCCCAGATAACCCTGGTGCAATGTGGGAGCCTGTGCAGGCTTCTGCCCTGGTCTACGGAGAGGGTGGACATTGTTCCCTACCTGTGCACCCCCCGGCCCAAGGTGGGACAGAGACTAGGGTGAGGTAAGTCAGGAGACGCTTGCCATAGGTGCAAAATTAAGGGGCACCAAAAAACTCACAAAGGCTTTCTTCATCTAGATATTGAACAATTATCAAGTTTATTCCCACTTATTTTATATCCATAAGTACTAGTAAATATTTAATGCAATATGTTAAAAAGTGAAAAGGAATGCAAAAAGTCTGTAATGAACAAAATATAAAAAATTGGAATAAAGATGGGATCAATATTATTAATTTCTCCTTTTGTCTCAAGCTCCAATATCACTCAGAACGGCACTGTTACTGATCTCATCTATTAAAAAAAACCAACATGGTCTCACTCGCCTCACCCTAGTGCTGGCTTAGGTCCAACGTCTCCTCTGCAGCCTTGTCCCAGGCCCTGCAAATGACAGGAGTGGGTCTGTGGGTAGGTTGTGCCAACGGAACCAGGGCCAAGTTTCCTCAGCTCTCAAGAGATTACAAAGCCACTCAACTGGAAGGACATAACTATGTGTGGCATGCATGCTGTGTTTCATTCGAAAAACCAAAATGAACTTTTGGCAGGCGTGCAAACTTTTCAGGAGGGAAATTTCATGGCAGCCACCAAACCTAAAAATGCCATGCAGCACTAGGATCCCCTCTTCTTCGATAAAACGGTACAGAAAAAGCATCTGCACGTCATCAACAGGAGACCTCAAACTCAGCCAGTCTCTCTAGCTCAGTCTTTTGTAAATGCTCCACGTTCTTACTGCTATCATAAAAGTAAGCTTTACTAAGTTTTTTATAATTTATGTTTGTTTTCTCTCATGCATCATACTATAATAAGAAAAATTAACCGTCGTCGGTGTGTTGAGAAAACTTGGGATTTTAGTTATCGGCTACGTTCCTCACTCGCATTCACCTGGGGCATGAGGAGCACACTCAGTTTCCTCATCTAAAATGGAGATCATGACATCAGCCTGTCTTCCATCACAGAGTGGTTATGAAAATCAAATGGGATGCTGAGTGTATCATCAATACAACTCAGAACTATCACACTCAATGGTGCTGGCAGTGGTGACTGGAGAGCCAGCCAGGGGGGCTGGTCAGCTGTAGATGGAGATGACATCTACAGGCCATTATTCCTTCCCCCACTCTCACCCTTCCCCCGTGACCTGCCACACTCCAAATCAGGGCACTAAAAAAACTAATCAATCAACCATTTTATACTTAAATGCTTCCTAAGTAAAATAATTACCTTTTACATTTTAACCTTAAAACAAATTCAAGGCAATAAATTGCTCTGACTGTCCCCGGATATGTGGGGTGCTTTCCAGGGGCGTTCCAGAGAAGAGGTGCCTGTGGGATGGGGAGAGAAGTGTCTCTAGGCTCTCACTTTCCTGACAGAGAGCTCCAAGGAAAGTGCTGTGAGTTATCGGAAGGTATGTTGGCTTCCTGGGCTTTTACTGGCACCCCACTCCAGGACTGAACCACATAAGCAATCTCATAAGTTAAAAACTTTTTATTTTAATCCTTCATGTTCTGAAGAGGAACACTGATGAGATCATGTTGGCAGTGTTACCCCCCAGTCTGAGGAGATGTCACTGTTAGGGTCCAACATGGACTTGAAGATCATACTGTTCCTTTGACATTTCAATCAGTCATGTTCCACAGTCTTTATTCCCAGGAGCACTCAGTTTGCAAGCTCAGGGCCCGCGCTGGGTGCCCCTGGATTACCACTCAGGGAGCCCTGTCTGCATTCCATACAGCAACTTGGCCATTGCTGTGCAAAGCCCCGTTCTCCAGCTGGCTTCTCCCACCAGCCTGGACAGGGCCTCATCTCATCTCATGACCTGGGAGAGGGTCTGTGCAGATCTCAAAGCTAGGAACCGGGGCTCCCAGGGACCAGAAGGATAAAGAACAATGAACACCAAAGCCCCATCTCCCCAGGGCGGCAACAGCGTCTTGTCCTTCTAGCCCGGTTTTTGCCAATGGACACATGGGCTCAGTGGTGCCAAAACTTCTCATTCTTACCTCTTTTTAAAAAAAATAATAATATTTTTTTTATTGATTTTTTTTCAGAGAGGAAGAGAGAGGGATAGAGAGTTAGAAACATCCATAAGAGAGAATCATCGATCAGCTGCCTCCTGCACACCCTCTACTGGGGATGTGCCCGCAACCAAGGTACATGGCCTTGACCGGAATCAAACCTGGGACCTTTCAGTCCGCAGGCTGATGCTCTATCCACTGAGCCAAACCGGTTTCAGCTCATTCTTACCTCTTGATCCTCACAGAAATTCTTCTAATTTTTAAATTTAGCAAGTAATTTCCATTTTATTATCAACCCGATGTGGTCCAAAGCCAAGACCAGTAGGTTGTAGAGTCTGGATGGGGCATTTGGTCATGTGGAGGGATGGAAGAACCACACCCTTCTGTTCCCTGATCTTAACGCAGCCGAGATGCAGTGTGAGCATCAGTCATGTAATCAAGAGCTTGCGACCCATGCATTTTCCCATATCATCACAATCTACATCAAAGTCTTCAAGGACACATCTGTAGATGTTTGACACTGGCCTCTATTCCCTAATTCCACCCTTTCCTCTCCAGATGTAGAGATAAACAAAGAATTTAGGCCCACATACTTATATTTCGAATCCCTTGGGACTCTTATTTTCCATCACTCAATGAGCGGGTTTTTAAAAAATTGAAATCTATAGGGTGTGCTTGAAAGGTGTTTTTGGGTGGCATTCGTTCAAAGATTTTTTTTTTTTGCAATAAGTCTTTCTATTTTTCTTCCAGAAAATAAACTTTATATAAGTAAACCATTATTCCAGGAGGGGGGGAAAAGAAAAAAAAAAAAGGAATGAAAATAGGAAAAAAACAAAACAATACAAAACATATTTCTTAACACTCCTGGGATAGAGAGGGTTTTGCTTTTGCTATGACAATGGTTTGTTTAGCACAAACATTCCGCAGCCCCATTTAGTTCCTGGAAACGAAGCCCTTCAGACATCTGCAGAGGAGCCAAAGCGAGATTGCCTTTGCTACTTCAAACTTTATTAGTGGGAAAGCACCGGCTTCCAACGTAAGAAAGAAACATTGCGTACAGCCACAGCACACGACCCCCACTCCCTGCAGCGGGCTGCCGAGGGCTGAACAGCAACAGCGTCTGCGCCTGTGCCCAGCAATCACTTGTGACTTCAGCCTAATTATTCAAAGTCCGACTTCGCTTTTCTAATTACAACTGCTAATGGATCTGTCAATACCGAGGAGCACATCTAGAGAGCGAGACAGGATCTCCCTCGGGTAATTTCCCTCACAGGTGAAGCTGATAATGACATTGTTCAACCAAAAAAAAAAATAATAATTTTTTTTTTTCTTTTCTTCTTCTTGGCCGCTATTTCTATAACATCCATCTGCCTGGGCTTTGCAGTAGATCCAATTTAGCAAAAACACTAACATCCATCATTTTTCAACGTGAGGTTTTTCATTGTATCAGTAAGAAACAGGAATTCACTTTTTTTAAAGAATGCCTGCCAGGTCTTGTCTTCTGTGTCATTTCTGAATCTATGGAATAAAATGTTCATTTCAGGGCCTTTCAAATTCAGATTTATGTCATCTTTTTATTAAATAAATGCACGTTTCTGAAACTTATAAAGGATACACAGATCCAGGCCCAGGAGACCACTCCATTAAAATACTATCTCTTCTTTTTTTATTTTTTAAAATTGGAGTGAAATTCACCCAACACAAAATGAATCATTTCAATGGTTCTGCGGCAGTTACTAGTACATTCATCATGTCGTGTAACCAGCACCTGCTATGAGTTCTAAAACATTTTCTTCACCCCAAAAGGAAACCCCATTCCCACTAAGCAGTTACTCCCCACTCCGTCTCCCCCAGGCCCTGACAACCACCAATCCACTTTCATAAAATGCAATTTTTAACACTTTAACTAAATCATGGATAAACTAAAGGGGAAAATCTCAGTAAGGCTGAAAGTACTTTAAACTTACATAAACCTCGGATTTTATAGGTAAATCAGGGAGAAACTGACAATACGTACAATACATGTTTCATCATATGAGTTTTTAAGAAGCGGGCCACCAGGCCACAAATGTTAAGCATCAGACTATTAGACTGCCAT
This sequence comes from Pipistrellus hanaki, assembly GCF_964339955.1. Classification (NCBI taxonomy): domain Eukaryota; kingdom Metazoa; phylum Chordata; class Mammalia; order Chiroptera; family Vespertilionidae; genus Pipistrellus; species Pipistrellus hanaki. The sequence goes on from NC_140515.1 coordinate 38,863,833, forward strand.
GAAAACGTGTGTGTGTGTGTGTGTGTGTATGGGGGGGGTGGGGAGAAGAAGAGGGGGAACATTAGTCATTCAATGACACAAACACAATGTTGTATTGTCAAAAATTCACTGTCTAGAGATGTTTGTAAGGAGAGTGCCCGAATAATTCCTATTGACTACACACCACTGATCAAACCCAAATGATGGCATTATTGCTCATCTTACCAGTACATTTTATCAGAGAAAACACAGGCTAAGATTCATCAAGAAAACTTTTCAAAAAATATCAGGCATCATGCGGCTTAGATTTCACAGTGGGTTACTCAGATATTAAAGCAACCAGCTAGAGACTGCACCAGGGTATTAATAAAATATTCCACACACTTAAAAGTACTTGCTGTGGAAACGACACACAAAAATCACCAAATATTCAGAATTTCTAACCAAAGTCGTCCGCACCAAATCCAAGAAGAGCTTAGCAAGAGTCGGAAGGGAAGCTAGTTTATCAATATGTTGGGCCATTTTCCTAATTGAACATAATGGCAGGAGAGCTAACACTCCTGGTAGTTCATTTTTAATTTTGAGAGTAGTGCAATAAACTGACTGCATTGAAGAACAGCCACTAATGAATATGTACAAACAACATGGAAATGAACCTATTTAGAATGTAAATGGGCGCCTATATAGATTTCTATGATGAAGTTTCAAGACTCCTTATAAAAGGAATCAGCATTAAAAATATTCAGCACTTGCCGAAACCGATAGAGCATCAGTCTGTGGACTGAAGGGTCCCAGGTTCTATTCCGGTCAAGGGCATGTACACTGGTTGTGGGCACATCCCCAGTGGGGTGTGTGCAGGAGGCAGCTGATTGATGTTTCTCTCTTATCGATGTTTCTGGCTCCCTATCCCTCTCCCTTCCTCTCTGTAAAAAATCAATAAGATATATTTAAAAAAAATATTCAGCACTTGAAATGTGGTTAGTTCGAACTGGATGTGCCATAAGTGTAAAATATAGGCCAGATGTCAATGTCTTAGCATGAAAAAAAAGGATGTAAAACATCTAAACAAGTAGTTTATTTTTTTACATTGATAACACATTCAAAGTATAGTGTTTTGGCTATATTAGGATGAAAAAAAAATGTTATTTAAATTAATTCCACCTGTTTAAAATGTGCCTACTAGAAAGTTTGAAATTATGTATGTGGCTCGCAGTATAGTTCCATTGGATTACCACTCACCAATCTTTTGTTTCACAGCAAATTTTAATTCTGCAAGTTTAATTGTTTCCCAATTTTTAATTATGCAAATTATTGGTTTACTTTTTCTTTTGCTGTATTTCCCAATAAATAAGTTCCCCCAGGCCGGAGGCCATGCTGGGCTGATGCACCAATAAGCTGGCCAACCCAGAGGGCCTGGAGAAGCCTCCTAACCATCTTGGTGAAAGGAAGTTCCCCACCAATATGGCCACGGCCCAGATCACGCCAGCAAAGAAAGCCAGTGCTGCCTGCCACCCACAGGTCCTCTGGGGGATGGCTAACCTCAAGGTCCCCACAGAGTCTGGGCCCCAAAGCAGATGAGCCAGGAGAGCAAGAGGAAACGAGCCCTAGAAAATAAATAGCCAGGGTAAAACTCGGAGGGAACTCGGAAACCTTTCTTTTCTACTGGTAGTAAAACATACACGACATAGCTGAAACTGGTTTGGCTCAGTGGATAGAGCGTCAGTCTGTGGACTGAAAGGTCCCAGGTTCGATTCCAGTCAAGGGCATGTCCATTGGTTGCAGGCACATTCCCGGTAGGGGGTGTGCAGGAGGCAGCTGGTTGATGTTTCTCTCTCGTCCATGTTTCTAGCTCTCTATCCCTCTCCCTTCCTCTCTGAAAAAAATCAATAAAATATATATTTTTTAAAAACCATACATGTCATAAAAGGGGCCATTTTAACTATTTCTCAGTGTACAATCCAATGGCACCAAGTACATTTTCACTGTGGTGCAAGCGCCACGACCAGCCAGCTCCAGGAAACCGTTTAACCAACAGTGCCAGCTGCCTGTCCCACTCAACCCCTCACCTCCACTGCCCACGAAGGAAGGGCACCTCCCTTCCCTTCCACTGCTAAGAGGCATCAAAATTCACAAATGTGAAAAATCCGACACTGGGAAAAATCAAAGGTTGATAAGACAACGCAAGTAAAGGAAGATGTTAAAATTTCCCTTTGCAGAGATGGCCAAACGACAGGACAAAGAGTGTGGTGGTATACAAGAAGTGACTGGGAGGCCATAGCCGGGTAGCTCAGTTGGCTAGAGTGGTGTCCCAATGCGCCAAGGTTGGTGGTTCGATCCCTGATCAAGGCACATATATAAGAATCAACCAGTAAATTGTAAGTTAGCAGAACAACAAATCAATATCTCTCCCCCCACCCATCCTCTATTCCCTCCCTTCTTTTCTCTCCCTTTCTCTCTAAAAATCAATTTTTTAAAAAGTGAATGGCAATCTTAACCCCAAACAGCATAACAAACAGAGAAAAAATACCCAAAAACATTTCCCAGAAGGTATGGTGCCCCAAGAGCATGAGCACATTTCCGTTTGGCATTTACATAGGACACAAGAGAATATCACTATTTCTCTTTATCCTGAGCAATCATCCTCCGTGTCTCAACTCCGTAACAGAGTTTCACACTGGTATACCAATAAGGTCTTTATTTAGGAGAAGGTTTTAAGATTTTAGGATAATATAAAATAACGGCCTGTGGGGACTGTTGGAAGGCGTACCATTCACCATGTGCAAGACGAGTTTCAAGAGCATGGGACAGAATAAACTCCACTCTCCTGGGGCTCAGCACAACTTCTACCTGCTGGTTGGTTCAAAGGCACTGTCCGAGACCCACCAGCCTGTTCCCAACAGCGTCTCCTTTTCCGTGCTGCAGCAGAGCCATTCCGGGCCTTCTGTGGCACAGCCACCTACACCACGCACAAGGCTTTACAAAAAGTTCCACAGGTTGGAAACTCATTTAGAGAAATAATTTTCCTATGTGCATGACATCACATAAGGTTCAACAGAACTCGGAGAAGAACGGGGCCAGACAGCTCTCGTGCTCTAAAAAAAGGCTTCCGCACCTGCACTGCCAGCGTTGCATGAACAATTACTGTGCTCCTGCACAAACTCCCAAACGGGTGCATGGAAATAGAAAATCATACGTACAAGTGGAGCAGCTACGGCTCCACTAACCAATTTGCATGCAAAATTGTCATCAGCACTCTCCGGTTTATTTTTTGCTTGTTTAGTAAGAGATTGAGCGTGGGGTGGTGGTGGTGGGGGGGGACATTTATGATGCCTTGGGAGGCCGACTTTGAAAGCCATTTTGGTTCTCACTGTAAGAAAAAGGGGCATTCCTAATGGTTTTTAGGGTTTATGCATGCATGTCTGTCCCTCCCAGCTGCCTTCTCAGTCAGGTATTCTAGTGGAAAGGGAGAAAAGCTGGAGAATGAAATCAAGTAGAAAAATTAAGTGAGAGCAAATGGCCAAGGGATATTCTTTAGAATAACAGAGAAGAAGTATGGTTAAAAAAATAATTTGTATTTACACTCAGAAAAAATGCCATCTGTCAGAGACAGTTGGCACAAGAAGGAAAAGGGGGATTTTAACCAGAGAGAAGGGAGGACTTTTCGGACTTGGCCAGTGAAAATGCATTGAAATGAACCAGCAGGAAGTTTGCCCATGAGGATGTGATGGGCAGCTAGGTGTCTATAAGGCACACTTAAGGTTTTTTTCTAACCGCTCCTTCCTTCTTCCCTCCCTTGTTTCTTTCCTCTTTTTTGAAATGTGGCTAGTGTTACGTAAGACATGCTGGAAGTGTGAAATACACACAAGATTTCAAGGACTTTTTCATGGAGAAAAATAATGTTAAAATATCTCAATAGTCAATTTTTATTGGTTATATGTTAAAATAATATGTTGAATATACCAGGCTAAATAAAATATATAATAAACATTAACTTACCTATTTAAAAAATTTTCAATGTGGCTAATTAGGAAAATGTTCATCTTTATCTATGACACATTATATTCCTATTGGACAAGTGTGTTCTAGAATTTTTTGTTTTAAGTTTCCGTATTTGCTTAAACTTATTTACTTTCGATTTATTTCCGTCCACACGAACATGATCCCTTCTCTACCTTTATTGAGGTGCCAATTTAATTCATTACTTAGCATCTTTCAGTTACAGCTATGAGTAAGGTCACCTCTTCTCCCAAAATAAACCTGTAAGGCCGAGGGCTGGGGGAAAGCTGCCAAAGTATGTGGAGTGTGGGATCAAGTGAGTAACCTTCCTTCAAGGATATGAAGTATTTTCTTTCTACTCTCGTCACTATTCTGAATTAGAAGGGAAGAGCAACACGTCTTGCCACCTCCATGGGTGAGGTGTGGGTCCCTGAGGACCTGGAAGCCTGATCTCGGAGAATTGCTAGTAACACCATCACACCAGGTCCTAAAGTGTGTGCCTCTCTGGGGAAGGTGGGTTCACAGTCTCGTCCTGCCCCTACTCTGTTGGCAAGTCCCAACACCCATCCTGAATCGCACCTCCCACCCCGTGTGGGAATCTCAAGTTGAGAATCTCAGCTGCGACTCGCTGCTCCTGGCAAAACTGGAACCAGCTGCCAGAGGCAAGCAGCCAGCCGGCATCCCGGCTGAGATGACTCAGATCCGAAATATCAACAGACAGCGGACCCCTCAGTCCGTGTTGTTGAGTCTCTGGAAGTGCTTTGCACTGATTTTCTGGGTGATTTATGGATGTTACGTTCCAGGAATGCAAATTCCCCCTCTTGCCCTTAATAAATGCATCCGTGTCGTCTTCACGTTTCAACTGAACAGAGCTGTCTTCCCTTCCTGGGCTGCTTTCCCTTTGTGGGTGGGGAGGGGGCTGTGTGATAGCCCACATTTCCACGTGTCCGTGAGAAGTGGGCGTCGTTATTGCTTTGTCATGATTGCAGTGTAGTTTGTCTGAATGTAAATGATGCACGTCCTACTGGGCAAAAAGAGAACAGAAATCTGGAAAAACGTAATCCCTAAACGTTGGTCCTCAGCTACAGCAAAGAAAGGGCAGCTGAACAGATAGTATCTGGCCACACCCAGAAACACAGGGAGCAGATTCAGGGAGGGAAGGCAGGAAGGCTGGGGACCTGAGGCCTCTCCTCTGCTCGGGCTCAGGACACGCCTCTAGAGCTCTCCCACTGCACCGTGATGCCGAGGACAGGAAGTCCACCAGCAACAGGTTCAGGGTCGCATCTCCCTGTCTGTGCTGCCTCAGGTGACCTCCACGGGCAAATGGTTTTATCCAACACCACCAGGTCGGCATCCGGCCTGTCTCTAACTGCTCCCGAGTCAGGACAGGTCCTCTTAACCCAGAATTAGAATGAAAAGTTTAACAAATGCTAAAAAGAACTAACCTAGTATCTGTTCCACATCAGAGAAGGTGTTAGTTTGTCTTCTGTTACCTTCTTAGGAGACTCTATATTCAAGTCTTTTCCTTTTTCTCCCCTCCTCCTCCCTCCTCCTCCTCCTCCCCCTCCTCCCTCCTCCTCTCCCTCCTCCTCCTCCTCCTCCTCCTCCTCCTCCTCCTTCTCCTCCTCCTCCTCCTCCTGTTTCTTCTTCTATTTCTCCTCCTTCTCCCTCTCTCTCTCTCTCTCTCTCTCTCTCTCTCTCTCTCTCTCTCTCTCTCTCTCTCTCTCTGTGTCCCATAAGGAAAGAAAACCAGGCTGGAAGATGAGGGGAAAAGAGCTGGTAACAAAAACAGGTCCTAAGGGTCAAGTTTGCAGGGCCCTAAGTGATGGCGGTGATAGTTACCGTCTTGATGATGTTGATTACAAGGGGTTTTCTGGGACCCCGCCGAGGAAAAATCAGGGGAGCCTCTTTGGACAAAACGTCTGCAGCTCAGAAGAACTCTAGGCTGGAGAGACAAGCCTGAGAGTCATCTTCCTTGATGACTTTTTTAGGTTCCACCAATAGTCAACACTGCTTGGAGCCGTGTTTACCTCGAAGGCCAGTCACAACAAACCCTCTTTTAAAAATGGAATGTTTATTTTTTCAATGAATTTGGTAGTGTAGTCATGATTGGGGGGGGGGGGGAGGAATACATGCACAATGTGTTTACTGGCACGGAAGTCTATAATAGGAGAACCACAAAAAATGAGAATAGCTTCATAGTGATTATAAATAACTGTCATTAAACCAGACTTGTTCAAATTTCAGGTTCAGGATAGGACACGTGAAAATAAAGCAAATGTTTAAAAGTAGATCCAACCCTGTAAGATGGGTATTAGTCCTTGATTTGTTATACACATTGTGATTTGTTTATCTTTTCACTATCTGAAAGTTTTTATTTTTATTTTTTAAATATATTTTATTGATTTTTTACAGAGAGGAAGAGAGAGAGATAGAGTTAGAAACATCAATGAGAGAATCATCGATCAGCTGCCTCTTGCACACCCCCTACTGGGGATGTGCCTGCAACCAAGGTACATGCCCTTGACCAGAATCGAACCCGGGACCTTTCAGTCTGCAGGCCGACGCTCTAGCCACTGAGCCAAATCGGTTTCAGCTACCTGAAAGTTTTTAAACTGTCTGAGATCAAAACTGTAAGGCTTCTGGGTTACATGGCGTATTTCGAAAGGGCGACGCCAACATCTCTACATATTAAACTCCTTCTGTAGATAAAGATGATGCCACTTACCCCTAAGATAAATAAACGCATTGGACTGGGTTTGCATCTGTGTCTATAATTTGTGTGTGTGGCCTCTGGAATAGTCCCTCTTACACCTCCTTCCCATTCTACTCACATTGAGAACATAGATTCCGCCTTGTGTTCATGCCTAATACTCTCTTTTCCTTGGTAATTCAAAAACATGCTGTCGGAACTTTAGAGCTGGAAGGGACCCTCGTTTTACAAAAAGAAGAAACTGAGGCTTCTCCCCTCCCGGACTCACAGGATTTGGGCGCCGCTGCAAAGAACCAATACAGAGTTACGGTCTCCTAAGTCAGCAGGGCCCTGGCTGCCCGTGTCCCATGACTCCCCCTCCCAACTGGCCAAGGAGGAAGGACTGTCCTGAACCACGAATCATCCACCCGCGGCTCCACCACCATTTTCCTTCCGGCAGCTCCATGTGTCCCACACTCCTAAGTCTCTGTCTCCTGAGCAACAGACCACATCAGCAGCTGGTTCAGAAAAATCTCCATCTGCAAATCCCACAGGCGACTGAAACTCGGGATGTTCTGAACAAGACACTGCCCTCATTTTAACACATGCTCTGCCTCCGCTTTCCTCCCGGGTTACAGCAGCATCACATCCGGGAACAGCACAAGCCTGAACCCTGGCAAATGGCAGACATCTCCCTCCCCCACTCGTTTTCTCTCCACCCAACTGGCTATTGTGTCCCATCAAGTCTTTCTCTGGAACTCTCCTCCCTAGGTCTCCTTCCAAGCTCCCAGCCCTACACAGCCTCCCACTGCTTCCTTGTGACCATGCCCAGGTCCACACACTGCTCTCTGTGCGCCGTCCACACCAACAGCATGGCCATCTGGCGAACACATAAGGCTGGCCCCATCATCTGGCCCAGCGGCTCTCACAGGGAATGGTGCTGCCTCCCGACCCACAGAACACTTTGGAAATTGGGAGGCGGCACTGTTAGTCACCACAACGACTGGGAGGTCACTCCTGTGGGTGAACACTGCCAAAGCAGAGGGCGGCCCCACAGAGAATTATCCTGATTCCCACGCCATGGTTGGAAAGCCCACTGGATGGTGTTTGGAGAGGAAAAGCTTGTCCATAATCATCTAAGACTAGAATTCCACTTTGCTTTACATTTAAACAAAAAATAGTTTTGCACAGTTTAATATACACCGGGTCTTCCAGGAATGTTCTCCTGTGTAAATCACGGGAGATCAGCCTCCAGGAAACGAGGTCTCAGTGCGGCTGCTGAGCACACCTGCCTCAGAATCGCCTGGGGGATAAGAGTGTGTTCACTTAAAAACGCAGACTCCCAGGCTGTACCCCAGATCTAGCAAAACAGCCGGCATTTTCCACAACCAGAGCCACTCACTTCTTTTGCTCACTCAGGGATGAGAACGACAGTGTGAGAGACCGAGGGAACCAAGTTCTGAAAAAGGCTGCTAGGCCACGAGTGAGCTCACCAGGAAATTATTCCCAATTGATTAGTAATGTCTGCATGGTGGCAGGAATGAGGCAAGAGAGGCATATACACTTAACAGATGATCCCAGCCTCTCTTTACTCATCTCCCCCTCGATCCTTGTCTGCTTAGAGAATTCCTACTCATCCTTCATAACTCTTTCTAAGAGACTCCCTCAGCCTCCCTCCCCTCCCTCTTCAGAGCACCACCTAGCACTCTCCTGTTAACATCACAGTTTTCTAACATCTCTCTCCTGGGGAGGCAGGGACTTTGTCTTGTTCATTCTGTTTTCCTCACAACTAGCCTTCTCTCAGCCTAGCGAATAACCAGCATTTAACCAATACTTAGCAAATAAATAAGTGATTTTTATTTATTTTTTAAAAATATATTTTATTGATTTTTTACAGAGAGGAAGAGAAAGGGATAGAGAGTTAGAAACATCGATGAGAGAGAATCATTGATCAGCTGCCTCTTGCACACCCCTTACTGGGGATGTGCCCGCAACCAAGGTACATGCCCTTGACCGGAATGGAACCTGGGACCTTTCAGTCCACAGGATGACGCTCTATCCATTGAGCCAAACCGGTTTTGGCAATACGTGATTTTTAAAAGGGTTAAAGCAAATACAGAGTCAGTTACTGGGAAGGGCAAGAGGGCAGAATCGCCTCTTCCCCTACTCCATGTGGCCTCGCATTAAGATCCCTGGGTCTTCCAAAAGCAAGGGAAGACGGGCTGACAGCTGACAAAGGAAGCCTGGCAGCCAGCAAAGCCGCCCACTCCAGCACCAGGCGTGGCCCGGGCATTGGCGAGAGCCCGGCAGGCCATCCAGGCCTCCTTGCTGACTGGGATCAGCGAACAGCAAGGAACAGCCAGCCACACAAAGCTGTCCAGGTGTGCTTAGGTGGTGCATGTTTGTCAAACAAACAAACAACAAGCAAAGAAACACAATAGAAAACTGTCTCTGTGCCGATCTTCTTTATCACCGGGAGGAATGGTATTCTTTTCAGTGGGCGGGGTCGCCAAAGAGGCTTCTTCGGAGAAGGAACACCATTTGTTCCCCCAGGCTCTGCGTGTGCATGTGAAAATCCTCACACTCAGCTGGGAGTTTGCGAACCCACCAGAAAGGGACTCCATAAACAGGAAAATAAAAACCCCGGGACAACAGAGGATGCAAACACTAACCCTGGAAGCAGGCAAAGAACCGGTGCTGACAGCCAGGAAACGATGAGGCTGGCCATATGTGAGGATTAGGGAAATTCTGAATAAGGGAGCGAGCTGCCCTAAAGTTTTATTAGGAGAGGACATTAACACCAGTCCTTTATGGATCCCCGAAGCCCAATATATATTAGCACTGGGGGAGGAGGTGTCTTCTGTATTCAAAGAACCGGAGGCCCTGACAATTCAGGAGCCAGAGAGAGTACGCTCCTCTGTGATCACTCCTCCAGCGCTCAGATAATCAGCTAACAGAATCAAAATAATCTAATCACGAAGTAATACATGCACATGGCAAAAAAACACAATGGATAGCCTATTTGAACAGAATTCTACATCAGCTGTTCCGTCAAGATGATAATGAAACATCAGACAATCTGCGAGAGTTCCGTGCCAACGAGGAGAAATACAAATTGGGGTCCTCCATTCCTCATGGAAATGACAAGATTCTGAACTAATCAATTAGCTCGGCACCCCCCCCCCCCCCACGGTCCCCACCCCCTCCTCTCTGCATTATCATTCCTCTCCTTGAAATTTCCCGGGACTCCACTTACTGTGCTGTGATCACAGATAGCAAATGAAAATCAAGTTCTCTGCCCAACACGGGGGAAACTTTACATTGTCATGTAAGATGAACTGATTAAGGGCACTTCATCTCTGAACAGCTAATTCTTCAAACCTCGAAGCGGAGTCGGATGAGATGTCAGGAAGGAGGCATGCAGCTTGATCACACAGAAGAAGAAAAAATGGATTCTGGCTCTCAGCAGGCTGCCTCATTAACCATTACAGTAACTAGGGCTGTTCTTCCCAAAATAACGCTCTGCAAGTTAGAAGGAAGATCCCATCTTGGCAGACCCGTGGTGGAAAGAAAACCCTTCCTTTTGGAAATCGAGTTGCCAGAGGCTTGGAGGGTACCCTAAAAGATGCCAGGGAGCACAGAGAGGGGGTGGTTTCTCTTTCTAAGGCAAAGTGCTTCTTACCCAAAGGCTTCCACCTCGCAAAGAGATTGCAAACTCAGATACATTTAAAAGAAATTTATTATATAAAAAAAAAATTGGTAAACACTCTCAGGTGACCCAACAGAACAAAAGGTCTCAGAACTGCCTTTCCCTCTTAAACATTCTTTTTTAATATATTTTATTGATTTCTTACAGAGAGGAAGGGAGAGAGATAGAGAGCTAGAAACGTCAATGAGAGAAAAACATCGACCACCAGGGAAGTGCCCGCAACCAATGTACATGCCCTTGACCGGAATCAAACCCGGGACCTTTCAGTCTGCAGACCGAAGCTCTCCTGCTGAGCCAAACCGGTTTCGGCTCTTAAACATTCTTGAAGACTTGCCCAGGCTGGTGCTGACAAGTGGTTAGAACACCAGCCCAGGTACAGAAGGGTCTCAGGTTGGATTCCCAGTCAAGGGCACATGCCTGGGTTGCGGGTTCAATCCCTGGCCCCAATTGGGGTGTGTGTAAGAGGCAGCCATACAATCCCCCCTCCTCGTTCTTTTTCTCTCCTCCTTTCCTCTCTCTAAAATCAAACAAACAAAACACAATATAAAAAAATATCCTCCCACGAGGATTAGCAAACAAAAATTCTTGAGGACTCACTAAGAGCTTTGCTTATGTGGGTTATGTCTATCAGTATTTGTTATGTTAGGAAATGTTAACCTATGATACTTTTAAAACAAGAATACCCAAGCACACACTGATTGGTCATGATGCCATCATTTATCATGTAGCCTCTGGAAAACTCTGTTTGCCTGCGAGAGGATAAGAGTGAAAGGGGCGAATAAAGATCTCAGTATTATTTTGAAAATAGTTTTGCCTTTAGGAACTCCCTGGGGTCCCCAGACTGCAGGCTGAGAACTGCTGGCCCGGAGTCAGGTCTGGCTGCACAGAGATAGATGGCTTACACATTTCCACTGCTTCCAGGACCCCTTCTATCATAAAAATAAAACTCTCTACATCATGTATCAATAAAACATTTACAAAATGATTTCTCACTGTTTTTTGTGGACTCCCTAACTTGGTTTCTGTATCTGTAACACAGGAAAACCACACAGACTTCCCTCGGCATTCTGGGAAGAAATTAATAAGTGCCCATGTTTTGCAGAGCATCCTGTATGAAAGAGGTTAGGAAAATACAAATGATTTGTGTTGATGTTCTTATTTAGCTTAGTCTAAGGAGGATTTATCTCTCCGAAAGCCTGGAAAAGTTTAGCTAAACATTGCTTTGCGACTTTTGCCAACTTCCCAGGGAATTTTGGCTTTCCCTGGAAAACAAATGACTATCTTTGGGGAAATCTCTGAAGAAAGTATCTTGCAATTAGCCACTTTAGGGAGGTCATGGCTGGTACCATGCTGTAAAGGAAAATAAATATCCTCATTCTCTCTCTCTCTCTCTCTCTCTCTCTCTCTCTCTCTCTCACACACACACACACACACACACACACACACACATATATACACACACACACACACACCAGTTTTATAAGAATTTCACTAAGTGCCTGGGCCCAGGATTGGAGGGCTTCACACCTGTACTCTGTCTATACAAGAATCAGATTTATAATATTTCCCTGGTTTTTGTTACTTATGAACGCTATAAACCAAATTATTTTGGAAAAAAAAAAAAAAAGAATTTCACCAAGTGTATGTGAAACTTTCTGGTAGTGGACAGGACAACTGGCTCTATAATCTTTTACAGTTCACATTTGTTTTATGGCCTCTACTAGTACAGATACTTACTCCCCCCCCCCCCCCCCCCCCACAGATTGTCCCATGTCTCCACCAAGAGGCCCACTTGTCAGGGTAAATTCATTCCCTTCAACAAACACTGCAGGCAGGGGACCCCACGAGGCAGCTGACTTAGTGCTTAGTAGCGGGACTTCCTGGATTCAAATCCTGGCTTGGCCACCTGCCAGGTGATGTTGGGTTGAGTGAGTTACTTAATTTCTCAGTGCCTCTGTTTCCCCCAGGTATAAAAAGGGACAAAAACAGGCGATGCAGACGTGGAATTACAGTGGAACAGTGTTTTTCAACCTTTTTTGGGCAAAGGCACACTTGTTTCATGAAAAAAATCACGAGGCACACCACCATTAGAAAATGTTAAAAAATTTAACTCTGTGCCTATATTGACTATATATAAAGTAATTCTCTTGAATAGGAATCAAATAAACACAAAGAAAGTATTTTATAATTACTTTATTATGAAATATTAAGTAAACAAAATAGTGAAAAATTATAAAATTCTTGTCTTGTCTGCACCTACGGCACACCAGGCAACATCTCGCGGCATGCTAGTGTGCCGCGGAACAGCGGTTGAAAAACGCTGCAGTGGAAGCTCATTTCTCGAACTTAGTTTCAGAAGGCTGTTTGAAAATGGAATCATTTTTTTTTGCATTAAAAATAATGTAAATTGAATGAGTCCGTTCTAAACCGCAAATGATTCTCTGTTTTAACCTTTCTTATATACAGCACACGTCTATTGCAGTGTTTAATCTACAAGTAAACACTTTAAGAGCAAATAGGACATGAAATGTAAATGAAAATTTAACAAAAAGGAAAGGAAATACACAGTAATGAAAAAATTGGACAATAATAAGCAAACAAAAGCAAAAGCAAAAGCAAAACAAACAAACAATATTCACAGCACAACATCCCGAGATTTTATCAGCGCTGATTCATATTTGCGCCTTCTCTCCTTTGTTTGTCACCTGAGAGATGCATGACTGATCACTCAGGTATCAGCATGAAAGGGCTGTCAGGTTGAGAAGCAAACTGTTCGAGGTGGGAGAAGTTCGAGAAAGGAGTTTCCACTGTAAATCGATCCAGCATGCACCCTGCTGTCAGCATGCACCCTGCTTAGCCCAGGTGTGGGCAGAGGGAAGGGGAATCTATTGTCTTTGCTGATACCGGGAAAACCTTTTTTTTTTTTTTTTTTTTTTGCCAGTGAATTTTTCCTTTCACTTGCCGTTAATTCTGCCCATCCGCAAAAAGCCCATCTGTCCACAGCTCTCCTAGGACACTAGCCCTTCAGTACGGATCTTTATTGAGCTTTTCTGTCTCTGTGAATCATAAATTGTCCCTTCAATATCCCTGATGACAAGCATTTCGACTCATACATTCTACTTACATATCGTAGTAACAGCCTCTGATTTAGATGTCAAATTCCAGGAAGTAAAACTCAGACGTGCACAAAACAAACAAAAAGTACAAAGAAGCTGAAATAATTCTCAAAGCCAGGGCTACGTTCCATAAACTTCAGTGCCCTTTGGAGAGTTTCTCAGGCTAAAGTTACTCTGATTTGACACACATATATAATGAGTTTGTTCATCTTTTTTTTCCAACCCATCTGAAGCACAAAAATCTGAAAAGTAAACTGAAAATATAATACTTGGCTTCATGAATTCTCTAAAGTCACAAGTCAGTACTACTTGGTATCTATTAATGCAATTACTCTTAACAGATAAGAAAGGACTAAGTAAGGCCCACAAAGTATTTCATATATCTGAAGACTTACATGAAGATTCTTTTGCCCTAGTGAAAGACTATTGCTCATTTTCCTAGATGTCAAAAGACTGAAAATTAAACCTGAAATCAAGTCTACATTTAAAATTTTCTTTAAAATTCTAGTCCATGCTCGGACTTCACTTCCTTGAGTAAGCTAGCCATTACCTACTTATTTAATGACCTAGTCAGTATCATCATGATATAGAAAAAAAGAAGAAAAGTGACTATATTATTATAGAAATGTTGGCTATTATTACTTGCTTAAATGCTAGAAAAAAAGTAACCTAAGATTTCTATACAATAGGTTTTGAAAGAAGTTTATCAAGTTTTTGGTTTCTATAAGTTTTAGCTATTTAACATTTGCAGATTAAAATAAAATAAAATAAAAACTAAGAAAATTAAATGTGTTTTTTTTTTCCATCTCAGATAACTAAAGCTAATGTGTTTTTGAGAGCATGAATTTTCCAAATGGTTGGCTCATTTCAACACTGTGTGTGGACATAGCCTTAGTCTGAATTTTTATGAGTTTTAGAGGTGAGCTAAAAATCACACGAGTAGTATATAAAATCAGATAATGTGGTATATAAAGTATACGTTGCAGAAGGAGTAAACAATATGGATTATTTTGGCTCTATCAAAGACATAAGTGGTCTCAGTTTCTCATTTTTGAATGTAATTTTTATCTATCGTATTTTATTTTGGTATTTGTACACTTACTGGAGGCTAGCAGGATAAGTTGCACACGGGGAGCTTTTATATGAACCATATTTGGTTTTCATTTTAGAAACAAATTCTTCCTCTCCTCTTTCCTCCTTCCTCTCCGGGCCAATTAGGCTTATAAATGAGCACACAGCCCAGCGGGAAGACTTCAGGAGGCTCAGGTAGACATTTCATCTGAATTTGCTGAGCCTGGTTTTGCCTGAATAGCCCTCTTCCTCTTCTGATGACATCTGGGCAAGCAAAACGAAGCAGGGAAAAGAATAGCTGGATCAATGATATCAACAACCAACACCACTGGCCAAGACCAAAATCTCTATCTCCCTCAGAGGTTGGGTGGGCAGTATATATATATTTTTTAACCTAAATTTTCTCCCCTTTTGGCCAGGGTAGAAATATCATATCAGGGGCCTATTTCACAAATAACTAATGTGAGAGACACGTGAGCAGACACCACTTGAGCCTCATTTTCTGAGCCAAAGTTCAGGATGTACAGTCTAAAACTAGAAAGGAGATTTTAGAACTAGATGGTTTTAGAACATCTGAGATTTTAGAACTAGATGGTTTTAGAGCATCTGAGGCAGGGGTCTTCAAACTACGGCCCGCGGGCCACATGCGACCTGCAGAGGAGTCTGATCCTGCCCGCCAGGTTTTTTGGGCAGTGAGCGCAGCCGAGGTGTTACAGTAGGGATTAGTAGTTCATATAGTCCGGCCCTCCAGCTCTCTGAGGGACCGTGATCTGGCCCCCACTTTAAAAAGTTTGAAGACCCCTGATCTGAGGCATGACCACCGCACCTGTGACACGGCCCACTTCCTCCCACCCACTTGCCCCGAAATTTCCTACCCTTCGTACGGACAGCCCCCTCTCTAGAATGAACGGGCTTCTTAAACAAAACGACAGATAAAGCAGGCTTGGTCCCATTATAAAATGCAGAGGTCTCAGTTTCCAAAATTCAGTCCTTTTGGAAAGTGGGATAGAAAGGCCCTTTGGAGGCCCTCGAGGCAGCCCAGGTACAGTGACAACTCGACCAGTAGTAGGGTTAGGAAGGATGAAGTAAAAAGGTCTGTGATCCAAGAGCAAAACCACAACATGGACCTCATCACGTGAGGTTTAGGTAGAACCTAATGAACTGAACCCAACTGTCCTTTGACCATCTTTGATGAGGAATAAGCTCTGATACGAGTTTCCTGGTCCATTCAAATATAGACATCAGGGTGGAGTTCAAGAGGAAACAAACAAACAAACAAAAACTCTTATAAAAGAGAGCCAAGCTCCTCAAATAGACTGTAAGGTGATGTACCTTGGACGTACATTTTTTTCCTTAAAAACTCTTACATGAGTTATCAGCAATAACCAAATTTCAAAATGTCCCATATATCCCAATTTTTATTTAAAAATATATATACATAAATACATATACCTATATGTACAGATCTTTCACTAGGAAACCCAAGCTGAGAGGTTGCTCTGTAATAATCTAACACACAATAACCCAATGGCCAGACCACAGACAATAGCAGATGCTCCAAGAGAAAGAATACAGCCCTTTCAGCCAATTATACAATTACACAAGATGGCCATGTTTACATTATGAAAGGGAGGCAGACCCAATTACCTAGCTCCTTCAAATTAATAACCCCATTTAGCTCAATTATCTGGCAAGCAGGATCTAGATAATCTGAGTAATTACCTCAATTCACTCAGATGGTATAGGTTTGGCCTTTGAGTCCAGAAGTAATTTTTCCTCCCAGAACACATCCCAACATCGGCAAATATCAAAATTCACAACAGCGAACTCATCTGTAAGCAGTGTGAGCAAATTCTCTCCGTTACCTGGCAGATTAAAATTTGGTATACTCTTAATAATCTAGAGTTGATCCCCCCACTCCCACCCCAAACAAAAACTCATAGGACCGTAGAATTCTAGAACTAAACAGGACTATTGGTGGCTCGAGGTCTAAAAGCCAGCTGCTGGCAGCAATCTAACCAAAAACCCAGCTTACTGACTCATACCAGCTAATGGAAGGAGCTCCAAAGGCCAAATGCTTGGGTTCAAATCCTGGCTCTACCACTTGGTAGCTTCAGGTGACCTTGGCAAGTACTTAGCACTCTGAGCCTGAGAGTTTTCATTGTACAATGGTGGCCATGACTCCACCTATCTATAGAGGATGGAATGAGATAATGCATGCTAACACACTTAGCACAGATCCTGGCACATATTACCAATTTTTAAGCATTTTTAACTCTTACTATTACATCACCACTGCCTTTAATGGACTTAGTGGTATGAAAAGATATGTCCACACCCTCATCCCCAGAACCTCTGAATATTACCTTGTGTGGCAACCAACGTGACTATGTTAAAGATCCTGAGAGAAGGGATTTCCCTAGATTAGGGGTGTCGAACTCAATCAGAGAAGGGGCCAAAATCTAAAATCCAGCCTAAATTGCGGGCCGAATGGTTTACTGAACAGTCATAAACTGACAATGTCATAAACTGACAGCGGAGTGCAGTGATGATAGCGCGGTGCGGGCCACATTGCAAGGCCTGGCGGGCTGGATTTGGCCCGCGGGCCTTGTGTTTGACACATGTGCCCTAGATGGTCCTGTGGGCCCTCAGTGCAATCACATATATCCTCAGAAGAGAGAGGCAGAGGGAGTTATGAGACAGACACACGGAGCAGAAGGCAATGTGAAGACAGAGCACAGAGGGATGCAGCTATAAGCCAAGGAATGCCAGCAGCTGAAAGAGGTAAGCAATCAATTCTCTCCCTAGAGCAGTGTTTCCCAAACTTCCCTCATGATGAGAATCACCTGGTGGAGTTGTTAAACTACAGATTCCTGAATCCCAACTAAGAAGTGCTAAACTAGAATTTTTGGGAACCTAGTTAAGTATACAATTTTACCTATAGGTTCCCAAAAATTCTAGTTTAGCACTTCTTAGTTGGGATTCAGGAATCTGTAGTTTAACAACTCCACCAGGTGATTCTCATCATGAGGGAAGTTTGGGAAACACTGCCCTAGAGACACTAGGACGCTTGGCCCTGCTGACACCAGGCCCCCACCCCTCCGAACTCCCTAAAGCAGGTCCTGGACTCTCATCTTGATCTCCTTTGCACCAAGACTGCGGAAAATCCCTCCTGCTTCAGAAGCTTTCTGATTTGCCTCGAGCCTCCCAGCCATGGAGCTTCAGAATTTAGCAACTGGCCAGTCAATGAAAGAAAAATATCACATGATCTCACTCATTTGTGGATAATAAAGAACATTATAAACTGATTAACAAAAAGATAGATACAGAGGCAGTAAAGCATCAAACAGACTCTCAAATTACAGCGGGAAGGTTAGGGAGAGGTGGGGGGGGGTGTTAAGAGATCAACAGAAGGACTTGTATGCATGCATATAAACATAACCAATGGACGCAAAACACTGGGGGGTGAGGGCATGTATGAGAGTGGGTAGGTGGGGGGGGGGGCAATGGTAAGATATGTACACATATAATACCTTAATAAAAAATGGGGAAAAGCCGAAACCGGTTTGGCTCAGTGGTAGAGCGTCGGTCTGCGGACTGAAAGGTCCCAGATTCGATTCCGGTCAGGGGCATGTACATTGGTTGTGGGCACATCCCCGGTAGGGGGTGTGCAAGAGGCAGCTGGTCAATGTTTCTCTCTCATCGACGTTTCTAGCTCTCTATCTCTCTCCCTTCCTCTCTATAAAAAATCAATAAAATATATTTTTTTAAATGGGGAAAAAAGAATTAAAAAAAAAAAAAAGAAAGAAAAGAATTTAGCAACTGTCTTGAGGAGAAAACTACCTGTGGATTTTGGGCTCCTCGAGTCTCCAATTTTGTCTCGCCAGTCCAGCCTCATGAGACCACCCAAAACTCTGCAGGATTCTCTTCCCCAGAGCATCAGCACTCCATCCAAGCAGAGCCTGGATTTCATGTCCCTTGCCAGCACTCCGAACCAGAAATACCCCCAGGGATAAAGTAGCTACAGATCATCAGCTCACCTCCTCCTTCATTCTCCCTTTCCTGACATCTCAGGCCCCCAGTCCTCATTGCTTCAACATCTCTCAGATCTTTTAAACCGAACGATTCTTGTGTGTATTTCTTATGGCTTTTCTTGTTGTTCTTGAGATCATTGGTTTACTTCAAGCTACTCAATCTTATCCAGAAGAACTCCCTTCTTTATCATTTCCAAAGTGCTTTTGCTACAATATTTAATTCTCTCTTTATAAACCTTTAGGGAAATACAGGGAAGTATTTATTACTCTGACCTCTCAGACTCCAGGTGGGCAAACTATGACCTGCACACCCATTCATTTACCCTATTGACTATAGCCTCTCTGCACCTGCTAACGGGCAGAACTGAGTAGTTATGAGAGAGTCTACATTGTCCGCAGAGCCCCAAATATTTACTATCTTTCCCTTTTACAGAATAAGTTTGCCGGCCCCTATTCTACATGGAGGAAACGGAGGTTCAGACATGTTCAGTGACTTATAAGTTAACTTTGAAGGGAAGATCGCATCTAAGATTCCCTGATTCTTATTCTAGTCACCTCTCCATGTTTCTACATTGCTTCTCCTCACAATGATTTATTATAACCACTTTTTACAATGAACACAAGGAGAAAGGGATGGTTTTGAACCAGATAGCCCAAGTATGGGAAAAGAAGAAGTCCCAGCAGACACAATTAGTATCTTTGGAATATTCTGGGAATTTCAGCAGTCACCTTGGAAATGTGCTGAAACAAATAATGGAAGGCAAGTACTCAAGGATGTCACGTTGAGATACAAAAGTCTTTCTATTCCATAGGGCTCTTTCGTTGTTGTTGAGAGTATGGACATGTAAGGCAGAACAATGAAAAGAATCCTGAAGAATGTGTTCAATTTTTATCCATTTGATTGCTGAAAGCTTTCATCAAGGCAGTCCCCTGAGCTGTGGAAAAAATGTCCCCAACAGAGGATGGCAGCTCAGAGGGACACACACACACACACACACTCACAGGCATGCTATCTGTGATCAAACAAAACAATAAAAAGAATGTGATACAGTTCCAAACTTAACAATGACTTAAAAGAAAGGCTGTCTTCCTTTTCCCCTCCTCTGCTTAATTACAAGTATAGGGTAATTTGCTCGTTTTTAATAAAATTATACAATCCGATGAGTGGTGTAATTTAACACCCTATGTCAATTATGCATGCTGAAAATTTCAGAATTATGAGATCGTCAAAATGGAATCTCTCTCTCTCTCTCACACACACACACACACACACACAATGTATGTGTGTCGGGGAGAGAAAAAGAGGGGGAAGCACAAATGTTAAGGGCAGCTAGTCTTTTTCACTTCCCTCTATTTTATGCAGAAGGCTGAGTGGGCATATCTACACTTGGCAACTATGGAGCCCTATTTTCCCAGGGAAGATGGGTTATGGCTGGAGAAGGCAAAGCAAGATGCAAGAGAGAAGAAAAAAGACTGATTTATAAAAGGAAGAGACTTATGCCCCTAAGAAAGAAACATGAACTCTCCACGAGGTGAGGAAGGCAAACAAGGGAGGAAGGAAAGGCTCTCCAGGTTGCCCTGACAGCATTCCAAAGTTGGTTCTCCCAGCGCTTCACTGTTTTCAGAGACAGAAAGGCCAGGGCAGAACTTAGCTCACATTCCCATGAGTGAGACATTTAAATGCCCATCATTCTATCTCACTCATGCTTTCAAATCTTTGATGGATCCCCAACATCCAGTTTTGGAGTCCAAGCCCCTGAACACAGCATACACAGTGCTTCCCAATCCTGGGTCTCCTCTCAAACTCATTTTCAGCCACTTTCTACATCATTTGTTCTGCTCTTACAATGGTCTTTAAGCCTAGCTCCCAGCTGATCCAGCCATAGGAATGATTTCAGTTGACACCCTATGGAGCAGAAGAACTGCCCTGCTGAGCCCAGCCACGCCAGTCTCATGAAGAATAAGGCATTGTTTGAAGCCACCCACTGTAGGGTAGTGTGTGACACAGCAGAAGATCAGTGAAACGATATGCATCTAGTTCTTTCTAGCCAGTGAGTGCTTAACACAGGGCAAGATGCAGTAACTATTCTACAGAGAAAGGAAGGGAGGATAAAAGGGAGACCACTGGGATCAAAGGAAGGATGGCCAGTGAGGAGGGAAACCAAGATGGCAGACCTCAAGGCCAATTTTTAGCTGGTGTAGAAAAATGTGTTCAAGAAGAATTTAGTTGTGAGGTGAGATGCACAAAACAAGAAGCGGTGAGAATTTCAGGTAGAAGAAGTCACTACTGCAGTCCACTCCTGAGCCAAAGGCCTGGGCTAGGGAGCCTGGAGAAACTAACCGAGGGTTGATGGAAAGATGCTGGAAAGGAGAATCTAGTGGATATGATGACACTGAAAATGGCAGGAAGGTGAACAACAAGAAATGACAGCATCATGATCTTTCAATTTGTGGGGATTAGGAACAAAAGGACAGTAATGCCTCATTGATGCAGAGGCTACCCAGCTCCCAAACTCGGCCATTCAGACACCCCGCTCAAATGGCTGTGGTAGGTGACATGTTACCCAGGTGACATGTCGCTCAGAGGAAAAGCCATGCTCCTTACAGGCAGGACTAGCCCTGCTACTTCTGACCTCGCTGCCCATCGTTCCTTCTCCACTTGATCCCACTGACTACGTCCTGTCCCTCACCACACCAGGCACAGGTACCCCTGGATGAGCTTCTGTAAGCAAAATCGGGCAAGGCCTGAACCCCGGGATGCTTGAACTCAGAGTAGGGCAGAGAAAAGCCCAAAGATGAGTCACCAAAAGAGACAAATCGCATGGTGTCACGGAAGGGAAGCCAGAGATTCAAAAAGCTAACAGTGATTCATGGTCATGAAAGTTTCAGGGGTAACAGCAAATAGAAAAGTTCAATGGGAAGAAGGAAGGAAGGAAGGAAGGAAGGAAGGAAGGAAGGAAGGAAGGAAGGAAGGAAGGAAGGAAGGAAGGAAGGAAGGAAGGAAGGAAGGAAGGAAGGAAAGAAGGAGTGGATGAGAGCTCTTCACAGCAAACAGCACTGGCAGCCAGAGCAGGGAGTAACCCAGAGCGGAAGGCTCCTCAGTCCCCAGGGGTCCTCAAACTTTTTAAAGTGGGGGCCAGATCACGGTCCCTCAGAGAGCTGGAGGGCCGGACTATATGAACTATTAATTCCTACTGTAACACCTCGGCTGCGCTCACTGTCCAAAAAACCTGGCGGGCCGGATCAGACTCCTCTGCGGGCCGCATGTGGCCCGCGGGCCGTAGTTTGAAGACCCCTGCCCCACACCATGCCCACCAGTCAGCAACACCAAGAGGCTGGGAGAAGCAGGCTTCGTCTTACGAACCCAATGAATGCCTCAGCAAACCTCTCCCATTCATTACGGTCATCTTTCCTCCATAAATCAAGCCCACCAGACTCAAAAAAAAGCTGGAGCATTCAGGAAGTGCTTACTCAAAAACCCCGAAGCATCAATATGAAGACTTCAGACCCCAGGACGATAACAGGGTGAGATATATTTATACTTCACAGCGGGCGATGCCTCAGCAAACTCTTCGCTTTCTAGAGATCCTGTCGGCTTAATTTATGTGGCTCATACCTCATTCCCCTTCAGGCGACAAGCTTTTTATCTTTTTCTTTGGGAAACTTATCTTCAGGATTTTCCAGATCCTCGCTGTCAGTCACGTCTGATGGACTGTGCTCCATCTAGGGTCTCCAGTAGATAAGCAGGTCTCCTTTCGAGGCTAGCTGTCTACATGCCACACTGGTGAACATACCCCACCCGGTGATCCAGCCTACATCCTCACAGCACTGGCAGAATGCAAGGGCCATGTCTCTCCCCTTCCCTGGTATCTTCCAAGCCACGAAAATCCTCTCTGATTTTTTTTTTTTTTTTTTTTTTTTTTTTGTATCTTTACTATCTTTAGATTAGATGCTTCATGTGTAAGTCAGTCCAAGTGGAGTGAAAAGGTAGAGAGAAAGGCTGAAGCACTGTCTCATGTACACCTCAGTATTTGGAGTTGTTTTTTGGGGTTGTTTTTTTTTTTTTTGTGTGTGTGTGTGTGTGTGTTTGAAACTGCTCAAAAAGATAAGGCTAAAATCAGATCTCAGATTAAAAATGATGAAGCCAGTGACTAGCTGAAGCCAATTCAAGCTGAGCCAATTATCACCCATTGTAAAAGATGACCTACAAGAGGCCCCAGTGCTCCAGCACAATAGAGTAATTAAGTCTTTATAACGGAGACAGAAAATGCCACCTAATTAGACCAGGCCAGAAAAGGGTACGGATGCTTCCCCTTCCTGTGGCTGGCCAGCGATGGTGGGCCTGCAGCCATCCCTACTCGGCAAACGGCCGGTCCATCCTCCTGTCCCTGAGCCTGCCCGAGCCACGAAGGTGGAGTTTCCTTTGGCAACAGGCCACTAACAATCCTTGAGTTCCCTGCCTGCTCCAGGTCCAAATAAGTACAAGAATAACAGCGTTTCTACCCCCACAGGTACCTGCCTGGCTATGGGTGAAGGAAAAAACAATCTTGCTGTTTAACCAAGTGGCCAAGGACACAGCTTTCTGGAGGTAGGCACCTAGCAGTTTTCTCATCTGTAAAATGGGTACGATCCGATTACACAGCTCACTGGAAGTTATTGGATTAAATGAGTTACTACGTGCCAAGGATTTTGAACTGTGCCCGGCAAACAGTAAGTGCTGTGAGTAGGCTCCTGTCATTCTGCAGTTGCCATTGCTGTTGTTAAATACTCCACATCATTATGATTAAGTATTGAGCAATAGCAAAGCTGCCATCATCAACCCTTTCCAAAGGCTGTTACACCTATCCAGGCAGGACAAACCTGGGACACTGGTCATAGGAATGGACAAGCCCATGCTAAGAGGCATTGCAAAGGCAGATCCTTGCCGGAACCGGTTTGGCTCAGTATATAGAGCGTCTGTCTGCGGACTGAAAGGTCCCGGGTTCGATTCCAGTCAAGGGCATGTACGTTGGTTGCGGGTACATCCCCAGTAGGGGGTGTGCAAGAGGCAGCTGGTCGATGATTCTCTCTCATCGATGTTTCTAAGTCTCTATTCCCTCTCTCTTCCCTCTCTCTTCCTCTCTGTAAAAAATCAATAAAATATATTTTTAAAAAAAGAAAGAAAAAAAGAAAAAAGAAAAAGGCAGGTCCTTCAACGAAAGTCTGGTGCAGGAGGCAAGGGAACTAGAGATGTGAAGCGTGACTCCGGCTGTCGTCCAGGGAGTGTGGGAGAAAAGGGTCCACAGAGGGAAAGGAGGAGAAGGCCAGAGCTCAGGGCAGACAGCCGAGTCTGAGGCCCCTCCTAGGCTTCCAGGGGGGGTGGCCTTGGGCTTGGCAGATGCCCGCTCACCTTGAACATGGAGCTGTTCCTTTTTTTCCTCCTCCCACGTGAACACTGACTGGACACAGGGCCAAGGCTGATCCCAGGGGAAGATGGAACAATGAATCACAAAAAATAACCCCCAAGGACTCTTTCTGGTGACACAGAGACATTTCCTGGAGGTTTATTCTGTACCCGGCACTCCTGAAACACTATCTCCTCTCACCCTGACAATGGCCCCAGGATGCTGTGGGCACAGAAAGGTTACACAACTCGCTCAGAATCACTGGGTTAGCAAGAAGCAGAGGGAAGTTTGAACCTGGGTCCATCAGAGACTAAAAATGCCCTCTCTCCACTGCACACCACCATGCCTGCCCTCTGGCAATGACCAGTTTATCAAAATCAGCAGGAGAGCCTCAGTATGTCTTCAGTGGCATTTAAGAGGAAAAGAAATTTCCCTTAGACCAGTGGTCACCAACCTTTCGGACTTCATGGCACCAGTTGGCGACTGCTGTCTTAGACAGCTGCTAAGTCCATCCACTTAGTGAAGTACAGAAGAGGACCAGGTTACAGACCAGAAACTTGTATTCAGTACTTCTGAACAAGCTGAGGGCTGGGATCCCTCAGGGCCTTCATTTGTCCACCTTTAAAATAGGGATATTAATACATGTCCTTCCAGCTCCATTTCTGTATGGTTGAGGAAGCTCCTATCAGATTGACTCTCTTGCAGATGACAACTATAAGCTCTGGACAAAAAAACAAAACAAGACAAAACAAAACAACTAACTAGGGGAACTGGAGAGTGAGCCGAGGCAGGGAGATACTGGAAGGGACTTTGACACTTGAAAGAAATGGACTGCACCAAACGTTTGTTATTGATGGCTGTTAGCCAAAGTCAAGTACCAAAGGGGCAGCTAAACCTCAGAAACCCATAGTCTGGATGGCTTGGAAAAACTGAAGGCAGAATCCAGGGCTACATCAGCTGATAGAATATAAAGGGGGAACCCAGAAAGGAGAGAGCTGGAGAAGGAAGCCTCAAAAATCTGTGTATAAACTCTGTCTGAGTCTCTGGCTGACCACTGAACCACACAAGATGCCCTCCAACCAGCCAGTGAAGGCTAAAAGGACGGACTGAAGATTTGAGTCACCACCCAAGAGTCAGAGTTTACAGATGAAGTCCAACGGAGTATGCTGCCTGCTGAAACAAACAAACATCAACACTCCTCAGAGGAACATGACAGAACCCAGAGTCTCCCCATGGAAGAGTCACAATGTCCAGGATACATTCCAAAATGTGATTAAAAACGTGACTCGTTCTTCAGAATCGATAAACCCGACTGACTTAGAAGTGAGACTAAGCAGACAAGGATTTTAAAACAACTATTATAACTACATTCAATACCTGTCCAACCTACCTCACAGCGTTGTTCAAAGCTAAAGTATTGACCAGGCAAGCAAAAAGTGTTTAGGTAAGTTTCGCATATGCTACACCTACAACATAAAAATGCAGGTTATCCCTTCATGTCTGTCCCATTGAAACCACATAAGGAAGGAACGTCTGACAAGTGTACGGTGGGAGGACCAGACCCAGGGGCACTGTGAGCACTCAGCTGGAGGGTTCTGGGATGACAGGGAACATCTGACTAAGTTAGGTATGGAACCTCAGCAAGACAGAGACAATTCTGTTGTTCCCAACTCCAGGGGAATGGGATTTCCTATTTTGGAAGGGACAGGCTTTGTCCCAATACGTGATGACCTTCACAGGCCCACAGACCGGTCTCCTAATTACACAGGAGGGGATGTCTGAAGCTGAAGTGATTGACACCATGTGAAATGATCAAAAGCTGAGAAATGTGGCCAATGCAGGGCCAAGGTGAGACCAGGAGTTGCCAAGAAATCTGGATTCTTCCAGAGGCAGGTGCCACCTGTTTGAATGACCCTGTAGGAGTTCTTCTTCCACCAATGGCCTCGGTTTCCTCTTCTGCACACGTAGGTGGGGTGACCTCAGAGGTACTCTCCCTTCTAAACGTTTCTGGGAAATCACTCTTGGCCATGAATAACCTCATTGATAACATCCATTTCCCAATGTGTGACCACATCCGTGTACACACACACACACACACACACACACAATTTTAGACACAATTACCCTGCCTATCCCATCAGCATAGTCAGTTCAACACTGTCGGCCAGAGTAAACCATATCAGTTCCCCAGAATGAGCAAGATGACCCCCCAAGTGACTGAGGGTTCTGTGAGACCCTGGATTTCCAAAACTGGCCATTATCTTATCACACTTATTGATAAACTCAGAATTCTCTGAGTAAGACTAAGAGTTCCTTATTGCCATGTTTGAACAAGATAAGGTCCACAAAAGCACGCTGCATTCTTGAAAGCACTATGATTCATATTAAGCTTTCGATTTCTCCTAAGCCAGTCTGCCCGTACCTCTGAGAAGGAGCGTATCCTCAGTCTGCCCACTGTTCTCTATCCTGCCCTATCCTCTGGGGATGCCCAGCCCTACACCTACCTCCGGGCTGCCATCACTCTGTAATCACTGACCTCTCCTCAGCCAAAAGATGCCTGTGGTCCTGTGGCCTGGGTTGTGCCCCATTTCACACTGTTGCACTCTGTTCTCTCTTGCATCTCCCACCCAATGTAGAAAACCACTGTCTGCCAAAGTCCTATAAGTAGATGGGATCATGGGCAAGGATTAGGACAAACCACCTCATTTTGCACACGATGTAGAAATCATTTAAATCATTCCTGTCTTATGTCGTAAATCCTGTCAGGCCCTTGTGTCCATCATTCTTATTTGACTCTCCTTTGCATTGGGTGAAATAAAAGTAGCTTCCACTTACTGAGCCTTGGGTAGATGAGCCCACCCAATGCTTTAGCTGATGACCTCATTCAGGGCTTAACCACCCCAGGGAATACATAGACATTTTACAGAGAAGAAACGAAGATTCAGAGGGGCTAAGTAAATAACTCACTTGAGGTCACAGAGCACGTGAGACAGGTCTCCCACCAAGCCTGCAGGCCTCATACCCAGATCTGTGCCCCCACCAAAGTCCTTGCTTTTAACCACTCCACTGATGCTACTCCCCGACACGCAGGACGATGGACTGATAAATAGCCACAGATTCATTTCTAATGCACGCTGCTGCTATTGGCCCTCTCTCCTTTCAAGATAAACACGGGCTGATCCTGGGGCCCTGAGAGAGATGCCAGCACACCCCCAGGAAGCCAGCCAGCCCTGTGGTGATGAGTGACGCGGGGAACAATGGCCTGGCCATCTATGGGTGTCAGATGGCCACTTTAAAGCAGTCAAGGAGAGGTGAGGACAAAAAGTAGGCTTCCATCCAATGCAATTTTTATACCACGGACCCACCATGCAATGCGGTTGCTAAAAGGGGCCTTTGCCACCACTGTGCTTGCAAAATTCTGTACCTTGTTGAAAAAAAGAAAAGAAAAAGAAAGCACTATTTGTGGGTCCAACATTCCCTCTGGAGCAAGTTGGGAGACAATGTCTTGGTAAGCTGGAGTCCACTCTCCGTTCTGTCCCTCCCACAGCCAACATATACAGCTCAAGCGACCCAGGATGGAAGCAGAGAGAGCACCTCTCCTGTTACATGGAGTAGAATTTTGGCTTCCTGGCCCCACGACTTTTGGTCTGCTGGTTTGGAGGCTTGGTTCCTAAGGCAGGTATGCTTCTGCCAGATGGCACAGCCATGGCTTCCCTGAACTGGAAGTGGCGAGGGTGCCCTGGCCATTTGGATGATAAATGCCACAAAGCAAAAGGCAAAGAAGGTGGTTATGGTACTGGTTGGGGTGCGTGAGCCCAGTTTCCAAGGAGAAGTTAGATAAAATGGAACCCGGGGAAGTTTCTGGAGTGCCTCTTGGTTCTTCCATGTCCAAGAGTAACTATTAATGAAAAATGAGAGAGAGAGAGAGAGAGAGAGAGAGAGAGAGAGAGAGAGAGAGAGAGAGGCCAACTAATGATTTAGTTTCCTAAATCATCCCACCAGGCAATGAACCCCAGCAGGGTGAGGTATTGCCAGAGGGCAAAAGCCAAGCCCCCACAGTCACAGAATCCATCTCTGAGCAACGCTGGTTCCTCCTCTTGTTCCACCAGCCCCATCTGAACGTTCCATAGTCCACAGACTAAGCTACAAAATACGATTTCCTGTTTGAAAGAGACAGGCTTTGTCCCATCACATGATTACCTTCTCATGTCACCCAGAGGAGGACACCGTGCCAGAAGGACACCATGACTTCATGTCTCCTCTTCCGATGGAAGAGCAAGAGCTCTGTACGGAGAACAGCTGCATCTTGTTAAGCAGAAACAATGCCGTTTGGCTGGGTTAGGAATGTGCACAAAGATGTACGGATGCTGAGAATTTGAAAGTGTGGGCTGTGCTGTCCCTCAGGTCCACATCCACCCTTCCAGGCCCTGACTTGCGCTGAGAGCTGGACCCTGCATTCCTCGATGCTAGCTGACTTCCTACCGAGCTCTGCCAGTGAGGGCTCCAGGTGGAGATGAGGCGGCAGGGGAGGGGCCAGGGGCCTCCTCCTCCTCCTGCTTGCAGCACTTCATCCAGGTGGCAGTCGCTAGTTCCAGCCTCCAGCATCTTTCCATACTCCTCATGTAGCTCAGCGGTACATGCAGAGGCCAGAGCAGTTACTGAGAGAGAAATGGTCTCCGAATCCACAGTGCTTAAAACCCAGCAGGGGAGGAGACACAGAACGGGTAAGGGATTGTGATCACAGGTTCCTCTGAGCGCACACGGCAGAAGGTATGGGAAGGATGTCAATGGGATGGTTATAGTATCCTGGGACTTTGGCTATTGGCACCAATAGGTAAAGAAAAAGGCACCAAACCACATTCGGAATGATCAACTGAGACCATGTTATCTGCCTAACGTCAGTATACCTTGAAAGAAGGCTAGTGTGTAAATTATCTTGTTTGACAGAGTGTTTATATGAATCATTCAGTCATTCAACAAGCGTCCTCAGCACTAAGGCTCCAGGGTTTTGCCTTTGTGAACAAGGCAAAGCGCAGCTCACATATGGGTGGGGGAAACCATAAATAACAACAAAAATAACATTACATGGCCTGGCAGGCATGACTCCATGGTTGAGCGTTGACCTATGAACCAGGTCACGATTTGACTCCCAGTCAAGGCACATGCCCAGGCTGCAGTCTCAATCCCCAGTGGGGTCAGGGTCGGGGGTGGTGGGGGTGGGTGGGTGGAAGAGGGGACAGGGAGGGTGTAGGAGGCGGCTGATCCATGATTCAACTCTCTGAAATCAATTAAAAATATATTTTAACAATAACATGGCATGATGTCACGTGACGACAAGTTCTATTGAAGAAAGGAAAGCAGGGAGTAGAGGTTGAAAGTGGATGGGGCGAGGGGAGGGGCTGTGTTAGGCAGGAAGGTGGGAGAAGGCCTCTGAGAAGACGGGGGCCCAGGATGAGGGGGCGGAATGAACCGTGAGAAGATCTGGGAGCAGAGAGAGAAACACATGGCTCACGTGACATCAGAGGAGCCTGGAGCAGTGCCAAGGCGAAAGGCATTCTCCCCTACCCCCCCCCCCCCCCCAATCTTGTGGGAAAGCTGTCGGCACTCGTTTCCAGCAAATCCTCCAACTCAGACAGAGCTCAGTGGTTGAGTTCACGTCCCTGCTCCCGCGTGGGGTTATTTTTCTTTACTTTCCATTTACATTGCAAGCTGGAGAGAAATGAATTACGTCCCCCTGGGTCTCTCTGTTCCATACAATTAAGAAAAGCTATTTCTTAGTCACAGGGCGGATGACGACACCACGATTTCCTATTTTCTCTCGGCAGGGAAGCTGTCATCACTCAATATTAATTGATCCTACTTTTCATCCATAAAGCAGGGGCGGAAACAAGTTTTTGGTCACCAAAATGGCAACTATTACACTATTAAGGTAAATTATTAATGGCGCCTCCGCTAAAGCACACATCGTGCTCACAGGGCATCAGCTGCCTCCACACCGATGGTGCTTCTTTAATGGGGAAAAATGAGTAAATTATTAGATTCCTTCCCGATACCGGGTAAATGGCCAGTGCCTATCTCATTTAAGGTTGCCAGAGACTTCCCACCACTTCATCACCACGAGGAACGCACAGAAAAAGAGTGTAATGCATCTTGGGTTCCCAGCAGGAGAGCATGTCAATCGAATGCAATTTTGTTTTCTTGCTAGACAGCAGAAAAAAAAGTGAAACACTGCAAGAAGACAAGGAAACTCAAAAACTGAAGAGCGCTAATAATATACATACATCTTTCCCTCGACGATACCTTGATGATGCCTTTTTTTTTTTTTTTTTTTTTTTTTTAAGTAGGGGACTGAATTAAAGGAACCTAGTTTAAGGAAGAAAGGACGGGAGGGGGAGAAAGTAAAAGAAAGAAGGGGGAAAAAAAATCCAGTTGCATCTACAAGTCAACAACCTCTAAGGAACTGGAGACTTGTGGGAAGGGCTGAACCCCTGACGCCTGGCAGGGTGACCAGAGGCTGGCACCCAGTGAGGAACCATGGTCAAGTTTAACAGGGGGCTCTGGATGCCAGCATCATCCAACTTCTCTTCAGTCATTTATTTTGCTCGGGCCAGGTGTGGAAGCGTAACCACAGGGCGTTTGCATTCCATCAATACGCTTAAATGTCACCAATCTCGACTTTCGCAGCGAGAAGCCAGGATTAGCAATGTACATCCAGGGTGATGAATAACTGTGGTTGAGGCAGAAGGCTTTTCTTAAACATGTGATTTAGTCTTGGGAAGAAAGGCACTCTGCTCAGCGAGGGCTATGGCCTAGGAGGAGAAGAGCTACAGCCGTAGCAGAGAGGACAAGGATCTTCTAAAAATGAGCAGGGATCATTCGCTTTCGCGCTAGCAGGTCACATGGGGCTCACTCTTACTGATGGCCTTGAAGGGACCCAGGCCCTTACCCCCAGATACTGTGTTCTGGCTGTCAACTTCCTCTGGAAAACTGCCCTCGGCCAAATGGGAGCCACGTGGTCCGGGAATTTAAGAGGCTTGAGAGAGTCCCAAAAGCTACTGATACGGCCATTCTTTATACTCACTGTGGTAGAAAAGGTGAATTGTATCCATTAAAGCCCATTTCCACCTCCTTCAAGCTAGTCTTCCTGAAAGAGAGAGGCTGGAAGCCAAAAACTACATTTCCTACTTACAAATGAGGAAACTGAGGTGCAGAGAGGTAAAGTGACTTTCCCGAGGCCACACAGCTAATGAATGTGAAGTCTGGCTCAAGAGAAACAAGACTTTTCGCATAAACTGCCTTCATTAGTTGTCTCATGATATTTCACAAATGATTCCTCAAATGCAATCGCTTAAAACAAACATTTATTATCTCTGTAACTCAAGAATCCAGGTACAACCTAGCTGGGAGTCTCTGGCTCAAGGCCTCCCATGAGGTGGCATCTGTCCATCGGTTAGGCAGGCCAAAGGGATCCACTGGGGGAGGAGCTGCTTCCAAGCTCATGCACATGGGCGTTGGCAGAACTCGGGGCCTCCAGGTCTGCTGGGAAGGGGCCCTGTTCCCCATGGGCTGTTAGCAAAGGGCCCCCCTAAGTTTCTTGCCACGTGGGTCTCTCCACTGGGCAGCCCACATGCCGGCTGGCTTCCCACAGAGGGAAGTGTACAACAGAGAATCCACGATGGAAGCCACCGTCCTTAGCAGTCTCATCTTGGAAGTGACATCCCATCACTCTTGCTGTATCCTATTCACTAGAAGCAAGTCACCAGGTCATCCCACACTCCGGATGTGGGATCATCTAGGTGAGGCACCATCCCTGCGCCCGTTCTGGTTCCGGCATCATGTCAGCCCAGGCTGTTGGAAGAAGCAGCACTAACTTTCCTCTCACAAGCTTCATCTCACCCTCGCCAAACAGACCATTTCTCACCAAGAATGCCATCAGGGACTAAAAGCCTGGAGCGCATGCCCAGGGCATCCTGGAGGCATCTGTTAAGTCCCCAAAAGCTCAGCCTGTGGGGAGGAGCAGTCTGGGGATTTCCCAGGGGATTTCCCAAGCTGCAGTTTGGTGGACCCACAGGTAGGACTGAGTCTAGGATTTCCTGGGCCTTTCTCTGTCCACCAAACAGCATACAAATCTCCAGCCTTGCAGGGCCAATAATTCAAAGATAAATCATAGTAAGGCGAGGCAGATGCTTTTCCAAGATAAACACGGATTCTATTTTTCTATTAAGAAAGGAATGGCTTAGGATGGCTTAGTGGTTGAGCATCAACCTTGAAGCAAGAGGTCCATGGTTTGATTCCTAGTTGGGACATATGCCCGGTTGCGGACTCGATTCCCAGTAGCCAATCAATGATTCCCTCTCATCATTGATGCTTCTATCTCTCTCTCTCCCTCTCCCTTTCTCTCTGAAATCAATAAAAATATATTAAAACAAAACAAAACAAAACAAAAAACAGACTCTATTAAGGCTGTGCCCACACTGGGTTGGCTTCCAGATACAGGAAAAAGACCCGGGCTAGGACATTCATAACGTAGAATTGGGTAGCACGTTTAGATATTCATTCCTTCATTAAGAGACCTCACATTCAGCCAAAACCAGTTTGGCTCAGTGGTAGAGTGTCGGTCTGCGGACTGAAAGGTCCCAGGTTTGATTCCGGTCAAGGGCATGTACGTTGGTTGCGGACACATCCCCGGTAGGGGGTGTGCAAGAGGCAGCTGGTCGGTGTTTCTCTCTTATCGACGTTTCTAGCTCTCTATCTCTCTCCCTTCCTCTCTGTAAAAGGATCAATAAAATATATTTAAAAAAAAAAAAAGAGACCTCACATTCTTGTTCACCTTTACATGCCCAGCCTAGACCTTAAAAGGGGCAGGTATTCAATAAGAAACCAATGAATTAATTTTGTTGAACACCCTGTCAGACAAGACGGTGTTCTCCATTAAGGAAACCCACCCACCCAAGTACGCCATCTCCCTCGGGAATGTATTACCCATCTTGCATCAAAAGCAACATTCATTCCATATGGCGCCATAGTGTGCTTATGCTTACCGAGCAACTCTGAATTTACACCTGGGATGCCCAACTGAAATATTCCCTTTCCTCTCTGAAGAGGGCCCAATAAGGCTGCCAAACGAATGCATCCACCTCCTATTCAGTCATATGTATACACCTGAAAAGCATGTTTATGCAACAGAATAGGGGGGGAGGGGAATTCCACCTGCTGATAAGTGTAGCAGCTACTCATCAGGTACATAATATTCATTTATCAGGAGATCTGGCCTGTAAAGAAGGAATAGCTGAAGACATGTCCGAGACACAGAACTGAGGAAATGACCTGCTAGACTTAATGACAGTGACATGCAACTTGAAGCCGGAACCACATACCGTACCTTTTCACACCAGAATTGCTTTTGGGAAAGGCTCATAGGTAAAATTCAACAGGCCTGCTGACACATCAGTGGAATATGACTGAAATCCTGGATAAAGCCTCTTCATAAAAATTCTTTGAATCAGTGTCGCTAATAACCATAATTAGTGGAGTGCATAGAACCTTATCTTGTTTTCTGTTCTGTTTTAACCAAATTGGATAAAAGTTATGACTACTACCATAGCACTGCCGGTATGAATCCCTACAAAAAAAATAACTCGGTTTTGCTTTGACAGGTAACAGTCATCACCAAGGAATTTCATTTTATTGAAGGCAGCCTTAAGTCTCTGAAATGTACTGCTTACACACATACACACACACAGCCCTGAGCCCACTGTCAAACAAGACTGAATGTTGTTTCTCAGCTTGGACTTGGAGTAGCTGGAAAAAGAGCAAGATGCGATTTTATATTAAGAAAGGAATGCAAAGAATGCCTTCCTTCCTCTTAAATCAAATCTTATTACCTCCATTAGTGAATATTTAACAATAACATTAATACCAACAGCACACTTGGCTGCATTATCAAAGGGAACAAAAACACACAAGATGGATATATGAGCTTTGCTCAGAGAAGCTTAAAGCCATTTCACACATATTATCTCATTTATCTTTAAAAATCCCCGTCAACTCTGTAAAAGTGTATTTATCTGCGGTAAGACATGTTTTACGGGAACCGATTTCCTTACCACTCTGCATCTTCTGATTAAAAAACAGGGCCTGGTCTGATGAACAAAAAATAGATCCAGAGACAGAGAAGCATCAAACTGACTGTCAAACCTCAGATGGAAGGCAGAGGGAAGGGGGGGGGGGGGGGCGGAGGGAAGGTTTAAGAGATCAACCAAAGGACTTGTATGCAAGTAGATGAGCATCACCAATGGACACAGACACAAAGGGGGGGGGGTAAGGGCATGTGCTGGGGGGTGGGAGTGACCAGGGAGAGGTCAACATGGGGGAAAATATAATATTGTAATAGCTATGTACAGGCCATGGGGAGAGGGGTACTTGAAATATCAGGAGGACAACTCTGTAAAGTATATGATTGTCTAATCACTGTGTTGTACACCTGAACTAATACAGAACAGTATTGAATGTGACCTATAATTGAACAAAAAAAAAGGAAAATTAAAAAACAAACAAAAAACAAAAAAAAACAGGGTCTGTTTTTAGCACATCTCCCAACCAGAACCTCAACTCATAACTCATGTCATACACTTCCTTTCATGAAGTCTTAAAAACAAAAAAAAAAAATGCAACCAACTCTTAGCAGTCACAGAAACTGAGAACAAAAGTGAAACACAGGTAGGAAATTAAATAAATGTACAGTGCCCGACAATGGCTATTGCCCAAACTGATATTAAACACACACACACACACACACACACACACACACACACACACATATTCTCCATGAAAACTCTTGCTATACAAAACTTATTAATGAAAGTGAACGGAAACAGAAGCTGAAAGGGGTCAGGAGAAACTATTTAATTGAACAGTCTGGAAACTATATCGGAAGAGCAGATGGTTTCACAGAAGTCGATGCTACCTAGAGGAGCAAGGAGTGATTTTCTAGGAAAATGTTTTCATACCTTACAGCCCCCACTATTTTCAGCAAAGGAGGAGTCTATATTCAGCCCAGAATAAAATATGAGCTTGGCACAGTGACAAAGCTGGGACCAAGTGGCAGCCATCCACATGTACCCAAGTTCAAGTCTGGGTCTTCCAAACTGAGCTAGAGTTCAAATAGCGCTATTTAAAAACCAGCAACAAATAAGAAGCCAACACTGTACTCTACTGGGTCTTTAGCCAACATTCATGACCTTGGCAAATAAGAAAAGTGCTTCCCAATGGGTAACAGGCAGCATGATCTTTAAAAAAATAAAATAAAATTATATATATTAATGATTCCAGAGAAAAAGAGACGGAGAGGGAGATAGAAACATCAATAGTGAGAGAGAATCATTGATTGGCTGCCTCCTGCACCCCCTCCCCCATTAGTGATTGCGCCTGCAATCTGAGCATGTGCCCTGACCAGGAATCAAACTGTGACTTCCTGGTTCCTAAGTAGACACTCAACTGCTGAGCCACACTGGCAGGGCCAGGCACCACGATCTTAGCGTAGCTTCCGACCCCCAGACCTCAAGGGGCCTGGGCAGCAGCAAGATGCACAGGCCACCTGGAGATGGAAGACCCAAGTTTGAGCTGTGGTCCTGCACACCAGGTGTGTCCTGGGATTGAGCCTCCTTGTCTAGCCAACAAGACTGAAACATCACCTCTGCGATAGGTGTAAGGATCCCTTGAGCTTAAGTATACGAAGCTGCATGGCAACCCCACAGCATCACACTCAGTTGCCCACCATCCATGACTCACCAGACAGACAGGTAAGTTCTCCCCAGAGCAGAGCTCTATGGAAGGGAGGGCCATTCCAGCGGGGGTCTTTGTGTGACAGCGCAGAGCCTACCACATCTCAAAGCTGCACCTGAGGAACCTGTACCTTAGCCAACATTGTGTAAGAGCAAATGATTTGAAGAAGGCCAGTCTCCTATTCTAGCCCCGTTGTGTATTTGCTGGGTGACAGTGGGCATGTTGGGTAATCTCTCTGAGCCTCGCTTCTTCACCTGTAAAAGCAGGATCCTGTGAGGACTAACTTACATTCAGTATGGTGTGTGGCTCGTCAGCGGTCATTACTGTGGCTACTATTACAGTAGTAAGACTATCATCATCATCATCTAAGTTCACTGCTCATCACAGGGGTTCTGCAGGGACTCTTGGCAAGCCAAGGGAAGGCCCAGGAGCAGATCAGCCTTTCTGCCACTGAGATGACGGGCTGCGGCTGGAGGACCCTCCCTCAGGGACGAGCTTAAAGTCACCCCGCTAACTCAGGCCTGGGGGGACCTCCTGCCTTTGGCTATAACGCCATGGGCTGCTTTGGGTCTTCCTCTTATCCATCCACCTCCCTTCCTCCATGGCTCACTCCTCACCTTTTGCTTTCAGGTTGGTTTGTTTGTTTTACCTGATTTAAAAAAATGCCATCAACATCAGTGACTTTATGTTTAATTCTGATTAAGAGCCGCAAATATTATAGATGAATTTGTTACGTTCAAAGCTGCAGGTATCATGTTTAGAGAGAGGCGACAGACACCTCATTAAGGACGGCAAAACAAACACTTCAGGGCACTCGAGGCTCCATCTTAAAGGAACTCCATGGTGAAACCCACTTTAAACCAAGAATCCTCCTGAAATGCAAATAAGCACCCCATCCCCTGGTTCTTCTCCATGGCTTCCTATGTGGGGCTTCCCGGCAAAGGGGAACCCACACCTGAAGGCACCTGCAGCCAGGCGTCACTCCTCGCCAACTCCCGGATGCATCACGACTCAAGCTCAGTCCATTAACGCTTGTACTGGCCGTCAACTGACATCATTTCAATGGGGCCTGGTCAGAATGGCAGGTGCAAGGCAAAAAGATAAAAAAGGGGGTGCAGGGAACAGAGGGGGTGCAGACCTAATTAAGGCAAAGTCTTTCAGAAAAGGGCGCCAAGGAGGAGGCTGGACCACATGACTACCGGGGCCAACCACAGCCAGCAGACCTGCTTCTAAGGTGGAGTGGTTAGAGATAAGTGTGATGAGCCATGTAACTGAAAATGTAGGTCGAGGCCCTGGCCGGGTAGCTCAGTTGGTTAGAGCACCATCCCGATACACCAAGGTTGCGTGGTTGGATCCCCGGTCAGGGCACATACGAGAATCCATTAATGAATGCACAAACAACTGGAACAACAGATTGATGTTCCTCTCTCTCTCTCTCTCTCTCTCTCTCAAAATGATTGCCCAGTTCTGACTGCCCCCTAAGCTGAGCTATGCCCTGCCCTGGCCAACCAGGAAGGGCACAGATTCACTAACCAAGGTCCCTGGCCAGAAGGGGCTGTCTGCAGACCCCAGACATCTGGCTACCAACTGCTGGGCCAGCAAGAAACTGTTCCCTGAACCCACCTCTCATTCCTCTTCCTTCAGTGGACTCCACTAACCTCCTTGCCAACACTCATTTCCAACTACACAGCCTCTCATCCCCCCCAAATCCTTCCTTCCCTCTGTGATTTCCTTCGTGCCCTCCACAGGGGCTGGTCATCCCCAAGAGCCAGGAGGAGGAGAAGCTTTTCCTGGACCTGAAGAAGAGAAAGGACCCAGATACGCCTCGGGGAGTGGGAGAGAGGGTGGCACTCCACATGGGAGCAGCACATGCAAAGGCAGATGGGGAGGGAATGGATGCTTCCATTTGAGGAAGAGTGAGAAGGTTCCTGGGAGAGAAGGGTGAGGACAGACAGGAGGAAATCAGCTTGAGAGATGCTGGCTCTCCTGATGGATAACCCGTAAACGTTTTAGGGTGCCTTGGGGAGATGAGGTATCCACTAGGGCCACCCAGGATTTCAGTCATACTTGAGATATGGAGAATTCAGGAAGAAGGATGTTTTTGGCTGCCGGGGGTAGTTTACTGCCCAAGTGTGTCCCCATAATAGTAACAGCAAGTGGCAACATCCCCTGGGAATTTGCTAGAAATGCAAAGCCTAGGCCCCAGCCCAGACCCACAGAATGATAAAGTCTAGGGGCAGGGGCTCAGCAGTCTGTGTCTTAAGGCACCCACCAAGTCATGTGGATGTTGCTAAGGTTTGAGAACTGTTGGTACCGGGGCTTCAAGCTGACACCATGTCACGCTTTCTCTCGGCACGCTGAGTCAGAAACCAGCCTTCTGGGATCTGAAGGCGACCTGCAGTGGAATCATCAGCCCTGAGGGATGAAGGGAAACTTTCTCAGAACATGACCCACCTGAGGGTAACCTGTCCACCTGGCCCTTCTCAGCCATGCTGCACACTCGCATCACCTGTAGTTTCAAAAACACTGATGTTTGGGTCCCTTTCCCAATCCTAATGGAACTGGTCTTGGGGTACAGCTTGGGCAGGGAAATGGTTAAAGCAAAGTTGTGTCAACTGGTATTTTTTTTTTTTTTTTTTTTTTTTTTAGGAAGATGGCCTGTCTTTCCAAATACATTAAAAGCTACTTCACGGTAGTAAGTGAGTTGGTCATAATATATACGATAATTAGGTGTGAGCATATTTATTGAATTTATTTTATACTTTTGAAAAATCACACCAGTATCATTTTTTCCTCCTATCTCCACTCAGGTAAAAGAAACTTGTGCTCTACCTGGCCTTTGAAGATTCTCAAAGTGTGACCTCCCAGACCAGCAACATCTGCGAACTTGCCACAAATACATATCCTCAGGCCTTGTCCCAGACCTAATAGACCAGAAATCCTGAGGGCTGGGGCTGGGGTTCTGGGTTTTCAAGAGCCCTCTAGCTGATTCTGAATCTCCCTCAAAGTTGGAGAACCACTCCATCATAGAAATTATTAGTCCAAAAGGCTTACCTTATAGTCTTTAACATTATTTTGGATGCTGTCTTAAAACTTGCTTATCCCCTCCCTTCACAACACATGAAATCAGACAGTGCCAGGATATTTAACTGGCCATTAGGCACCCACACTCTTAGCCCCAAAACACCTCAGTCTGTTAATTTTTAGACCTTAATGTAAGTCGTGATCCTTCTTTCTAGATTAGGCCTTTTCCCAGTTGTGAGATTAAAAGGACAATTTACATAGCCAATGATTATCAACTGCTTCGGCAGTTGTGTTTAGGGCTACGGTTACCCAGACGGGAAGTTCATTAAAAGCGGGACCCTGAAATGATGCGTTGCACAATGTGTGTGTTTTGCATAATGAATGTCACCCTTTGTGATTATCATGGCCACCCCAAACTAATATACACAGAGCTTACAGTTAAAATGCGGGCAGCCAAAAATCCAAGCACAAGCCCGGTCAGCACAATGCCAAAGAAAAAATCCCAAAGGTCGGCGCTTATAGACCTCTCAGACAGGAAAACCACAAAGATGGGAATCTAAAAAATGTGGCCATGAGAACTGATCCTAGAAATTGTAATGTGTGTCATGGGAGTGTTTTACAAGCAAGAATGTAAGAGGGAGAACAGAAGACCAGCTTGCAGGAGATGTGCAATAAAGCATGAGTTCCTTTTCAACCTTTCCCTTCCACTTAGTGTAAGTTCCCCATAGTGTGCAGGAGATCCAGGGACCAAGAGCCGAAGGGAAGGCTCCACTCACTGTTCAGTAAGATGGTAGGATGTGCTACCAACATCCAAATGCTTGGTGGCCCAGGACAAGTTACTTTTATTTATTATTTTAAAATATATTCTATTGATTTTTTTTACAGAGAGGAAGGGAGAGGGATAGAGAGCCAGAAACACCAATGAGAGAGAAACATCGACCAGCTGCCTCCTGCACACCCCCCACTGGGGATGTGCCCACAACCAAGGTACATGCCCCCGACCGGAATCAAACCTGGAACCTTTCAGTCTGCAGGCCAACACACTATTCACTGAGCCAAACCAGCTAGGGCGACAAGTTATTTTTATAACCTCTCCAAACTCAAGATCTCAATTTATATATACCATGGAGGTGATCCCACCCACCTCCTATGATTGCTATTAGGTGGCTTTAAAATTGACTAGCACAACAGAAGGTACTAAATCAACAGCTCTAATTAGGACATGTAATAAACGAAGCTACTACCTCTCATATATTGCTGGAAATGAAGAATGGTGCAACTACTCTGGAAAACAGCTGGGCCATTTCTGACAAAAGTAAACATACATTTACCAAACAGCCCGGCAATTCCACTCTTGCTTATTTACCCAACAGAAATGAAAACCTGTGTCCGCACGCGAGACTTGCTCACAAATGTTCGTAGCAGTTTGTTTGATTTTTGCCCCGAACTGGAAACAGCCCAAATGTTCAACAGTAGAATGATTAAACAAACGGTTTGCAAGAGCCAAACAATGGGATATTTCTCAGAAACAAAAAGGAATGGGTTCGTAATACATGCAACAGCATGGATGAATCGCAAAAGCATTATGCTGAGTTAAAGACGTGCGGCCCAAAGAAAGCCTACACTGCGTGCTTCCATTCCTATTCCATTGCAAAAGAAGCCAAAGGAATTCACAGGGGCAGGAGGGAGATCAGCAGTTGTCTGGGGTAAGGGCTGAAGAAGGCAGGAGGAAATATTTGGGGGTGCCGGAAAAGTTCTGTATCTTGAGTGTGTTGGCAGTTACACGGGTATTTACATTTCTCAAAACTCATAAAACTATACACTTAATATGGGTGTATTTTATTGTATATAAGTTCAAAACAGCTCAACACTTTTTATTAAATAAATACACCAATCAACAGGCCTGACAGTTTGGCACTGAGCTCTCTTTTGCGTGCAGCACAAAAAAATCCCGAGTGAAGAGATTTCAAACATTAAGTGGCAGCGTTATTAAAGCAGAGTATCCAGCTGTGTGGTCCTCACGCTAGCCAACCAGGTGCCCAGCAAACCCACATCCTCTCTACTAACCGCTCTCCCTGACCTGCCAATCAGACTCTGGAAGCACGCAGTGTAGGCTTTCTTTGGGCCGCACGTCTTTAACTCAGCATAATGCTTTTGCGATTCATCCGTGCTGTTGCATGTATTATGAACCCATTCCTGATCTCTCCTGACCCCACCCACTTCTCTTGTCCCAGCTGCAACTCCCTCAGCGGAGACTACCTTCACCTCTTGCCTGATGACTGCAATGGCTTCCAAATGGTTTCCTTTCCCCCAGTTGTACTCTTTCCATCCTCCTTCATCTAAACCCAGCGCAGACTTTTCAGAATATGAATTTGATCACGTCACCTCTCCCCTCCTTAAAACCCTCAGTGCTCTTGAGGGAACCTGGACTCCTCAGGCCAAGACCTAAGACCTTTAGTCATCTGGTCCCACTGACTTCCTCCAAAGGCCACACTCCAACTAAACTGAACTGCTGCCAGTTTCCCCTACATACAGTGCAGTCTCTGGGTTCTGGGCCTCTGCTAGGTCATCTCCTGGAAACACCATCTCCTTCCACCTTCATCCTTGTGCTTGGCTAACACAGATACGCTGGAAAAGTTCTGTGTCTTGAGAGTGTTGGAATATTTTGTCTATGTAAATTGTCCTTTTAATCTCACAATTGGGAAAAAGCCTAATCTAAAAATCCAACCAAATCCACCTGCATATCTCAAATCCTTGACACACACACACACACACACACACACACACACACACCCTTCCAGACAGCCTGGGAGCTTCCATGTGCCATCTATCACCATCACTTTAGCACCGAGTATTTACAATCACCTGATTCTTCATTTTTAAGAGATTTTGAACCAATCGAAACAAATGGACTTAGACCAGTGGCTGGCGAACTCATTAGTCAACAGAGCCAAATATCAACAGTTACAATGATTGAAATTTCTTTTGAGAGCCACATTTTTTAAACTTAAACTTCTTCAAACAGACTCGCCCAGGCCGTGGTATTTTGTGGAAGAGCCACACTCAAGGGGCCGAAGAGCTGCATGTGGCTCGTGAGCCGCAGTTTGCCAACCACTGGTCTAGACCATATCTCTGTCCCTCCAAAATCCAAATGTGAAAGCCCTAACCCTCAATGTGACTGTATTTGAAATAAGGAAGTAATTTAAGTTAAAGGAGGTAGTAAGGGGGAGGGACCCTACCAGGGGTCCTCAAACTTTTTAAAGTGGGGACCAGATCACGGTCCCTCAGAGAGCTGGAGGGCCGGACTATATGAACTACTAATTCCTACTGTAACACCTCGGCTGTGCTCACTGCCCGAAAAACCTGGCGGGCCGGATCAGACTCCTCTGCGGGCCGCATGTGGCCCGCGGGCCGTAGTTTGAAGACCCCTGCAATCCAATAGGATTAATGTCTTTATAAAAAGAGACAGTGCAGAACTCCCGTAGCGATATTAAAACACAGCAAGAGGGCAGCTGTCTGCAAGCAAGGAAGAGAGTCCTCACCAGACCTCAGCCATGTTGACCCCCTGAACTCGGACTTTCTGCCTCTCGAACCGTGAGAAAATATATGTCTGTGGTTTAAGCCACCCAGGATGGAGTATTCTGTTATGGTAGCTGAGCTAAGACAATCAGGATAAACCTCCTATCTGGTTCACCCATATGTCCTTAGGACACAACATCCTGGCCCCAGCCTGGCATTCTATAAATATTTGTGGGACAAATGAACTGTAATCCATTCTATGGTCCCTAAAGACCCCAACGGGAAGTGTTCATA
Organism: Pipistrellus hanaki; assembly: GCF_964339955.1. Classification (NCBI taxonomy): domain Eukaryota; kingdom Metazoa; phylum Chordata; class Mammalia; order Chiroptera; family Vespertilionidae; genus Pipistrellus; species Pipistrellus hanaki. Next base: position 38,906,435 of record NC_140515.1, read on the forward strand.
ATAAAATGGTACATTAATCTGAATTAGAGATGCAGATTCAGACCTAGAACTGAGCTATCCTTCCTTGAAAACAGATCGGAGCAGCCCAACAGAACCTTCTATGCCGATGAAAGTGTTCTCTATCCATACTGACCTGTACGGCAGCCCTCAGCCACCTGAGGCTGCTGAGCTCCTGAAGTGGGGCTAGTGCCATGGTCCGCAAACTGCGGCTCGCGAGCCATATGCGGCTCTTTGGCCCCTTGAGTGCGCCTCTTCAGCAAAATACCACGGCCTGGCAAGTCTATTTTGAAGAAGTGGCATTAGAAAAAGTTTAAGTTTTAAAATATTGGGCTCTCCACAGAAATTTCAATCGTTGTACTGTTGATATTTGGCTCTGCTGACTAATGAGTTTGCCGACCACTGAGCTAGTGTGTCAGAGGAACTGAATTTTTAAAAAATGCATTTCATGTTAATTATTATATTCAAAAAGCCATATGGCTGGTGGTTGCTATACTGGATGGTGTAGGACTAGAACTTTCAAGCAAAAATCAAGCTCCCGGTACTAGCTTCATTATACAGATCACTCACTGTGCCAACCATACCAGCACTGAGCACACATAAAACACAGTGGGATTTGATGGAGCTAACACAGGGAGCTTTCAAGTGGGGTGAGAGTGGCCTGGCACAGGGCAGCTGGCAAAACGCACACGGAAAAGGGACAACGAGGCACCGTTCGGCACAAATTGACATGCTTCATGGGCCTCCATCTGGGGTGAAACCCATCAAAGGGCAAGTTCTTCCTGGGTGACCAGAGTTCATTGAGAATGTAAGACCTGATTGCATCACCCAGAACTGAGATTTTTTTAAAAATATATTTTATTGATTTTTTACAGAGAGGAAAGGAGAGGGATAGAGAGTTAGAAACATCAATGAGAGAGAAACATCAATCAGCTGCCTCTTGCACAACCCCTACTGGGCATATGCCCACAACCAAGATACATGCCATTGACCGGAATCGAATCTGGGACCCCTTAGTCCACAAGCAGATGCTTTATCCACTGAGCCAAACCAGTTACAGCAAAGAATTGAGATTTTTGGCAGCTTATGTGCTTCACGGTGAGATTCCTGCTGCTTGTCACCTCTGCCCACCTTACAAGTGAGATCGCGGGTGGCAATGTGTTAGGTCCAATGAGCATCTTCTCTATGAAAAATAAGTGTATCCAGTGATACTTAAAACTCTTCTACTGCCAAAAGCCTATGAAAGGAGAACATTTTTTACATCCCTCTCCATGATAACATAGATTTCCTAACAAGAACGTTCTAAAGATACGTTTGTATCTTTCAACTCAGTAACTCCTGAGGAAATACTCAGAAATACACACAAAGATTGATGATAACACAAGTTTCCTAACAAGCATGTTCTAATTGGTGTTAACGCCTATTTGTCTAGCACCCTGAAGTTTGTAAGATTCAAGAGTTTTGATGCCTGCTCTAACTGGTTTGACTCAGTGGATAGAGCATCGTCCTATGAACTGAAAAGTCCCGGGTTTGACTCCAGTCAAGGGCATGTCCTTGGTTGCAGGCACATCCCCTGTGGAAGGTGTGCAGGAGGCAGCTGATCCATGTTTCCCATCAATGTTTCTAACTCTCTATCCCTCTCCCTTTCTTTCTGTTATATATATATATATACATATACATATATATATATATATATATATATATTTTTTAAGAGTTTTAAAGCCCAAGAGATCTAGGTTCCAATTCTGCCCCAGTCACTTCCTAGCAATGCACCTTTGGAAATGTTATTTATTTAACTTGTCTGTTTCCTCATCAGAAAAAAAAAAAAGAAAAAAAAAAGGCATGAGTGAACCATATACTTCACTGGGATACTGTGAGGATAGAATGACTTAAGAAGCCACACAAAGACAAATGTTCACAGCATTTCATTGGTAATTACCCCAAAATGGAAATGACCCAAATGTCTATCCATGGGTGAGGAGCAAAACAAACTGTGGTATGTCCATCCATGAAAATACAACTCAGTGGTAACTTAGGAGTGAACTACGGACACACCAAACAACATAAATGAATCTCAAAGTAAGTCAGCGGGATGGGAAAAGCCAGACCGGAACAGGCTAGAAAGTTGTATAAATAGAATCAGTGACAGAGCAGAGGACCGGCTGCCTGGGGACAAAAGGGTTGCACAAAGGATTACCAAGGAGCAGGAGCACACCCCTTTGGGGCGATGGGAAGGTTCCGCATCTTGAGGAGGTGAAGGTTTCACCGGCCTCACACGACCCTGCAGTGTCGGAGGCTTAAATTATACTTCTGTGAAGTTGAAAAGTCAGGGGAAAGTCAGAGGAGGAACGTAATGCCCCCTCACAGGACTTGGCACATAGTAGGCTCTCGAGCAATGTTGGCTCCGTTCTGGAGCAATAACGAACGATCCCATTAGGACTTCTGAGAAAGAACTGGAGAGGTTGCCAGGGAAAAGAGCCAGCACACGCAGCCTTTCTACTCGGAAGGTTTGCAAGAAGGTTCGCGACTATTCAGGGCATGCTCTTCAGGAAGCATGAAGGAGAAGGAAGAGCGGAAAGATGAGCAAGGCTTGGTCTTTGCTCCCAAGGAAACACACGTAAAGTATAATCTATGATGTAATCAGGTGTCCGAGGGTGGTACTGACAAACTATTGGTGTGGAGAAAGAGTAATTCCGACTGAATGGATGTCAAGAAGAAACAATTCCATGCCAAAACTGGTTTGGCTTAAGTGGACAGAGCTTCGGCCTGCGGACTGAAAGGTCCCAGGTTCGATTCCAGTCAAGGGCATGTACCTTGGTTGTGGGCACATCCCCGGTGGGGGATGTGCAGGAGGCAGCTGATCGATGATTCTCTCTCATCGATATTTCCAGCTCTCTATCCCTCTCCCTTCCTCTCTGTAAAAAAATCAATAAAAAATATATTTTTTTTTTAAAAGGAAGAAGAAGCAGTTCCAGGAGAGGTGCGGTTGGCCCTGTGCTAGTCCGGAAGCTGGGAAGTGAGGATCCTGGGCAAGGGCAGGGGGTGGAGGGAAACAGGCGAGGTCAAGGGCCACAGCACACGTCCGCCCAGAGATGAGTTGGGGGAGGGACCGCAAAGGACCAGGCCATGCCGGGAAGAGCTCCGTCTCATTCATCCAGAAGAACCAGCCACAGGGATCGGCAGGATCAGGTTTGTGTTTCACACAAACAGGTCCTAACTGGAGGGCCATTTAGCAATTTGTCAAGAGCCCCGACATGCGTATCTTTCAACTCAGTAATTCCTGAGGAAATAATCAGAAATGTGCACCAAGATTTATGTCCAGCACTGCTTATCGCAGCATTATTTATATTAGCTCAAAAGCCCAAAATAACTTAAGTGTCCAATAAAAGGGGGACTGCTACATAAATTGTGGAATGCTGAGTGATTAAATCATGTACAGCCATTCAATCATTATTTGGGAAAGATATGGAATGACAAGGAGGTATGCCTCAGTCTACAATGTTCAGTTGCAAAAAAAGCACAATTCAAAAATATACACTGAGCATTCATTCGACAAATAGGTATTTTTTAAAATATATTTTATTGATTTTTTACAGAGAGGAAGAAAGAGGGATAGAGAGTTAGAAACATTGATGAGAGAGAATCATCGATCAGCTGCCTTCTGCACACCTCCCCACTGGGGATGTGCCCGCAATCAAGGTACATGCCCTTGACCGGAAACGAACCTGGGACCTTTCAGTCCTCAGGCTGATGCTCTATCCACTGAGCCAAACCAGTTTTGACGACAAATACGTATTAATATCTACCATGTGCCAGGCCTTATTTTAAGTACTAAGATATAGCCGAGGATCAAACAGCCACCGTCCCTGCCCTGTACTCATTAGAAGGCTTTTCACCTCCCAATGACAACAAATAAGGACACAAATAACAATAAGCAAAGCGTGCGGCACAAAAGAAGGTAAGAAATGCTATGGAGAAAATCAAGAAGAGGAAGGGATGGGGAGCTGGAGGGTAGGTGGAAATTTTAAGTAGGCGGTCCGGGAAAAGTCCACGGAGAAGAGGGTTCAGAGTTTGAGTGAAGTGTGTATCTGGGAGGACTTCCAGGTGGAGGAAACAGGCAGTGCAAGAAGCCCGAAGGAGGCCTGAGGGCTTCGGGAACCAGCAAGGCTGCACTGGCAGGACAGGCAGGACGCACGGCAGGAGCATGAGGGCAGAGGGAGGCCGGGGTCACTCAGGGTGAGGGGAGCCACGGCAGGACTCTGAGCAGAAGGGTGACATGATGTGTAGGGGGACAAGGGCTGAAGCACAGAGACCAGTTGGGATTTTTCTAATGTTTTGTTTTTCCCCCCTAACATTGTATAATTGGGCATATGTTCATTTTATAATCAGAAAAAGAGGTAATTCAATCGAAGAAAATATAGTGTGGGTGCTAGGACGAGCATAAGGAAGCAGAGACAGATTAGGGAAGTGATTCAGATGATGAGTGGGGAAGCAGTGGGCAGACTGAGGAGGTCAGCAAAAATTACTCTTCTTAATAGCAGAGGAAATACACTGCAATGCAAAAAAATACGGGAAAAGGGGAGAAAAAAAAAAAAGAATCGCTCCATAATATCAATACCCTGGCCATCAATTTTTAACATCTCTGTTCATGTCCTTCCAATCTTTCTCCCTGTACATGCTTTTGTGTGTGTGTGTGTGTGTGTGTGTGTGTGTGTGTGAGTGTGTGTTTTCCTTAATCATTCTACAATGCCTAGAATGTTGTGGGCACTCGAATAGACATTGAACAAATAATGGTTGACCAGGTGTCCCAAATAATTTTGTGTTTGGACTTGCTTGGGCCACATTAGCTCTATTATAAGCATTTCTAGAATTTCTCGGAGTAGTTTTAAGTAGGCTTGGGTGACGGAATGGAAACTGTGGGTGAGGGGAAGGCATGGTCGCAGGGGACTAAGGTGACAAGTCTGGCTATTTAAGAGGCCAGTGGAAAGCAACCCGATGAGGACGTTGCTGGGTTCCGTTCGGGGGACTTGAAGGGGTACACAGAGACGGCCTGTTGTCCATCTTTCTCAGGGAAACAGAAGGAGCTTCAGCTGGGAGATGGTAGCAGCAGGAGTAGTGGGGGAGGAGGAGGGGAAGAGGGGAAGAAGGTGAGTGGGGTAGAGGAGAAGGGGGAGGATAAGAGGAGAGGAAGGTAAGGTAAGGGAGACCGTGGGGCGGGGGGGGGGGGGGAGTGGAGAAGGAGTGGTATTAATACTGGTAGTTCTACTACTAATACTAGTAGTCCTACTACGTGCCAGACATCGTGCTAAGAGCTTCACACATTTTCCCTCTCCTAACCGTCGCAGCTGCCCTTAGGTAAACATTCATGTGCTCATTTGATAGCTGAGGATGTTGCAGGCCTAGCGATTGGCCCAGCGATTCCAGAGCAGGACCAGGACTCACTCCCACGACAGGAGGCCTTGTCCCACTAATTCTCTTTTCTATAATCAGAAGCTTAAAGTATACTCAGAAACCCAGGGAGGAAGTGTCTGAAGACACTTTGGTTTTGTAGCACCTGGTTTATGCTCACAACATTCAGGGATGGCCCTACAGCCCACCCCCCACCCCCACCCCATAAGGAGAAATATTTCCTTCCTCTTCTGAAAACACACTTTACATGTTTTCCAACTTGCATGATGACGTGCTGAGTTTTTGCCTCGTGTGTATGAGCTGTCCTGCCTCCAAGGAAGAGGCTCCCAGAAACTCTTGCCCTGCAGCGCCAGCCGACACTCCACACGGTCAGTGCTCAGCGCTCAGCAAGTGCTCCGGGAGGAAACCACGGAAGGCACCTGCCAGCCACCTGGGGCCCCGGGGAGGCCGCTGGTGGGAGGTGACCTGGACACCCTCGTATCAGGGGAGGCAGAGCCCAGGCAGACAAGCACTCTTCAAAGATGGGGAACTGTGGGCAGGTGACTTGGGTTGGATGGGCACATCAGTATGAGGAGAGACGAGGCACATTCTCCTTTCCTACACGGCTTGGCACCCAGCAGGGTCTGCACACTGCTTGGCCCATGGGCCAAGTTCAGCCCACGCGTGTGTACCAGTCAGCGCACGTATGGTTTTAATTGATTATCATGTTAATTAGTTACTATCTTTTACAATGTGAAAGGGTTTCACAAAAGATTATGGGTTTCTGTAAGCAGTCCCCTTTGGGCAGGCCAACCCTTTAGAGTTTCCCACAGCCTTCCCTCTTAGTATGTCCTTGTCATTCATCTCCTCCCCCCCACCCCCCCCACCCCCTGCACTGATGGGGCAGCCTTAGCTGCAGACCCGGCCAAGGGCGGAGTGCATCCGTCCCCAGAGTGCAGGGGTGGCTGTACTCACCGGCACTCAGGGTCGTGAACTCCAGGAAGCGGTATTCGTAGGACACGTCTATCTTGGTTTCCACCTGAGGCCTCTTCAACGTTGAATAGATATTTCCAGGCCGTTTGTCATCGCGTTTCTCCAACTTGTTTAATCGGCAACCCATCTCAGCAGCTGCCAACAAGAGGGAAGTAAAGGAGTAGGGGGGTTGAGATTTTATTTTTAAACACCATAGTACAACAGGCCCCATCATCTCCCTGAAGACAACATAAAGCACCTGGGCCTTTATGAAATATAGAATATAATCCTATATGATAAAAGGCTAATATGCAAATTGTTCCTTCGACTGGGAGTTCAACCAGGGGGCAGGGCTGGCCGGCCAACCTCCTGTGCCCCTCTCCCACCGCCGGCTCCACCCCCAATCGGCCTCCTCCATCTTGATTGGGGGCAGGGCCCCGATCAGGGTGGGCCAGCCAGACCCCACTGGTACATGAATTCGTGCACCAGGCCTTTAGTTATACAATATATGATCCAAACACTGGAGACCCTGCACTCAGTACTGGGGCTGGTTCCTCTTTCTGTTAAGATATCAACACCAGCCACCCTGTGATTTATGAAATGACACCAAAGCCTACCTGCTCTCTATCTTTTTCCCCCTCTCTGAGGAAAATAATACCTCACAGTGCCTCAGTTCCACTATGATCCGAGGATGTGATTTTAAATCAGGATCTGAAAAAGCAATACGGTGCATTATGGTGTCAGCCCATCAGAACGAAAAGGAAAAAAAAAAAAAAAAATCCACATGAGAGATGTGTCACCTTCGCTGAGCTTGCTAGGAGAAAATAATACGTTGTTGTCACCATTTCCAAACTCCAAAGTCTTTCCTACCCTGGGCAGGAATTATTTAGACAGGAATTCATATTCATAAAACATCTCTAAATGGGGAAGGGAGTGTTTTTTATGGGCCTCGTGTAAAGGCCCAGGATTTTTCTCTCTCTTTTTTTTTTTAAGACCAAACCACAGGAATAATACCATGCTTCCACGTTCTTAGAAAGTCATTTCGGACCAAAAGAAAAACTGGCCCCGAACACTAATAGCAGGGCCAGCGAAATTGGAAGCAGAAACCCACGTCGATTAGAGCGGAGATGTGTAGCTACAGTTTGAAAAGGAAATGGGAAAATGTTAAAATAATGTGCATATTAGGGTGGCCGAGCTTTCAGTCTTCTGTGAAAAGATAGCAATGCAGGTTCTCCGTGTGTTTGGGCAGAATGACATTCGTGAAAAGACTTTTTTATCCTCCTCCCCCCCCCTCCCCCCCCCCTGCCCTCCCCACCAAGACTTCAGTGGAAGGTATTTTCCTTTTTGTGCACCGAGCATGACCGATACTCCCCCGCTCCCTGGGGTACGGGTGCTGCCATCAGAACATATTTCACAGAAATTTTAACTGGCCAAGAATATCACAAACAGAAACGTGGTAACCGCTTCCTTTCAGAGATAAGAATTTCCTTTTGCTCAATCCATTCACGAGGTGCCCAGCTTCCTAAGGCAATTTGGCAAGCTCCAGAAAAACAAAATAAAGCTCAAAAAAGGTGGGGTGGGGAGCGGGGGCGATGGTGGTGGTGGTGGTGGGAGAGAGGGTGGTGTAGCGACAAGCAGGCTATACTTTTCAGTAATTAAAAAAAAAAAAAAAAGTCTGGGAGGATGGATGAGAACAGGAAGGCTTACTTATGCCTTAATAAGGGAACATTAGCGTCCAAAGGGCCAGAGCAGACATGATTTATGTGCAATCTGCATGGACTGATTACTTGTAAAATACTCTCGTTCTGCAGATTTAATAGCTGATTTGTACAGAGGCTGCATATTGAACTGCTGAGAGGCGAGCCAGCTGGCATCTGCTTCAACGGAGCAGAAGAAAAGTGGACATGGGAGGCCCCTAAGTCTCAGGGCCCAGGTAACTGTGGTGAGCTGAGCACGGCTACCCCACGAATAGAGCTGGAAATAACCCGGAGGCTCACCAAGCCACTCATTTTCTTTTTTTCTTTAAAAGAAAAATATATATTTTATTGATTCTTTTTTACAGAGAGGAAGAGGGATAGAGAGTTAGAAACATCGATGAGAGAGAATCATTGATCAGTTGCCTCCTGCACACCCCCCACTGGGGATGTGCCCGCAACCAAGGTACATGCCTTTGACAGGAATCGAACCCGGGACCTTTCAGTCCGCAGGCTGGCGCTCTATCCACTGAGCCAAACCGGTTTCGGCCAAGCCACTCACTTCCTAAGAAGGACTGAGTGTCTGAGGATCTCCAAGAAGAAACCCCTTCCTCAAAAAACTCTCATTCCTGCTCTTCTGTTAGGTAAGGTCTAGCATGAGAGATTCTTTTGTTTATTTATTTTTAATAGAATTGCTCTAGCTGAGCATCTCCTTGGAAACCACAAATATCTCCATGAGAAGGGCAACAAACAAAGCCCTGGGTAGTCACTACCACTTGAGTATGATTTAATTTCTTTGATGTAGGACAGGTTCCCTGACAGCAGGGGGAAAAAGGAGGAGAGAATTGCTAAGGTGAGTAAGAAAGACTCAGGCAAGGTTGGGGCAGATGGTGGTGGTGGGTGGAAGTGTGCGGAGGAGCCTTAGAGAAACTCTCCCATCTTAAAACTTTGAGTTAATGTTCCAATCTGAACTGGAGGTCTCTGCCCACGTTCATCCCCAAAGGACACTGTGCTTGCCTCTCAGGGTCTGATGCAGCTCGAGGCAGATCATCCATGTCCGTGGCTGGCAAACTCATGAGTCAACAGAGCCAAATATCAACAGGACAACGGTTGAAATTTCCTTTGAGAGCCAAATTTTTTAAACTTCTTCTAATGCCACTTCTTCAAAATAGACTCTCCCAGGCTGTGGTATTTTGTGGAAGAGCCATATTCAAGGGGCCAAAGAGCCGCATGTGGCTCGGGAGCCACAGTTTGCCAACCACAGATCTATGTGCTCAGACAAAGGAAAGAGAAACAGTACCTAGCAATAGCAAAACTTAATATCAGTGACTCATCGTGGGGGTCTGAAACTTTAGAGATTCATTTCTTTGGCATGTCTGCCACCTTGGGTAAGCAACGGCTCTTAAAGCACAGCTCTCTCTGGACAGGGAGATAGGGGAAGACATTACTGGCCACCGAAACCGTAGTGTGAATGTGTACCTCTTCCTCTTCTGTGTCCAGGGCCCTACTCCCGGCACACGTGTATTCCTTTCGGTTCATTCCTTCGTTTCAAACCAATCCCCCACCTCTGTCAAACTAGAGAAGACTTTTGTCATTCCCAAAATATCTATATTCAGTCACTACTATGCTTAACAAGTCACCAAAAGGTAGCTTCCAGGAGGAGGAGGAATAAGATATATGATAGTGCCTTCCATGACTGTAGAGTTTTGTAAACTTTACTGTCCCCTACAGGAAGCTCCCCAATCATGCTCACATTGGAGTCCCACAAGGGGGCTTGGGGCCAAGGTTGGGTAGGGGGAACTGTGAGAGGAGGAAAGAGTGACGTGAACAGCCTTGCCAGGTGCAGGCAAGATGATTTCCGGTGTGGCTGTCCCTTCCCTCATGCAGCCATTCAGGCACCTCTTCCTCGGGGGTCCACGTCTCCGGCAGGGCAGAAGGTAGATGATATATGTGATGGTTTTTAAATCTGTCCCCCCAATCCCCTGACACTCCTGCCACTCAGATGTGGTCCATATCACCTGCTCTCAATCTGGGCCCCATGATTGCCTGACCAAGAGAACATGGCGGGCGGAGTGACACAGAGCTAGCTTCTGGATCCGGGAAGTAAGAAACTGGGAGCATCCACTGCCTGCTTCTCGGGATGCCTACTCTTGGAAGCCAGCCACCATGCCAGGAGGAAGCCCACGCCGCCCAAGGAGAGGCCCATGTGGAGAGGAAGCCAGAGCCAGCACCAACGAGCCAGCCACCCTGCGAGGGAGCCAGCCATCTTGGAAGTCAGGCCTCTGCCTCCGTTAAAGCCACTGACACCACCACGTGGAGCAGAGGCAAGCTGTTTCCATCCAGACCTGCCAAAAAAAACGAAGATTCCCGAGCAAAACACACCATTGTTGCTGGTTTAGGCCTCTGAGGTTTAGGATGATTCAGCATGCAAGTTGTCCCTTACACCCCTAGCTTGCTCAACATGACCACGGCCTGTTGCCTCCTTCGTCAAGCACCAGCTGAGGTTGGCCTCCACCTAGTGACTCTGTTATTAGCCATTCAACCTTGGGAGGGCATCTGGGTTATTCCCAGTTTAGGTTGATGCACAAAAGGACTAAACACATTCAGGTAGAGATTTTTATGAGGCATTAGTTTTCTCCTCTCTAGGACAGTGGTCGGAAAACTCGTTAGTCAACAGAGAATGTGGCTCCCGAGCCGCAGTTTGCCGACCGCTGCTCTAGGGCCATCCCTCGGAGTGGGCTTGCTGGGTTGCACAGTAAGTGCTGGGTCCTGTTGATGAAGAATAGTTCCCTTTACACACTCAGGGTAGCCCAATGCTGACCCCACCAGAGGCATGGAGGAAGAGGAGACCCTCTTAGAGACCGCCAGTTCGGCCCTTCCACCTTCTGATGCCACCCTGGGGGCATCCGCTCACTGAGGGAAATCATGAGCAGCAGTGCTATTCGTGCCTAATTCTCCTTACGTTGTATGATAGTTGTCTGTTTCTGTCGAGGACACATGCTAGAAACCACCTGTGTGTGACAAAGTTTCCCCCAGTACTTTGCTGGATAGTCCGTCCAACCCCTACAGCTCTGCCCTCCAAACTCCCACAGCCACAGCACACTGATACCTAACGTGAGCCAGGTTATACATTTTATGCGCAAGTGGATCGCTGGGTCAGCTTCGATGACTTGACAATCATTCCGGAGGCTTTTTCTTCTTTGTATACCCGCCTTCCCGGAAGACAGCCCTGCCGCTGGGTCTCAGAGCCTCCCAGGGATGACTTTATTTTCCTCCCTCGTCAGCATCCAGTTCCTAATTACTCTGGCCTATTTCTGCCAGACATTGCAAATAACTAGGAAGCAAAGACCCTTTCAAGTAGTGACATTCTGGAAAATCAATTCTTTCTGAATCAAGTCTAGAATTGGGGGCATGTTTGATATATGGTGGACCAGCTCATGCAGAAGTTGTGGGCTCTATGAGCAGGGAACTTACGTTCCAAATCCATGCCTTCCATCACTCATTCAATGTGCATTTGTGAAGGCCTGCTTTGAGTCAGGTACTCGATTAAGAAATATAAAAATGGGCCTGGCCGGCATGGCTCAGTAATTGAATATCGATCTATAAACCAAGAGATCACTGTTTGGGCACAAGCCCAGGTTGTGGGCTCAATCCCCAGTGTGGGACATGTAGGAGGCAGCTGATCAGTGATTATCTCTCATCATTGATGTGTCTCTCTCTCTCTCTCTCTCTCTCTCTCTCTCTCTCTCTTTCTCTCTCTTTCTCTCCCTCTCCCTCTCCCTCTTCCTTCTTATTTGAAATCAATACAAATATTAAAGAAAAATGGGAAGAGCAAGACTTGCCCTCAAGGAGATGGCAAGTGAAAGGAGGAGAAAGACAATGAACAGATGCATGCGCGTGGTGCCGGAAGGCTGGCTTTTTTGGACCAGAGGTCTGGGCGGGTGCAGGGCATTCGGAGAAAATGGCTGTGATATAAGCAGGGAGCACAGCACCACGGACCAGGTTCCGAAGAAAGCTGTCCAGCACTGGGGCACGATGCCCTGTGTCTTGTTAAACGTCAAAATTAAATTTCTTCTTTTATTTGAGAAGGATTCCTCATTTGTTTCTGAAATGCTTCCCAAGGTGCCCATAAAACACTGGGAAAACCACTTCAGAAAGGATCGCCTCCTTAAAAGATGATTTTTCAGCGCGTGTTTATAAAAACTGGAGTTGAAAGGCTCATTTTTTCCCCCTATCAACTAGCATGCACGCATTTAAATAATGGGGGCAATAAATGTAGTTATATTTTCAAATACAAATTAGTTTCATTAAGAGCGAGCCCTCATTTACCACACTTGCCGCTAATCTGAGGCAAACTGGAAAGCTAATTTTAACAATTGCCAACAGCTCGTGACAAGCAACCAGAGACAGGGCAATTATGTGCAATGACTGCTGGATAAGCTGGCGAACTCATTTTTTTATTTCTACCCTCGAATCCCGTGTTTGAAGACTGAAAGTGTGTTTATAACATCTCTCAGTCACCTGAAGTCAGAACTGATGATCCAAATTTAAGTATTCCACATAATAGGGATGTCTCTCTCATCCCAGAAATGTAAATGGAAACTTCAAAACCCAGCCAACTATTCAGATGGTGTCAAATCTTGATATCCTACAAACGTAATCTAAGACAGAAACCCAAGGATCACTAAAATTTACCCATTGAAAGTGGTCCTGATTCAATGCCAAGTAAAAGAACCATCTATAGGAAACAGTATTATTGTAGGGTGCCACTTTAAAAAATAATAATAATAATCCTCACTCTAGGACCATGGTGGGCAAACTGCGAGCCACATGTGGCTCTTTGGCCCCTTGAATGTGGCTCTTCCACAAAATACCACTCGCCTGCGCGAGTCTATTTTGAAGAAGTAGTGTTAGAAGAAGTGTAAGTTTTAAAAAAAAATTGGCTCTCAAAAGAAATTTCTGTCGTTGTACTGTTGATATTTGGCTCTGTTGACTAATGAGTTTGCCGACTACTGCCCTAGGAGATGTTACTGATTTGAGAGAGCGAGGAAGGGAAGGGAAGGGAAGGGAAGGGAAGGGAAGGGAAGGGAAGGGAAGGGAAGGGAAGGGAAGGGAAGGGGAGTGGAGAGAGAGAGAGAGAGAGAGAGAGAGAGAGAGAGAGAGAGAGAGAGAGAGAGAGAGAGAGAGAGAGAGAGGAACATAGATGTGAGAAAGAAACATCATCAGTTGCCTCCCATACACTCCCAAAACAGGGATTGAACCTGCAACCTCAGGAGAGACCCGTAGTCTGAACCACCCAGTTAAGCTGCTCTGCATTCCCAACTCCACCCTGTGAGATAATAAATGTTTATTGTTGTTTTCAGCTGCCAAGTGTGGGAGTAATTTGTTATACAGCAAAAGATAAGGAATACAAAGGGTATTTTTCAAAGGAAAACGCTTGCTTACCACCCCACCCTCACACTGAAGTAGGTATCTTATGCAAACTACCTTTCTGTTCTCCCACCAGTCTCATCACAACCACCCTCCGCTAGAACCAGCCCTCTCACGTGAGAACTTGCCCCACAACTCGGCCCCCGCCCAGGCCTGTGAATCAGAATCTGCTTTTTATCGGGTGGTTAAGTCTGAATCAAGTCAAGTCTGAGAAACCCTGAGCTAGGGAGGTGGCTCTCAGGATTGGCTGTTTTCAAGTCCTGCTGCCCAGGCATTTGGGGGTGGGGACCAAGGCATTCGTATTTTTTAAAGCCTCCTAAGTGAGTCTAACGGGCAGCCAGAGTGGGCAATCTGCTGGCCACCCTCAAGTTCACCTTCTTCACAGCAGAGCACGAGGGTTGGGTGCAAAGTATCTGGACCCACATCCTCTGGTTCCGATCCCAGTGTCTCTACCTCGAGGAAGCAACCTCCCCTCAGTTCTCTCAACTCTAAGATGGGGATAACTGCAGAATCTACCTGCAGGGTAAGGATTCAATAAGTTCATATTTCACAGAGCTAAGAAGAACTCAGGCACACAGAAAAAGCGCTATAAATGTTAACTATTTTAAGTACTTTTTGAAAAAATATATATATATAATATATATATATTTTTTTTTACAGAGAGGAAGAGAGAGGGATAGAGAGTTAGAAACATCGATGAGAGAGAATCATTGATCAGCTGCCGCTTGCACATCCCCTACTGGGGATGTGCCTGCAACCAAGGTTCATGCTCTTGACCGGAATCGAATCTGGGACCTTTCAGTCCGCAGGCCGATGCTCTATCCACTGAGCCAGGCCGATGCCCTATCCACTGAGCCAAACCGGTTTCGGCTATTTTAAGTACTTTTACGAGCATGACTTGCTACCCACTACAAAGATTCCATTTAACCTGCCTATACCCACAAGTACACCAACTCTGAAAAGGGTGCTTATCAGATGTCCCAAAACACCATAAGAATCCCCGAAAGACTTCTCTAAGTGAATGAAGAGTTTCAATGAACAGGCTGCTTCCTTGCACTCACTATGTCCGAAATTTGGTGATATAGGATACGGTCAAGTTCCATTAACCAGAGGTTGAGAAAAACTTCATCCCTTGCCATCCAACGTTTGTGGATGATGCCTACGAGAATAAATTCTCCAAACCTGAAGAATTTGGGAGATATCCAGGGAACACTTGAATGGCCCCTCCAAAAGCATTTTTCCTCCGAGTGAAATTCAAACTAGGGAGTGTCCTTAACACAGCACACACACACACACACAAACACGCACACCAGTGGAAGCTGATAATCCTCTGCCAAGGATAAATGCTGAGAAGGAAGGGGTCTGCCTATGGAACAACAAAATGGGACATTTCCGTTGTAAAAGGCAAAGGAATCTGCCAGCGTGTTTCGCTTCTGGTTTGAAAAAGCCTGAAGGGCATGGCTGTGGGAGACACACCACCACTGTAACACCATTTCACAAAGTTCGTTTAAAAGTGGGTCGGTACCAAGCAAGCTGAGCAGAACACAGCTGATGCTGACTTTCCGCCTCTGGCTGGTCCTGTTCCCCACACCGGAGGGCTGGTGTCCCCTTCGCTGAGGACCTGATTCTGGAAGAGTGTACACCAGAGAGGAGACAAAGCCACAGCACCCCCCAGGCTGCCCGCCCTGTCCAGCACTCCAGACACCGCAGGGGTAGGCCAGACCAGCAATACCCCAAAACGAAGCCCTTAAGTACCCCAAATGGTGTCTCCTCCATCTCCGGCTTGGCAGGCAGCCATCACGCGTAGAATGCGACCTGATTTTTCTAGCTCTTTGGCTCTGGCCCCGCTGAGAGCGATTTTTTCTTCCTGAATTCAGCCCAGGTAGGGAGCAAGCCACACAAATGCATATTTAAAAGCTGAACTGAATTCTTATTTGGAGAGCAAGGAATTAGCGGGGCTCAAGCCGCGGCCATGGTTTGCCTGCTGGACTGATCTTTTCAGAGAAAGCACCTCGGTGAAATGTACAATTGATCATAGAGGAAAGGCCCCTTTGGGGGCCCAGGAGGGGGAAAAAAAATAATTTATGTCAAAAACTGAATGTGAATGAGAGGAGAGATCACACACATACAACCTTTAAAAAGTAAACATGAAAGGAAAATCTGGCTAAATTTATCTCTGTCAGTAAAAAATAGCCTAAGCCTTAGCCAAGTGTGTTGCCAATTCTTAGACTGAAAAGAGACGAGAGAGATGCTTACTATAGAGTAGCACTATCAAACAAACTTCTAAGAGCAATGAAAAGAATCTGTGCCACCCTAGCTGGCTTGCTCAGTGGTTAGAGTGACGGCCCACAGATTGAAGGATGGTGGGTTCGATTCCGGTCAAGGGCATGTGCAGGAGGCAACAAATATATGTGTGCCTCTCTCACATTGATGTTTCTCTCGGTGTGTCTCTCCCCTTCCCTTCCATTCTCTCTAAAAAAAAATCAATGGAAAAAATACCTTCAGGCCCTAATCTGTTTGGCTCAGTGGACAGAGCATCCGCCTGCAGACTGAAGAGTCCCAGGTTCGATTCCAGTCAAGGGCATGTACCTTGGTTGCGGGCACATCCCCAGTAGGAGGTGTGCAGGAGGCAGCTGACCCATGTTTCTCTCTCTTTGATGTTTCTAACTCTCTATCCCTCTCCCTTCCCTTCTGTAAAAAGTCAATAAAATATATTTTTTAAAAGAAAGAAAAAATACCCTCAGGTGAGGATAAACACACACACACACACACACACACACACACACACACACGTTTATCTGTGCTGTCCAATTCCGCAGCCAATAACCACATGTTGAGCACTTGGAAGGTGCTGAGTGAGACTGGGGAACTGGATTTTTAATTTTTTTTTTTTCATTTTAATTCATTTCCATGTAAATAGCCACAGGTAGCTAGTGGCTACTGTATTGGACCGCTCAACTACAGACACCCAAACCAAACAGCTGGCAACGTCTCCATTTCCTACAACGAAATGACAATCCTAATCAACCAATAGCATCTTACATCGTCACCAAAATCAGTACCGCTCTACAGGCCCTAGCTGCCCCAAACTCAGCGAACTTAAAACAAAAAGGAAAAGGACTAACGACAGGGATTCGGGTGTGCCACTGCCTGGGACTGCGTTCTGCCTATCCGGTTTACTTCTCTCATACGATGGCTTGGCCTGTTTGGCGATCCGTGCTTGTGAAGGGAATATGCCTTTGGGAAAACAGAATGTCAGTCTCTCCCCTTGAAGTCTGGGAAACATCAAAATGTGAACTTAGGGCAACTTACTTAACCTCCCTAAGCTTCAGTTTCCTCGAGGCTAAAGAACAGATAATAATAGTGCTGGCCTAGCAGCAGGGTTAAAGTCGGAGACTACAGCAGGGAAAGTGCCTACCAGTGCCTGGCGGAGTAAGCAGCTGGCAAGTGGTCACCGTAATTATTATTTCATGAATAACAATAGTAAAAATCTGTGATAAAATAAGAGTGGTGCTGCTACTACGAAATTTTACAGCCGGCCAAGTTTTCCTGAGCCCCATCACCTTGAACCTGCTTCCCGGGCCACGGAAAGTGGCATCGAGCTAAGTGTGTCTGGGGCCCTGACATCTCGCCACTCACTGGGCGTCACGAGCATCCATCAGCCAACGTTTACTGTGTCCCTACTCCGTGGCAGGCGTGGGCTAGGCCAGTGGTCGGCAAACGCATTCGTCAGTAGAGCCACATATCAACAGTACAACGATTGAAATTTCTCTTGGGAGCCACGTATTTTTCAAACGTAAACTCCTTCTAACGCCACTTCTTCAAAACAGACTCGCCCAGGCCGTGGTATTTTGTGGAAGAGCCACACTCAAGGGGCCAGAGAGCCACATGTGGCTCGCGAGCCGCAGTTTGCCGACCTCGGTTTGCTAGGCCATGGAGGAGAACAGTCCGCAGAGCGCACTGTTTCAAGAATCTTCACCCTCTGCGACGCGTGGTCCCCAGGGAGACACCTCGGGGAGATGTAAAGACTTCATCCTGGGGTCCCTCCCAGGCAGGGCGGCTCCATTCTTGCTTACTGGACCAGCAGGGCCCAGGGTCAGCTGCTGGCCCACAGAGAGGAACGGAGATGTAAGGGGATCGGAGGGGAACCTGCCCATTTCTTTCATCAGGGACAATCAAGGGGGTGTTGACAGGCCGTGTTTTCACTGACAGGCCAAACCACAGTAACAGGAAAGCTGGTCTGAGCCTTCAAACGGCCAAATCCGATCTTCCTCGCAAAGCAAACACAACCCCTTTCAACAAGCTGCCGGAGCCGGTGAAATCCAATGGGACCGTCCACCAAGTTCACGCCAACCAGACCGGCCTGCCCGAAACCCCTCGGGAGTCTCCAAACAGAAGTTTAGCGGAACTCTGTGGGGTTCAGGGGTTACTGTTCTTTATATAGAAAGCGCTCCGTCAATCTTCTTTCACAACCAAGTGCACATTCCCCTATGGAATTCCCTTCTCTGAAGATTTCTACAAAACAAAATATCCCTCTGATTGTCGGCCATCATTTCCCTGTAAACGCCTTTCCCGGCAGAGTTGGGGATTTCTCACCACTCCTCCACCTTTGGAAACAACGTGTTCCACATATGCCTTTCAGCATAACCATTATTGCTGGTCTCATTTTTGATTCTTATAAGTATATTTCCAGTAGGACATGATCTCACTCATCTAGGGGAAATGGTGAACAACATAGACTGATGAGCAAGAACAGACCCATGGGTCAGGAGCCATGGGTCAGACTGTTGGACCTCAAAGGGAGGGTGGGGATAAAAGGGAGAGATCAACCAAAAGACTTATGTGCATACATATGAGCCTAACCAGTGGTCAAGGACAATAGGGGGGTGGGGGCATGAGTGGGGTTGGGGGGTGGGGATTGGAATGGGGAGTTGAGGACAAATATGTGATACCTTAATCAATAAAGAAATTAATTTAAATTTTTTTTAAAAAAAAAAGACAAGAAAACAACATGTTCCATACCGTCTAGGTGGGCCCAATTTCTGAAGAACACCAGTTAAATCATACCTGTATTCTAAAACCTCACACTTGTATTCTTGATGGTGGGAATGTACAATGGTATAAGCATGTTGGAAAAAGGTCTGTTCGCCTCTTTGGAGGTTCTAAGATATTTACCCATGAGAAATGAGAACATATGCATAGAACCTTTATACACAATATGCCTTCCCCCCAAAAAAATACAAAAAAAAAAAACTGGGAATAAGTCATGTGTCCATCAACAAAGGGATATATACACCCATTGTGGCATAGACATAACCTGGACTATAACTCAACAATAAATGAAGAGATCCAGTGACTGAACACTCACCATGAATGAATCTCAAAATCACGCGAAGGGAAAGAAGCTTTCACACAACACTGCAGAATCCCACTTACACGAAGTTCAAGATCGGGTTCAAGGAGCCCAGAGTGAGAAACAATCAGAGCGGTATTTGCCACTGAAAGGGTGGGGACAGGGACTGACTGGAAGTGGATGAAGGGACTTTCTAGGATGATGGTAATAGTCTCCTTCTTGATAGAGACAGTAATATGTCCCTTCAAATGCCGTGGGTGGGGAACCTTTTTTCTGCCAAGGGCCATTTTGGGTACTTATAACATCATTTGCTTACTGTAATTCACTTAATATAAATTTATGTTGCTATGAAAAGAAAGCTCCTAGATTTATTGAATTTCGAGTCCCACCTGTGGTTGCCTTGGCAGGGCCAGACCAAACGATTTCCAGGGCCTTCTACGGCCCACAGGCGGGAGGTTCCCCAACATACAGCTGTAAAAGTCAGTCAACATATTACACAAATGTTACTCTCCAGATTTTTGCATTTCACTCTACATATATGTAAATCATACCTTAAGAATTTTATGAATATACATTGGACTCTAAGTCACAAAAGGTGTGAAATGTTTAGGAGTGACCTGTGTCAAAGTCTGTAATTTACTTTTAAAACGAATAACACCGTAAGTCGGACTGATGACGGATAGAGGGATGAATCGGTGGAGAGACGGGCAATCAAACCCAGGTAGCAAAATGACAGGCCCTCGGTGTCAGCATCGGGATGGTCACTCGTGTTGCAACTCTCCCACGTTTTCTAAAATGACACGGGCAGGGGAAAGAGATCCAGTGCTCTCTCCTGAGCCCACCACATCCAAAATTTGGCAAAGGCACGCCTGCCCACCCAGCCACGGCCCCCACACCGTCTCGGCGCTGCTGAAAAGCGGAAGATTGCAAGAACACGGGCAGTTTTACAGGAACTCCCATCACTCATGCCAAAGATTTTCTGCCTGTTTCCCTACAGACAAAGCAACGATTTGAACGTAAGCCAAAAAAATTCCTTGTCGAGAGGGAGAAAAAGGACACACACCGGCTTGTCTTCCCAACGGGATCTCCTTCAGTTCCTGCACCCCATACATGAGCTAACTGCCCAACACTCCACTTCCATGTGCCCCAGGTCCACGCAGCCAAAGACAAACAAAGAAAAACCAACCCCGGGCGACCTTGCTCTGCAAAGGATGACGTCCCAGCGCTCGGGCCAGATACCCCACTGGAGGCAGAAGAGGATGCAGAGCTCCCAAGGTTAACGTGATTTCACTGAGGTTAGCGCACACATGCACCAGGAGCCCCAAACAACTTGTTGCTTCCTCCCTCCTGCGGCGGTTTGGTGACATCTGGGGTCACTCGAACTTAGTGGGGGATTCAGATGTTCAGAGGTACGTTTCCAGGAGCCCCGGTGGCTAGGGACACGTGGGCTGCCCGGCGTGAGCCACCCACAGACCCAGAGGTCACTCACAGCACGCCGGCCTTCCTTCCTGGCAGGCAGGGCCTGGCTTATCCTGAGATGACACACAATAGCAGGCAGGGGCTGGAAGACGCCTGGCCGGCCTGCCAGCCCAGCATCTGAAAACAGCTGTACCCATGACAAGAGGCTGTGGCTGGAAACCAGGGCAACCACTCCAATGGGAGGGATCGGTGACAGACTTTTTTGGGGAAGGAAGGAAAAAAAACAAAAAAACACTTTTTGTTTGTGTTTGTGTTTGGAAGCCCCCCTAACAAACTCACTGACACCACCCAGCATCCCTGGGAACTCCCCACAGCCACACAGGGCGGCCTGGTGTGTGCAACTGGGTCTCACTTGCACTTGGCCTCCAGGCTGTTCCTGCTTTGCCAAGCCCAGCGCCACAGCCTAGGTGAAGGGCAAGCAAGCCTTGGCCCTGGAGGAGGGGGGTGCATGCCTGACAACTGGGTTTCCTAAAAATACACGCTGCCACCGCCCCACCCTGATCCACACCCACCCTGGCGCCCCTGGAACCTAGGGAAGTGGGTTGGGTGGAGGGAAGAAACCCCCTCACCAAGGGGAAATGCCCCGTTTTGTTAGCGCTGGGGACTCCCCCGGTGCCTGGTGTCTGAGCCTCTCCTGGCGGCGGCGGTGCTTCCTCTGAACGCGTCCGCTTCCACCCATCCATCACTCCGGCCCCGGGAGGGAGCAAACCCAGCTCCTGGGCGCACGCAGAAGGGCAGCCGGAGCGCCTCCACCCCACTCCACCCCACCCCACCCCACCCCGCTCTCTCCCCCTCCTGAACCTGCACCCCCGCGCGGCCAGCGCCAGCCTGGTCCCTGCAGCCTTGTCCTAGATCCACCTGTAGCCTGGAAGCGTCCTCTCCGATTCCTTCCCAAGGTGTCCCGTCCCCCCAACTCCAGCCTGCAACACCCACGACCCCCCCACCCCCAGCCCCCAACAGATTGCTCGGGTGCCTCCCCGCACAGCGCGCGGGGGTGATTTTTTTCTCCCCAATAAAGTTGGCCCGAGACCGGTCCGACCCCATGCAAACTCCGGCCGGAGGTGCGCGGGGGGCGGGGGAGCTGCCGGTTGGGGGGCAGGGGGAGGGGGAGAGGAAGGGTCCTCCCGAAACCCCGGCGCCTGGGAAGCTCCGGCAACCTGCAGGGAGGCGCCCCGCGGGGCTGCCCCCGGCCCCCGGAGCCCTGCAGCGGGGCCACATGGAGAGGTGTGTGTGTGTGGGGGGAAGGTTGTGCCCGCTACACCCCCAAAGCCCGCCGCGCGCCCACCTACCGTTCCGGACTCGCCGAGGCGTATAAGGCGCGGGTGCGGGCTCCCGGAGACGGTGTGCTGCGTCCCGGGAGGAAAGTTTGTGCCATGCAGGGGCGGCGGCGCGGGGAAGGCGTGGGTGGGCGCCCGTGGGTGGGTGGAGGCGAGGGGGGTTGGCGGCGATGCGCCGGGCCGGGTGTCCGTCCCTCCGGCGATGCGTGCGCCCGTCGGAGCCCGCGGCCGCCGCGCTCCCGCTCCCGCTCGCTGCGCCCTGCGCCCGGCGCGCTCCGGCTCCGGTCCCGCCGCGCCCCCGCCGCCGCCGCCGCCGCCGCCGCCGCCGCCGCGCGTCCGCCGGCTACACTTCCTCTTCCTCTGAACTCATGTGCAAAATATGCCGCCGCGCCGCATCTTCGGGGACGCCGCGCCGCCTGCCCCTCACGGCGGGCCCGCCCCGCGCCCCTCCGCGCCCCTCCGCGCCCCTCCGCGCCCCTCCGCGCCCCTCCGCGCCCCTCCGCGCCCCTCCGCGCCCCTCCGCGCCCCTCCGCCCGCGCCGCCAGCTCCACGCCGCGGGCTGCAACCTGCGAGTGTGCGGCCCAGGCGGCCACCTCGCCCGCGACCCTTCGGGGCCGAGGTTAGAAGCTCACGCGCCCACCCCCTCTCCTCCTCCGCCAAGGCTCTCTGGGTGTCAGGAGCGCACGTGGGACACTGGGAACCCCTCCGATGTTGAGCTGGGATGCTGGAGGGCGAATGCTACCAAGTCCCTGTAGCTTAGCTATTGGCATTGATGTTATTATTGTGAGTATTATTATAAGGGGACGGGAGCAGACAGTGGACATAACCTAATTCATGGTCTACATTTTCTGGTGCTGATGGCTGGAGGTGGAGGTCGTTAGGAGAGGACCGTTTCCCCTCCCCATTCCACAGGTGGGCCTGTCCCCAGGGGCCCCGGTGCTGCCTGAGTTATTATGTGTTGGCTGTTAGTGCTTTGGGAGAGGAGTAATGTCACTGTTTTCTTGCCAAGCCCTATGCCCCCAATGTAGGGTGTCCAAAAGGTTTGAGAAGATCGGGACACACACACACACACACACACACACACACACACACACACACCATTGACTGGTATCCTGACTATTGGCTGCCCAAGAAGGAAATTCTATAAGTAAAGGGCCAGCCCAGGGCTACTTTGGTAAAGTGAAGGAGTGAGGCAGTGGGCGCATTATAAGAAATGTTCTTCTTGGAACTATTCAAACGAAGCAAAACTCCAGTGTAGGGGCTAGGAGCAGGAGCCTTAGAGCCAAGCGGGCTTGGCCTCCTGGCCTCCCTGTGTGCAGTGTGACTTGGATAAGTGACTTCACAGCTCTGGGCTTATTGCCTCGTTTGTCCAATCGCGCTTCCTCCTGGGTTGTGTATGTGAGGTGTTTAGGAAGCATTCTGTAACTCAGCTATGAGCATTGATGTTATTGTTGTGACTGTTATTCTAAGGGGACTGGAACGGACAGTGGACATAATCTAATTAATGGTCTGCAGTTTCTGGTTTCGAAAAGAGGGGGGTCTTGGGCGTGGAAGCCCACAGTGTTACAATGAGGCCTTCTGGTACTCATCACACCTCCCCAGGAGGTAAGGAAGTGCTAGGTTGCTTTCAGGAATTCTGGTTATGGAGCTTCTCAGGGAATTTCTTCCTGTTTTTCTTTTTCCACACCCATCCCAGTTCGCTTTTCCTTCTCCCTCCCCCCACCAGGGTTCTTGTTTCTGTTTTTTTGTCCCTTCCCCACCACTTGCTGGCCTCAGGCACCATACCACCACCTCCTCCAGTCTCCCCCACTCTCTGGCCTCCCTGGGCTTGCCATCTCCGAGAAAATGAGACCAGGTATAGGCCCAAGTCCAGGTTCAAGATAGTCTGTGGGGACAAGCGCCCAGGGCCACCACCGATAGTTTGGAACGCCCATGTATGAGGCCTAAGGGAGGGGTCTTTTTAAAAATATATTTTATTGAATTTTTACAGAGAGGGACAGAGAATCAGAAACATCAATGAGAGAGAAACATCGATAAGCTGCCTCTTACACATCCCCTACTAGGGATGTGTCTGCAACTAAGGTACATGCCCTTGACTGAAATCGAACCTGGGACCCTTGAGTCTACAGGCCGACGCTCTATCCACTGAGCCAAACCGGTTAGGGCAGGGAGGGGTCTTTATGGTAGCTTCCTGAAGCCTCCAGGTGTAAGGCAAGGCTCCTCTGAAATCTTTCTGATCCTTTCATGGCCTCTACATTGAAGAAAGAAAATAATATTTATAGGTGTTAACCAGTTAAAAAAAAAAGTATTTTTTAAAAGAGAAAAGGGAGAAATACAGCATCAATTGGTTGTGGTTAGAGGAAGAGGCTGATTTCCATGAAGCAAATCGTTTCCACGCTATAAAGTTCTTGCACGTAATTATTTTTTAACACCGGGGTCTAGGGGTTAATAAGTTATTCTGATTGTTCCCGTTTTCCTCCACACAATGTTTCCCTGAGAACTGACAATGTGTAAAATGTCTCCAATGCCTTTTTGCCCTGCTTGGGTCTGCATTTTTGGGGGCTTTCTAGAACTCTCAACCATTGCCACTACCGACACTTTATACTTGGTGCATAGTAGGGGTTCACTAAACATATATGGAATGAATGGATGAGACATTACTATCTAGATTTTTAAAAAAATTTTTATTGCTTTTAGAGAGGAAGGGACAGGGAGCTAGAGATAGAAACATTACTAATGAGAGAATCATTGATTGGCTGCCTCTTGCATGCCCCCCACAGGGGACTGAGCCCGTAACCTGAGCATGTGCCCTGACGGGGAGTCAAACTATGACCCCCAGGTTCCTAGGTCAATGCTCAGTCACTGAGCCATGCCAGCCAGGTGGTACCTAGCTCTTTTAAGTCTCTGTGTAACCCACACTGAACAATTATCTGGAGTAATCTAGTTTTCTGATTCCCTTCCACCTGGCATATCCGATGGGGAGGCACCATTGGGCTCATTTGTGTTGCCTAACAGTCAACCTCAATCTTCCACTTGGCTGCCACGGACTAGCCAGGCAGGGGACAGATCCTGGCCAGTCAGGAGATAGACCCTGGGCAGCTGGGCCTCACCTCGGACTGACCTCCCCTACCCTCAGTGTCAACCCCAAAGATGCTGGAACCGTTTCCTGGTGGGTTACCTTGGCAACCTCACAAAGTCATCTGTTAGAATGTCCTAGGGTGGCAGCTTTTAATTCTATCACAGCGGTCTCATCGGGGGTCGTGTAATAGTGCTGTTTTTCCTGTGCTCACACTTCCTCCCCCTATGATTTAACACTAAGTACTTGGGGAGGGAGCTGAACACGGGGGAAACCAAGTTATTACAGCACGACAGGTCACAGATGGCCCCAGAACTGGGATCCCCAGAGTTCGCAGTCGATAAAATGCAGGCGCCGAGTTAATGGGGAAGCTGGTGCTCCTCACACACCCCAGGGAAAGGAGAGGAGTTAAGCCGGCCTGGGCAGGCGTAAGAAGCAGCCTTGGCCAGCCTGTACGATTCTTGTAGAAGTCTCTGTTACAGGAGACCCCCAGCACCCACCCCCACCCCCCCAGAACAATTCTCTCTCTCGGCCTCAGCAGCATCGCCCACTCTGGAGATGATTACGGCCATGGCTACCAGCAGCCTGAACAATTTTGCTGCATCCCAGCTACACGGAGGCCTGGGGGGGGGGGGGGGGGGAGGAGAGTCCCAGCTAACCATCTCTTCTGTACCCCTTCTTCCAACCTCAAGCCCCAACCCTGCAATTTCACCACACCCTGCCCTCCCCTCCAGTGTAGCTTAAAAAATAACCCAGTCCCGTTATTCTGTAAACAGTATTAGGAGCAAAAGGGCCCATGACAAGCTTTCAGAACCTGAAGAGTGATTGTCCTAGTTGTTTATGAACAATACCACAGAACCCAGATCTTGTATACGGGCAAGCAACATTTCGGGGCTGATGGGAGACATAAGAAAACTCATCTATACCCTGGAGGTGCAAGAATTATTCATCTTGATCATCACGGCTACTGTTCTAAGTGGGTTTCCAGCCTCAGTGAGATCACAGTTTGGCCAGCGGCTCCGATACTAAATGGCTGCAGGAAGCTGGCCCCCAGCAGGGTGACACCCATTCCTGTAAGGAGGCCTGGTAGCAGATGCTGGGAGTTCTGTGCCCCGGAGCCAGGCGTGTGAGAGGAGCCCCCTGCCCTTTGTTCACTGACAGGCACAGCCTTCATACACACCCCTGGCCAGACCATGGTGCCCCTGGTCACGATGGAGCAGGCGTCCCAACATGCCCTGTACCTCCCTGGGAGTGTGAATTGGGGTGGGAACAGGGAGTTGTTAGGATACTTTATGTGTATCCGCTGATCAGCCAAGGCCAGGGATTTCCGTAGTCAAACCAATACTCTGCACATGCCATCCACAGACATCCAGTTTGAGAAAATGTTGGATGGTTGCCAAATGTTCCGTTCATTCCTTCTCCCACTCTGCCCAAGCCACACAAAAAAAAGATATTGTTATTTTGCCCCTGAATCTGCTCCTCATTTCATCTCTGAATCTGTCAAGCAGTTCAGGGGAGTGGGGCCCTCCTGTGGCTGAGATAGAATGTGCTCTCTGGAGCAGAGAGAAACGAGACCCAATTTCAGGATCTAGTGTAAAGCGCAGCTGTTGGCAGCCTTGTTCCCCTCACCCAGCCCCAGGAGCCCTCTGGCTTTCCCAGGGGCCACCCACACCCACTGGCTATTCCATGCATGGAACATACCTACTTACTTGCATTTCTTTATATATATATATATATATATATATATATATATATATATATATATATATATATTAATTATTGATTTTGTACAGAGAGGAAGGGAGAGAGATAGAGAGTTAGAAACATCTATGAGGGAGAGTCATCGATCAGCTGCCTCTTGCACACCCCCTACTGGGGATATGCCCGCAACCAAGGTACATGCCCTTGACTGGAATCAAACCCGGGACCTTTCAGTCCCCAAGCCGACACTCTATCCATTGAGCCAAACCGGTCCTGGCGGATTTCTGAATCAAGTTTATTACCAGAGATAGGAAATGTCTAGACATATATAGGAACCCCACATAGTCCTCAGATGTCAAAAAGGGAGAATGTAGAAATAAATCATTAAGTAAGTGGTGGGAAATGTTTGATACATTCATTGATATGATTACCCTTCCATCACCATTACTGCCCTTTCCACCCACAGTCTTTCTTCCTTTCTTTCTCACCAGAGGACATGTTTTTATTGACTTGAGAGAGAGAGTGGAATGGAGAGAGAGAGAAACATAGACCAGTTGCCTGCCAAACACCCCCTTCTAGAGGCCAAACCTGAAACCTCAGTATGTGCACTGACTGGGAATTGAACCCTCCACCTTTTGGTGTACGGGACGACGCTCCAACCCAATAAGCCAGCCTGCCAGGGCCCCACTGTATTTCTTGTCCCATCACGTTAGACAGCCAGAGAAGTCATAGCTTGCCACATGGGAGAGTGATGATAATACTAGAAAGAAATAGTCAAATTCTTGCCTTTGAGGTTTTCAAAAGTCAAGGTCCAAATATAAAATGAAAAAAGATAAGGAGAAATACGAAATCAAGTAGAACCATTGTCCCCTATCATATCACCTTTCCTTCCCCTACCCATCCACTATCCCATACACACCTACCTTCCAAGAATAGAACCAAGTTGCCAGGCTGGAGCAAGGGGAGAAACAAAGGGGATATGTCAGTAGGGAGCACTTCTGAGGGCTGATCAGTCAGAATTGAGAACCCCACCTCTTTTCACTCAAGGGAAAATCATCTCTCCATAACCCTGTGGACAACGACTCTTGGAACTTGGCCAGGAGGAGCACTCTAAGTCTTCAGCGGAGGAAGGAAAAATGCTGTCCTCTTCCCCACTGACGTTTAGCAGTGACCTTCCCTCCCCAGCAGCCAGAGCACAACCTGTGGGCCATTCTGAAAAACTAAACGCCTGCCCCTTGAGTTTACCCCTCATTTATAGTGAAGGATGCTGAGAGTAGGACCCTGGTACCCTGAGGGACAGTGAAAAGATCCAAGAGTATGAAAAGTGTTTCCAACTATTTAGGCTCAGGCCTGTGCTTAGAGGGGCCTGAAAGGACCAGCTCAGGATTTCCCTTAAGAGGCAGGGCAAGGGGTCATCAATGCAGTTCCCTAAATATTTCTGATCCTCTCCTTCTAGTCCAACGGTAGAATTATTCTCCTTAGTTCCTTGTGGTTAAAAGAGGCCATGTGACTGGTTCTGGCCAATGACTTGTGAGCAGAAGTGATGGGTGTCAATTCCACAATTACTTGTTGGGATGAGACTGTCCAGACCCCTCTCTTCCATCTAGCAAGGTCACCAGCAACATGGCATAGGGTGCTACTCATCGGTCTAGGTCCATGAGCAATGGTGAGAAGCTGAGCCCTCCATCTAACCTGCAAGGATTATGCAACAAGAAATAAGAAGTGACTTGTTTTTAAGCCACTGTGACTACAAGTTGTTTCTGCAGCATAAGCTAGCCTAGTGGTCGGCAAACTCATTAGTCAACAGGGCCAAATATCAACAGTACAACGATTGAGATTTCTTTTGAGAGCCAACGTTTTTAAACTTCTTCTAATGCTACCTCTTTAAAATAGACTCGCCCAGGCCGTGGTATTTTGTGAAGAGCCACGCTCAAGGAGCCAAAGAGCCGCATGTGGCTCATGAGCCGTGGTTTGCCAAACACTGAGCTAGCCTATCCTGATTGATAGTACCTGTGGACTCCATCAGAACTTCCGGAAAGCATCCTGAGCGTATCTGGGAACTGGAAGAACAAAGGAGGCATCCAATTAGAGGAGCATTTCCCACATTAACCTGGAATCTTTGTAATTCTCAAGATAGCCAGTTAGAAAAAATCCATGATCAAAAAAGCAATAAAAGCTATTATTTATTCACTTAATGTTAAAATATTTATTGAAAACCTGCTAAGTCCCAACACTATGCTAGGCATAGGGATACAGCAGGGAATGAACGGGCATTTTTCCCATTCTCAGAAAGCTTTCATTCTAGCAGCATTCAATAGTTATCTAATGATTGAAAATGAAACTACGGCCTAGATAAATTAAGAGGTAATCAGCTCAAGGTAAATCAGTCACTAAATGGTAAAGTAGAAATTAAACTTGAGTGTTTTTACTCCAAATTTTGTGCTTTCTTACCCATCTCAAACCACTAAAAAATAAAAATCAGTATTGCTTCACATTTGCTCAAAAATGTAGGTAGAGTTTAATTCTAAGATGCCTGATGCCTTCCACTGTACTGTTTGCTGATACCTGAAATTGCTTTAATGAACACAACTTTTCATTCCATAATTAGTATTTTGCACAGAGCCTGACAAATAATAGGCGCTCTCTAAATGTTTTTTTAATGAGGAAAGGATGCTTGAATGAATAAATGAGTGAAACAAGAAGGCTTAAATACTTGCAACTATTGATTTAAATATCTAATATACTCAATGAGTCTAATACTAAACCACAATTAAATAATCACTCAACATAGATATTGTCTAATACGGAGGTATAATTCCTTTTGAAATACTAATTGATGCTCTTTCCAACACCAATATTTCCTGTTATTTTTTCCCTCTCCCCTTTTTTATTGATGTTGTTGTTTAGGGGCTCAAGCTAAACTGGCATCTGTAGTTCAGGAATGGTTGTTTCAGTATGAAGACAAATGTCTTAGAGATTTCAAAAGCTTAGACTTTAGAGTTTCAAATGTCCGAAGGGGAAATTAAAAAATAAATAAGTAAAGAGGCAGGAAAAAAACCTCCCCAACTTCTCAAAATAACCCCAGACTGCAGGTGAGGAGAAGTAGGAGTAAGTGGACACTGTAAGTCCCTGAGAAAGAGAGTCCCAGTATCCCACCTCTACATTTATTCAAAAGGAAGGGGTGGGCTGGGGAAATTGCACTCCAGCTTGGTAAAATAGCTTGTATTGAATCAACTTTCCTACAGATAAACTCTAGACAAAATCTAAAAAAAAAATACACACAAAAACCAACTCTCTGAAGTCAGTGGCAACCAAGAAACTTGGAGTAGAAGGCAGAAACTGGGAGTGGACGCCTAAAAAGGGCACTAAACCCATTTACGAGGGCTCTACCTGCATGACTTACCGGATCTCGGGGGTCAGGATTTCCATATATTAATTTGGAGGGGCACAGCATACAGACTGCAGCACAGTTTCTACCAGAAGCTAATACTTATATATTAGATTAATTATCTTTCTTGCAACGCTTGCTCTTTCTTTCTGCCTGGCTCCTTTTGTTCTTTCCATCTCTTTTTGAAATGCATTTAGAAAGTTTAAATGTCAGTGGCTGCAGGCCCATTTTTCTCCTTCCCATTGTCAGTCATCTCTCTACTCAGCCAAAATGGAGATTTTGGAATGGAGCTCTCTGTCAGTCCCCACTGAGACCATTCCTCTTAGCCCTAGAGTTTCCAGGCCCCAGTATCAAGACACAGACTGACAGCCCTGACAGTCTGGGGAAAGGATGAGAGGCCTTTTAACAGGCCTAAATTCTGGTTTTGGCACCCATCCTCAGCTAAGCAACAGCTGGGGTGGCAATTGGCCAGACTCAAACATCTGCCTTTTTCTCCGGGCATTATCTTAAGCATCTTTGCTAATGCTATTATTAAGGAATTATCAATATTTTACAAGTGTTGTCCATTCTTGAAAAGACAACCAGTTAAGTCGTGCCGGGAGAAGACCTTGGTGGTCAAGAGATAACAAAGCAAAGTCTTTCATCTCTCCTTCCTTCTCAAGGTCATTGTACTATTCTCATTATCTTAAGGAGGGAAACTGATTCCAAAGCCACTTCTTTTGTTGTTGTGTTCTTCTCTAACCTCCACTTACAACTAAACTTCATTTTTTTAAAAATCAAGAGTGTGCCCGCCAGGGTTCTTATTGCACACTGGGGGGATGAGCTCTGATTACCTTAAGGTGTAAAGAGTATTATTAATAGGCTTTTGGGTAGTTCACAGGATCTATGGTAACACAGAGGAACCAGGCTTGAGCAGTGGGGCTCAAGTGTGTTTTCCAAAGATGGCCTGCAACACCATTTCCTGCCCCACCTGCTCTTGTGGGAGAACCTTGCCGTTCTCCCATCTAATGTCCTCTCCTTCTTCTGAGTTTATGACACACTTATAATACATAGAATGTGGCATAAGTTAAGCCATGTGACTTCCATAGCTAGAAGGTAATGCAGCTTTCCACTTACATTGCTGCAATTCACTCATGAAACATTCAGCTACTCTGCAAGCAATTTGACTGCTTTGAAGCCACCATGTTTTGAGAAAGCCAAAACTAGCCCACACAGAGAGGACCTGATGCCACATGAGGAGAGAAAGAGGTACTCAGCCAGCCCCTTAGTGACATAAAATGCCTGAAAGAATGAAGACAGAACCACCCAGCCTAGCCTTCCCCAAATCCCAACCCATAAAAATCAGGAGGAAACACACAATGGCTGTTGGTGTAAGCTACTATGCCATTCACAATAGCTAACCAGGACAGCGAGGAACAAAGGGATGTAAAGAAAATAATCAGGAAGAGCTTGCTCAAGCAGTACCTGCCACCAACTTAACTTCCCCCATCTCCCTGAGGCTTGACACGGCTGAGTTCCTGGTTCTACAGAGAGATACAGGTCGAGGAGTGGTGAATGTAAACCTTGACATTTCAGTGCCAAACAGATTGTTTTAAGTGTAAAGCTAATAACCTGAAGCAAAAATCCTTCCCCCAAAAAGTCCCCTCATCTTCTTCCTGTCTTTCCTACTTGTTCCTACTACAAAACAAAACTAAGCCAAAGGTATCAGGTGGTGTTTTGTCTGGGTAGGCACCCGTTTTATGACTATACGTGTCTTTTTCATCAATCCTCGGGTTGTTGGGAGAGAGAGCCCTCTGGCCCACAGGGAACAATGACAAATCATATCCCTGCCACTTTTTGAGAACCACCAGCTAAGCTCACCTTCAGGTTCCTATTTTTGGTTCTCATTATGACACCCAGAAAAAAAACTTTCATTAGCATTTTTACTTAAACAAAACAAAGACACAATTAACAGCTGCTTCTGGATTTTCAAAGCCCGACATCTGGGAATTTCCCAGAAAGCGTGATTAATATCACAACTAAAATGTGTTCAGGAGGGAAAATACAGCCCCTGGCTCATCTGCCTGACCACACAGAAAGTAGAGTGTCATCTATTCCTGATACATAAACCCTCCTGGGTGTCGGTGGAATGGCGATGATAACCCACAAATGCCAGGGTTGCCCCATTTCCAGATGGCGGAAACCTGGAAAGCCACAGCTTTTCCAAGTGTGTTTGCCAGCAGGACTACCAACCCATATTGCTTGTCTGGGCTGCCCAACAGGGTGAG
Source organism: Pipistrellus hanaki (assembly GCF_964339955.1). Lineage (NCBI taxonomy): Eukaryota > Metazoa > Chordata > Mammalia > Chiroptera > Vespertilionidae > Pipistrellus > Pipistrellus hanaki. The sequence continues at coordinate 38,938,457 of NC_140515.1, forward strand.
GAAAGACCAGGCCATCATACACACTTGGATAAAGGCTAAAGATTGATTCTAAGGTCGTGTTCCAGATTTTATCAAAGAGCAGTAAATCACTTGAAAATGTATTGGCTTAAAATAATCATAACAACCATTTTTTAAAAATCTCATGTTTCCGTGCATCGGGAACTTGGGAAGGGCTTGGCCAGTGGCTCTGGGTCAGAGTCTCCATGGGGCTATAGTCAGTTGGTGGCTAAAGCTGGGATGGGAAGGCTGGTGGAGCTGGAGCTAGGCAGGATTGTTCTCTCTCTCTCTCTCTCTCTCTCTCTCTCTCTCTCTCTCTCTCTCTCTCATCTCTTTTCAGGGCCTCTCCAAGTAGTTTCTCTTCATGGGCTAACCAGAGTACTCACACACTCACGCAAAGGCTGACGGTTTCTAGAGTGAGTTCCCATGAGCAAGGCAGAAACTCCACTGCCTTTTATGGTGTAGGCTCAGAGTCACCTAGCGTCACTTTCACCATGCTCTTACTGAGAACATTCACACATCCACCCAGATTCAGTGGGAGGGAGGCCAGGTTATAAGAGCATGTGAGATTGAGAGACTGTGGCTGCCATCTTTGGAAATTACAATTTGCCATAGGTCAGGTTCCCCAGAAGCAGAGCTTGAAATAGGCATTCTTGTGAAAGAATTTTGTTTGATCAAATCTCACATAAAGATTACAGGTTTGAAAAAAATATTTATAAAGAAATTCATGTTAATTAACCAGAAAAAAACTCTCTGCTTCTCTCTCTCTCTCTCTCTCTCTCTCTCTCTCTCTCTCTCTCTCTTTCTCTCTCTCTCTCTCTCTCTCTTTCTCTCTCTCTCTCTCTCTCTCTCTTTCTCTCTCTCTCATACACCACAGAGATAGAAGAGTATTTTAATTAAGTTATATTCTCTATTTTAAAAAAAATGGTAACTAGCCATTCTTGAACTCTACTGAGAATGAAAAAGAAAATGGGCTTAATTACAGCATTGGGGAATTAACATGAGAAGGAATTCTTCATTACACATTGGTCTAAAATTTTAAGTTCTATTTCATTGTAAGCTTCCTCTGCTAAAAGAAGTGTGTCTTCTTCATCTTCCCCAAAGTTTGAAAGGATGGGTAACTGAAATCTCTAATAACAGTAAAACAAATAGAGACCTAGACCTGTACCAGATCCCATAACTTTTTAAGACTTTATTTATGGCTGCATATGACTCTGATTTATCCATTGTATAAGAATATTTTGGCTGTGTATCAAACAACCTGACTTTAGCGATTTAAACAAATAGGGGGACTGGTTTTTCTTACATAACAAAACGTCTTAAGGCAATAGCTGCTGGCCCTGGTGTGCAGCTCATGATTTTTAAAAATATATATTTTATTGATTTTTTACAGAGAGGGAGAGGGATAGAGAGCTAGAAACATCTATCAGCTGCCTCTTGCACACCCCCCACTGGGGATGTGCCCGCAACCAAGGTGCATGCCCTTGACCGGAATTGAACCCGGGACCCTTTAGTCCGCAGGCTGATGCTCTATCCACTGAGCCAAACTGGTTTCGGCAGCTCATGATTCTTTAAGGCTGTCCATCATAATTGCAAGGTAGTTGCCACAACTCCAGATATCACATCCATCTTCCATCATAAGAAGGAAGGGGAAGAAACAATATCTATATCCGGAATGTCTATGCTTTCCCAAGAACCACAGAGTAACATGGATTTATGTCTTACTGGTCAGAATAGCATAACTTGGCCACCTCTAGCTAAAAGGAAGCTATAGGCACCAGGTTGAGAACAAGGAACTAGATCAGATACATGGCATTGCATTATTCTTGCAAATATGAACCTGTGAACACGTATAAGTATTTGTCCCATCATTCCCAGAATTTAGGCAGACTACTAGTCTCTTAAGCATATTCCGTTTTCCCAGTCAACTAACCATTCCTCTTTGGCTGTGTATTTTGGTTTGCAGAATGCTTCTCCCCAGACTTAATCATCAGGTTCTAGGGGGAATGTTGATCCCAAGAAGTAGAGTTCCCGTCCATAGAAACAGGCCCATGACTTAGACCCTGTCATTCCTGTAACCTAGTCATCTGATCCCGGTAATTAGTCTACAAGTGGTCAAGTGACACTACTAGCGCCAATCAGAGTTATTGCCTAGGATTTTAAATTTTAGAGAAAAAGAAGTATTATTTTTGGCGGTAGGGCTATTGGAAAACATCTTCTGAACCATCTGAAGAAAGCTTACCTTTAGAAGGAGAAATGAGGCCAAAACAACCTGGAGAGGTGCAGCATTTGGAGACTGTGTGAGAGCAAGAGAGAAAGACCAGCCTACAATCTGCAGTCTGTGTGAATCCAGTGAGGAATCGACTTCCGCTGAGATGAGTCATCAATTCCCCTTTTTGTTCAAACTCGTGTAGTTGGATTTCTAATCACCCTAACTGCGAGTCTTAATAAATTAAAAGGTTGAACAAACTCCCAATAATGCAAATGTCATTTATTTGCAGTTAAGAGAAAAGTTTGCCATGGGGAAATGGGAGAAATGCTTCATGTACTTCTCTTGTGCTAATAAGATTTTCGAAGCACTTAGAAATAGCAGAGTATGCAAATGAATAATTGCAATTTCTGTAATTGTTTCCTGTCCTTTTTTTTTTTTTTTTTAAAATATATGTAGGCCATTTAAGGACCTCTAAGATGAGCTGTGTGTGCTGTTTGCCTCTCCACTATAATCACTTTATATGCTGGAAAACACCACTATACAAGGAACTCAGGATGACAGCCTTATCAGATGAGAATGGGCTGAATGTGGTAGGAGTCAGACAGGTGAGTTCCCATTTTTGCTGTGCCACTTACATGCTGTGTGGACTAGTAAAAATTACTTGGCCTCTCTGAGCTTCAGTTTCTTTATCTGTTCAACCAAAGGCATGAATTAACCCTTCTGAGGCCCCTTACATCTGTTCTGTGTTGATTTTTATCACTTAACAAACACCTGATTTTACCCATAAGGCCCAGGGACCTGCCAAGGTCCCACAGCCAGGACACAGTCTAGGACCCATATATTCTCTAAGTCAGACTAGTCTCCTTGTTTATTATGGGAGAGGAGCACGTTCTGTTGAGCTGATAGGACTTACTTTTCATTTGTTGCAGAGCATTCTGGTTATTTAACTCCATGTTGCCAAGCACGAAGAATGAGGCCCAGGTCATATACTCAGCCCCCATGTAGGCCACTTAACCTCCCTCTCCTCATGGCCCAGGAGTTACTCAGGTGACTGTCTGCTGTCTTGTAAATGCATGCACTTGGCATGGAAGAGCGAGAGTGCAAATGCATCCTGGAGGCCTTTTGGGGCATCATAAGAAAAAGCCACTTGACATTCATGTCCCATGGCACAGGTCTCTGAGTGTATGAAAACGGTATATGCTAATCATTGTTTTGTTGAGAGGTCAGACACCAAGGGGAAGGAAGGTCACCCCAACAGGGATCGTGTATGAGGAATCCACGTGTTGGGGGCAGGATGGAGGTGGTGAAAAGGGAACGGAAAAGTGCCGAGATTTTTCCAGGGTCCTGGACTCCACCCTAGGCCCTGGCCTGGTCCTTCTCAACATGGTCAAGATCCGTGACTAGACCTTGAGAAGAATAAAAGTGCTCCTGAGGCAGGAGCAGGCTCAGAGGCAGTAGAAATAGAGGAGAGACTTGAAAGATGGGCTGGGCCAATGGAGACAGAGAGGAGGAGAAAGGCAGTGGGTCAGCACAGTGTGTTTGCTCGAGCTGTCTCAGATCTGAGAGCAAAGGGCGGTGTGTCTGGCACAGAGCAGGAAGGTAGCAGAAATCCTTTCTTTGAGTGAATGAATGAGTGAAAGCATTGCACAGGGGAGTCTGCAGTTATTTGTCCTACTTAAGTACTGATTTATTTTCCAACATTTCATTATGAAAAATTCCAACCCAGTATGACATTGGAAGTTTTGTACAGTGATCACCCCTAAACCCCCAGCTAAATTCTACATTTAACAGTTTACTGTATTTGCTTTATGACATATCTAGTCATAAATCCACACACCCATCCATCTTATTTTTTTGATGCATTGCTAAGTTGCAGACATAAGTATACTTCACTCCAAACATTTCAGCATATATATTAATAACTAGACTCCCATATTTGTTTGCATCCGTCTGTCTTCCTTCTAAGGCAACGTTTGCATTTAACGAGATGCACAGATCTTAAGTGTGCCATTAGATGAATTCTGACAAATGTATCCCAAACCTCTGTCAAAATACGGAGCATTATCATCGCTCCTGAGAGCTCCCTCACTCTCCAGAGGCAACCACTATTCTGTTTTTCTTTTCTACCGTAAATTAATTTTGCCACAACTATGTGGCATCATAAATTATGGACTCTTTTGTGTCTGGCTTCTTTTCACTCAGCATAGTGATTTTGAGAGTCATCCCCGTTGCTACACAGTTTAGTTGTTCATTCCCTTTGCTTGCTGAGCAGTATGCCTTTGTATGAATAGGCAAATTTGTTTGTCCCCTCCTTTGTTGATGGATTGGACTGTTTCCAGTCTAAAAATCTATTCATTTATTTATGAATAAAACTTCTATGAATAATATTGTTAATTACTTACTTTTTTATTATAACAAAAACTAAAAATGTCATGAACTTGAAGCTTCAATAAAAATGTCCAACTAAGCCTGATAGTTTTTTGGATGGAAAAATATCAACAAAAAGCTACCTTTTGTGGTGCACTTACCAGGTGCCAGGCCATCTGCTGAGAATTTTTCTTCCATCAGTCATTCCATTTCATCCCCATGGTCCCATTTTCCAAATTAGCAAACCAAGGTTGAGGGCAAGAAACTGACTTACCCAAGCTCTAACAGCCTGTACATGGTGGACCCTATTCTGCCGTTTGGAAAGTGGTATGAACACCAATACTGAAACAAAGCCAATAAAAGATGAGTATGATGTGTTTTATCAGTTATTATACTGACATAATTTTCATTTGCTTTCAGTGATGGACCTTAATGCTAATAAGGGAAAGGAGAGAGCCAAGGATTACAACATTAGACAGAAAGGCCATCCCTTTAACTAAGAAATCTTCAGGGGTAGCAAAGAGCTTAAATAAAATTTTTTAATGGGCATTTAAAAGAGCTTTCCTATTACAAAATACTAGGAAAGAACAAGATCTCCAAAAGATAAGTGTTTGATCATCTTTTTGTCCATATATAATAGCATATATGACCAAATTAGAATATTTTGGTCAGGAAACTTATAAAGGAAGAAAGAAAAGATTATTTATGAGTATTGTTTATTTTGTATACACTGAGTGTTCCAAAAATCAGGAATTATTCTTACTACATTTCTACTACTCATTCTCCAAAGAGGTGGCTCAAAAAAAAAAAAAAAAAAAAAATCTCCAACCAAGCCATAAAGCAGCAGGGTTTGCAGCCATTCCTTAAGTCAATCACCCTCTCAAAGGGGCTGCAGGACCCATATCCAGGCCTCCTGGGAGCCATCCTCTGTGGGTCTTTGAAGCAAGGAGGTTCTAGCACAATTTTTTCTGTCTGGGTGCTACTCACTGTGGCCCGTGCTCTCTGACAAATTAACAAATACTGCACAGATGAATGCAGTATACATTTTTGTGTGTGTTGGGGGTGTGTGTGAGGAGCACACAGAATTTTTGCAAAGAGATCCTCAAATCCATCTGCATATTTTATTGTCCATGGACCCAATCTTTTAACCTGTATCCCACAGTGTTATACCATCCATTTTCAAATGTGTGTGTGTGATATTATGATGAATAACATTTCATGAAAAAGAATTATATAAGTAGTAGAGGCCTTATGCATGAAGATTTGTGCAAGAATGGGCTGTCCTTCTCCTGGATGCTGGCACCACCTTCACTTCAGCCCAAGCTGCCTTTCCACCTTTCCACGTTGCCCAGAGACCCAGAACTGCTGGGGTGGTACAGAACACCTGCATTGTCTGTCACCATGGCAACGAAGCAAGCATCCCACCCCCAACCACTCAGGGCCTGCATATGCAAATTAACCTGCCATCTTTGTTGGGTAAATTTGCATACTCACTCCTGATTGGCTTGTGGGCTTTGAGAAGGTATGGTCAACTTACTCTCTCATTAGTGTAGATTAATGCATCTTACTCTCTTATTAGTGTAGATTAATCAACAGACACTACATAGACCCCTACTATCATGTAAGAGTTAAACCCCTAGCTTCATGCTACTCAACAAGAACTTTCAGAAACAGTCACACAGCTAGTAATTCTCATGGTGAAGTTTCAGACACAGAAGCCATCCAGAGAATGGATACTTGGGTACGTTGTTCACCTTCACATCACACTGAGGTAGGAGCTCAGCTGGTGTGCAGTGCAGCTTTACTGAGAAACACAAACCCAGAGCCCTCGGCTGGGGCTGCTGTGCCTAGGAAGCACAGCATGCAACCACTTCCTTCACTCTCCTTATGTGGAGAAGAGGGTTGGACCCCACATGTATCAAGCACCCACTGCCCAACCATCATAACCACAGGCAGAGGAGAGGAAGCAGAAGGAGTGAGGAACTAGCAATGGGAATGAGTGCTTGCTACTGACCCTTCCTATTTCAGCCACGGCTCTGTGATTGCAAGCAATAGAAATTGACTGGACATTTTGGAAGAAAAGCTGAAGAACCAGTTCTTTGAAGAGGACAGAAGGGGAATCATGGTAACAGACGTTGTAGGAGAGCTCCAACCATTTTCCATCCATGTGGTTCTTTACCAAGATTGGGTTTTTTTGGGAAGAGCATAGGATTGGCTAGAAGAGAGCAAGATTCCATGCGTTGTAGCCTCCTCACAACCCTTCAAGATTAGGGAAGACAGGTCCACCAAAGGCACCAGAAAAGGGGGGAGGACACTGAGCACGAAGAAAAGAGCAGATGTCTGTTCTCTTTCTAAGGACTCCATCTCTGCATTTGTAACATGGGAGTAACCATAGCTACCCTGTGAACATTTAACATGGGATGTGGCACATGCACAGTGCCTCATAGGTAATAGTCTCCAACCCTTTTCTCCGGAGAATGAAGCTATTGTCATTTATCCTGGAAAGAATGCATCCCCAGCACAGATGGAAGAACTTTGAAGTCCAACCACCCCCATTGTACAGATCTCCCCTGCCTTCATCTGAAGCAAGCGGTGGGTGTCTGCACGTTTGATCCACACAGTGTCACTGGGGAGAATAAAAAACAAACCGAGTTTTGCATGAGTTCTTTCATGTTGGCGGGCTGGGGCCGTGGAGGAAACCAGCCCAAAGGCCAATTTATCTGAAGTCAGAGGCTAATAGAGCTGTTATTCGTTTTGGATATTAAAGCTATCCCTCTGGCACCCGGCGTTCTTTATGATGCATGGCCAATTGCCCACTGAGAAAGCTATTGCAGTCTGAACCATTTTATTCTAAAATCATATAATTTGGTTTTTGTTTTTTTTTTTAATTTCCCACTGATACACGTATGTATCTCTTTCCCTTTTAAAAAGGTGACTGCAGGTCAAAGTTACATTTTGCGTACAAATTTTTCAACGTTTGGGATGGTCTGTTCCAGTCTGGAAGTGGGCATGTCCCCCTTCCTGCTTGATGGATGGATTTGGCTGTTTCCTTCCTTTTTTTTTTCTTTCTTTTTTTTTTTTTTCTTGGCTCTCATTTTTGCCAACTCAAACATTTTTGCTTAGTTTCAACATCTTCTTTCCATCAAAACAGACACTGCTTTACCATTTCATTTTTTTTCCTTTGTCAAAAACACGAAATTACTTACTGATAAAGAGCTATTGAAAGAAAGATGGGGACAGTGCCCATTATGAATTTCAGAACCTAGCTCAGGTGACTTTGTTTGAAATAATAAACTCTACAGCTCTCTCATCTTTCAGGCATGTTTTTCAATGTTAAAAATAAGTGGTAATGCTGGCTTTAGTCTGTTAAACTTTTTTGGTTTACATCCTAAGAACAATGAGATGTCATTGAATGATTTTGGACTGAGAAAAAAGGTCACCAGATGGGGGTTTTAGCAGATTTCTCTAGCTATTGGAAGTGGATGGGAGGATAGGGGTTGGGAGCGTGAATGGAGGCAGTGAGAAACAAGGTTGTGTTAATATGGGAAATAGATCATGGCAACCTGGACCGAGAAGGTGGCAGCAGAGTTAAAGAGAAATAGATAACGTAAGGGAGCTGACTGAGCTCGGTGATCAGCACAGACACCGACAAAAATTAAGAATCAAAAATTAAGAAGGTAAACTTAAATAATTCCATACACAAAGACAGAATCCCATTCCTAATGATAGTTTCTTCTCCCAAGCAAGTATTATCACCAACACATACCCATCAGTGGAATATCCATTTTCTTTGGGGTTACCTCTAAGGCCAAGGAAGTCAACATCCAAAGACCTAAATTCTTAATGATGTCAGATAATGCAGTTTATTTAAAATAGACAGAATTGAATAACTAGCCTCTCAAAGGTTTCAAGAAAAATTCATTTTTCCCCTTCTCTACCACAGACACCCTTTACATTGAACAGTATCATAAATATATTTAGGAAAGAAACATTCTCTTTATGATTTTTCTCCCAAGACGGATGGTGTTCTTACTCGGCATTATAAGTGTCAGAATAAAAAATGCCCATGAGGTCTGGTTGTATGATGTTTTAGTAAAGTGAGATAAACATTCTCAGAAGCATGATTGTGGCTTAAAAAGAGAGAGAGAGAAAAGAAAAAGAAACAATTTCCACAGAGGAATTCCTTGGGAACAGAAACTTTAGAAATAATTTCTGCAGCCACACACAGATGAAGAATATGACAAAGGCATGCTCTATCAATTATAAAAACATGGCTGTATTTTAAGAGAACATAGACTTTTCCCAGCCTAAATCTCCAACTCAGAAATTCTAGATGGAGACAGGAATGCGTGCTGTTTCTAAAAATCACTCTGGTTTCTTTTCTGTTTAGCCCTTAACACTAAAAAATGAGCTTACAAAGTGTTAGTGGATGGGGGAAAATAAAACACTGTTCAGAAAAGGACATCATATGAATTAGGTTGTAGCTTAATAAAATAAACAATTTTAACACAAATTTTTAAAAATGACTTTGGCTTTCTTGGACGAAAAGGGGAGTCATTAGAAGAATCGCTGAGCTCAGTCTGGATGGCAGGCTGGGGTACCACTGCTGGTGCACACCCCCTCTTCAGCCCACATGGCCCCTGACCACCAGTGCCCCAGGGTGTTCATTTATGACATGTTTTTGTTGTTGTTGTTTGTTTTTTGTCTCTGGATTTTGACTGCTTCCCTGTGTTTGTTTCTATGTATTGGGTAGAGCTTCTATGTCTCCTGGAGTTGGTAGAGTGGCCTTGTATAGTAGGTTGTTCTGTAAGGCCCCGTGGCCCGGCCTCCCCAGTCACCTGAGTGGGCACTGTAGGTGCACCCCTGTGTGGGCTGTGTGTACAGTCTTGTAGTTGAGCCTTGATTGCTGTTGGCGTCTCTGGGAGGAATTGACCTCCAGGCCAGTTGCCTGTGAGGCCCATCTGGGACTAAAGTGGGGCGAGCTGCTGTGCAAGAGGTGAGGCCCAGCTGTGAAGCAAGGCCGGCTGGTGCTAGTGCCTGGTCTTGGACCTTTTATTGATAGGTTTGAGGCATGCTGACACCAGCTGCAGCTTGTTTGAGAGATTGTACCAAAGTCTGAAGCCTGAGCCAGGACAAACTGCTGCTGCAATCCGCTTGGGTGGGGCTGCAGATTGGATGGGGTGGGATCTCAGGGAATCACCAGGGCGGAGCAAGCAGTATGGGCCACGATGATCAAGACTCAGATATGGCTGCCCATGAGCTCTGACCCAGGGGAGGTCCCAGCACAGGAACAACGACCCCTGCAAGCAAGTCTGGGAGAAAGCTGATTCCGAGTTCCTGCCCCGATGCCAGACAATTCAGTTCCTCCAGGTATGAAACTTGGGAAAAAACCCAGCCCTGAAACTCGGGGGAAAAAACCCAAACAGTGTAAGTTTGTGTACAGGCCCTTTAAGAGGAACACCTGAGTCTCCAGCGGCCTCTGTGTCCTTCAGCCACAACCCCCGCGGTTTTTACAGCCTGTGATTGTGGGGACTCCTCTTCCCAGCTCTGGAACCCTGGGCTGGGGGGCTGGTGTGGCTAGGACCCCTTGCTCTTACTGGGCGGGCTCTGCAGAGATGATATCCCTCTCGATTAAAGAAAAGGCACCCATGGGTGTCGGACCAGCCTATTTGGTGCCCCTATCCCTCGAACTGGTATCAACATGCTTGCTTCTTTACGTCTCTGGTTATAGGACTTCCATTCAGCCAACTTTCAGGTGGTTCTGAATGGTGGTTGTCTGGATTTTAGTTGTAATTTTGATGTGGTTGTTGTAGGTGGGGAGTGCAGGCACTTACCTATGCCACCATCTTGGTTCCTCAAACTGTGTTTCTAGAACTTGTTGTTTTTTTTTTAATCATAGCAACCATCTGAAACACAGCTTCACAAAGACATGATGTCATGATCTAATGTTAAAACTGTGAATGATCTTGAGCTAGTAGTCTTGTTCAGTATTTTACAGGGGTTAATGAGTTTCCCTCAACAATCTAAACTATCCTATAGTGTTCCTATATGTTTGCTGAGACACCTCAGGGTTCCTCGGCGCACAATTTGAGAACCACCGTTCTATAGTATCATCTTTGTCCGTCTGGCTGTACATACAAGTCATTGTGCTGTGCCTTCTGACCTTTCTAACAATCACTTCCTCAGCAATTCCCAGACTCCTGTCATTAAGTATCACCCGAAGGGTTATGCCAAGGGTTAGTGCTAATGAGTTTACCAGCAATTTCCCTGCTATCACTTCTGCCAGTGGGGACGAAACTTCTCTACTCCCCACTTACCTACAATAAAACTCAACCCACCTAGAAGGTAAAGGTGATGATTTGTAGGTTTCTGCATTCCTCTAATCTACTGATTTTCAAACAGTGTGCTGCAAGAATTTTTTCAAAAACATGCATTATTTTACTATTTAGTCAGGGGCACTGACCTCTTTTCCCTTAGATTGTCAAATGAAAAAAAAAAAAATGGCAAAAGCCAACACACCAATAGCTGTCTGGTGTGACTGAATTAAAATTATACCTAATTTTTTTTTTTGTCAGGTTGGCAAATATATATATATATTTTGATGTGCCGCAAAATTTTAGTAAATCGTTTATGTGTGCCATGAGATGAAAAAGGCTGAAAATCGCTGGTCTATCCTGTGACATAGGAAACACTTTGAGCTGGATTGGATTGTAAGGGGTGGATTTTCCCTACTTCCATGCAGGCTCCCTCGGAATACTGGGAACTGTATTGGGGGGAGGGGGGGGGAGAAGAAGAAGAAGAAGTCTGAAATGGCAGGGTGTGGAGGAGAATCCATTCTAATTAGAGCTGACTGTCTCGGAGAAGTCCCACACTCTGATCTCAACCACCGGGCATCTCAGGAACTGCATGGTGTCGAGGCAATTAAGTGTAGTGAACGCAGCATGCAGCCTCCAGGCAGGGGGGTAGGAAGTCCTGGTGTCTTTGTTGGACTGTGACCGAGTTTGATTTCCATTTCAAACCCCCGATTCTGCTGGGGAGATAGAGACTACATGGCAGGCAGTTCTGGGTTTCCTGTGATATCACGCTGAACACCATGAAATGCTGCTGTTTAATAATTTGTAAACAACAAACCTGGGACATGTATGTGGCTCAAAGTGTAATTCGGCTCCATTGCCCCTAGGGCTGTATCTGCACTCCAAGGGTACGAAGATTGGGCAGTGGTGATGGAGCACGAAGGTAGGCAGTCTTGGGCAGGAGCCACGTGGTCCCTAATCACTGCCCACTCTGCATGCCCGTCAGATGCCTGCACTATCCTGTGCTTTCCATCACTGGTCCATGAAGGTCTCTATTTTTGCTTCGTCTCCAAGGTCTCTCTGAGGCTGCATCCCTGTCAGTGATTCCCACATCCCCTTTTCAGTGAGATATATTAACACCCAGACTCTCCTGCTCCCCAAGCTTCTCTTCTCTGCTCCACTCGTTGGAGAAGACCAGCTCTTGCCAACTCATTTATTTGTCCAAACCTACTGTTTCTGGGCCTTCATTCCATTAGACCTCGGATGTTTAAGCTCCTGCTTCTATAACGCCTTTGTATGGGGGACAGAAAGCATTTGCTTCTGCTTTAATGCCTTAGCACACCTCCCTGGGATGGCGGGTGCCTCCAGTGTAGTTTGAATGGGAAAAAGCCCTTGGGGTAAAAAGAGGTACACAAATAAGCATCCACATATTACCCTATGGTGTAGTCACTGTAGTGGGTACCGGGATCTTATCCAGGTGCAGAAAAGCACTGGACAGGGAGTCAGCAGACGGGGCCAGAGTCCTGGCTTCCCATTCCCAAGCTGTGTTGTCCTGATAGGTTAGGTTGTCACGAAACCTCTCCCTGAACATCCATTTCCTCTGGCCCTCAAAGTCAGAGAATGTGTCTCCCATAGGCCCAAAGCTCATCCTCTCTGGTCAGAGAGAAAAATCCTTCAGATTCATTGAAAACCTAACTACCTCCTAGCGCATCGGAGTAGCAAGACGGAATGGGTTTTTGAAAACCTAGAGGTAGCATAGTTGAAGCAATCTGTGACTCCTTTATTGCCCCTCTTTTACCCCCAATGGCCAACCCAAGCAAAAAGGTTATAAAACACATGTCTGGCTTGACTGTTGCCTGTTGATATAACACCCGGCGAAACGCCCATTTTCCCACTCGGCTGTATTCCTGTTTATTCCTGTGGACGCATGGTCTCTAAAATTGGCAATGACTTTCTCTTTGTTATGTTTACCTTCCTTTTGGGGGGTGGGGTCAGCCCAGACTCCTGGGTGGATTCATTTCCCACGGAGTTACCAGAATAGGGCAGAATCTGATAGGAAGAAGGCGTCGGGGAAGAAAGCTCCGTTCCCAGGCCCTCACACAAGGGGATTTGTCCTCCTCCCTCCCCCAGAGCCGGGGGCCGTGGGGAAGTTGACAGGGGACATCCTTTCCCCTCCACCAGCATTCTTTCCCCCAGCAAGCCGGGCATTGTCCTTTGTGCTCTCACACAATCAGGACTAGGTGGAGTAGCCTGTGGCATGGCTGGAAAGACCCCCCTCCCCCAAACAGAAATCACCCCTTCTCCCACGGATGCCAAGGGCCCGAAAGTCCAGCTGACAGCCCCCTTCTTTGGAGTGCCTCTGCCTGGGGCCCTTTAGAAAGGATGCTCCAGGAACGGGCTGAAACATCAAGCAGGTGGGATCCATGGGCTTCCCAGCTTCACTTTTCTGTTGTTGTTAATCCTCACCCAAAGACATTTTTCCCATTTATATATATATATATATATATATATATATATATATATATATATATATATATATATTATTGATTTTTTACAGAGAGGAAGGGAGAGAGATAGAGAGCTAGAAATGTCGATGAGAGAGAAGCATCGACCAGCTGTTCTTGCACACCCCCTACCAGGGATGTGCCCGCAACCAACATACATGCCCCTGACCGGAATCGAACCCGGGACCCTTCAGTCCGCAGACCGACGCTCTACCACTGAGCCAAACCGGTTTTGGCAAATATATATATATATATATATATATATATATATATATATATATATATATATATATATATATTTTTTTTTAGAGAAAGTGGAAGGGAGGGAAGAGACAGAGAAACATCAAACATGGATGTGAAAGAGACATTGGTTGCCTCCTGCACGCACCCCAATCGGGGCCCGAGATCGAGCCTACAACCAAGCAAACTTCACTTTTGAGGAGATAGGACAGCTCTGATCCACCGTAATCAAGAAAGAGTACGTAAGGGACCCTGAAGACACGGGCTTTGCCGTGGACCAGCCTGGGAGCGTAGAGCAAGGGGAGGGTCCAGAGTGAGCTCGGCCACACTGCTGCCTTGGCCCCAGCGACAGGCCCTGCCTCACGCTTGTTCCATGTCCTGGCTGGGGAGCTATCTCGGGCCCAGAGTTCCTGAGACCTCCCACTTCCTAAATGTGTGACTCTGGAAAGATCGCTTAACCTCTCTCTGACCCCGTTTCTTCAGCTTTAAAATGACAGTACTACCCTGACTTCACCTCACAGGGCTGTTTGGAGCATAAATGAGATTAAATATTTTATGATTTGTTTTTATGATTTGTAAAGCACCATCTGAACATAAATAGAGTTTCTCCCAACTCACCTCAGACTCTTTTGGAAGGGACCTTCAATAAATTCTTTAAGTGCAACCTCTAATAATTCAGGAATGTTAGACAAAACCTGCCTTCTGCTTGAATCCTCTATTTTTTTTTTTTTAAAGTAATATTGTTGTTGATCTCAGAGAGGAAGGGAGAGGGAGAAAGAGATAGAAATACCAATGATGAGAGAGAATCATTGATGGGCTGCCTCCTGCATGCCCCACACTGGGGATTGAGCCCATGACCCAGGCATGTGCACTGACCAGGAACTGAACTTCCTGGTTCATAGGTCGACACCCACCCACTGAGCCACGTGGAGCAGAACTTGACTCCTTTCTTTGGTAGGAGGCTGACCTTCTCTGAGGAGAAGTTCAGGCCCACAGAGCTTTCTGGCTTGAGTGCGCCCTTCTTAAGTCACAGCCACCCCCTTTAAGCTCCAGAGCAAGGGACGGTGAGCTTCACTCACCCAGTAGCTGCAGAAGGATCACCATGCAGATTCGGTTGACCACCGTTGACTGGTTATTCATCTCAGATTCTGAACTGACTGGAATTCGTCTTCCTTGTTGAATGCTAAGTGTGTTTGTCTTTATTTTCCTGATCAGAAATACATTAAAATGGGCTAAGGGGCAGTGTTCAGGAAAATTAAAGGAAACGTTCAATTCATCGATGTCAAAGGCAGTGTATCTGGCGTATGAACCTGGAGTAAAATGATTTGTCTCAGGATCACTTTAACTTTGACCATGTAGAGCGGTTGCCTGTGGTCCATGTAAATGTGGAAGGCAAAACTTTATTTCTTTTTAGACATGATAGCTCAAGGACATTAAAAAAAAAAAATCAGGGACACTCCTAACTTAAATCTCTGCTATGAGGTGCTCTTGTGGACACCAGTATGTGCCCAAAGCCAAGAAGTTTGTTTAGCTTTAGTTTCAGCAAAGGTAAATCGGCTTTGGCGGTTGAACTTAAGATTTGGCAGGCATCTGAAATTAAGTAGGACTCGGGGGAATTTTTACAGAGGGGAGCTAGGATTTTATGTGCTAGGGCTTACAGTTTAAATCTGCAATTAGTATAAACATGCAAAGGTCAGCCTCAAGAAACACGTGTCCCCATGATCTGCAGAGGAAAACGTAAGAAGGAAAGGAGTTGGCAAATAGGGTTTTGCAAATGGGTGTGCAACAGACGTTCCGATGCTCGTGTATGCATCCTGTCAGGGGCCTAAAAGGAATCAGAGAGAGGGCTTAGGGTAAAGAAGCAGAGGGATGTCACCGCTGGGAGCCTCTCAAAGATAAATGACAACTGTGACAAGAGCTCAAGGTCAACAGCCCCATCGCCATTACCTCCTTCTTCTATGTCATCTGGAAAATTATTCCGTCCAGGAATTGAGCAGCAGATAGTTCAGGAGATTAGACTCCACTGAAGTGTCAAGGATGCAAGTCTTGATTAGTCTATGTCCAAAAAGGTAATTCTGTTTCTCTTGTCCATGATTGGTTTAAGATGTGGCATGTGACACAATTCTGGCCAAGAAAAGTGTGTCAAAAGGACTTTTAGGAAAGTTTTCCTCGCTTTTTTAAAAAAAAGGAAACCAAAGAGGCCTTCTGTTTCTGACACTTGGATGTTGTTTGGAAAGAATGTGATGCTGAGAGCCATTGCAGCCATTATGTGATGGGGGTGTAGAAGGTGGGGGGGGGGGGGGGGAGGGGGGTGCGGCTAGATTGAGGCAAAAGCAGCCTGCGTAGGGTGGCCTTTTTCATATTAGGAGGATGGAAAAGCCCTGAGTCCTGAATTGATGTTTTGCTGCTAAACCAATTGTTGATATTGCCTCCCTGTCAACGTATCACTGTGTGAGAAAATCAATCTTTCTTATTTACTGAGTCACTCAGAGATGAGACTAGCCATACTTCTCAAGTTCAGATTTTAACTTCATAAATTTACCACTTGTGTGAAATTGGACTTCTCTGTGCCTCACATTCCTGATTTTTGAAATGGAGATGCTGATCGTACCTACCCTGTAGCAGTGTTTTTAGAATTAAACGAATTAATATGTGGGAAATGTTTGAACAATACCTAACATATACTAACCACTCAAACACTTAGAAATATTTTATCATTTAGGTCATTTTGTGTAGAGTCCTCTAGTTTTTGCTTTTGAAAGTAGCTTATATAAAACAGCAACTTTCAATTAACTTTTTTTCTGTCAGAAAGTTAGTAAGTGAACAAAACAAAGACAAACAATTCCTTAAAAAAAAAAAAAAAAAAAAAAAACACGGACAAAGGACTTTAACAGGCGTTCTCCAAAGAAGATATATACAGTAGCCCATAAACATATGAAAAGAAGCTTAGTCATTAGTGACTAAGGAAACGCAAATTAAAACCACAATGAGATACCCACTAAGATAACAATAATCAAAAAGTGAGAAGTTATCATTACAATTGTTGGTGAGGTCATGAAGAAATGGGAACTCATACATTGCCTGTAGAAATGCAAATCAGTTGAAGTCCCTCAAAAAGTTAGACAGAGAATTATTATATGACCGTGCCATTTTAATCCTTGGTACATATAGCTAAAAGAAATGAGGACGAAGGCTCAAACAAGAACATGTACACGTATGCTCATGGCATTACTATTCACATTAGTCAAAAAGTGGAAACAGTTCCACTGTACACCAACAATGAATGGACAGATCGTTGGTGGAGCATGCGTAAAATTGGACAATAAAAAGTTAGAAAATATAATGAAAATATTATGCCACTCACTGGAGCAACAACAACAACAAAACCATACAATATTTTGGACAAAATACAGCACAAATGCAAAACTTGACCTAAGGACAGAAAGAAGACTTGAATAACAAAGGAACATTGTGCATCTGAAGGAGAAGGCTCAGTTCAGAATACCAGTTCCTTCCAAATCAACCTGTAAATTTAATAGAACTTTAATTTTTTTAACTTGACAAATTCATTTTTAAATTTTACTGGAAGAATGTATCTGTGAGAGTTAACTAAGATAATTTTAAAAAAAAATTATCTAGGCCCTTCTAGGTACTAAAACGTATTTCCAAAATACTATAATTCAGGAAGTTTGTTAACAACGTGGGAATGAAAAAATAGACTATATTTTGGACCAGAAATCAGAATTTCCCATATACTTAGATTGGCAAGTACAATAGTTGGAAAGAGATCAACTAAGGAGCTTGGGAACAATTGGCTAGAAACCAATATACTAAAATAAATTCCAAAGTGAATTAAATATTTAAATGAAAAGGTAAAACCATAATATAACTAGAAAAAAATATAAATAAATACTTATGTCATATTGGAGTGGGGAAGGCCTGGGTAAACATGACTAGAACAGTAGAAACTACAAAGAAAAAGATTGCTAGATCCAGTTGACTCTATAAATTATAAATGTCTGCATATAAGAAATTAAAAGTTAAATAAAAAATTGCAAAAAATATTTGAAATATATAGGGTGTCCCCAAAAGATATATACACATACTTTGAATAATTATAAAGGCAGTGTTTATTAAAATGCATTTCATTTTCAAAATTGAGCCATCAGCTGTTAAACTGTATATGCATTATTTTGGATACCCTGTATATAACAAGGAAACAATTTCCAAAATATGTAAAGAGCTCTTATAAATCAATAATAAAACAATAATATCTCAATAGCAAAATATACTAACAATATGAATAGAAAAGTATTAGAACAAACATGACAAAAGCTTTACTAAAGCTTTATTAGTTATTAAAACCTACAAATTATAACAACAATGAATTTTAGCAAACTGAAAATATTTTAAAGGTAATAATACTCAGCAAGAATGCAGGAAAATGGGCAGTCTGGAAGGCAGTGTGGAATTATTTATCAACAGTCCTTAAGATATACCTGTGCTCTGACCCAGAAATTCCATCTTTGGGGATTTATTTATTTTTAAGAAAATAACAAAGGATACAATATGGGCAAAGACCTGGAAGTGGTAGCTGTTTATGGTGTTTAATATAGAAATTTTAAAAAAATATCTGAGCCAAACCGGTTTGGCTCAATGGATAGAGCGTTGGCCTGCAGACTGAAAGGTCCCGGGTTCGATTCTGGTCAAGGGCATGTACCTTGGTTGTGGGCACATCCCTAGTAAGGGGTGAGCAAGAGGCAGCTGATCGATGATTCTCTCATCGATGTTTCTAACTCTCTATCCCTCTCTCTTCCTCTTTGTAAAAAAAATCAATAAAATATATATTTTTTAAAATATCTGATACCAGAGAATGAAAAATTATGCAGCCATTGAATATTACAGAAATATGTTTACTGACATGGAGTTTTACATGTATTTAATGAAAAAAAAACACACCCAAAACCTCATTTAAAAGGATGTGCACAATGATACTATTTTGTAAGAAGTCATACTATCTTGCCCTGACTGGGTAGCTAAGTTGGTTAGAGTGTCATCCCCATATGCAAGGTTTAACCCCCAGAATAAACCAATGAATGCATAAATAAGTGGAACAACAAATCTCTCTCTTTCTCTCCCACCTGCCCTCCCTCCTTTCCTTTCTCTCTAAAATTAATAAATTAAAAAAATCATACTATCTTCACAGCCACACATTAAAATATGAACCATGATTTTTTTTCTGGCACTGGAGATCATGGATACTTTTTCTTCCTCTTCCTTTGGCCCATATGTATTTTTCTGCTTTTTCTTTAATAAGTTCATCATGCTTTTGAAATAAGAAAGTCATTATTAAACTTGAAAACATTTTCCTGAATACAAGAAACAAAAACTAACTACCTATATGTACCTCATTGGAACATTTTGTATGTCATAATGTTCAAAAGAAGAGGAAATTAAGAAAAGAATAATCTATCAGGAAAACAAACAAACAAAAGATGATTCCAGAACAGGAGAGAGTCACAGAGAGAGAAATGCTAACATTTCTTGGCTGGCCTTGTGGTAAGCAGCTGTCTTAGTTGGACATGGCAAGGCCTAACTCAAACTAGCTGACCAGAGGGTTTATTCAAGGATACTGAGGTATTTCAAATAATCAGAGGAAAGATGGCCAAATTGAGTCCAATGTGTTCAACAAACATTTCTTGAGTCTTTCCCATGGGCCAGGCACAGGGTAGGCACAGTGTGCTCAGGCTTCAAGAAGGCCAGGCACAGTCTTGCCTTCTGGGCTAGGACAGGCTCTGCAGCTGTAACAAGCCCAGCTCTCAATGGCTTAACACAACAAAAGAGTGTTTCTCTTGTTACCTGTCCAGTGCAGGTCAGTAAAGGGGCCTTTGCTTCCCACTGTCTCTCTGCCATCTTGGAGGGACACCATTTGGAACATGGGGCCTCCAGGATTTCAAAGTAGGGGAGAGAACTTGGAGGATACACCCTGGTTCCTAAGTGCCTCAGGACTGTGGCCCATCACTTCCGCTCACTTCCCCATTTGCCAGAACTCATCCACACAGCTCAGCTCATTTGCAGGGGGGTGCTGGGCAATGCGTGTGGCTGTTTGGGAAGCACAACTTATTACTGCTATAGAACCGAGCCTAACTATAGGGATTAGGGAAGGAATGAACAAAGGGTCGGGACAGAAGGACTTTCTGCCTATCCCAATGTTTATTATAAAAAATTCCATTATCCTCGCCGGCTGGTGTGGCTCAGTGGTTGAGTGTCGATTTAGGAACCAGGAGGTCATGGTTCCATTCCCTGTTAGGCACATGTCCAGGTCACAGGCTCTATCCCAGGTTGGGGCGTGCAGGAGGCAGCGGGTCAATGATTCTCTCTCATTGGTGTTTCTATCTTTCTATCCCTCTCTGAAATCAATTATATATATATATATATATATATATATATATATATATATATATATATATATATATTTACACACATATATTTTTAAATTCCATTATCCCAAATACCCCATGCCACAATTATAACATTTGATTCTATAGGCAAGGCTTAGGTTTCTCATTTGATGATAGTGTATTTTTAAAAGGAGCAAACTGTTAACTGATATTTAAACTGCATATAGGAATTACATCTGCTCTCATTTTTTTTTTTTTTTTAATAATAAAGCTTGAATAATAGATAGCAAGGGCTAATTTTGGAGGGGTTGGTCCCACATTCCTTGTTAGTGTGAAATACAAAAGGACACGTATATTTTGATTTAAGAATGTGGATCCACCATAATTATATGCTGATGGCTAAAACATGTCGGCCTGCTCTGGATGAAGCTGCTCACACTTGCTTACATTTTGCAAGAATAGTAGCAGGTAAGGGGTGGGTTGGGGCCTGGGATCCCTCTCCGGCTTCTGGGCTGAAGCAGACACAATGGAGCTGTCAGCAGAGCCATCCCTGCTGTGCCCAGCCAATTTGCCTGAACTTGAAACAGAAGTGTTAACCTCATGGAGCGCGAGTCCATCCATCCTCTGCCCTTTGCCTCACTGGGGCTTTCAGCAGCGCTTGTTGGGGGAAGAAAAGGTGCTTGTTTTATTCCTAATTGTACAGAGCAGCTGATCAGGGTCTGCACGACGTCTTTTGAACAAAGAATATATTTCAGACCTTCTTGTTGCGTGCTTACTTCATTTAAAATTTAACAGATGTCAATTGTGACACATGAAATACTTTCTCCCTAGGCGATGGATTAAGGCAAATTTCGTTTTAGGCCTGGCACAAGAGCCACGCTAAATTGTGTGTTGAAAGGCTATTAAAAAAAAAAAAAGAAAGAAAGAAAAGAAAAAGAAAAAAAGAAAGAAAGAAAAACGAGAAAAGCCATTCTGATTTAAAATCCTGTAATAATACAATAGAAGAAACCAATTTCCACAAAGGCATTGTCCTGGAACCATTGTTGGGTTATGGTGCCACCTAATGGGCATGTGGCAGATTACACAAAGGCTGTTTCCTCAGGTTGCACAGTCATAGGGGCGCACACAAAGGCAGTGTGTGCCTGCGAATGCAATCTATGCGGATTTCCGTGTGGGGTGAGGTGTTGTCTTCACGTTTTATGTCTGCTTCCAACTAGTCATGAAACCTTGGGTAAGCCTCTCAACCTCTGTGAACTCCAGGATCCTCACATAAATGGAAGTCCTCAGAGCCTCCTTTTGTGGAATCACTGGGAGGACTAAGAGAGGGGATGCTTGATGTTAAGTGAGGCTCTTGGACTCAGGTGATGACCAGACATGATGCAATAACATCGTAAGACCCTATATACTTTACTTCCCTCCTTTTGGGAAAAGCGTGGGTTCGGAAGTATCTCTCTCAACAATAAGAAAAACAGTCGCGCCCGGCTAGCTCAAACGGTAGAGCATGAGACTCTTAATAAGAAAAACAATTGCGGGAACATGAAAACAGATTCAGAGGGTGGTCACCTTCAGTCCGGCCCATAATAGTTTCCTGTTTGCCAAGAACAAACAAACAAACAAACAAACAACCACATACCTCTTTGGGATCTACTGCTTTATAAGTGGGCCCAGTTTACATAAGTCATACACGGGGACTGGGTTCAGTTTGTAGGTGTGTAAGCTTGAAAGCTCTGCTGTACTTTTCCATACAAGTTTAAGAAGACAGGATGGTAGGAGTCAGCCTACTCTCTGTGGAGTGCTGGGTCTGGGGAAGGGGTAGTGTGAGTGTAGTGACAGGAGTGGGAACGTGCTCTGAGATTGCTATTGTACTACTGGCCCTGCCTGGTAGAGGCCTCCCTCCGCAAGCCTCTCCCCTTCCCATTCTCCCTCCCTCTTTCCTGTTCCTCGGGACAACGCTCCCTAAAGCCACTAGGCTTCCCTGCAGAGATTCCCCCAAGAGTGACTGGTGACCATGGGGGGTAGAATGCCAGACTGGGAGTCTGAGCCTGCAGTCACAACTTGTGCTGTGACCTGGGCCCCTTCCCCTGCCCGCCAGCTTTTGTTTTGCTATTTGTAAAGTGGGGAGACAAACACCTCCCTGGTTCTTCTTAGGATGGTGCCTGGGTCATAGGAGATGATGTGTGAAGGCAATGATTGGTGAACTTGAACGTGCTTGGTTATTCTACTGAAACTATGCTGAATGCTTTGGGCGATTCTTAAATCCCGGAAGGACAGCATTAAGGATGGATCATCCATTCAATTAAATCATTCATCCAACAGATATTTATTGAGTGTCTATTATGTACCTGACACTTGTAAGCAGTGATTAAGACAAACAAGGATCTTCCTGCTATGGAGTGTAAATTCTAGAGGAGGCAGAGAATAAGATAAGAGAGGGAGGGAAAATGAAAGGAGAGAGAGAGAGGAAATGAAGGAGGGAAAGGAAAAGAGAAGGTAGGAGTAAAGAAGCTTGACATCGGCCATGATGAGAGTACACTACTACAAATCAAGGCCCTTCTGGTAGGCTGATGGTTAAACATTTACCCACAGCTACTGGACTCAGAGGTTAGATGCCAAGAACGAGGATCTGCTGATGGGTTCTGAGCACAGCAGAAACATAATTTGCTCTTTTATCTATTCTTCGAAAGCACTCTTCCACCACGTGGAGAACAGACTGTAGCTGGACACAGTGGCAGCAGGAGGGCCAGCCTGGAAGGCCGTGGCAGTCATCCAGGCTTGAGATGGAAGGGCCTCAAATGGGGCCAGTTACAGTGGCAGGATGTGGATGGATTGAAGATGTGGATGGATTGAAGATGTGGATGGATTGGGATGGGCATTGGAGCAGCAGGGCTGACAGTATTTGTTAATGGATTGGCTTGGGGCGGGGGGGCGGGGAGGCAGAAGATGAAGACAGGATTCCCTGACTGTGAGGAGTTAACAGTCCGATGGGAGAAACACAATAGGAAGTAATCTAGGAATTTCACAGCTAACACTGGCTATTTATGTCATACAATACAAAAGCCTTAGGGGGAACCTAACCTAGTCTGGGAGTGACATTTAAACCCTACCAAGGTGAAATATGGTGCAATTACAAAGTCATGGACACATTTACTGTAATTCCTCCACAACTCTGATCTGGATAGGCGAATGCCTGAGTCCCAAAACATCCCGGTAGCTAGTAATGGACTGTGGCAGGGAGGAATCAGCAATATGTGAGCATTCACCAGCTGCTTCCCTACCCTCCTCCTGTGTTTTGCCTGTTCAGTCTGTGTCCTCTGGGAGCTGCTGGAGTAATGAGGGGAAGGGTAGAGATGTAAATGAAAATGGAAAAGCTAAGAGAGCAAGCCAGAACAGTGGTAAGAGGGTGCCAAAGGAGAAAACGTTGCTAGTGTGAATAAAAAAATTCGGGAAAGAAAGATTTTGAGGCCAGCAGGTGATCAAATAGAAGGGAACCTTGAAAAAGGAAATAGGTAATGATTGTGTTTTTTTTTGTTGTTGTTGTTTATTTTATTTGTTTTTTAGGGCTGATGATATATTGTTTCTTTCAGCCCTTCCTGTGTTGGCTGCCTTTGTCACATGACTTTTTAGACACTCCCCAAAAAAGGAGAGAATATATTTCAACACCTCTGATTTTGACATTTGGCCATGTGACTTGCTTGGGCCAACAGACTGAGATGGATGAAGTGAGCAAGTTCTTAGAGTTAAGATTGAAAGGCTTTCCACTTTTGCCACTGTCTAGCCTACAGGTTCCAGAAGGAGATGAGTGACACCTGCAGCAGAGCCCAGTCCAACTAAGTCTTTCCTAAGTCACCTAAAAAAACAAACAAACAGATGACCCACAGACTTGTGAGCAATAATACATGATTGGTGTTTTATCCCTCTGAATTTTGGGGATGATTGTTACACAGCAATAGCTAACTGATAGGGGGCTTTTACTGTGTCATGCAATGTAATTTTTTCAGTAGCCCTTCTTCATAAGACTTCAGTTGAGAACTGAACTGCTAATAGTGTTTTCCAGTTGGGGAATTACTATTTCTTTTGATAGGATCACCACATTGAGGCTGGGTGGAATGTGGCCCTTGTACAATCCAATTCAGAAATGTTTTATGAGAATGGGCACCAGTTTGTGATATTCGAAAGATACTTCATACTCTAAGCATTTGAGTTTGATACGCATTCCTTATCATCATTCATCTAAAGCCCAGCTATGGAGTTTTCAGAAAAACAGATAGTAACTATAGCTCTTCTATGCCATCCTTTGCTTTCCCTGTCATCTACAACATTCTATTTAATCTCGTATAGCCTAGTTTTCTTACTCTGGTAAATTTTTGTTCAAAAAAAAAATAATGAGCTATTTATCCCATATTGTCAATGCGCACATTCTAAATCACATTCTCAAATTACAGTATTTTTAACATCAAAGGATTTGGGTCCCATTGTTCTCATTCAGTGTTTTTTCAAAATAAGATTTATGGTCAATTGTAACAAAATCATACAAGTCACCTGGGGAATTAGCTGACACTGCAAATATAGTTTCCTCTTTCTCTTCCCTTAACAAACAATCCTGCTAAAACAATGTTCTGGGACAGAGCAAAACAGGCGTCTGCACCAGCAGCTGAGAGGGAAAGAAGGGGAGTTAAGGTGGCCCCGAGCAGGTATCAGGGACCAGGAGGGCAAGGAGAGTGTCCACATACACGAGTGCTGCCTGGAGTGGTATCAGAGCCTGCGTAGGGTGACCAGGATGTCCATGCATGGGGGTGACCTAGAACAAGGTGACAGACCCTGAGCCGGGCAAAGAGGGTGTCCTTACAGAGAAGTAGCATGACTTTAAAGTTCATGTGGGGCTTTGGAATGATGGAAATATCTTGTAACTTGGTTAGCTGGTGTTTGCAGAATACAGTGAATGTACTAAATGCCGCAGAATTAATTCACTTTTAAATGGTTATGTGAGTTTCACCTCAAATTTATTTTAAAATATCCTACAAAGGAAAGAATATGTATTCATCTTTTGACACATGTTCTACACTTAGCCCCAGATCTGTTCTGTGTAAACTACATTCTAGAGAGTGGAAGGAGGGAGGATTGAGGTTTAGGTGACAGAGGACTTCAGGGTCACCAGACTCCCAACTTTGCAACTAACTAGTCTGTGCCGTTAGGATTTTTCATACTCAAAGCATTTGAGTTGCAGTGAGTAAAATCAAGGACGATATCTAACCTCATTCAGGTGTTTTGAGGATTAAGTGTGGTGAGCTACCTCATGCAATTTAGCACAAAGCCGGGCACATTGTAATTTTTTAGCTCAACCCATTCTAATTATACGTGGTGTCTTTTTTCTCCATCAAATACTAAGTTGTCCATTTTACAAGCACAATAAAGAATACTTCTAACCTTTGTATTTGTAGAGATCACGCTCTGTAAGATAGTAGAAAAAGCAATGGGCCAGCTATGGGCCATGTGTGGTCCTAGGTTCTTATTTCTCCCAATCCCAGGGTGTTTTAACTTTAGGGAGATCATACCTGAAACCTGGATGTGTCCGATCTTTCAAAGGAGTTGGTGAAGATCAAACGTAATCATATATGTGAGCTGGCTCTGAAAACCCTCAAGGACTGGACAGATATTGGGGAGTATTCTTGTGATAAAAAGGCTAGAAGACAAATCCTGCCTGCCACTTTGAGCAATTTAGCGGGGAGGGATGATCAAAACAGTGCTACAGAATGCTGGCCAACACACAGATATTTCCTTCACTAATAAGTGCTCTTTTCAATTGAGGCCCTCCATGAAGGAAGAGAACCATTCTAGAATATATACCGAGACCCTCTCCCCCCAAATAATGAGCTACTGCCAAAGGTGTATAAAATACTACATCCCACCCATTTACTAAACCATGGACCGTCTGTACAAAAATGTTTATGAAGTTCTGGTCACTGAAATGTAAGGAGGAAAAGAATCCTGGGTGACTTTTGTGGATTTCAATATGCAATATGCCCAAGACTGTCTCTAAAACTTGATTTGTTAACATATTTCCAATATTGATTTGTTATCAATATTCTTACTAAGAACAAGACATATTAATTACAAGGCAGGAAAAGGAGCAATGACAGGCCATGTAAAAATTTTTAAGTGGGCCAAAGACATAATTCTCCCTAACGGTATCTCTGTCTCCACAATGTGCATCCTGCCTCCTCCCGTCTGAACCCAGTGCCTCATGCTCAACTCACCTGCAATTGGCCCTGGAATCTAACTTTGCCCCCTTGCAGTCACCCTCTCTTACCATTTGTTGTTGGCTACAAGTCTTGGCTTTCAGACTTCATTGGATTCCCTTTTTAAACTTGTTCATGAGTCACCTTGCCTGGGGACAACTGGCACCCCTAAGCACAAGCTTGGCAGGGAAAGATGAATAAAGCCAACGCAATCTCTTATGAAGAATGAAAATGGACCTAATGGTTATTCTCCAAATCCAGCTGTCCCGAAACTAAGGGTAACCGGAGAAGATATACTAAGAGATGGCCCTCTGGGGAAGTATTCCTCAAAGTGAGTGTTGCAGAGATCAGAATCCCCTGCGGAACTTCTTAAAAATGCAGATGACTAGACCTAGGCCTACAGAATAAGAGCATCTGAGAATGGAGCCCAGAATTCTGAATCTCTGAAAAGCATGATGATTCTCATATTCTTTAACTTCCCTTTGAGATTGGTTATGATTGAGGAAACTTGACCCCAAAAGATACAAGGCTGATTGATCTGCTCGCTCATGGATATAACCTTGGGTGGTGAGTGGGATTTTATTTTGTCAAAGGCAGGTACAACCAACAAGAAGGATGAGCAGCAATCAAGCCATGTTTAGAAAAAAATGTGCAGAATCTTTTCTCAGCAACTACTTGATCAAATACTGTTCACGCTATGAATGAAGCAATTAAAACACCAAGTAGGGAATCACCTTAAGTTAAAGCAAAGAGAAAATGCTCTATATTTTTAGTTATCCCTCTCCATTCTCACTAAGCCAGTCAGATCTATTCTGTGGGGTGGTGATAGGGGTTGAAAATATTAAACATTGATAGTGTACAAGGGCAGAGAGGACCAACCCACTATAAATAGCTGATTTGTCAGTACAAATCAGTTGTGTCAACCCCACCTTTCTTCTATAGTAGTTTCACCCAAGATTGAGCCAGAATAATGTCTCCATCCATTTTATTTTAGGGAACCACAATAGATGTGATTAATTTTAATGTATTTTTGCTATATTTATTTTCTGTAAAAAAAGAACTATTTAAGGATTATAAGACCTTCAACTTTCTGAACTGCATGAAATGATGCCTTTGCTGCAAATTTATCAAGAGCTTTTATAATCCCAATATCCCAGTCATTCAAGCATTTGTTCTATTGTTGAAGACTTAGTGCAACTGGCATCAGGGGATTATACGTGGGAAAAAGCATATACCTGGCTCACAGAGTTAATGGAGGTGCAGATAATATACAAAACCTCCTTGTGCCTTGGAAAAAAACTAGACTCAAGTGGAAAACTTTGTTTCACACCAATTAAAATCATAAAATATAGCTAACATAGAGTATAACTGTACAGTGGTAGTTTCAACTTCTGTATCGAGATAATTTTTTTGCATTTGCTTTGGATTAGCCCACAGCTACCATATTGGACAGATGTTTTTAATTCCAAATGCAATGCAGAATTACCTATCATTTATTTACTATGCAGATTGAATATTTTGCATGAGCATTCAAAAACGCATGTTTATAGTCTGAACTTCTTATGTTTATTGTTTTCTAATACCAAAAGTATGTCTACAGATGGAAAACTCAAAAGTCTCTGATGATGGGTGGTAAGAAATTACTCAAAAAGATTCAGTTACACACAGACATATTACACATAATGTTGGGAAGGGCCACATTACACAATTATCAAAACATGTACAGGAGCAATCCTCATTTAGAAGACGTGTTTCAGGAATTCCAAATGATCATACTCAGCAGCTGGGCCTATTTGCAAGACTTGGTCAATGGAAAACACTTTTGCTTTTCCCCCCCTTATGGTTTCCCACCCTCTTTATTGCCATATTGCAAAAGCAGAGTAGCAGGCTGTTTTATTGCTACTGCTTCTTATTATCCTCAAATGATGGCAATGAAAGCTAGCGCTGGCAAAGCAATTAAGCAATGTGGCA
The DNA here is from genome assembly GCF_964339955.1 of Pipistrellus hanaki. Classification (NCBI taxonomy): domain Eukaryota; kingdom Metazoa; phylum Chordata; class Mammalia; order Chiroptera; family Vespertilionidae; genus Pipistrellus; species Pipistrellus hanaki. Next base: position 38,966,678 of record NC_140515.1, read on the forward strand.
GCCCATTTTCTTGAGTTTACCTTTAAAGAAAACCAAGAGAATTTTAGAGAAGTGGCTAAATGCTTTGGAATATTTATTTTTGAAAGTCAGTGAGTTCTTTGCAGTTTAAGGGTGCTAATCAATATTGAATTATTTTAAACAATTACAAAGATAACATGTTCTTAAGGAAAAATTATGCAGAATATTCTTCTTACAAGGGTGAGTGACCAACCTTTTTAATTTTGCCATAACTTTGCAACATTTTCAAAAATACTAAGTACTGTATAGAATTTATTTTTTAATCCCAAAGACTTGGTTTTCTATTGAGAATTTTGTGCCCAACCTTAACTGCAAATATATTTAAAATATCAAGTAGGTTTAAACAAATTGTTTTAGGATATATGTACTTTTAGAGCCTTAAAATGTTTTAATAAACTGTTATTTAGCTAGGTCAGAGCTAATCAAATGTTTTGGATAATGGTTAGAATGTATGCATGTGTGTATATATGCACATGCACACTTAAGGATTATAATCTGCCAACTATTCTACTTTAAACATCAAAAGTATCTTCAGAGTGATTCAGAAATCACTATTTTTTAATCTTGTAGAACCTTATTATCAAAATCAGTTTTCTGGTAATGAGTCAGTTATAAAATACAGCATAGGAGTACTCAATTGGGTAAATTTCCTCTCCTATGGCCTCAATTTATAGAATGGGGAGTACTGAAACTAGAAGAGATGGTAAATAATGATCTTTGGATACATTCTCATCTGAAGGAAATGAAATACGAAAAATCTAAGCTCTATTTTGGTAACTATAATACTACAAAACTAAGGAGTCCACAAAGATTAAGCTCAAAGTGTGCAGTAGACAGAATTGAATGCTCGTAGTCCAAAATGAGGGACTCTGGCCATGAGACTGCAGTCATAATTGACACTTCAGCATTCCTACTGGTACTGCACTATTGATGTAGTATATTGAAACTCTGTTAAGCATTTCCAACTCAGCATTAGGAGGGATTATTTTCTCATGAGTATCTATCTCTAAAATTCGTAACAGAAAGCAATAAAATACAATGTAGCAAAATTTGCTTTTATAAACTTTTATAAGGCCAGGTACATGAAATTTGTGCACAGGGGGTGTGTGTGTATGTGTGTGTCCCTCAGCCCAGCCTGCAGCCTCACCAATCTGGTACCCCTTGAGAGGAGTCGTACATGTGTCTCACAATCCAGGAATGCTGGCTCCCAACCACTATCCTGCCTGCCTGCCAGCCTGATCACTCCCTAACCACTCTCCTGCCAGCCTGATCAATGCCTAACTGCTCCCCTGCTGGCCCAATTGCTTCTAACTGCCCTCCCCTGCAGGCCTGGTCCCCCCCAACTGCCCTCCTCTGCAAGCCATCTTGTGTCCACTTGGGGACAGCCATCTTGTGTTGGAGTGACAATCAATTTGCATATTACCCTTTTATTAGAAAGGATTCTTCTGCCAGATTAACAAATTGAACAATATATAATTTCAAGAATCTAAACCTTGTCTCATACTACCCACCCAACTCCCTACCACTTACTTAATGCCACATGAATAAGTAAGTCAGAATGTTTCTGAGAAAAAAGTTTTATTTCTATTTATTCATTTATGCAAAAACAATACAAGCAATATGTAATAGGAACATACTTTTAAGTTTAAAATTAATTGTTCATTTTGAAAGGTTCAGGACTTTGTCTCTTTTTTCTACCTTACTATTTTTAAAATAAGTACTTCAGTCCAATAAAACAGCACACAAATGAAAAGTTTATTTCCTTACTTCAAATCATGTAAGTGGCTCTTTAGAATTTCGGTGTAATTTACAGTAACCTGGAGATTTAATCACAGAATTATGAATGTAAGAATGTCATAGGCTACATCATAAAAGATAGTATAGAGAATTTTAAAAAGGACAAATTTTAGGGTACTTTCAAATTATAATTAGTAGGAAAGCCCTTTTGTGGGATAAGTAAGATAAAAGGCTCTCCCCCTTCAGATTCAGAGTAAAAATTACTCGGTATTATAAGATAGCAATGGGCCCTGATGGTATGGCCCATGGATTAGATTCGGGATAAAAAGAGTCTTTATATGTTTTAGTGAAGGGGCCAATGAAAGAAAGGCCAGGGAGCCATTTTAAACTCATGTTCATGGCAGGTCAGATGATACTGAGACAAGTGTTTCCCTTAAAACGGTATTATTCCATTGCTACATTTCTAAGGCTTGGCCTTCAAACTGCCCATACTTCTACTTCTCATCTTTACATTACCTGTTCTAGGAACAAAAATTCTGGAAAAATGATGTTATAAACTGGAAAAGCACGACTGTGGGTGTAGCAATAGGGCTTTGGTGCTCCAGTTGTTTGTCACAATATATAATATCTAATGAGAAGACAATAAATCTATAAATGGATTGTTAACTGAGTATATTCTTGGGATATGCTTACTATACAATTTTTGTGATTCAGAAACACCAAGACTACTTTGACTTTCTTGGACATGTTTTACTTTAAAAAAAGGTAATAAGCTCACAAACAAAAATAAAAATCTGTTTGCTTTTTAACAAATAACTAATCTTTTAATGTTTTTATAAAAACAATTCCTTTTAGATACTCTGATTAACCTTTAAGTGACATAAAAAAGCATCAGCATTCTTTATTACCAATATTTTGCACAATTTAAGATACGTTTAGCATTTCAAGGGAAAAATTTTTAAAGAAAAAAAAGGCGAATGGTAACTCACCAAGAAACTATGTACCTAGTAAAGTTTAGTTTGTCTTGGATTCTTTAAAAAAATTAGGTGAAATTTTAGTTATCTAATTATCATCCCAATCAAATATAATATCTATGTGTGGATTCTAGATAAAAGAAAATATTTCCAACCAATAAGATTCACTGATTGGACTGTTTGTTTAGAATTGGTTTTACTGGGTTTAGATAAGGAAGACTTCAAAAAAGCTAACTATAAATGAGTTCCACTGATTAAAAATGCAGTTTTAAAAACTATGCTTTTTGCGGTTAATTTCTAGACAAATTATAAATGTAAAGCACAAAATTGTAACTATTGTACTACTCACAAGAACTTGCTAGAGAAGTGAACACTTGTATTCAAACTATCAAAATTCTGACCTTTCAAAATAGTACGTTGGCTAAAACAATTTTTTGAAAATCAGCATTTACTTTTAAACTGTTAAAATGTCAATTTCAATTTTTTTTTTAAAAAGCCCTTACAGATAAATCTTAAAAGTTGTTCCTTTCAGTCTTAATTATTTTTTACTCTTAACTATGTATTTAACACAGAACTAAGTTTCTAAACATCTAATGAAAAACAGTTTCAATGTAAAATAAAACTAGGCAATCTAATACAGCTTGTAGTCTTAATGTGATTAATCAATACTCAGAATTAAATTTCTATAATAGTCAAAAACTTTCAGTCTCTTCTTAGTATTCAAAACCAGCAACTTCCCATGAGACTAAAAGTTAGAAGAGAGGATTAAACAGATTTAAGCACTGCCCGACTTCTTCTGAAATGATGCACTCTTTTATCCTAGAAAAGACAGAAACAGTCCTTTTTATTTCATTGAAAATGTCTTATTAGCACTATGACCTAAGAGTTGTGAAATACTTAAAAGTATTTATTTTGGGTTTAAAAACTATAAATTGGAGAAAGTGATCCTTTTTGGAAAGTATTCCTGAATTCTGATGACAAATGTATCAATTAACTAGTTTTATTCAACAATTTAATTAAAAAATAAAACTTGGTAAACTCAGAAACAGAGAACTTAGAATCACTACCATTTAACGCAGATTTTTAATTAATGATTTGTCAGTGATGACCCAAAGGTATTGGTGAAAATATATGTAATTTAAAAAAAGTTTTTACTAACAAAAGTGCATTTGATACAAATCATAGCTTGAGAACAGCACTGCATTTCAACCTGAAATCCTATACTTTTAGATTAAAAGTAAAGGTTTTGACATATTTAAAAGAATGTCTTTCACCTGTGATGAAGATACATCACTCTTCAAGAAGCTATGTACCTAGTAAAGTTTAGTTTGTTTTGGATTTGTCTTAATTAACTTCTTTGGGAAATGAAGTAAAAAATTAAAAATATTTGTAACTTCTTCCTTTCATTTTATGTGTGTAGATAGAAGGAATATGAGTAAACCAACAATAACATAATAGTATTTTCTTCTCTACATATAAGGGTGGTTTTTTTTTTAAACCCTGCCCTTTTCCTAGGAATGAATTCAGTTGTCATATAAAGAAGGGTAACTAGAAATCATTCAATTTGTTAACAGGGTAAAACCTTATTTAGGTTAAAGCCCAGAAAAGTGGTTATAAACGAAGTATCTTCAAAGATCAAGTAGGATAAGAAAAATTATGGAGAAGCTGAAATTTAGACAACAGAATGGAATTTGTCTAAATTAGTATATTAACTGCCTCAATGCATTCAAATTCAATTAGAACAATAATATTTAGCTAATCAAAATAGGTCTAAACGCCAGATAACTGTAGGCTATCAATTTCTGATTTCTACTTAGTTTTTCTAGCCCAGAGGAGCAAAAAACTCTGGAAGGTTCAAAAACTCTGGGAGCTTTTGTCTAATACCAGCTGAAAACTCAAGTTTAAAGACCATGTTCTGCTTTGAAAAAAAAAAATCATTTAAGTACTACAATACTTATTTAACCTTCAGAACTTTGGAAAAGGAAAGCTGTGGTACAATATCAGTTCTTTCCCTTTAAGTTAGACTATGTAGAATGAAATAACAAAAGAACCAATGTCAACTTTAAATGAATATTTACTCCCTGTGGAGAAGATGGTAAGAACTTAATCCTGCTATGGCTCTTTTCTTCTATATTATAGAAAGTCCTTAGTATATACCCTTCAAAAAAGACTTTAAGCTTCATTCTATGTCATTTCATAGATGAAAAAAATTATTCTCTTTCCCTGTTTTAAAACACAAAGCAATGGTTAAAAACTTCCTTTTGAATGTAAAATGGTGAAGCCATTTTGAGGCAATTCTGGAAGTTCTTTGAAAGGTTAAACATATTACCATTTGACTCAGCAATTGCATTCCTAGGTATACATCCAAGAGAAATAAAAGCATATGTCCACACAATAACTTGTAAATATTTGCCAAGGGCATTATTGCCAAAAAGTAGAAACAATGCAAGTCTATCTAGTAATAAATGGGTAAAATGGTATATCCATAAATAAAAAGAAATAAAATGCTGATCCATGCTATAACACTGATGAACCTTAAAAACATTATACTAAGTAAAGAAGCCAGTGGCAACAAGCCAAATGTTGTATTATTCTATACTAGAGGCCCCGTGCACAAATTTCGTGCACAGGTGGGGTCTCTCTGCCTGGCCAGCGATCGGAGCCAATTAGGGCTGGCCTGCAGGGGGGAGGGGTCTGTGACGGTGGGCTGTGGAGCTCCTGAGTTGAGTGTCTGCCTCCTGGTGGTCAGTGTGCACCATATTGACCAGTTGTTCAGGAGACTGATAGTAATGGTCACTTAGGCTTTTATAAATATAGATACATATATGAAATATCTGGAATAGGCAAATCCTTAATAAAAGTAGGTTAGTGGTTGCTAAGACTAGAAGAGTTGGGGGGAAATGGAGAGTGATTACTTATATGTAGGGGGTTTATTTTTGGTGTGACTAAAATATTCTAAAATTGATTATAGTCATGGCTTGCAAATATACTAAAAACTACTGAACTTTTTACACTTGAAAGGAGTGAATTGTATTATAGTCAATAAACATGTTATAAAAAAAAAAAAAACACCCCTTTACTAAGCACACACAATATTACTCCCTCACTGGAGTGACCATTTAGTTCCTTTCCATATTCACAGACTCAGAACTAAAGAGATTTTAAGAGACCTTTAGTCTTGAGTTTTCTCATTTTAGACTTATAAAAATTGGAGCCTTAACAAAATTTTATGATTTGTCCAAGGTGATAGATAGAACCAGAATCAGAAACCAGAATTCCTTAAATTCAAACACCTACGTTCTCTTCACTCCAACTCTAAATCAATTCCATTTCTTTCTACTCAGCTTTTTATTGCTTCACTTTACCTCTTCACTCCTACATAGTTCAAGTATGTCATCCGAGTGACCAATTTCTTTGTTCTCTGTAGTCCAATATGCACATACTCTTACGTTGTTTTCTGTATCTAAAAACTTTACTATTTCATCAAGTTAATATTCTCTTTCAACTATTTTTTTTCATAAACTCTTTCAATTGTAAGCTTCTGCTAAAGGTTTGTCCCTTAAGAACAAACTATACTACATCAAGGTTTGAGCAACATAAAATGCATTACCAGGTAAAACTCACTCACAGTGGTTTACTAGGTTATAGTCAAATGCAAGAGTTGAATTAAATGTTCTATGTAATCTCAAAATGTATATGTATATACCACAGGGGGGAAAAAAAAGTTGTTTTGTGATTGAAAAATGTGATTTTTTATCCTGTGTACTATTCCTTTCATACCTTGAAGTAGTCATCTTGAGTAACAACAGAGTTTCTCAGTCTGTTCTCTGGATTAAACAGACAAGATACCACTGTCTGTATGCTTCGATCCACAGATTTCTGAAACACAGACGTTTTCTGTAATCTAAAGACTATTCCTTTTACTTACTATTAACAAGCCCTTTTTATATAAAGTTTAATGAATAAATGCACTTATTTCTAAAGAATTCTTAGGAAATTCTTAAACCATGTCACTTAGAATGTAACTTTTCTACTGAATTCAAGAAATATTTAGAAACTTAGTGATAGAGTTCTGATTTTAAAAGCTCCATTTATTATAGTAAAACCCTAAGATATTAGCTTAATGTCCTTTAACTTTTCCTGTTAGATAAGAAATAGTGAACTCCAATATTTCTAGAAAAAAATATCCAGGATAAAACCTGATATTATAATTGTACTTTGAGCTACTTTAATTCTGTTTTTAAATTTCAAATCATATATCAAATCAGGGAGTTTCTTTACCCTATATAGTTCTGTAGTTCTTGACCTTTTATTCCACTGAAAAACACTTGGACAAAGTTCACAAACTACAATGAAAATTCTCCACTGTTACCCATATTCCCACTCATTCAATTAAACATAAGATAATTCAAAAGTGAGAACACTATTATAGAAATCTGCTATAATGATAAAAAAAACTGTCTACTTCAATATTTCAATTACTACTGACTCCACAACTCCTGAAAGCTACCATGTATAACGTTATAGAAATAATACCATAAATAACTGCATGTTACTATTTAGCTAGATAAATGTTTAAATTGGTAAAAAACAACAAAACAAAAACAACAACCCCCAAAACAAAGAACAAACAAACAGGTAGGTATAATTCGTACTAATTCCTCTTTAACAGAATAGGAGGCTTGAGGAAAACCTGCCATTGTATGCTGTTAAGTCATGTTAATACAATATTTATTAAAATATGGTTTTTTTAAAGGATAAAAATGAAAATGGAACAAAGGAAAAGAACTATTAAATTAGAAATTATATTATATACTAAAAGTTTTGGGGTGCCTATAATTTCAACAACTTTAATATAAACTGACATGTTATCACTCAAGCTCTTTAATTTATGGCTTCCATATTTAAATTGGGGCAAAGATGCTCACTTCTCAAAGGGCCATTATTAAAACTTGAAAAAACAAATATAAAAATTTTAATAAAATTATATGTTTGCCTTTTGTGGGCCATTTCCAGAGGATGGAGGAGTAGCTTCATGAACTGCGCATTCATTTGTCAAAACTTCAGCTCCTGAATCAACTTCATTATAGTGATAGTTAACAGCTGTATAAACCTACATTTAAAATGATAAAAGTTTAATTAAAGAGATGTATATTAGATACATTTCTAAACTATCTATTCTTCAAAATGGCGAGATGATATCGATATTAAAAGTTTAAATGTGCATCATGCAGAAGTTTGATTACTACAGACACTTTATTTTAAATTGAAGGTGAAATGCAGTAATAAGGCAGTCTTTTATTTTGAAATGTCTTTTAACGCTCAGCACAATCAGAATTGGAAGTACTCTAAAAAAAAAAAAACAAACTTCAAATTATAGGGAATGGAAATTTCCCAGCACCTGAAAATTTTAACTTATATTATATCCTTCCAATATCCAGTCCTGATGAAAGACAGAAGGTAATAAAGATTTAGGTATTTTAGATGTAGCCCCTTTTTTTATTCCCTTACAGCATATTACAGAAAAATATTACTTTGTTTCTCTTCAATAGACATTTTTATAGGTAGGAAACTAGAAGCAGATTCAATACTAATTCTAAATCCATAGATTAGCATTATCATAGGTATTAATACTACATTTCTTGGGTTCTATATCCTATCAGTAACTAATTAAACACCTGTTGTATGCAGAACACCCATTGTTTAAGCAAAAACAAGCCAAGAAACAAAAAGTAGATTCTCCCAGGGAGTATACATTTAAGTTGACAAGAAATTAATAAACCATACACCTAATGTAAAAGGGCAATTAAACATGTTTGTAGGCATACATGATATGGCCAAAGCTCAAAAAATATACTAATAGTTAAACAAAAAAATAATTAAGAACAGGAAGAATATATTTAGCTAATTCACCTTACCGGAGGTATAACATAACTCCTTTGTTCCCCAGTAGGCCATTGTGGTGGCATCTAAAAAAAAAAAAAAAAAAAAAAAAAGGAAATATTTAAATATTCCTACACTTTTCTCAAGGATATGAGATAGACAATGTTGGGGTATTTGTCACGCTGGCTTCTTGAACTTGTTATAAAAAACAGAATGAAAAAAAGTAGTACTTTATGTTTCTAATACTTGAGGATTTTATTATTACTTTCATATATAAACTACCTTTTCTTCAATTTTCTGAGGTTGGCATTCAGGAAAACTCAAAGATAGTATTCTTTGAATTTATTACCATAGATATATGGTCATGGATCATAGATATAGTCATATCTAAGAGCAGAGAAATTCAGAGAACTACTGTTATCTTGTAGTAGCCAGCTAAAATAAACACTACCAAATTTAACTGGAAGTCAATGTTCTAAGAATTGAGTAATAATTTTATTTTAACCTCTTCCCCTAGTAAAATTTTTAAGTTAGCCTGGGTGTTTCAGCTATTTAATAGTAAATATGAGGAATATCAAACTTTCTAAAACAATAAAAAAAACTTACTGCTAAGTACATTCCTGTCAAAATATCATTCCCTTATTTCTAATAATACAGGAGATTTAATTCAAAGTTTTTCTTAAATTTTAGGCATACTTAATTAATTTAAATGAAAAACTATTTACATAAATAAAGGCCTCAATAATATCCTAAAGTAAGTCATTTGTTTCCTCTTAAATTACCTGATAATTATAAACAGGCAGATGATATCCTGTGATGACCTGAACTGGTGAACTTGGATAAGGAGGATATGCCTGAAAATAAAAGTTTCAGAAGAAATGTAAAGAAGGAATATTTTCCTCAAACAAATATATGAAAATGAAGAAATCTTAATTATTTTCCTATATGCAGTACAGGACCCTATTTGAGGATTGGCTTCATAAAAAAAAAAGTATTCTCTAGGAGGAAGGGGTAAGTAAGGGAAGTGACTGATTTTGCCAGTTTACGTTTATATCATTTGTATATTTATTGCCACACAGAAGTTCTTTTTTATACTGGTGACAAGACTTAAAGAGTAGATTTCCACGTTAAAGTTATATTAATACATTTGCTATTTCTCTGTAAAAAATATTTTTGGTAGTTTTGTATTTCTTTGACAGTATCATGGGGTAATGTGTAGTCAATGTATAGTCTTCCTACAGACCTATGGCTCTTTTTGTGTTTTACTTCTAAAAGTTAAGGGCAATATATAAACCAAAATGGGAAAAGAGGCAGTAAAATATACTCTATCTTTAAGTAAATATTACTGATAAAAAAACTTCTAGATATGAATATACTCAGAATAGGTAATAACACAGTAAATGTTAAGAACAAGTGGTTTTTTTCTTCTAGCCATGTTTGGGACAAGAAAAATAAAAAATATACACTATACTTCAGGTAGATAGAAAATGTAAACAAAGCAGACACTGCAGTACATTTCATTATTATTGTTTCTTTTATGCAAATAATATGTCTTTTAAACTGAAGAAAATAAAAGAAACACTGTCATCAAAAGGAGATAGTAAATATTCCACATACCACTTCAAATATTGACGTAACCAACCGGACCAAATTGTATGCCTGATTTATAGTTTACAAGTACAGCTAAGTCATCAGAAACCTATCCATTATAGAACCAGACTATATCCAGAAGTCAGCAATCTTTATGGGAAGGCATCTAGACATTATTGCAAATAAAGAGTAACTCGACAAATGGCTAACCTTAGAAAAAAATATGCAAGGCAGACTCATGAGAAAATCTGCCTTCATATATTTTATGAGTTGTTGTATAAGGCAAAAAAGGAAAAGGCATGTTCTTTGTGGCTAAAGAGGTCAGTTTCAAGATAAAGGTTTACAAACTATAATATATAGAAGCAGATTTTAGCTTAGAATAAGGAATAACTAAGAATGACAGACTTACAAAAATAGATTTCCCATAGCCATAAGTATTCAAACAGAAATAGTGTTACCACTTATTATGGAAATTGCTTATATAATTCCACAGGGGAAATGAAGTGAGACTGGCTTACTTTTAAGGTATTCCCATCCATAAGGACTCCAATATTAATAAAATGAAAAAACAAAAACCAACCCAAACCAAAAAAACAAACGCAGTAACGTAGGTAATTCTTACCTGAACATACTGAGTTATAGGATTCATCATGGTTGAAGGTTGCACGTAAGTTTCAGCATTTGGATTACTCCAAACACTCTGAAACTGTGGTGGAGGAGGAGGATTAAAAACCAAAGGACGTGGCTGCACATGATAAGCACCTTTGTAAAGAATAAAAAGAAAACAAAGCCTATTTTTAGTTCTCTGAAAAGCTAGATATGTGTCAACAAGAAAAATTCCTCTCTTTACTCACATAAATTTTGCTTCCTGATTGCAGGGCCCAGTTTCAGCTTTTTACCATGAAAATTTATCTGTGACTGAAAATAGTAACAAAAGTAGAATCAATTTTGAAGTCTTTACTTCCAAGACCTTCATAAATATCCTAAATGTTCTAAAAGTTTCTACTATCTGAGATCAGTGGTAAGAACATAGTAAATAAAAAAAATTTTATCAGCACCTTACCATCACTATTCAAGTGTCAAGAGGTGTCATGGAATTTGATCAAAACCTTTACATTCTGTCTCTAGTTCATGAAGCTAGATGCCCAAACAAGTTATGTAAGATTACTCAAGTTTGAATTTCAAAAAGGAAGTATATCTATTTCTATATTTTATATTTTTATTTATTTCAGAGAGGAAGGTGGAGGGAGAGAGAGATAGAAACATCAATGATGAAAGAGAACCATTGATCAACTGCCTCCTGGCCACCCCACACTGAGGATCGAGCCCACAACCTAAGCATATGCCCTGACCAGGAATCACTGTGACCTCCTGGTTCCTAGGTCTATGCTCAACCACTGAGCCATGCTGGCTGGGCTCTATCTTTATATTTTATATAAGACTGAATATGTATTTGGGGCTCAACTAATACTAAACATTGCATCCAAAATCTAATTAAGAGATTTTCCCATAAGAAGACTACTTACTTCTACTATCTTCTGCACATCCACATCATTATAAAATGAAACAAATCCATAGCTAGAAAGGCAGATAAATGAAGTATGAAATCATCACCATAACTGAAAGTTTTGAAACTTCTAGTATTCTATGAAATAATTAACAAAAGTGATAATAAAGTATGAAGAATACACATTTTTAAGATGTACATGATATTCTATAAATATTATTGCTTTTTTCCCCTTACAATTAAAGTAGTGTGAGAACATTATTCATTAACAGAAATTCCCATCTAGAAACCTAAATATAATTTACTGTTTATGGCAAAAAGGTTAAAATTTAAAATACAGTGAAATGTGCAAAGAAAACAATTCTTCGATAAAAATAATCCACTTAAGTTAAATAAATAAAGATGAGAAATATTTAAATGCAAATAGTAGGAAAATAATTAAATGAAAGAGAGCTGGCAGCAAACTTTTATCTCTGGAAGAAATTAACAAAGCAACAAATTTCATTTATACAAATACGTATAAAATATGTTTTGAGTTCTGCCTCTAGTAATCTACAAACTAGTTCATATTTATTTTTTATTTCATATTCAGTATATGTTTTACTTACCCTTTGGATACACCAGTTCTATCAGTGATTATCTTCACTTCTTTTACTGAACCATATCTAGTAAAGAAACTTCTAATTTCGGCTTCATCCATCTATGGAAAAGAATTTGACTTTAAGAGTAAATATTCAGCATTCGAAAATTTCAATTATACTATAAAAGAAGATTTGATGATGTGGAACTATTTTACCTAAGTATCCTCAAACTACCTGTAGCTCTTTGTCAAAGATATTTTCAGTCCTCATAGGTTAAACACAAAACTAGTTCCAATACTGCATGAAATACAAAATCCTTATGTTTGCAATAAGCACAAAAATCCCATCATTCCTAAGACATATTCTTAAATCAATTAAATATGAATACAATACCCTAACATCAATTCCACCAACAAAAACGGTGTTTGGCATGATTTTGCCTTCAGGTAAAACATAGCCTTGGCTGGTTGTAGATGATGAGGACTGGGTGCTGGCCTCTCTGGAGATGGTTGACTTTGGAGTCTCAGAATTTGTAGCAGACTGTAATTTGGTAAACAGATATAGAGATATCATCAGTAGATATACAGGCAACCATACAATGTGAACTATAATTTTTAAAGTATAAAACATTTTCATATAAATTATTTTCATTGTAAATTAGCAATATAGCTTAATTCAAGCTCAAGTATAAGGTAATCACAGCAGATCACCATGAAATGTTAAAAGGGTATATAGTACTTACTTAAACTTAGTGTTGCTCATTGCCATTTCTTATGGTAGAATACTGATTTTATATTGAGTTTGTGAAAATGCTATGTGAACTGGTAAAAAATAACTAGCAAATTCAAGTTTGTAAAAAATAAATTTATTTAAGTTAGCCTAGTCTATGCCAATAAGCAAATTTTCATTTTATACGTAACTTATTAAAAAGCATAGTAATTATCAGTCTTACTGGTAATTCTAATTTCCACAGTGGGCTGCTAGATGTATACCATCTTTATTTTCAGAAAAGGAGGCCCACATATGAAGCTCATTGTTTTCCTGGATTCTGATTAGAACTCTGTGTTTAGTCTTCCCACACTAAGGTTAATATAAATTCTCTGAAGCAGAATTTATTGGTAATATATTCTGGAAAGGTAGTATAGTGTAATAAAACAAAAATTGATTTAGTCAGGAGATGTAGATTTCATGTCCCTTACTAAGTTATAAGCCACTTACTTTGCAGCTGTTTATTGCTAGGAAAATTGCTTGGAGAATGAGATGAAATAACATCTGTGAATTCATTTTGAAAAGAGTATGCCAATATAAGTTACTGAATTTTCAATAATTAAAAAAAACACTTATTTAACTAATAAGTAATTTTAAAAAGTAAAACAATTTTCCTCCCTGGTTTTACTACTAACTTATTTATTTTGTATATACTTTATTAATTAACAACTAATTTGAATTGGAACTTTAAGAAATTATTTTATGGTACATCTGCCTATTAGAAATTCTTTTATAAAATACTTATTGATTATAAGAGCTAAGTACAAAAGGCAGGAAAAGGAGAGATAAAACTATTACACTTCTGTTTATGGAGGAAAACAAGGACAAAAGACTACAAATTGCTATACTAGAGAGGAAACAAAAATTGTCAAATTACATAATTTGAGCAGTTTGGTTTTTCTGATTTAGGGCTTATGATTGTTATTTTTGGTTTCTATTTGAATACTTAATTCTTTCCTTTTACTATGGTATAGTGACATGTCACAACAATTAGGTGGGAGAGAGTGATCTATTTCTAAACTTTTCCCATTATAAAACATAAACATTGCAGTCCTATTTAATAAAGAAGGAATATGCTAATTGATCCTCACACTGTTTAAAAGACAGCAGTGCCCAAAGTTAGTAAGAAGGGAATATGCTAATTTACTGCCATGCCCTCAAAGATGGTGGTGCCTACAGCCACAAGATGGCAACACCCAGTCCTCTCAGCCCTGCTAGAGCAGCAGGCGTGCTGCAAGGCCAGGGCATGCCTGCCTCCAGAGACCCCGAGTCCCCTCAACCCCCCAATCCTTCAGGGCTGTCCCGAGGTGCAGGCAAGCCTTGGATTCACAGCTGCCTAAACGGGCAGTCGGACATCCCTCTCATAATCCAGGACTGCTGGCTCCCAACTACTTGCCTGCCTGCCTTCCTGATTGCTCCTAACCATTTCCGCCTGCCAGCCTGATCACCCCCAAATCACTCTCCTGCCAGCCTGATTGATGCCTAACTTCTCCCCTGCCAGCCTATTTGCCCCTAACTGCCCTCCCCTGCAGGCCTGGTCCCTTCCAACTGCCCTCCCCTGCTGGCCATCTTGTGTCCACATGGGGGCAGCCATCTTGTGTGTTGGAGTGATGGTTAATCTGCATATTACTCTTTTATTAGATAGGATAGAGGCCTGGTACATGGATAAGGGTAAACTGGTTTGCCCTGAAGGGTGTTCAGGATCAGAGTGGGGGTTCCCTTTGGGCACGGGGTGGCCTGGGCAAAAGGCCTGTGGTGATTTGCAGAGTCCCCCAGGAACCCAAGTGAGGCCTCGCTTGCTATCTGGGATTTATCTATCTTCTATAATTGAAACTTTGTAGCCTTGAGCAGAGCCAAGACTCCTGCTTGCTCAGTGGTTGGAGCCATTTTTGTTGGGATTTATCTTCTATAATTGAAACTTTGTAGCAGAGGCCAAGGCAGGCACTGTGGAAACTTGGCTTCCTCCATTGCGGAGGCAACTCAGGACTCCTGCTCTCTCCAGTTCCATGGCTGCCACCATTTTTGTTGGGATTTATTTATCTTCTATAATTGAAATTTTATAGTCTTAAGCTGAGGTCTAGGTTGGCCAGGGCAGGCGGAAAGCTAGCTTCTTCCATTACTGGGAAAACCCAAGCCTCCTGCTCTCTCCGTGGCCACAGCCATCTTGGTTGGGTTAATTTGCAGACTTGCTCCTGATTGGCTGATGGGCGTGGTTTGGAGGTGTGGTCAATTTGCATATTACTCTTTTATTAGATAGGATACACACAAACACACACACACTAACACACTACTGATTTCAGGAAGGAAGGGAAAGGGAGAGGGAGAGAGATAAAGAAACATCCATGATGAAAATCATTGATCATCTGCCTCCGGCATGCCCCACACTAAGGATCAAGTTCACAATCTGGGCATGTGTCCTAACTGGGAATCGAACTGGACCTTCTGGTTCATAGGTCAATGCTCAACTAATGAGTCATGCTGGCAGGGCAGAAGGATGCTTTTTTAATTCACAGGTATAACAACAGGCCATAAAACTGTGCCAGATTATAAGATATTATATTAATGTATTGATTCTCTACCAGGGGAGACTTTGTAGGATAGGGGCATTTTGGTTGCCACAACTGAGTGCTGATTGAGGGCAGGGACACAATAAACATCTATAATGCAAAGGGAAGCCCACCACAACAAAGAATTATCTAGCCCCACATTTTAATAGGGTCATGTTTGAGAAACACAATGATAGTGTTGCCAGAATTGAAGAGAAACAGTTTTAATTCTCATACTCTATTTACAAAAGTAAAATGGGTATTTGAAACAATGTAACAGTGATTTGGGAAAAAGAGAAAAAAAATCCATTAGATATTACAGAAAGTTTGGCTTGGAGGTGGGTGTACAGATTGGCTGCCTGCTTAATTGGGATATTAAATATAAAATTCATCAAATTATTTTACCAGTTGTCATATGCCTTAAATTAAGGCACCATAATATCCTAGTCCTTAGCCAGCAGGTGGCGCTCAAAGCTAACAAAGTAAGCAAAATACTCCATTTTAACAAGACTGAACAGCAAGGATTTAAAAACCCCTACTGTGTGTATTTATATATAACTAGAGGCACAGTACACGAATTCATGCTCCAGTGGGGTCCTTTGGCCTGGCCTGCAGTAATTGGGCTGAAACCAATGGTCCAACATTCCCTGAGGGGTCCCAGATTGTGAGAGAGCACACTGGTGCAGGCCTCTAGTATGCATATAAGATCTTTGGTTAATCTCTTCCTGCCCTCCTGCCTCTCTTTTCCCTCTGAGATTTATCAGTCTGTTCCATTTGCCCCCTGGTGGTCAGTGTGTGTGTCATAGCTACCGGTAGAATAGTCAAACGTTATCACACTTAGCATATTAGCCTTTTATATATATATGACAGTTGGGCGGGAATTTGTGTTTTCAAACTGTAAAGAGATCATTTGTGTGTATAGATAGGGATAGGAAAGGCACCAATACAGAAACAGTGGAAAATAGAAGAGGAAGTAGAAGAGAAAGAAAATTCAGTTTTCATAAAAAAACTTTTCAGAGGAAAAAAAAAAGAATACTTCTCAATTCATTTTAAAACTAACACCATTTGACTCACAAAACCTAATTAAGATAGTCCACTCCTGCCCCCAACAAAGATGTGAAATTCAAACAATATATAAAAATATATAATTAAGATAATTTATATTGGGAATGCAAGGATGGTTAATTCTTAGCAAGGCTATTATTGCAATTCACCAATGAAAAAATATTTGATAAAATACAGCATTCCTATTTACATTTTTAAAAAACCCAAGTACAATAGAAACAGAAGAATCTTATTTACTATAAATCTAATTTAATTCTAAGTCATCATCAGGCTTAAAGTAAAACATTATATGCATAATTCCTTTGAAATTAGAAATAGGGCACTTCCTTATGAACACTAAATGTTTCTACTCTAAAATGACAAAGGATTAATATTAATATAGAGTTCTTATAAGTCATTAAAATAAAGTATCCAAGTAGAAAGGTAAATTAAGAACTTATAAAGTTAATGACAAACTTCAATTTAACTAATAAATAAGTATATCAACATGGTGATATTTTCCAGCTACTAAACTGGCAACTTAAATGGAGAATAGGTCATTCTACGCACCATCAATGGGAATATATACTGGTACATGCTTTATCAAGAGTAATTTGGAAAGATGTGCAACTTAAAATTGCTATAAAGTGGTCATAACATACCCTTCCACTCCTAACAATTTATTTCAAGGAATTAATAAGCATGTCAAAACATTTACACAGTATTTTTTATAGCATTATTTTAATATTTAAAAAATTATTCATTATAAGGGAATTTGCTAAAACAAGTAATAATACAGATTATAATCTAACTTTATAAGTTCAAAATTATTTTTAAACTTATCTTTGGAAATAATATCCATTATATTAAATGAAAGATGGAAATTGTAAAATGATTATATATAGTACGGTACAACTTTTGTCAAATAAAATTTACCTATTTATATGCAATACATGCACTGGAAAGACATAGACATCAAAATTTTAACAGGTGCTGGGACTAAGATAGACCTCTATTTTCTTATATTGATTACTTTCAAATGAGATGTTACTTTCACAATCAGAAAAAAAGTCAATTATCTTTTAGCGTTGTTCTCCTTTTCCTCTAAAAATAGAGAAAAATGGTTGTAAATAACATAGTACCGCATAGTGATTATTAAATAATATGGCTAACTATGAACAGTTATAAATTACTTACATGTAATCATAAATTTTTATTTCAACATTTATACCAAGGAAAGTTGTATATAAATTTTCTCCCTCTACTTCTTACAATAGAGAGAATAACAATTATTATACTACCAATAAATACTCATGATGTTTAATGCATTTGTGGCTTCATGGTTAGTCAAGTGTCCACAGAGTTCCATCTTGCGGTGGGGCGGAATCAGCTCCATCCATTTGCCTAGACTCCCATACGTGTCCAACCCGCAAAATATGACTGTCTGTATGCTCGCTTTAAAGCTCTTGGTTTATCTAGAGACCGAAACTGTCCCCAAGAGTAAACAATGTTAAACTTCCCGATTCCCGGTCCCTGGGAAGCAAAGGCAGCTCTCTGTACCGGGGAGAGGAAATCCCAGCGGGTTTTGTGCCGAAGCCGCCCCGCCCCCCCGAGGGCGCCTCCCCCGCCTGCCGAGAGCTGCCCTGGCAGGAGGCCAGCCCGCGCCAAAACGCGAGGCCCAGGCCCAGGCCCTGGCCTAGCTCACAGGCCCGCCCTTCTGGACGCCTCCATTTGTGGCCATCTTCCTCCCCCCCCCCCCCCCCCCACCTCCCCGGAAACCACCACCCCAAGCCTCACACGGGCCAGGAAGGAGCCACTTTCTGAGGAAACTCCAGCTCTCGAAGTCGCGGAGCGGGTCCTTCAGAAAGTCTGTGCCAGGGGGGGTGTCCGATGGCGACAGTCGGACGCCATCTCAGAGGCCCTGACTCTGCACAGGGTAAGCGTGGAAATGGCAGCTGGTGGTGGAGGGAGGGGATAAGTCAGGCACCGCGCACCCCACGACCTGCCCTGGCGGCTTCCCCACGGGCTAGTTCGGGCCGGGTGGGGAGGAGGTGAAGGCATGAAGGCCGCGGGCCTTGCACGTGGTCGGCGGAGGCCGCGCCCTTCCACCCCAGGCTTCGTGCTCCTCCTCGGGCTCCGAGGTGCCATGGAGCCCGCCCCTCCCCCCGCCCACCCGCTCTGAGGCCAGGCCGCGGCCTCGGGTGCACCCGGGCAGAGGCCTCCGGACAAGAAATCCAGGTGGCCCCACTTCCAGTTCCCCTCCGTGCCTCGCCTTCTCCCCCCAAAACCTCCTTGAGATTCAGCTAGCTACCCCTCAGGCCTTCTCAGCTCACCATGATGGCGGCAGCGAGCAGTTCCGCTGACAGGGCTCGAGGACGAGGAGCAGGGGCCGCCCCTCTGGCACCACTCGCGGGTCCGCTGTTGGGCCTGCTGGTGCCCGCCGCCCGGCCTCGACTGGACAGTGGAGATAAGGCCGAGGAGGAAGGAAAGGCGAAGGTGGCAGCGAGGCCCCCGAGTCCCGAGAGCCGCCGCACGAGACTGAGGGCGCAGGGGACCGAGGCGACCAGGGCGGCTCTGGGAAGTGCTCTGCGCCTGCTCAGTCCAGGGGACCCTTCGTCAGAGCCGCCTCAGCCAATGGGTGACACGGCCCCGCCCCCTTCGGGGGGGTCTGGGGGGACGTCGGTGCCCACGTGTGTGGGGGGGTGGACGTGGGGGGCCTCGAAGGGGGTGCGTGCGTGCCGTGGGCAATGTGCAGCTGAGAGCCGCCATCCTGAGGTAGACAGACGGACGCACGGACGGACCGACCCACAGACTACACCCATCACCCCCATACACACATCACCCCCGAAAGCGCCTTCGGGGCACATTTGAATTTAATATGCACATTCAGATATATTTTCAAATTAAAAAAAGACATTCGAATGTGTTCTAGGCTCTAATTTCAAAATGGCGGCCCGAGTGCAGAGGATTTGCCCCATCACGATGATCCCTATGGCTGGTCCCTAAATCAATTGAAATGCCTATAGAAATAGAAAATAGAAACGAGCCTAAGCAGAATAGAAAACAAAATGGAAGATGAAATGAAATATGGACGCCTTTCTGTCAAATTGTAGATTGGATTGGATTGGATTGGATTAAATTAGATTAGAAGAAATAGCCAGCTTTGTCAGGCCATTCGGGACGTTCGTTTTTTAAAGAAGCATTATGGAAGTGCCTATAATCACCAGGTATCACAGATGCAGGAGTTAACAAAACGGCAAATATCCCCTGCCCCCGCCCCCTCCATAGCCCCCGTTGGGAGTTTTTATTTTAAGGGGGAGACTATCTTCCAGGCCTCCCAAGAAGAAGCGAGGCCTGCCTAGAGGATTCTAGAACATTCTCTAGGTCAGAGAAATAGGGCTTAGAGCAAGGGCGAGCTGCGGAGTGGTTGGTGGAGGAAACCACTACTTTGGGAACCGCTCTAATCCCCTATCCCCAAAGTGGGTAACTAACCACGACTTCAAACCACCTTTGTAAAAATGAAAGGCAAGAAAATGGTACTTTGTGAGATGGCAAAATGGTGGACTTCTGTAGCCTGAACAACTGTGTCGCTACAAACAGCGAGCATTATCGGGTAAAGTAACAACTGACCTTCATTTTAATATGCATTTTAACTCCATAAAAAAAAAAGAATGAAATGAAATCCTGAGATGCGAGAAGTTAGAATGAAATCCTGAGCCGTAACTTTTTAAACTGTTTCTCCTCTGGCCCTGGATTATGAGGGCTGGAGTGAAAGTGACCAACTTTCCTTATTTTATCACTGAAAAACCCCGTATCCCTGAAAAACCACGTCCCAGGTAAACCTGGGTAGTTGGTCATCCTGGGTGTGGAAAGCTGTTGTTAGTCAGGGGCAGGTGGTAACCGTTTAAAGTAACCCAAAATCTTAGCTGAAACTGAATACTCTACAATAAGCCATTGTCCCCAAAAGAGATCATCTTTTCCTGAAGGCGGAGGAGGGAAAATACAACACACCCAATGGACAGCCAGAGGAGGAAGCTTGTCTCATTTCTGCATTAAAAGAAAAAAAAAATAATTCTGATGAAATTTTGAAACCCCATACTTGAATTTCACAAAAGCACTTATGTTTTGTTGGACTCTCAAATCTAGAAATTGACTCCCCTACCCCCCACTTTCTCCCAAAAACGATCCTGGCAGAAACAAACATAAAACCAACCTGGAGAGACATTTCTGTAAAAGGCTGAAAGGGATTCTCATAAGAAAAGGACCCTTTAAAGATAAGATCACAATGAAAAATTATAAGATACTATTTATCATAAATAAGAATGGCAGACAACAACAACAAAAAGATTAAAATGCCAAAAAGTTAAAGAAGAAGCTTCTTTGTGTGTGTGTGTGTGTGTGTGTGTGTGTGATATGTCTTTTATCTCAACTTATTTGGAGTAATACACTCTTTTTAAGGTAATTATTCTTTTTAAAAATATATATTTTATTGATTTTTTTTACAGAGAGGAAGGGAGAGAGATAGAGAGCTAGAAACATTGATGAGAGAGAAACATCGACCAGCTGCCTCTTGCACACCCCCTACCGGGGATGTGCCCGCAACCAATGTACATGTCCTTGACCGAAATCGAACCTGGGACCTTTCAGTCCGCAGACCAACGCTCTACCACTGAGCCAAACCGGCTTCAGCAATTTTTAGGGTAATTATTCTATTTAAAAGTCTAAAATAATATCTTTACTCTCCTCTTGGATAATTCAAAGGCTTTAGAATGTTTTTAGAGCTGCACACCACCCTCCCTCCCAATTTATAAGGTATTATAGGCCCAGTGCACAAAATTAGTGCACAGGTAGGGTCTCTAGCTGCTGCTAGCCGGGGGCACCTTCCTTTCCCTGGCCTCCTGTCGCCACTGCCGTTGACCCCACTCCCTGGTTGAACTCCCGGTTGAGGGAACAATTTTCATATTAGGGTCTTATTATATAGGATTATTATTCACTATTTTAGTGCTATCATATTTTCCTCCTATAAATTAGGCATGTTTTTTAGACTCTCCTACCTGTATAAAAATAGTTTGCTTATCATTTTTTTTATGCATATCTCAGTTCTTTCTTCAGATTAATTATTTGTACCTGAAGTAAATTCTGTGTAATTTTCTTTAATGGAAGTGGTGAGCTCTCAGATTTTTTGCATCTTAAATTCTTTAATTTTGCCCTTTTTCATGAAGACAAATTTTACTGGATATAGTATAATTCTGTATTCACGGTTGTCTTCCTTTGGTCTTAGAATAGTTAACCTATTTAATTTTCTTCTGGTTTCTGTTGATACTAAGAAATCTGTTGTCAATCTAATTGTTGTTATGGTCTATGTTTTGAAATTTCACAATGATGTGACTGGGTGTGGAGTTTTAAAAATTTCTCCTGCTTATGAGTTTTTGGGTTTGTTGGTTAGCTTTCAATAACTTAAAATACTTGATCCATTTTTTTTTTTTTGGTAAAAGATTAATTGGTTAAGGAATTTAACCTACTTTTTCTATTTTATATCCCATAAGCAATTCCTATAGTCATTTTTGTTTAGATCATGACTTTTTCGAAGGTTGGTGGTATTTTCTTGCAATTTGAGAAATCTTCATTTAATAGAGAAAAAAGAAGTGTTATTTAATATCACAATTCACTGTAACCGTTTCAGTGTGTTGAGTTGGGAGTATCACTCATATAAATTCAAAAATAAATCTCATATAATGCTTCCTCATCCTTTAGAATAGCTATTTTTAGCCGATGTGCCACAAGAATTTTTAAAACATGCAATACCTGACTATTTAGTAAGAACTGACCTCTTTTCCCTTAGATTGTCAAAATTAAAAAGTGATTACAGCCAATACAATAACTGTCTGGTGTGAATGAATCAATATTATACCTATTTTTTTTTGGGGGGGGGGAGGAGGGATCACATTGGCAAAATATATATTTTGGTGCATTGCAAAATTTTAGTAATTAGTTCATGTGTGCCCTGATTTGAAAAAGGTAAAATCACTGCTTTAGAGGTTGATAGAACAGGAAGGGAAAAAAATAGCTTTTTTTTTTTTTTTTTTTAACCTCCTTTGCCAATTCTGTTGTACTCCTAAAGCCTGGGACTTTGGATAGAAGACTTACAATCAGGAAAGCACTCTCAAACTTTATTTAATTGCAAACCATTTCATGATTTTTGTTGTATCTGCTCTAAAATCTCTACATTATTATTTACCTAATTTTTAAAAAACTGACTCAATGTTTTTCTACTTAATATTTATGAAATCACATTTATTGTGTTAGTTATATACTTTTTAGCAATGCACAATAAAATAAATATATAAGTACTAAAATTAAAAATAATACTTACCTGTGGTTCTCTCTAGATCACACTCTCAGGTCAACAGGTAGCATACTTTTGGAAAATTCTGGATTAGTGGAACTCTTTATCTGGTCTTTGGAAATGCAAAGTTAGGTCAAAGGCATGAGGGAGGTGGATTGTCAAGTTTTCTGCATAATAAATAAGAGTAACTGAATTTTAAGAGGGAAACTAATAAGCAAGGCTCAAAAAGTGGATGTCTGGGTATCTGGAGAAAAAAAATAATTTTGCAAAGTAACAAGAAATTGCAGCCTGCTTTGAAAAATGGTATCTGGAATCATCTGGAGGCTTTTAAATGTTTATATTCCCAGACTAATTAAATCAGCTGAAACCCAGACATTGGTGTTTTGTGTGTGTGTGTGTGTGTGTGTGTGTGTGTGTGTCTGTGTGGGTGTGTTTAATGTTTTTTAGATTACTCCAATACACAACCAAATTTAAAACTCTTTGCTATCGAACTTTGCTACTCTGTGTGGTCCAGACCAGCAGCTTTGCATCATCTGGGTGCTATGGAATCTCAGAACCCTCTTCTAAACATAATGCATCAGAATCTGCATTTCAACAAGACCTCCCATTTGTTTAGAAGCACATTAAAATTTAGGAAGTTCTGACATAAACAACTTGCATCTTTGGATTTGAGAATGCCTGCCTTACAGAGATAACCTGCTTTCCCAGCCGCTCTTGCAGCTAGAGTTGGGCATATGACCTAACACAACACCAATGATAAACTCACCTAAATTTTGAATATGGGACTAATGATGCAATAAAGCAGTGGCTTCAGAGAAAACATTTTGGAGAAAGGTGGCAATAGCAGCAGCAGCCATGGCATCAATTACAGTAGCCACATTCACTTCTGTCAGTTGTACAAACTGTGATGCAATTCAGTGCACAGGGGTGGCAGCCGAAGTTTCTTCACTGGTCCAGTTTTGCAGCATGATTCCATGTGTCATTCCTGGAAATACAGACTCCAAGCCTGATTATTTAGTCCTTTCTGAGATTCCTTTTCTGCTTACATCAGCCAAAATTAAGGTGCTTGTTGCTTGCAACACAGAACTTTGAATGAAATAGGTGATGAGAGCGGTCAACCAAAGCACTTTTAAGACAAGGGTTAACGGCTAAAATTTTTATGGCTTTTGCTCTGTGGCCCCACAACATGCTTTGTGCCATTAGTGTTTTGTAAGGGATGTCAAGGAAAAGGTCTTTTTTCCTTCCTCTGTAACAACGTATTATTGACAGGACTGCCTTCAGGGCTGCAAGATGATTCACAGATGAAATAATTAAGCAGAAACAGAAGCTCAGAGCATAAAGTGAGCTGGAAAAGCATAAATCATATTCTCAGAATTCCCAGAGAGATAGGAAGAGGCGTATGTTATTCCCACTGTATGTGGGCTAGGACTTATAGAAAGTACTAGTATTGATGGAAAATATGTACTCCTTTTAATGTACTTATAGAAGATGCATAAGTATGTGTACTTATAGATAGAGTACACATGATTTAGAACATGTAATGTTTTATTTTAATACAAACGTTATTATACTGTATGCATCTTGCAACTTGATATTTTTCCTTTAATAATATGACTCAGAGACTTCTAATGTCAGTATATTGATCTACCTAATTCCTTTTTATTGTGGCATAATTTTACATGACATGGATATACCATAGTTATTTAGCCATTCCCTGGCCAATGAGCATTTAGGTTTTCTTTACTTTTTTATTGTTGCAAATAATATACAATCAACTTGTCTAATGGGAACCACATAACTATTTTTCTGCAGTAAATATCAAGAAGTATGCTGGCTGGCTCATGAGATAAGCACAATTCAAATTTTAATAGATAGCATGAAAGTGCACTTTAAAGTGCTGTACCAATACTTACTAATTTATAACTGTGAGAGTCCCATTTGTCTATTCATTTGCCAATATTGATATTATCATACTTTAATTTGCAAACTCCATGGGTAAGAAATGGCATCTGATTTTTGTTTTACTTTTCATTTCCCTGATTGCTTATAGAATTGAGCCTCTTTTCTATTGTTTGTTGGCTGTTCAGATTCCTCTTCTGGAATGCTCTGTTTTTAGCCTTTGGCCACTTTTCTTTGAGGTTGCTTATCTTTTTTATATTGTTTTATGGGAATCTGGTTTATTCCTTTTTTTCTCTCCCCAGACCCTTGGGCAAAGGGAAAAGCAATATTGGAACCTCCTTGAAATTCCAGTCCAGTGTTATGAACCAGAGTTACATTCATTTCTTAGCATTTCTTTCCCTTAACTGAAGAGAGGTAAGCCACGAAAGAGAGAAAAGAAAATCCCTGGTGTAAACACCATTATACTTCTCAATGCCTTTGAATATCAAATCTTCCTAACAAATCAGAGAAGAGCTCTTATTTAAGTCAGTCAGTCCTTCATTTTCAAAGAACATTTTTTTTTTAAAGGAATTATCAAAGAGGAGGAAAAATATCAGGAGGTGTGATTTCTAAAGACTTTTTTGTTTTTTTTTTTAGGCAGAGTAAAAAATTGCAGAGAAATCTGCTGAGGGCAACAATGCTCTGAAGTCCAAAACTTTTGAAGTTCTGATCTTGTTCCTGGCTCCCACAATTTAGAGTGAGAATAGCTGTAGAGAAAAGGGGCGAATAGGCGAATAAATACAACATTTACAAGGCCAGTATTTAGAGCTTAGCAGGAAAATCTCTGAAAACAATTTGATTAACACAAACATAAATTAATCTTTGATTATTCTGAAAAGGAGAAGCTCAGGTATTTCCTTTCCCCTCTCTAAGCATTTTTTCTTTTGTCTTATGTGGAATTGACCTAGGGGAAAATCTGTCTATAGTTTCCTTTTGGCAAACACTTTGTTTTGTGTAGCTGCAGCTAGTGTTTCAGCCAACCTGGACAAGGAAAAGGAAGTGAAAAGACAGAATAGAACATAAGTTTGAAAGAAAATCACAGAGTGAAGAAAGAAAAGAAGAGAATACACATATTTTAAAAGAAAAAAAAAGTTGAGGAAAACATTATTTTGTAATTTCCCATATCTGGTTAGTCAGCAAATTCCATTTGTTTTTCTTTAAATTAATTTTCTAATAGCTCTTCCTTTCTATTTACACCACTTTTTTTTTGTTTTGTTTTGTTTTTGTAGACCATAGGAAATACCCTTAGGTAAAACAATAACAACAGGTCATGCTTTCTTTATTCTGTGCCTGATGATTCCAAAAGCTATATGACTGAAACCCATGCCACCCAAATCTCCATCAAACACTACTGTCAGCATATTTCTGTTATATCAGCTCATGAACCATCCGGAGTTTGCTAGTTCCAGTTTCATCCTATTAAATTTAATCATGTCAGCCTGGCTCTTAGAACCCTTTAACAAATATGACTTTACATAGTCATAATAATAATAATCAGACTGTCCTCCAGTAACATTTCTTTCTCTTTCTGCCTTCTGTATTCCTGTCATTTGGAATGCCTTTCCAGCTCTGCTTTTTCTCTCAACTCTACCTATTCTTGAAGGTCTTGCCAAGTTTTTCCTTCTCTGTGAAATTTGCTGTCTATTCCACCTCTCCTTTCTTCTCTCGTAACCATTTCAGTGCCTAAAGTATGTTATGTGCAAGTTTGGAAGACAGTACGTGTGAAACTGGGAAGGAGTATATCAAGTCTTCGGCTTTGCATTGGGTTTATATTGCCTCTAGCATTTAATGACATTGGGCAAGCCATTTACCTTCTCTGGAGCTCCACTTTCTCCTCCATAAAAAGTGGGTACCTTAAAGAATCAGTGGAAGGATAAAGTAGGTGGAAGGATAGGAATATGGTGCTTAATATTGTACCTGCACCATAAAAAACTACATCAGATAAACCAGTAATTTTCTACTTTTCCTCCTAACCTCTTCTCAAAGAACCTGCTCCTGCACAGCCCCATAAGAGAGAACTACTGTTTTGGATAGCGGTACCAGGACGCCTGATTAAAAGCGACCAAATAATACAGATTTTAAAAAGCACACACAACTAGATTAATATGAAATCTAGATGTAAGCAGTTCCAGCATTGATGTTGAGGCTCAAAGATGTTAGGGCCCTGAATGAGCATATCTGGGAATCTTTGGTTAGTACCATAAAGCATGACTTAGCCTCAGAGTCAAGTACATGGAAAGAAGGGACTATACTTATATTTCTCTTTTATTTGTGAGGAAAATCTTTTCTAATAGACTTCCTTTTACACATATTGGCCAGAACTGTGTTATGTATCCTCTTCCAGCTAAAAGAGAGTCTGGGTAGGTGTTTATCTGACAAAAGGGATTCATACTAATTGATTCATCCGCTTGGCTTAGGCACATTCCTGCCTAAAAGCAGAAGTGGGTTATATTATCAAGGAAGAAGAGGAGATGGCTGTAACAAAGGTGTCAGCCTTTGGGCAACTCAAGATGCTACATGACCTCTTTCTTCTGGCACCTTCTGGGAATGAACATTGACCTAAGCTGAGTTGATCAGATTTTATTCCATTAGACTTTGAAGTAAGAGCTTAAGAATCAGTAGGTTTTTTTTTCCTTTTCTTTTTTAAAAAAATATTTTATTGATTTTTACAGAAAGGAAGGGAGAGGGATAGAGAGTCAGAAACATCGATGAGAGAGAAACATCAATCAGCTGCCTCCTGCATACTCCCCACTGGGAATGTGCCCGCAACCAAGGTACATGCCCTTGACCGGAATCAAACCCGGGATTCTTGAGTTTGTAGGCTGATGCTCTATCCACTGAGCCAAACCGGTACCGGCAAGAATCAGTAGTTCTTGATTCCAGTGCCTATTGATATACCTTGGCACCTTTCCAATAAAGTCTCCTTTTAGCGGGTTTCTGTTTCTTGAATCAAATGAGTTCTAATTAAGCCAGAGACTCCCTTAAATGGTCTCAAGTAATAATCACTAAAATAATAACTACTATAATATTTACTATCCTATTTTGTTTTGAAATGGTTTCATGAATGTTAGTCTCATCTTACACATAGCCTATATATTCTATAAGGCAGAAGTCAACTGTGCACTTTGTTTCTCATAGTTCCTAAACTACTGGTATTAACCACACGGTATCATGAGCTCCCTTAATACTTGTTGAATGAATGATTGGTTGGTTGCTACACTTTTTAGTTAATATTTCTAACTGTTCCAGAAGTAGATAAAAATCCATCAGATTAGCAAAATACAATTCCAAATTGCTCATTTGATAAATTTTAAATCTTTTAAAATATAGCAAATTGACAAAGAATAAAGAGATATATTCCAATTTAAAAACATGCATCTCTAAGAGGTAATACTGTGGGTCTATTTCATAATAGTAATCTAAATCTTTCAAATTTTCCACATAGGAAATGAAAATAAAAATGTTAATTTGAAAAGAAGTAATCAGGAAGAAATATATATTTGGCTGTTTATTACATGTTTCTTAATTTCCATTTTTTGTCTAAGGATATGATTGCAAATAAACTGTAACATTAGAGACATCAACTTTTAGCTTTAATTGCATAGTATAAAATTTGGATTTGGATTTCTTTTTAATATAGAATAATATTAATTCAGAAGAAAGTTGAACACAACTTTTAAATGCATATAATACCAAATTATAAGTTTTTCCTTAAAGAACTTTAAAATATCCCTATTTGATTTAAAAATTAACAAAGACTGCTTGGCAATGTTTTAAAATCATTTGGGTTTTCTTGACATCCCTGCTCATGGTTTAAAAGAAATGCTACTTTGTTAACAGATCATTCCAATGTTTATTGGGCATTTGTGCAGTCTGACAAGTAAAAACAAAATTTCCCCGGAATCCAGTATCACAAAGGCTTTTGTTTTAAGCTGCAAATTAGACAAATCTGTTTTTTCCCTAACTCACTGAGCATTTTACATCAAACAGCCTCAGTTTAAGTAAATATCCATTCCTTTAAAAAACAAAATTAATATTAGAATTCTTTTGGTTTGTAAAAAGAACTAGATTCAACAGGTTCCAGATGTTGTAACTGGCTCACAGATGTATCCAAAATAACAATAAGTAGAGTACATTTTTTTGTTTTGATTCCAAGAAGAAACAATTGCCACTTATGAATTCACATTAGGGCCACAAAAAATTGTACTCTTGTACCAAGTAAATAAACACTGTTGTTTTAGCAAAGTGCTTCAAGACATGATGTTATATAAATACCACACAATCCAATCACAGACTGGGCAGCAGATACAGATTTCTTATCTTTATAAATTCATCGCTGTTGATATTAAAAGGCTACCAGGCTCCAATATTCATCCATGCTACATTCAGATGTGCAAAGAAAAGGTAGCTCTTTACATTTAACTTTTTCACAGGCCCTTGTGAGAGTCACAAAACGTGAAGACCAGAGTAGGGAGTGAGTGAGAGGGAGGCAAGCTCTAATCTGTCCTGTTGATAATATTTCAGTCTCTTCTGATGTCAATAGTCCCGTTTGGGGTGAACTCATTCATTTTGTGTTTCAGGATCAGATGAAAGTTTCCCTCCTATTTTCTCTCAAAAATAGTGGTCAGTAGATGGAAATTTTATAAGGCCTCGTGTTGAAGGGGGAAGAAGGGCCTCTGATCCATGCTGGGGCCTCACTATTGGTGGCTGCAGTGTGGCTCTTCCACACAAAGGCAGGATCCTGAAACTTGCTATAGGCTGGCTGGCCTAAACGACCTCAAACCCCTTTCTTTGTTAACAGTCTCAGCTACAGAGGCTGTGACAGCTAGGGGACCAAATGACACACTTCAAGTCAGTAAGATACAGGTAGAAGCCCTAGTATGTCACTTCCTGAAGTGAAAGCCCATTGTTTCTTGCTCTTTTTCTTCTTAGACATGGCTGTGAGGCTTGGAGGGGCAGCTACCATCGGAGGACCACGAATTGACACCCATGGACATGAAAATCATTACATTAAAGATAGAGGAGTAGAAAATGGGAAAGAGCCTGATAGCATCACTGAGCTTTAGTACCAGCTCTGTTTAACTGAGAACATCATGTTACATGAAAAAACAACAACACCATATTCCCTTACATACCTAGTTTTTTAAGTTACTTTTGGGCGGAGGGTCTGGAGTTCTCTGCTATTTGGCCTGGGGTTGGAGCTACCTGTGTAGCCCAGTGTTTCCCATAGTGTGATACACGTACTCCCAGGGGTATGGGAAAAGTTTGGTGGGGATACGCGTAGCACCGGAGTTTGGTGGGGATATGCCCTGCACCGTGCTTAGCTGCGCCTAATTCTACATTCTCTTGAGTACGAGGGGTACTCAGCGTTACGAAAATTATAGAAGGGGTACACATATGTCAGAAGTTTGGGAAACACTGGTGTAGCCCATAGCTGGGACGAGTCTCCTGCCATTGACATTGCTTATAAGTAGGAAATAGAATAGGCAGTCAATAGAATCTATACCCATTGCAGAGAGGGAAGGTGGCCAGTTTGCACACAGAACCAAGGATCATCTCAGAAGAGTTTGAGATCCCAATGCCTACTTTCCAAGATTCAAATTTAGAGAAAGATGATGGGGTGTAATGATATAGTTTTTACCAGGAGATGTGGTTCCAGTAAGAATGGAACCAAATGATCTCAAAGAAGAACTCACTGACGGGAAAGAGAAAGTATGGCTTGGTGAGTTAGGCCCTACACAAAGGTCCAACGATTTGTAAAACTTGCTGGCACTGGTCCTGTAGTTGACTAGTTGACTTACTTATTCTTCACTCAAATCCAGGGCCCCTCACTGTGGTGTCCCTCATTGGGAGAGGATTATACATCAATACCCTATAAACTTGGGCATGGCTGTGTGATTTGCTTTGGCCCATGAAATGTAGGAGGAAGTAATGTGTGTCATTTCTGGGCAAGGCAGAGAGCCAGTGTGTGGTTCACCAGTGTGTGTTTTCTCTTTCCTTTAGCTGGTGATGTTCCAGATAGTGGTGCTCTTCACCGGACCCTGGAGTACAGCCATGGAACCAAATGATCTCAATGAAGAACTCGTTGACCCACATGGGCATATAGGTAGGTAAGAAATAATACTTTGTTACTATAGGCTAATTCAAGTTTGGGGCTATTTGTTCAGGCGATGTAGCCAAGCTACCCTGGATTCCTCAATTGAGACTAACTGAGGGCATTTAATAATACTAAGCTCAAAACAGATACTTTATGGCTTTATGCTCTGGGGTACCTCATTTCCAAAACTGGGCCCCACACAAGGCTAAGATTGTGCCAGGCAATGATAGAATTCAGTGGGAGAAAAATTGATACTAGTGAACTTCTTACACAGTATCTACAAAATATCAAATCTATTGTTATTCTTAGTCTCATGGAACAATTTACTAAGAAATGTATGGCATTATTGATAATACTGCTATTGCAGAATGATATTGAAAATGATCAATTGGTGCTCTTCTGCCTCCCTCCTTCCACACTGAAGTGGTATATTAAAATAAAATTATTTTTCTAGGACCTTTCCCCTCTTTCTTTCCCAACTCATGCAGCCAGGAATGAGCCACCCTCTTCTCTGGGTAGACAGAGACACTAAAGACAACAAGAAAAAAAAAGTGGTGTATTTGAGTCTTGAATTCAAACTATACTGGTAAAAGGAAGACAATTGCAATAATTGCAAGGGTAGTAAAGGCAGAATAGATTAAAAATCAAAAACAAAAAAATCCCCATGGGTTTGGGAGAAATATATTGAGATGGATTGGGAGAAACCATTTGAAAGGGATGCAGCATACAAGTTAGAGACCATAACCTCCTGCCATAATCAGCACATTATGTTTCCAGTCTCAGAAGACCCTCTAGTCAATCAATTACAGGCCTCTTGTTGTGGTCCTGAGAGGATCACTGGCAGACGTTGCCAGCACAATGTTCATCAATCATGCAGCACAAGTGATGGCCATTGTGCTCTGAGACTTTGTTCAAGGACCCCCTTTGACGAGTGGATAACATCCAGGATGCTCAGGACTCCCCTGGAATGCAGAGGGGGGTGCAAACCTTGTAGAGGGTGGTGATGATGGGGGCTTGAGGAGAAACCTCTTTCTTGGACCTAACTGGGACCAAAAAAGGCCAGCTAAAAATGTCCCAGCATGCCTCTGTTCCCTAGGAAGCCACCTAGTGCCTGATGTACAGATTCAGGATATTTAATATGCACTTTGCTACAAGGCAGAATTTACCTGAGTCTGGGTTATATGTCTTAAAAGTTATTTTTTGTCTTAAACTTTTAATTTGACCAAGACAACTAAAGACATATTTTTCGCATAAAAGCCTGTACATGATTAGATTGTATTAGTGGAGATAGCAAAAATAGGCCACAAGATCAATTAAGCCAATAATCAAAATTTGATTTGCATGTCTTATTCTTAGAATAAAACCAAATATAAATAATTTTATATTAGAATAAACCAATCAAGTTTATTTATTTTACTTTTTAAAATCAATCATGTTTCACACAAATTTTTCTGATTATATTTTTGTGACTTTTAAAAAATCTTTATACCAGAAACAAGATTGCTGTTATGTCATAGTTCTCTGCACACCTTTACACCAGAAAGCTATACTTAAGGATATGTTCGGTTATGCTATAGGAATGAACAACCCCAAAATTTTATTTGCTTACTTTGAGAAGTTTATTCCGAGCTTGCATTTTATATATAAGATGAAGCGACAGGAGTCTCAACTCACAGTCAGCGTGATAGTGGTTCAGTTTCCATATTCACTTCCATAGTTTCTTTGGAGGGCATTACAATGTCTTGCATGGGCAATTAAATGCACTGCCCAGAAAAAAGCATCTCTTCCACTCACATTTCATTGGCCAAAGCAAACTATATGACAAAGCCTCATTTGAAAGGGGGCAGGAACCTACAATCCTCTCTTGTGCCTGGATTGAAGAGAGCCTGACTATTGAACAGCCCTAATGTCTACCCACTAGTCCAGCCACTGTCCAATAGATGTTTAAAGCAAGCCCCACATATAATTCCAATTTACTAGTAGCAATATTAAAAAAAAGTAAAGGAGAAGCAGGTGAAATTAAGTAACTACAAGGAATTATTAAGGAATGTTATTGTTTGTTTGTTTTTTTAACTAAGTTCTTCAAATCAGATGTGTATTTTACACTTATATAGCACACTTCAATTTGTACCAGCCATATTTCAAGTGCTCAATAGCCACATGCGGTTAGTGGCTGACATAGTGATAGTGCAACTCTAGTGTTTATGGCTTGGAAACATCTCCCTAAACATTATCACAAATGTGAAATTTCTTTGGAGAGTCTTGTTTTACTTTATAAAAAACATATGTATATTGGAGTATGAAAGTGTTTAATAGACTATTATTGTATAAAAATTGCTCTGGGAAAATGGGCTGTGTGAACCCTGTGGCTATACTTCTCGCCTGTATATTAGCTAGAGCCTCAGAAGGACTGGACGAGGACCTGGAGATTTCTGTTCCAGTCCCTGGGACTATGAATTAGTTGGAGGGCTTTACATAAGACATATGGCCTTGCTGAGCTTCAGTTCTCTCACCTGTAACAAGTCATGTTTAGATGGGATAATATTGAGAAAGCCTTTTAAAATATCAAATCCTAAGATTCCAGTTAAAATGACAAGGGACTGGATGTTTGTTTGTTTTTTTGTGGCAAGGGACTGGATGTTCTGTTTTGTATTGTTTTTCGTTTTAGAGAAAAATTGGCCTTTTGTACAGTAGCCTGTAGAGTAACCTGTACAAAACCTGTCACTTTTTCCAAGGAATAGAATGACTATGACCTGCTCTAAAGGCCATATAAACTCCACATCATTACTGAGCAGTCATTGGCAAATCCCTCCAACTCCAGTGACAGACGCAGCTTCTGAGAACTTGGAAAGTGTTGCCTATGTTTAGGGATTTGAAATCAAGACCTTGTTGGCTGTGGTGCTCATAAAAGGAGAGTATGATGAGTTCCCTCTTCTGGCATCACCACTGGAATCCCACTGCTCTAGAAATCGGAAGGGGAAAAGGCCAGTGTCTGTAATGGATTAATGAACCACAGGATGTTTCAGAGCAATGATTTGAACAGAAAATGGGGAGGAGCATGAAAACTTCCTGCTTTCATTCCACAGGCAGTGAACTAGTCTGTTTGAAGATGAATGCTAAGCATGAGGATAAGACCTCACTCCTGCACCCCTAGGGGCTAGAGACTGTGGTGGCCTTGGTTACACTTGGGATGGATTTTAGCATGGAGAAACAGCGTAAAAGGGCCTTGGGCATAGGGTCTGTACACTCCCCAATTGCCAATGTTGTTTAGATAAGGAAGGTTTAGCCAGTTACCTTTTCCCCCCTGATTTCTAGAGCAACAAGCAATGGACACACAGAAGTGTCTTCCTGTGGTCTGCTCTGAATTCACTCACAAGGCACATTTTACTTCCTCTAATTACCCTCAACCTCTTTCAGACAAGACAGCAGGATTAATGAGCAGGGTTTATTTACTATGGCATGTGCACTTGAGAGTAAAGGATCTAGAACCAGGTCATTAGGTGAGTGTAATTCACTACTAGTATTAATGCAGGCAAAACGGTTTATTTATAAAATATCAATAATTTTTAAAAATTGTATATACATTGAATATATATGGTATTTTCTAGTCTCGTCAGATCCATATAAAACATACATTGGGTATTTTTATGAGAATCTCTGATGTAAACTGTTGGGGCCCCTTTAGGTCAAGAAGGTGGAAAATTAAAACTGAAAACTTCCTGCTTAAATAATAATATTTAGACTCCAGAATCTGGGCTAGGATATTGAGTTTTGAAGCTTTATGCAGAAACCCTAACCTTCAGCATTGTCCTTACCTCTTTGGGCACAAATTCATAGCCAGTTTGAGTTTCCCCTTGAGAAGTGGCCTACCATGATAAAGGAAGACAAAAGAAGGTACAGTTCTGTTTTCCTTCCAACGGAGAAATCTTATCAGTAAATTCCTACATTCCTGGATCAATGTCTGGCAAGCAGGACAAAATGAAATATGTAATGTGAGTTCAGGTGAGGTGAAGTGAGGCTGTTCACTTGTAAAAACACACACACACACACACACACACACACACACACACACACCACCTGTGCTTTTGTTCAGTTACAGTTGGGTGTTTATTTCTGGCTCTAGGTGCTAGACAGTCCTATTGAGTGGGCCGGTGCTGGCTGAGCATGTGATACATGTTGACCAGTTCTCATTCTTGCTCCATCATTCTTAGACAACCTTATGTAAGGGATATGTCAGGACCTCCTTAAATGGAAGACAGGCTAAAATCATTGAGGGTTAGTTTGGATCTAAATAACTGCCACCTCCCTTATGCTTTCAAAGCACTCTAATTATTTTTCTCTCTTTAGTATAGCACTTACCACATGGTTTTGATAGCATTCAGGATACACTCCCCTAAAATTTAGCACCTTGGCATATTGAATATTATACGCAGAAGGAATTTGAGAAACCAGGAGTGTAAGAACTCTTTGGCCTTTACCTGAAGTAGGAAGGTACCCTTCCTATACCTGGAAGACAGGAGCATCTTTAACTCTAAGACAGGGGGACTGTGGAGGAAACTGAATGAACAGGTCTTACTTGCCCCCGTTGACTACAATTGGTCCTATCGCGTTTTCTAGGACTTTCCACTCTTCATCAAATGTAGCATTAAAAGCCTCAGGTTTAACCACTTCTTCCAGTCTTCATTTCCCTGTGAAATTTCCTGTGTCATGTAAAACTTATACTAAATAAATGTGCATGCCTTTCTCTTGTTCATCTGTCTTTTGCTACCGAGACCTAGAGGAGAATCTGGAATGGTAGAAGGAAGACAATATTTTTCTTCCCTTACAGTTTCGTAGTCATTTGGCCTTAAGCAGGTTTCTTATGCTTTCTGGATCTCGGTTTCATCATCTGTAAAATGTGAGTAAAAATAATACCTATCTCATAGGTCTCTTATAAAGATACGACTCTTGCGAAGTCTTTAGCATAGTGCCTGACACATGTAAGAACTCAATGGCAGCTACTACTATTATTATTATAATTATCATCATAATTATTTATAACATTGAATAATGGCTGGGTGGAACAAGACCAGGCATTTGCATTATTCTTTGCAGTTTATTAAAAGTTCTCATAATATATTATTCCATTGAATCTTTCATAAACCTATGGCTTAGGGATAGTCATGTCAATTTTACAAATGAGAAACTGAGAAGTTTAATGTCTCCCTGTATTAGTCAGCTTGGACTGTCATAACAAAATACCAAAAACTGAGTCTTAAACAACACAAATAAATTTTTCTCACAGTTTTGGAGGCAGAAAGTCCAAGATCAGCATGGCTGGGTTCTGGTGAGGATTCTCTTCCTGGCTTGCAACAACAGTTTTCACATGGCAGAAAGAGACATAGGAAAAAAAGGAAGGATGGAGAGGGAGGGAAAGAGGAAGGGGGAGGCAGAGAGCTAGAGTAAGCTCTCTGGTGTCTCTTCTTAGAAGGGCATTAATCCCATTCTGAGGGCTCCAGCTTCAAGACATCGTCTAAATCTAATTATCCCCAAAGACCCCATCTCAAAATACTATCACACTGGGGGTTAGGGCTTCCGCATATGGACGTGGTGATGGTAGGGGTACCATTTAATCCTTAGCCTTCCTCCTCTCCTGTTTCAAGGTTACGTGTTTCATAAGTGGCTAAACCAGAAATTCAATCTGAATTTCTCAACTCTATATCTTGAACTTTTGTCCTAAAAGCAGAAACATTTCACATTATTTTGAAACTAATTCAGTCGGGGCTTTCATCTGTTATATTGGGTACTTGTTATGATAGACACCCGTGTTTTCCACTTACCTGGCTCTTACAGAAATTGGATTTAAGAATATTTCTTCCCTGGTAGCACAGAAGTTTCTTTATAAGTACTAGCTAACTCAGGAGTTGCCAAAGGACCATCAGGTTTTAAGATGCACAATAACTTCAGAAATTATACATTTTATGGGAAAGTAAAGTTATATAAATTGAGGTTTTGGTTTTCTATTTAATCTATTTAATATGGTATTTTATTTTATTTTATTTTTAAATTTTTTAAAATATATTTTATTGAGTTTTTACAGAGAGGAAGAGAGAGAGATAGAAAGCCAGAAACGTCGACGAGGGAGAAACATCGACTGGAGATGTGCCCGCAGCCAACGTACGTGCCCCTGACCAGAATCGAACCCGGGACCCTTCAGTCCGCAGACCGACGCTCTACCACTGAGCCAAACCGGTTTCGGCTTAATATGGTATTTTAAACAGTTCTTATATATAATGTGGTTTTTCTTGGTGACCAGTGAAGTTCAGAAGAATTTCACTTTTCTCCTTCATAAAAGAAGAGAAGCAATTTGTTTTCCTGGAGACTTTACCTCCCAATGCTTTTTTGCCTCCAGTTGAATGCAACAATACCTGCTGTTATTTGAGTAAAAACAGAGGCTGTCCCTTGCTTTTTTATTTTCTCCTATAGATTCTTGCTGTTTCAGATTTCAGAGTTTATTTTGTGCTTAGTTGTTATGTTTTAAAGGGGAAAAAAATGATCTTGAAGAGTTTATTACACTTAGAGTATTGGCTCTTGAACTTTTTACTTCAATCTTACTTTGTTCCTAAAGAGAAAAAAGATCCATTTGTTTTTTACTGTAACACAACATTCTAGTAGGTCATTCCTGGAATATCCCAGGGAAGGTTTAAGAAGATTTCCATATAGGAGAACTAGTATCTTTTTTAGAAGTCTGGTGAACAGCTCAACTTCTAGTAAAAGAACAAATTCAAGGTCTACTGACGGTCTGACAAGAGAGAGGGACCCTTACTCCAGCTCCCTGAGTTTACTGGCGAACTATCAATTTAAGGTGGTTGTTTTTAAACGTTGTGGGGGTTGCCGAAGCTGGTTTGGCTCAGTGGTAGAGCGTCGTGGACTGAAAGGTTCAATTCCGGTCAAGGGCATGTACATTGGTTGCGGGCACACCCCCGGTAGGGGGTGTGCAAGAGTCAACTGGTCAATGTTTCTCTCTCATCGACATTTCTAGCTCTCTATCTCTCTCCCTTTCTCTCTGTTAAAAATCAATAAAATATATTTTAAAAAAATAAAAAATAAATGTGGGGGTACAGAGTGCCTCTATGGTATGCAGATTATTTTGAGCTAAAGGCAACTTCAGCCGCAGGCTCAAGAGAAACTTCTCTCCTATCTTGCACTTAACTACCTAGAAACATTTGGTTTACAGGCTTTGCCCTTAAGAGATTATTAGAGATAACTTCTTTTGGGTCAGATGATCCTTTATTGTGGGGAATAGTCTTGTGTATTATAGGATATTTAGCAGCATCCTTGGCCTCTCCCCCTGGATACCAGTTCGTCACCTGCAGTTATGACAACTCAAAATGTTTCCAGTGGGGCTGGTGGAGGCAAAATCAGCCTTGATCGAGTGCTGCTGCTTTATAGCCATCTCCCCTTCCTGACTTCTGGCTGAAGACTTCAGGCTCTCACACCAGACACAAAGGCTTACATGACCAAATCTCATAAGTGTGAAAGGTCAAATCCTGAAAGAAATCCCTTTTTGTATATCTCTCTCCTACTGGTTCAGCTTCTCTGACCAGATCCTGACTGACAGCCCGCTCAGAATTTATTGAATCTTCCTGAGTCTCGGACCACTTTACTCCTTTTCTTCACCGCTTTATAACCTTCTGTACCAGCTCTGCCCCCGTCTCTACCCCCAAGCTCAACCCGGAGAGATAACCCGGAAGAGGAACCCTCAGATCCATCGGAAGCAGGCTTGGCCCAGAAAGTAGATGCAGCCAGCCACGTGGAAATATAAATTCTGACCTTCGTGCTGCTAGGGCTTTTAAGTCGCTGGCTGAGCTGAGAGAGTTGAGGAGTCTCAGCGGCATTCAGGGCCACTGAGGGTTTTATTGCTTTGTTGAGAATCTAAGCCTAGAGGGAACAGTTACAGGCTATTTATAACATTCTAACATATTATTATATATTTTTTTCAAATTGTGTGAGTATATTGTGTATTTGAGCCAATGAGAATAATTTGCTGTTCACCTATTCCCTAGTTTCAGGAAATCAGTGTTTTCAATAGTAAATAGAAATTATCAACAGCTGGGATCAAAAGCCTTTGTTTTCTGCTAGAGGGATGAAATACCTTGAAAAATTGGTGAGAGTAAGATTGAGCTACGGTAAGATAAATTCTATTCATTTTTTAGATAAGTTTGATGAATACTGTGTCTAGTGTAGGGTACATGGCATTCAATCAGACAGACAAGATCTCTGTTCTCATGGAGCTTACAAAAAAACGCATGATGCACAAACTATCATGTGGTCAAGTTCTAAGAAGGAACGGTATGGCATTTAAGGAGAGGCCAAATATAGAAGGCTGGGCTGGTGAGGGATGGCTTTCCTGAGGGAGTGACAGCTCTGATGAGAAGATGAAAGAGAGTTGCAAACGGAGACAAGCATTGCCTTAGAGGAGGGACCATCAGATCCATGAGAAGCATGCATGGCCATTCAAAAACCTGCAAGAAGGCCAGAGTGGCTGGAGTGAGGTTGATAAGGAGGAGAGAGGAGGAACATGAGGCTGCAGAGGAGGGCAGGGACCAGATTACTCCAAGGCTTATAGGCCAGGTAAAGAGCTTTGTTTTGTTTTTTCCCCTCTGGGCAGAGTCACGGAAAGACTTGAAGTCAAGAAGTGGCACAATCTGATTTATAATTTTAAAATATCCCTCTGGCAGCCTTGTGAGAAGGGTTAGAAAGAAGCAAGCATGGGAGGAGGCTATTTCGACAGTCAGAGGAGTCCAGAAGAGAGATGACAGAAGCCTCGGCAAGAATCATAGCAGTGGAGGTGGTGCCAAGTATTATTAATACATGGTTAGAAACATCATTAGAAAGTACGTGGGATACCATTTGACATTAACTTCGAGGTGAGAGATGTATAAGAGGAAGCTATCAAGGAAGACTCCTTGTGTTTTTGTTATTTTGTTTTTTAATCCTCACCTGAGAATCTGCCCCCCCCCCACCCCAAGGATTTTTTAGAGTGAACAGAGGGAGGGAGGGAGAGAGAGTGGTACACACACACAGAGAGAGAAACATCAATGTGAAAGAGACACATTAATTGGTTGCCTCCGCATGCACTCTGGGGATCAAACCTGCAACCCAGGCACGTGCCCTTGACCAGGAATCGAATCCATGACCCTTCGGTGCAGGGCCTGACACTATAACCACTGATCCACACTGGCTAGGGCAAGACTCCTAGTTTTAGCAACCCTGTGTCTGGTGATGACAGAAAGGAATGTGTGATGTTCATGTCATTGCTGCCTTCATATGATGTCTACACCATGAGGACTGGAAGAATTAGCATTAATTCACTCCAACTCAGTGCTGAATCTCTTTACAAAATGGCGCTCTACATTATGGATATAATATCAAGAACAACAGTGGCCTCTTGTTTTTTGGTCTTTTTTGGTTTTCCGGTTGGTTCTATTCAAATGAGCATTTGATGAATCCAGTTTAGGCTATATCTGGGCATTGCAGTTTTTCAGTACTAATCCAAAATGGACTTCAGTAAAACCTGGTTTTGAAAGTTGGACACCTGAAATGTGAGCTTCAGAAAAAGCTGGTTCCAGGCAATATGATAAAGTAGCATTTGCCATATTCAGGGCTCCTCTTCATGGTGGACTTCTGCCATGTGCTTGCTGCCCTGGGGTGTCCATTTCCCCTCATTCAATGATTGAAAGAAGGTTTCCAGAAGAAAACTGTAACCAAAAGGATCAGAGCCCCTTTGGATTACAGAAGGTGTCAAATACTCCACAGAGTTACTACAATACCTGAAAAAGGGAGACATGTACACGTAAACTTTTTTTTTTTTTTTCTTACCACTTGGTACAGTTTTGTAAACTGATTCAACAGCAAATAGTTTGTACGAGAGTTTCCTCACAGATACTATGATTGAACCCATGTGTCAAATATTTATGCAAAATGTCCTGGTGGGAAAAAGAGAAAGTATCACCAGAGAAGAATAAAGAGGAGAAAACAGGCTAGAATACGGAGGCAGAGTCTGATAGGCATCATCTCTCTCCATCTTTGGAGTTGTGGTAAGGAATAGAGAACCCAAATTTTATACTAGAGTTTCCTGAAGTTTAACCATAGATCAACTGCATCAGACTCATCCCTCGGTGCTTAAAAAAAAAAAGTCATTGTGTTAATTGGGTCCTCTGGGAAGAAGAGCCTAAGATGGAATTAGGAGAGCAAGGGGGTTATTGGGTAGAAATGCCTGTAGAATATAGAAAAGGGAGGAAGCAGTGTTGGGTACAGAAATGCTTTACACCACAATGCTCATCTGACACCTGGGATAGAAAGGAAGGAGGGAAGGAACCAGGATACTGTAGGGAGTGTTCAGAGAATGAGGCAGATCTGGCAAAGTCTCAGCCAACCCAAATGATGAGTTTCAGAGCAAAGATCTCCCATTAGAGCCCTACATTGGGCAGAAATGGCCATGTCTAATATGCCTGCCTTTACTTTGTCACTGGTTGGGAGAGGAGTGTGGCTCTGGTTCAAAAGCTAAGGTATATTCTGCAGATGTAACAACTGGAAAATGTCAGCTGAGTGGGCTCCTCTCAGCTGAGAAGCAAATTATTTTTGGAGGGATATTGAGCACCTGACTTCTTATGGCTGCCATGGCCAGTTTCCTCCACCCACCCTGGACCTCCTGCGTCAGGCTCTCTGGTGATGGAGCTTTACGACCTGCACTGCTATAAGCTTGCCAGGTGATTCTGAGGCCCCCTGAGGAGTGAGAACTTCTGTGAATCTGCATACATTCCATCATATGGTGTCCCTTGATGTCACCGTTCATCTGAAGATCCACCTAGGTCTACATCCATTAGGAATGCTTTGGTTAAAAAGAACAGAGCACCTGATAAGCAGAGGCTTAAGCCAAAAGATATTTAAATGTTTCACGAAATGGGAAGTCGGAAAATAAGTCATCCCATGATTTGGTCCAAAGGCTCAGTAGTATCATCAAAGACTCAGACTCTTTGTGCTCTGCCCTCCTCAAGGTGAAAGCCTGCTTCCTTCAGTTTATCAAGTCATCACCACAAATTGCTGCCACAGCTCCAAACATTATATCTTCAAACACTGGAAGATTCAAAGCTGAAAAGAAAAGGTTGACGAGAGCTCTCATTTTGTCAGAGAGGAGAATCTTTCCGAGATGTGCACCAACTGATTTCCTCATGTTTAGTAGGAGATCATGGCCACCTGTCGGTGCAAAGTGACTGAAAACATGAGCTTTAGAATCACCATAACTGGTGTAGACCATTGTAATATAACTCCTAGAGCTAGGGACACTGTCATCATCACAACCAAAACCAGAGTTATGTTAGTAAGAAATGGATCCTACCCAGAGCCCACAGGAAGGACACAGTCCTGCCAATGTCTTCGTTTTAGCCTTGTTAGACCCAAGTCAGATTTCTAACACACAAAACTGTATGCTAATAAATTTGTGTGCTGTTTAAGCCACTTTGTTTATGGTAGTTTGCTACAGCAGCAAAGAACGATGATATAGGATACTGGAGGGAAGGACCTAGAAATTCAGATAGTGAACTTGAGTTTAGGTCAAGGATATGGCCATGAGCCTTGACCATTGTTGCTCAGTGGTTAGAGCATCAGCCCATGCACTGAAGAGTTTGATTCCTGGTCAAGGACACGTATATGGGTTGCAGGTTCAATCCCCAGGGTGTATGTGGGAGGCAACCAATTGATGTATCTCTCTCACACTGATTTTCTCTCTCTCTCTCTCTCTCTCTCTCTCTCTCTCTCTCTCTCTCTCTCTCTCTCTCTCTCTCTCTCTCTCTCTCTCCTTCTTTCCTTCTCCCGCCTCCTCCTTTCCTCCCTTTTACTGTTTCTAAATATCAATGGAGAAAATATCCTCAGGTGAGGATTAACAACAACAAGAAGGTTGTTGGAAGAAAACACCTCATAGAACTAGAGTTAAAAACCAACATTTTGTCATGGTTTCTCTATCTAGGCCAAAATAATATGGCAAATTGTGAATGTATTTGAGTTCTTTTGCTTGCTTTTTACACTAGCAGGCAGACCCAGCAGATATATTTCCTTCCTCTTCCTGCAGTTGATCTTTATTAGAGCTTAGTGCTCATTGGTATAAACTGTGCTGCTCAGAATTGCATTAGGGGAAGACCTGGTCTAAATTAGAGTGTAACAAATGAGCGCTACTTACATGCCCTCACACCCTCCCTTCTCCACACACACATCAAATTACTCTGGAAATGAAATGCAAAATAAAATGAGGAAGGATTCTGTTCTACATTAATGTGTAATTATAAAGCACTGGGGCTCCTCTGCTGGGTGGAGAAGTAAAGCCCATAACAGGGGTGGAAATGCTTGAGGGGGGGACATCCTTTGCTGTTGTTAACTATGGATGAATGATCATTTTCATATTTTTATGAAGAGATGAATAAAGATGAAGACTTAATAAGATCTGTATTCTCTTATAGTAGCACTAGTGGCCCGGTGCACAGATTCATGCACATTAAAAGGAAATTAATTAGAAGAAATATTTTAATATTGATATTCGCTCTTCCTCTATAATAGAAGTGTCAACCAAATTCACAATCAGCAATGACAGATTGAAACACACACGTGCAGTTGGCACCAGCGAAACTTTATAAGTATCCCACATATGTGAGTTAACTTTGCCTTTTATATACATAGATAAACTTGCTTAATGATACCTGCTTTCTGATTTAGCTAAATTTTTTCCAGCCCAGTGAAGCATCCCAACTTCTCTTTCAGTTAATTGTCAGCAACACAGCAGTAAATATGAACATGAAACAGATTATTATTGTAGATCACGCAGGGAGAACAAAGGGTAAAATATTTAACCGCAGCAGTGTTTGACTATATTCTGTGCAATGAGAAAACCTGAAGTCATTTTCAAGTTCCACTACTTCTTACTTCTTTTTAGTTAGGTTAAGTTTCTAAACTTTCTAAATCTCTCTCTTCCAGCTAATGAAAAGAAAATAGGATTCTACTGAGTCTTCTATCTATTTATTCTAGGACTTCTGTGAGGATCAAATGAGATGAGGCATGGGAAAATGCTTCATAGACATTTGGTTAAAGTGTAAAATGTTTGTACCTGGCTATAAAGTAAGTCATGTTTCTGGGCTGAAAAAACTCCAAGAAGGCTAGTCGCTAGGGAGAGGAAGCTGGACATTGCTATGTGAAGTCATTACCTAGCACCCACAGCGACTGTTTCTGGAGTGGGCTGGGCTGTGTGCCGCATTTTGTGCTTTGGGCTTTGGTATATTGGCTGCAACTGTGTGCTTTGGTAGCATTAGTGGGCTTGTTGCTCTGGGGTGGTGGTGGGGCCTGTGTCCTACTTTGGGGAAGCTGAGTATTGCTTTGTCGGTACCAGGTCTGAGGTGCCATTTATTTGTTCAGTGTCTACCCCTTGGCGGTCAGTGCACATCATAGAGACCAGTCGGACAGTTGGAGGGATACTTAGCATTTTTGCCTTTTAAATATATAGATAATAATGTGAGGAAAGCATATGGGCAGGGCTGTTCATATTGCAAGAGTAGAACCTAAGTCTTGTCTCATTTTATTTGCCTACCCTCACTGTTGTGTGTGTGTGTGTGTGTGTATATATATATATATATATATATATATATATATATATATATATATGAAAGAATTTAATAAGTAATTTCTAACAGCTTTATTCCTGATATTAAAACTCTTAGTCTTTTTCTTTATTTTATTGATTTTCTACAGAGAGGAA
Source organism: Pipistrellus hanaki (assembly GCF_964339955.1). Lineage (NCBI taxonomy): Eukaryota > Metazoa > Chordata > Mammalia > Chiroptera > Vespertilionidae > Pipistrellus > Pipistrellus hanaki. The sequence continues at coordinate 39,011,487 of NC_140515.1, forward strand.
GATAGAGCCAGAGAGCCAGAAACATCGATGAGAGAGAATCATCGATCAGCTGCCTCCTGCACAACCCCCACCGGGGATGGGCCTGCAACCAAGGTACATGCCCCTGACCGGAATCGAACCCGGGACCTCTCTATCCACAGAGCCAAACCGGTTTCGGCAAAACTCTTAGTCTTTTGTATAAAAGTATCAAGGATTTTAGGAATGACCTTTATTTATTCAATTTATTTTAAAGATATTTGAAGTCTCCACGCTGGAAGAAGAGAAAGGTCATGCAGGGTACTGCTGGGGTTCCAGGATCAATCAGACAGACTTAGTGCAACTGTGAGGGAAAGTCGTATTCTCTGAGGTTGCGTTTCTCTGTCTATGTAATGGTTATGACAATGGTTTAGCCAGTCTCACAGGTTATTATGAGAACTTGATGAAGTTTTTGATTTAAGAAGAAATCAAGTGCTTGCACAGTGCCTGGTATATTGCTTACAGTAGGGAGGTTATTGCTATAATCTCTATTATTGGAAGTGAAATATGGAAGAGATAGAACCTGTGTCTCTCATTCCATCTCCTTTTCCCCCAAACCCTACCCTGCATGGATTAAATTTGATCTAAAATTTCACTGTTAATAAGTCACTTCTGTCTGCAATACTTTCACAAATTGTAAATAAGGAAGAAATATGGATTTTCTTAATATATATCATGATGAATGAAATATTTGTAAAAATACTTTGGTAAGAAGATATACTTATCTCTACAAGCTTATAAATATTCATTAGAATAGGAGCTGTACTTTCCAATATGGTAGCCACTAGCCATATTGTGTGGCTATTTAAATTTAATTAAATCAAAATGAAATAAAATAAAAAATTCAGGTCCTTAATTATACTAGCCACATTTCAAGTGCACATGTTACTGGCTACCATTCTGGACAGAGATCATATAGAACATTCCCATCACTATTTTGTTTGTTCATGCTAATGGTTTTAAATTGGTATTCAGTATACACAGGGTAGAAAGTAAAAGGGACGGGGGCACAGTGTTGAAAGACAAGGTGGGAAGGGAAGGAAGAGAAATTTTATTAATTTCATAAATTTGTGAAGACTAATCCAGCATTTTGCTCTAATAAGAATACTAAACACTGAACAATATTGCCCATAAATTGTCTGTAGAGGGTGTGAGAAAAATAAATATTTTAAAGCTATTGAAAATTTTAATGATGTACTTTATTTTGCAAAATAGAAATTTATGCATTCATCAAATATTTACTGAGTGCCTCTCATGCACCATGTGCCAGGTGAGTGAGCCATATGATTATCTGGGGGAAGAGTGTTACAGGGGGAAAAGTAGATCAGGATAGGAAAGATCAGAAATGTGGAGGTGGGATTAAATAGATTGTTCAGAGAAGGTGCCCCTTAAAAGGAAAGATTTGAGCAAGACTTGAAGGAGATGAAGGAGTGAGCCGGGTAGATACCTAGTGGGAGAGTGCCTACAAGGGCACAGATCCTTAGGCAAGGGCATGCCTGGCACGTTCATGGAGCAGCAAGAAGGCTAGTGTGACTGGAGCAGAGGGAGCAAAAGAGACTGAGGGGATGTTATTGAACTGAAGGGGGGGTTCGTATGCCTGTGTACATCAAAGCCCAAAAGACACAAGCAGGAGTTTTCAGCCAAGAAAGTAAGGATTTATTAAAGAGATGGTGCCATGCTTGGAGTCACAGGTAGCTCATGCTCAAAGACCTGGCTTTCTGATGGCTTCTAGGGTTATATAGAAGAAAAATCATTAATCAAGTTTGACTAAGAGAGTTAGGGTCATGGTCAGGGTTGTGGTCTCTACTGATTGGTCAGTGCTAGGGTAGGGGGGGAGTTCATCATTACATCTGATGCTGATATCAACCATGGTGTTGGTTCATCTAGTTTCACAAGGATACAGTGGATGGGGTCATTCTGTAGGTGAAACACTACTGAGGCCTAGATAGTTTCTCTAGTTTGAGTGAAACTTTGTCTCTATGGTGGACAGACCCAAGGCTTTGTTTCTAAGACTACTGGTTGCTGACCAGAACCTCATTGTCCTGAGAGCTTAGTGATTAAGCAAGGGAGAGGGAGGGAGGTGAGTCAGGGCACTAGGTGAGGGCAGTTTGAGTCAAGAAAAAAAAAAATCAAAATAAAAGGGCAGATAAATGAAAATAAGATTCCTGTGTGGTTACAGGGGTGAGGTCTGAGAGGAGAGGAGGAACAGATTCAATTTAGTTTCAAGAGGCATTGTTAGTACTTTGGTTTTTATTTGTTTTGTAAGTAAGTCGGATTGATCTGATTTAGGTTTTATGAAGTCTTTTGGATTCTGAGTTGAGATGGTGGTGGCTTAGACCAGAGTGGCAATAAGAAAATTGGTGAGAAGTAATGGATTCTGGATAAGTTTTGGCAGAGCCAATGAGATGTGTTGACAGATTGCATGTGTGGTGTGACAGAAATATGGGAATCAAGATGATTCAAAACTTTGTGGCCTGATTAACTTCAAAGATAGAGTTGCCATCAACTGAGATGCAAAAGACTATGGATGGAGCAAGTTTTTCTTTATCGGTCAATATTGGACATTTTGAGTGTGAGATGTTTTTAAGTGGAGAAGTTGTGTTGCTGGTGGAAATTGTGTTCTTTCACAGGATGATGAGGAAAGCATTTCACTGACTCACACATGGGAGATTGTGGTGTGGCAAAGATTTATTCGGGTAGATACAGAAGGCTGCCCTTCTTGGGTCCCCAAAGTCCTATCTCCCTCTGTCCTGCCACAGAAAAGGCCCAGTCTTGTCTTCATCAAGGCCAAAGCAAAGGCTGGTGTCCAGAGCTTCTGTTTCATATTAAAGCTTAGTCCTTTGGAGCTTGCTTGGTCTGCAGCGAGCCCTCATAGCTGCTAGACTCACATGGCTGAGTGTGTGCCCTGGTGAGAGAGCTCTTCTGTGTCCCCCTTGGGTTCTATTATCTCAGGTTTGGGAAGGAACAACCCCTTTTTCAAAGTAACCAATCAACTTCCCAAGCTTTTGCAGGCTTCTGATGGGTCCACCCCCTAGCAATTGAACCCTTTCCCATGTTAGCCTGACAGGCCTCTGTGGTCAAGCACCTCCCTCTGCACCATTTTGACTTTTGTTATAGGAATGCTTACTTATCTCCCCCTGACAATCTGGTGCCTGAGGGAGGGAAGGAGGGGTGTTGATCCCTAGCAGAGCAAGAACACAAATCCCCTCATTGTTATTACTATCATGTTAATTGTTGATTGTTAACTATCCTAAAACCACCTACTTATGTAAAGGAAGTTTGAGTCTATTTGTTGTACTTTTTATCCAGGCCCAGAGATTTGGCTGCTTTGCTTTCTCCCATCTCCCTAATCTACCACCAATAAATTTTATATAACCCCCTTACTCCTCCTGCTTTGATTGTAATGTATAAAATAAAGTGTGAAACTGCTATTTTCTGGAGCATTTTTTTTTTTTTTCCAGTCTGTTCAGATTTTGCTTCCTGGCAATTGCCCTTTGGCTCATGTCAACTCATAAACATTCTTACTGGTTTGGACATTTCTTACATTGACAATGCATTATTAAAATCATGTATTATTTACCGATTTCTTTTTATTTTTTAAATATTGCTAGAAATTTTAAAATTACAAATGTGATCAGCCTTATATTTCTAGTAGATAATGCTGGTGTAAAACACATCTCTTAGGCTTAAATTTTGTAAACAAATAGCTTTTCATAGGAGGAAAGTAATTTGTAATGTTTCTTCCCATTGATCGTCCCATGGTGAAGAAGAGGGTCCAGAAATCGTTAGTGACACAGGCTGTGTGCTCCAGGGGGCTTTTCCACTGCAGCAGGAGGCTCTGAAACCTGCCCTAAAACAGAAGCCACATTACAAGTCTTTAGCTTGGTAGTTCCCCCTCCCCACTACCAGACTAAAAGTGGTAATTATGTCCACATTGTCTGTATAAATGCTGCTGGTGTGTGACATAAAAGCCGGGTTTCAGGCAGCTCTTTCCTCCCTGAACAGATAGATAACAAAGGTTGGGGCTGAGCCCCCACAGCTCTCCTGTATGTGGCTTGACACCTTCTGGCAGCTACCACTTGCAAGATGAGAGGAAGGAGGGGTTCTGAGAACCCCTGGGAAGTGTTGGGGGCCCCCTGCTGCTCTAAAAGGCATTCTAAGAAAAGACTTCACAGAAAATCAATTGCTATCACTTAAGACCTTTCCTTTAACTCACTATATCCCATGGTGGGCTTTTTTTTTTTTTTCCTTTTTTTTTTTCTTCTTAGTGTGGGACAAAGCAGTGTGTAAAAAATTGTATACTATTTCTGTGGTGTCTTTAAGAGCAAGTTTATAAATTCCTAATAGGCAATCCTATTAGTCAGGAGTCTCCAAGAGAAGATGTCAATAAAAATCATCCACTAAGAAAAGGGGACATCTTTCGACAATGAAGATTTTTTTTTTTTTTTTTTTTTTTAAATCATACACTAAGACAGAGGACAGTTTTTGGAGCAGGGAGAAAGGCGACAAGACCACATGGGTTCAGGAAAGATGACATAAATTTGAAGAAAGGAAAACTCGGAGGCTCAGAGCTCTCTGCATCTCCACCCTGTGAGGTTTCTGAATCAGGCTGCCTGGGCCTTTCAGCTTTTGCTTCCCTGTGGCTTGAACCTTTCATTCTCCAGGGGGATCAAGGGGAGATTTCTGCTGGGAAAACCAGGTCCTATTAGTTTATGGGTTTACCTCGTTTGCTCTCTCTGTGCCCCTAATAGTTTATTTTTAAATCATATTTTTAAAGTGCATCTGCTACTTTTATCCCAGTGTGCTGTGTGGGCAGAAGCCTGGATTCTGGAGGCAGACAAAGCCTGGAGTCTAACCCAGGTTATTTCCCAGCTGTGTGACCTCCACCAGCTCAGCTGCCTGATCCCCAAGCCTCCCTTCCTCCTCTGAACCTGAGCACTGGTAGTCTCTGCCCGAAGGGTGGCTGTAGTAGGGAACGAGGAAGCATGTATGCGTTGGGCTGAGGATCTGGCACATTGGAAGTGCTCAGAAATATTAGCTATAATTAATTACTAGAGGCATGACATTTGTGCACTCTGGGGGAGGAGGGGGTATGTCCCTCAGCCGGGCCTGCACCCTTTTGCAGTCCAGGAGCCCTTGGGGGATTTCCACTGACGAATTAGGCCTGTTCCCTGTGGGCTGCTGTTGTCCCCCCCACCACCACTGTGCTCAGCAACTGTCAGCCCGGCTTCTGGCTGAGCGGTGTTCCCCCTGTGGGAGAGCACTGATCACCAGGGGGCAGCTCCTGCATTCAGTATCTTCCCCCTGGTGGTCAGGGCACATAATAGTGACCAGTCATTCCACCACTCGATTGATTTGCATATTACCTTTTTATTATATAGGACTATAGCTTCTAAAGATAGGACCTGGGCATCATATATTGGAGGCAGTGTGTGTGTGTGTGTGTGTGTGTGTGTGTGTGTGCGCGCGCATAATTCTATTACAGCACACATATCTTTTTCATTTTTAACATTTTCTAAAGACTTTCAATCAGGGGAAAATTAGGGAGTCAACCTATAGATGGAAACAAATATTGATACAAGAAGAAGTGTAAGGATTGAGGCCTGGAGCACTCATGGAGCCCCAGGAGGAACAGCCAGGGAGGAAGAAACCCAGCATGTGTGGGATTCTGGATGATCAGCTGTATGTCACTGCTGCTGACAGATCAGAAATGAGGGTTGAGATGTGGCCACTGGTTGGGTTTAGCAAAGTGGAGATTGCTGCATACCCTAGCCTGGTGATATGGTTGGGGAAATGCCTGGTTAGAGTGACTTCATGTGAGACAGCGATAGAGGAAGTGGAGTGGACACAGCAATGAATGGAGGAGAGAACACATCAAATACCTTTTTGTGTTTTTTTGTTAATCCTCACCTGAGGATATTTTTCCATTGATTTTTAGAGAGAGTGGCAGGAAGGGGGTGACACACAAAGAGAGAAACATCGATGTGAGAGAGACATCAATTGGTTGCCTCCCACACATGCCCTGACCAGGGCCAGAGCTTGACCCCTCAACTAGGGTATTTGCCCTTGACTGGAATCGAACCCTTGACCCTTCATTCTGGGAGCCAACATCCATCCACTGAGCCTAGGGCTCAAATAACATTTTTAGGGAATTCTGATAGTCATAGGAATAGAGAAAGGGTTGGTATATGATGTCATTTTGTCGTCGTTGTCATCATCATCATCATCGTCCTCATCTTGCTATATTTGCAAATATTGACCAACTCCTTTTATGAGCCCCAGAAAGTAGAGGAATCAAAGAAGGATTAAGAGTCTACAAGTGCTTTGGTTCTAACCATCACGATTCAGCAGAGACACTCCTGAAGGAATTCATGTGGCACAGATGTCCTGAATTCTGATAGTGCTGTCGATACTCTTTCCTTCTCCCCTTCTTTCCTTCCTTTTTCCGTCTTATTTTTCACTTTATTCATTCTTGCCTTCATTCATTCCATAAACACATATAAGCCCCCCCCAACTTTGAGAATTGGATCTACCAAGAGGGATTAGTATGAATTAGCTAACAGTGAAATTCTATTTCTTAATACAAATTTTCTTTTTCTCTTCTCCTATACTTAAAAATGAAATATTCTTAAATTTAAAAACCAAGTGGTTTTATCTGCCAAAAACACACTCCCTGATTTAATTGCAGACATTCGTCTAAACAGTTTTATATGTAAATGTTTCTGTTGCATAGTTTTTAGAAGGTTATTTTAGTTTTTGGAGGGCAAAGGCTGGGTAGCAATAGGCAAATAATTTATGTTATGAATTTCATTCACTTAAAAAGATATATTTCCAAAGTCCAGAATCTTTCTTTCCCCTACTCACACGCTTCATCTTTTTTTTTTCTTTTTCTTTTTTTTTCTTTCTCATTTTACCGTGTCTTCTCCTTAGTCTCTTTCTTATATCTCTGGCTTGGGTGTAGCTAATGATGATGCATGTGCCTAATTAAACTGCTTAATATTTTTGTTTTAATCACTGCGTACCTATTGGGTCTTTCCTTACTGTGCATTTTATGATTATAATAATCTCATCCTCCCTCACTAGAATAATTTTCTCATATCTTATGATTTCCTCTTAGAATTTTAACAAAGTAATTTATTAAAAAACTTCTTGGTTTTAATAAAGGAAACAAAGAATTTTTATAACCTTGATATTTTCCTGTTCAAGTGCTATCATATGAACACCTAGAGAGAGTTTGGCTAGGATGGGGACTACCACTATGGGCCCAATTGGGTGGTTGCCCGAAGGTGATATTGGTACTTGGGATGAGGGTGGGCACAGTACCCCAAGAGACACCCAGGAGAAAACTGGATGTTATTAAGCTTGACCATTAGGAGAAAGATCACTCACCTGTGAGCTGTGTCTCACCCATTCCCCTTCCTACCTGACCATGGCTTTTGCTACTTCTTCCAGTTAGACCTCAGAAACAGAAGTGGTTAATGGTCTCTAAGGACTGAAGGTAGGCCCCCACACAAAAATCATGGGCAATTTAAGAAAACCAATACAGTGAGAGAATAACCACAAAGAGAACAATCTACAGCAGAAGGAGGAAAGACCTAATGACAGACATGAACAAGGATCTTAATGCTAAGTAAGACATTGCAAATATGAAGCAAGAATTGATGGTTTTGAAGGAAAGCCAACCAAAGATTCTGGATATAAAGAATATAATTCCTCAGATAAAGAATGGGTTAAAAAGCTAATTGACTGCCAAATGGATAGAATCTAGAAACCAAACCATATTTGCATGGTTGGGGGTGGGGGAGGGTTGGTGTATTTTTGCGGCATCATGACCCGGGAGGAGGAAGATGGATTATTCATCAATAGTCTCTAGAAAACTGGCTCACTCTCTAGGGAAAATTAGGATTAGATCTTTATCTTGTTCTGTATACAAAAAGAAACTTTAGATGAGTTAAAAGCCAAATGTGAAAGAGAAAGCTATACAGCTATTAGAAAAAATGTAGAATATATATATATTTTTTTGTGACATTGGAATGGGCAAGGATGTCTTCTTAAGTTACAAAAAGTGAAAACCATGAAGGAGATAACTGATGGAATTAATGACACCAAAATTTAGATTTCTGATATTATAAACAAAGTTAACAGACAGGCCATAGATTGGAAGTGACAAAGTAGATAACTGACAAAGAAATATTTATTTATTTATTTATTTATTTATTTATTTATTTATTTATGGTCCAGATTACAAGGACAGAGATTTCCCATCTTTTTTTTTAAAATATATTTTATTGATTTTTCACAGAGAGGAAGAGAGAGGGATAGAGAGTTAGAAACATCGATGAGAGAGAATCATCGATCAGCTGCCTCTTGCACACCCCTAACTGGGGATGTGCCCGCAACAAAGGTACATACCCTTGACCGGAATCGAACCCGGGACCTTTCAGTCTGCAGGCCGACGCTCTATCCACTGAGCCAAACTGGTCCCGGCGACAAAGAAATATTTAGAAAACACAGGTTATTCCTGCAAATCAGATTAAAAAAAGATAAAAGAAGGATTTTGTAGCAGACCCTGCTGATGCCCGGCCCACATCTCTCAGCCCACCTGTGAATTAGCCTGCACCTTGGAGGATGGTTGGTTCCTTGAATCACACAACTTCCCACTTCAGTGTGGGAACCTCTCTCTTTCTTGGCCTGACTGTTCTCTTAGGTTCTGTGGGAGCATGCTCAATTTAGGTGCAGTGAAAACTGGAAGTGCTGGTGATTGAATCTCCCCAGGGGCAGCCTCAACCAACAAGGACCTGGAGGTAGTGAATAAATAGCCCAGCTGCCCCATTTTTTGGTGGGACAATTCTGAGAAGAGTTCACATGATTCCTCAGAGGGTTCCCAGAAGGTCTGAGAACCCTCCGTCAAAAGACTCTTATAAGTGCTTTATGTTTTATTTCATTAAATCTCACAGCAACTCCGGAGCGCCTCTCTATTTACTGTATGCTGCCCAATTCATACCTCATTCAACAAAGCCAATTAGATCTTTTTTAAAAAAATCCACAATTCTATAACATAGATTATAATATTACCCTTATTCTATCAGTGAAAGAAATAAGACAAAGGGATATTAACTAACTTGCCCAATGTCATATGACTATTAGCTTGGAAGCTAGGAATTGACTTCAGTCATTCTGATTCCAAAACTCCCACTTAATCACTGCACTAAAATTCCTTCAGTGAGCAATAAGGATCTATTAAAGATTTCTGAGCAGAGTCACAAAATAATGGACATGGGATTTTAGCAAGGTGGAGGTGGATTTGCTAAAAGTGTGCAGAATAGAAGCAGGATGTCTGTGAGGGGTGTGTGTGCAAGTGTGTTAGTGTCAGTGTGAGCTATGACTGGCATGTTATACCAGTGAAATGGTACAGAAGGGACTGACGAGGTGGCCAGTCAGGCAATCCATAAGTTTGTATTGTGGCCCTACTCTATGCTAGGATTTGGGTGGGACACAGGGACCAATGTGGAGAAAGATAGAGACACAAATAATTAACTAATAATAAGTGTGCAAACTACTGCCAGGTTAAAGAATGTAGGGGCCCAACTTAAAACAGGAGGATTGGGTGTTCTTTGAATGTAATTTATAGCTCTTCTTTCTAAAATAAAAAATATTATGTATGAAGTAGTCAGTGTTTTATAATCTTGAAAAATAATTTTATATGTTTTTATATTCATATGTTTATTGGCCATGAAAAATAATTTTAAACATAAATATTGTCTTAGAATTTCTCTCCATAACCCAAAGATACAATATATTCCCTTAAAACACAGATGCCCTTTTCAAGTTAATTACTCAACTGAAAAAGCAAAGGAGGTAGTTTGATGGCCATCTAATTGACAGATGTCTCAGAGATAATCTGGTCCTGTGATGCACAATTATATAGAAATGTCAGGTCTCTGTTTGTGGATAATGAATGTGTTATCTTCAACTAGCTTTCAGAAGTCAGAATGAATGGATATTTTAACTGGAGGATCAAAGGTCCAAATCAAGAAAATCCATCCCCAGGCAGAGGTTGCCCAAAGGTATAGCAATTTTTATGAATATGTATATATATACTCACATGAAACATTTTCTTTGTTCTAGTTAGCAGATTATTTGAATCCCTTAGACATGCTTTTATTCATAAAATGAAAATGCACTGCCATAAAAATTACTACCCTGTTTCCCCAAAAATAAGACAGTGTCTTATATTAATTTTTGCTCCCAAAGATGCTCTAGGTCTTATTTTCAGGAGATGTCTTATTTTTCCATGAAGAAGAATACGGTACACATTTATTGTTAAATGAAAATAAAGGAAATTTATTACCTGTATACGGTATGGTAGTACGGTAGTTGTCAACACAAACCAGACAAACTGAATCCTACAGTATCAAGAATTTACTCATTTATTCAATGACAGTCATGTCATCATCTTCTGGAACATCATCATAACAATCCAATTCCTGAATTTCCTGGTGAATTTCTTGTGACTCCATTTCTTTCAGAATCAGTGGACCAAATCTCTCATGTTTAGCCTGGGGGAGGGAGGCTTATTTTCGGGGTGATGCCTTATATTTCACTCAGAAGGAAACCTGTAAGTAGGTCTTATTTTCGGAGGATGTCTTATTTTCGGGGAAACACAGTATCATATCTGATTCTTAGTAGACATTTATTTCCTGTGTTTTTTTGTTTGTTTGTTTTTGTGTGTGTGTGTGTGTGTGTGTGTGTGTGTGTGTGTGTGTGTGTTTAATGCAGGATGCTTATGAAATAGATGTCTTTCTAGAAAGTTGGACTAAACCCACATGTTAGTAATGAGAATCACATGTTTTCAGACATCATCTTTTCTCCCCAAGAAATTACAGAATCCCTCCTTGGTTCTTCTCTTGTCCCTCCCTTGATCCTTCCCCAGTGAATCCAGAATGAGCCTTCAACAAGTAGATTTGATTATATCACCCATCCACCTTAATATCTTTTGCTGATCTCTCATTAATCCTGACCATTCCTCTCTCACCCTGTGAATTATATTATCTATATATACACATTATAATATAATATATATAATATATATGTAATATACATTATATATATATTTATATTGTATATATATATTTATATATATATTTTTTACTCTTTGCCCACATCTTTCTTTAGAGAAGCTGTCTAGCTCACAGCCCCAGAAAGAAGCAACCCCTAGAGATCTCATGATCATTGCCTTTGGGCCTGACTGGTTGGACTTACAGGTAGGCATGCAGCCAAAGCTGAGCCCATTAGATCTTTCCTTTGAGAATCTGACATTGGGATACTGAGGCTGTGCCAGTTAGATTTGTGGAAATGAGTTTAAAGGTAATATAAACTCTGGGGATTGAAGTTATTATGATTAACTCTGTATGAAGGGAACAGAAGAAGCTGTAGACACTATTAAAATAGAGGCTATGAGAAATGGAGAGGTTTGTGGTTTGGTAACAATCCAGTTCTCATGAAACCTAAGTGATTCTTCCCTTCCTTTACTTCCTCTCTTTTCTGGATTTTTTCCCCCTGTGGATGTCTGGTTCTTTGCAAGTAAATTTTCCCTAAGACAAGCTTTATAGTATTACTTAGAAATCTTGGTTGCAAGAGACAGATAACTCAACTGGGTTAAGCCCAAAAAGGACTCTTATTGGCTCTTATACTAAAAAAAATCCAGGGTATGTATTGTTCTTGGGACTCTAAAATATCATCTAGACCAGGGTATCTCTATATTTCAGCTCTACTTTCATTGAATTCCAAGCTTTATTGGAACTCTTGTCTTTAATCTTTCTTGTCTACTAATAGTCTCAAAAGAAAGAAAGAATTCCTTTCTGTAGCTCCTGCACAAGTCTGGGACTCACTCTGATTATGAGCATATTGTGTGAATCATGGTCCATCTCTGAGCCAATCCTAGGGGGATCTGGTGCCGGTCTGAGTCATATGTCTACTCCTGGTGTAGGGGGAAATCTCAGTGGAACCACATTGACTAAAAATGAGTAGGAAGGTTTTCACAATGGAAATTCCGGATTCTGTTATGAAATAAAAGGAATAATGGATGCTGAGTAGTCAGAGAAACAGCAGAAGTCCAACACAGGCATTTAGATTAATTCTAATATTTTACTATTATGTACCTAAATATTTGTTGATATCTCATTATTTCTTTAAGATAGTGTTTTAGTTCTGTTGCTGCATTACAAACCACCTCAAACTTAGTGGGTTAAAACAACAAGGATTTATTTCCCACTGTTCTGTGGGTTTACTGGGAAGTTTGGCCCCATGTGGTATGGCTGAAGTTACTTATAGTTGCATTCAGCTGAGAGCTTGGCTGTGGTTGCATCACCAAAGACAGTCTCTCCTCCTCAATGGCCTCAATTCACGTGGCTCTTTATCATTGCATGGTATGGTGGGTGAAAATGGAAACTACCAGATAAACCTCTTAGGACCCAGGCTCAGATGTCCCAATATGTCACTTCTGCTTCATTCTGTTAGTCAAAGCCATTCATAGGGTCAGTCCAGATTCAAGAGGAAAGAGATATAAGTATCTAGAAATGGAAATACTGGATGAAAAGCTATGCATATTTAAGACTCATGAAGAATAACTGTAGAGACAGTTGATTTATTTTGCTAAATTTACCAACTTAGTGCAAAGGGAAGACTGTATTATTCCTGGGATTGGAAGGCACCCAAAGTCTAGAAATGGGCTTGTTGGCTGTTAGGTGGAAACCTATAGCTTGGTTTTTACAAGGAAAGTACCCTTGGAGATCATGTGCTAATACCTCTCCCTTCCAATTTATATTTGTAGACACTGCTCCCACAGAGCTTCATACAGCCTGAATTAATGGACAGGGCATATCTCGACTGCAATTTAGTTGTGTCCTGGTTGTAGGACTTGGGTAAATTTTATCAGCCTCAGTTTCTTTACCCATAAAAGGAGATATCCTGATCTCACAGATTTGCTATAAATATAAAGCAAGTTCTCCTATATAATGTGTCTTATACCATCACTAACACAAAAGTTCTCAAATATACTTTTCTCCCTGCTGTGCCTACTCACCCAAGATTCTACAGCATACTCTCTTCCATGTGCTTCCTCCTTAGCTGTTGTGTGCTGGCAAATGGTTTTAAAAGACTGTTGACTGAGGCATTTGGCTCTTTAACCCTACCTACATCTAAACATGGGATCAGGTTTCTCTCATATAACTGTATAACTCTGCAGCCTTAGTTCTTAAGTAAGAGCTCAGTAACTATGATAAAGATTAGAACTAGCTATTGCAATGATAATGATAAAATATGTTTCATCACGGGTATTTGAAGTCCAGGATTTGGCTGAGTTGTCTTTGTTAATCCCTGGACTTAAAGGAGGAGATGATCTTTGCCTATTTATTTTGCCTGAGCGATCTGCTCAGGTCAGCATAATCCTATTAATTGTTGAACTGGACAAATAGTGGCTTTCCTTTAAAGTTTCCTGCTGTCCTGAAACTTTATGTCTTAGAATATTGGCTTAGATAGTTTCTGAATTGGAATGAGGGAATTTTACAAGCTTAGGCTACATCAGCGATTTCTAACTGGTGTGCCACAAGAATTTTTAAAATATGTAATACCTGACTATTTAATCAGGGGCACCATCCTCATTTTCCTTAGATTGTAAAAAACAAAACAAACAAATAAACAAAGAACAACACACAACAAAACATTTTTTGGTCTATCACAGAATTTTAGTAATTAAATTATGTGTGCCATGAAATGAAAAAGGTTGAAAATCACTGGCCTACATGGTAGCTTTATAAGTGCACTTAGACTCAATGTATGGTAGCTTTATTGTCTCTGTGAATTGCCCATGTCCCTAATGTCTGCTTTTCCTGACTTTTTGGTCATCTGCATCTTATGTAACCACTTCCTGTATTTCCATATTATAAGTCCTTTTAGATTAGGCATCCGATTGTGATTTTTGTCCTCTACAACACCGAAGACAAGTTCTTTGTACATAGCAGGTGTCAGGTGATTAAGTAATTGAGTTAAAAAAAATATGAATGAATAAGGAAACAAAAGTTTTGCTCCAGTTTTGTTTCTTATATTAAATATCTAGGTAATTATAAAAGTCATGGGAATTAGTGGGAATAAGAGATCATAATCCCATCATGAAAGATCTTCCTTCAAACTCCATTTTTAAGACTAGAGCTCTGTATCAATTAAGAGTAGGCTCAGCAGAGACTGGCAGGACGTCTAAAATGAGAGTGACCTGAATAAATGTTTATTCAGTGTAATTTTCTCTCACATAGTAGAAGCCCAAGAGATATCCATCCATGACTAGTGTGGCTTCTCATGTTAACAGGCACTTAAGCTTCTTTCACCTTGTGGCATTACTATCCTCAGTATGTGATTTCTGTCTTCATGGTCCAGATGACTGCTCAAACTCCTGCCATCATATCAGCTTTCCTACCCGAGGGAAGAATAAAGAACACACCCTCATCTTTGAAGATACTTCCTGAAAGTTGCTGCTACTTCTGCTTACACCTTAGTGAGTAGAACTATCACATAGGAACCTAAAAAATAAGGTGACCAGACGTCTCGCTTTTGGCAGGACAGTCTTGATTTTTTAACAATTTGTCCCGTGTCCTGCGGCGTTTTAAAAAAGTCCCGAGTTTTGGAAAGATTCTTTAAAATCTTTTGGACTTAGTAGTTAAAAATCGGGACTGTCCCGCCAAAAGTGGATGTCTGGTCACCTTACTCAAAAATGTAGTTTTTATTTTGGGCAGTTGTGGGCCTGGCTAGCTTCTGGAGTTGTGTTAATAAAGAAAAAAGGGTTGAACAGATATTGGGGGGGGCGGGGGGGAAATAAGTGTCTCAGCCACAGTTTCTCATTGCTTTTTGGATAAACTTATCGTTATGATCAACAAGGTCCTGACTGATCTAGCTACTGCTACGTCTTTGGCCTCATCCTTGGTTATTTATTTATACTGCTTTAACTCTTGTTTGTCTACTTTCATTTTCTCTATAGGACCAGAGTCCATCCTACCTCAGTACCTAGGCACATGCTCTTATTGCTGATTTAGGAATCC
Source organism: Pipistrellus hanaki (assembly GCF_964339955.1). Classification (NCBI taxonomy): domain Eukaryota; kingdom Metazoa; phylum Chordata; class Mammalia; order Chiroptera; family Vespertilionidae; genus Pipistrellus; species Pipistrellus hanaki. The sequence goes on from NC_140515.1 coordinate 39,026,591, forward strand.
TAGATTAGTATTTCCTGTCTCTATGATCATTCAGCATAACATCTTTTAAAAATATGTATATTTTATTGATTTTTTTTTTTCAGAGAGGATGGGAGAAAGATAGAGAGAAACATCGATCAGCTGCCTCCTGTACACCTCCTACTTACCTGCAACCAAGGTATATGCCCTTGACTGAAATCGAACCTGGGACCTTTCAGTCCGCAGGCCGACGCTCTATCCACTGTGCCAAACTGATTAGGGCCTTTATCATAACATCTTGTACATCTTCTTTGAAGCACCTACCACAATTGCAGTTATAAAGTATTTATGTAATTATTTGCTTTCTGTCTTATCTCTCTCCACTAAGCTGAAGTAATATGAGTTCAGAGACCTTGTCCTGTTCACATCTATATGTTCAGCATCTAACACAGCATATGGCACAGATTAGGCACTTAATAAATCTTTGCTAAATAAAGGAATGAACTTGCTAGTGGAAATGTTTGGTTTAACTTATTGGCTTAGTAAGGATGGTGAGTCAAATCATACTCTTCCTTTGATGGTCAGGGTCAACATTATGACCATGGATTAGCAGAACAAGAATCTGCTTGACTCTGGGATACACCATGGAAAGTTGCTTTAAACAAATGTGTTCAACATTAGTTTGTTTTCCCTCTTTTCGCCCCTCTCTCCCAAAAGTAGCCTACCAAAATATTCTGTGATTGTGTTTCCCAGTTGATGGAGGATTTATTTAATGTAGGAATTGTCATGCTTGCTTTGAAACAAACAAACAAACAAACAAAAAAAAAACTTTAAAAAGTGGCTGTCACACATTGGGGCTGTGAGTGACAGTCATGTCTGAAGTTCAATTCTTTTTTAAAACAGCGGAGTAAGCCGGGACCGGTTTGGCTCAATGGATAGAGCGTCGGCCTGCGGACTGAAAGGTTCCGGGTTCGTTTCCGGGCAAGGGCATGTACCTTGGTTGCGGGCACATCCCTAGTAGGGGATGTGCAAGAGGCAGCTGATTGATGATTCTCTCTCATCGATGTTTCTAACTCTCTATCCCTCTCTCTTCCTTTCTGTGAAAAATCAATAAAAATATATATTAAAACAAAAACAAAAAAACAGCAGAGTAAAATGGTATTATTTCTTGTCCTGATCTTTAAATATCAGCTGCTATAATAAACATGAAGGAGGAGGCCAGGAAAATAGGAAAGTGACCTTCAGGATAGACGTTGGCCTGGGGAGATCCCAGCAGCTTATAGATTGTCCTGATCTAGGACTCTAAGTTGTTCTGAAAGTTGTTATACTCAGTGTTCCTGGGATATGGAATTTGGATAGATTGAGGATTCAGAATCTTCATATTTGTCACGGGTTCCTCACATGATAGTATTTTGGGGGGCATTTGCCTAAGACTTTAATTAAATAAGGTATGTATTACATCTTTTAAAAAGTTTAATATCTTAAATCTTTTCTTTAATTCCCCGTAACTAAAAATGGAAATTTTCTTTTCAACATTTGAAATAACATTTACCTGTTATGTATTTCCCCAAGGTTAGAGGCTCCTTCTCTTTCCCCAGCACTTCACTGCTCTTCAATATTGTCACCTCTCATCTTTCTAATATAGGAGAATTAACAAATTGTGGAGCTAAAACTAGTAGATGAAAGGATGTGGAAATAAAATGTATGATGGTGACAAACTTTAATTTGTACAGAAGCCAGTTCTATTCCTAAACTGTTCCGAATAATTTATCTTCTAAAGAAATTTAGTCATCAAAGTCTAAACACTAAAGAAATTCAATCATCAAAGTCTAAACACTTACCAGGAGTAAGGGCTAAAATTTTACCCATTTAAAAATGCTACTTCACAGGATATATTGGCAATTGAAACTTCAGGTGGAATTGGTGTAGTTTAAAGAAATGAACCTGTCTCTTCTAGTTAAAAAAATGCCTGTGGGCCTAATGTTAGTAGCGTTAAGGATTTTGAAATTGATGGAGACAGTTAGGCTTTTAGGCAAGGTCAGTCAATGACTGTTCTGGCTACTTAACATTTAGTATGATATAATCAGGTAGGAATGCAGTCAATCAAATGGAGCTTCAGGTGGGGGCAGAGGAGAGGAGAGGGGTGGGGTGAAGAAGTTTTCGAGGGGATGACAGGATACAGGTGGTGTCATGACTACAGCATTTCTGCCCAGTGGGGAAGTCTCTTTTCAGCTTGGATGCCAATGAGGAAGGATGCTTTCTGTCATTTGGTGTAAACAGTTTCTCACCTTGCCCTGGCTATGTGGCAGATGCCACCCAAATGTAGGTGGGATGCTCAGAATAGAAGAGAGAGCATCTTGCATGGCACTCCCATTCCTGGGAGAGTAAATAAAGTAGGGAGCCAGCATTTTTGGTAGACAGTGCTTAGCACGGAATGAAAGCCACTTTAACAATACTGTGATGGAAGCTCACACATAGAAACAAGCAATCAGTCAGGGACAATACTGAGAGAGTGGGAGAGGGACACAGCACAGAGCACACCGAGGAAAATGAGCACACATCGGGAAATAAAGAAGAGGGATGCCTGTGAGTGCAGTTCAAAGTATGGACTGGTGCTGGTCTGTGGACTGTTGGTTACTAGTCTGCAATTCGAGAAACACAGGGATTTAGAGAAAGCATTTAGAAACGATGATAGGAATTTGATATTGCTGCAGCATCAAGTGTGGTCCTGGATTCTTGTCATTTATCTTGTACCAAAGCCAGCTCTTGTTTGGGCTGGAAGCAACAAGAAAACATAGGAGACTTACACTTAAGATTACTCAAGCTATATAGAAATCCATGAGGCTGAACAGGTGGGAAATTAGGAGTTAAATGAAAGACAGACATGAGTCCAAAGAGGAAGAGGCAGGATAGAAGAAATAGAGGGCTTGTTTCATTGAATAGGGTATAATTCACGCAGTAAGTCATATGTGGTGTGATAGTTTAGTTTGCCAATTTTATTCCCAAGCTTTATGAAACTCTAGAATCCTACTGTTCATCATAATTTAAATTTATTACTTAAGTGGTTAGAACTGGCTACAGGTGAATTATGATGGGACAACAAATTTTTTTTAGTGTAATTATAATTCTCAATATGTCACCTACCGCGTACATACACACATTCAATGAAGCAAGTGTACACTTTTTTTGTGATTCTTTTTTCTTATCCCTTGATATATTTGTCAGACAACTCTGCACCATATGACCTCACTGAATGATTTCAGACAAAGTGCTGTTGTTTCGAATGGCCACAACTGGGTGTGCTGCACCCTTCTGGAATATTTCTTTAACCAGTGAGACCTGGTTCTAATAGGGTATGCTACAAATAAATCTTTCTAGTCCTCTGCACTGAAAGGCTTACATTTCTACCTCAATAAATTAGAGTTTATAAAAAACAGCCACCTATATTATCAAAGTGTATGACTGTTCCTGGGCTCTTATAATTTATCTTGTACTGTAGGCAACAACAACAACAAAACATGAAGATTTACACCTAAGAGTGCTCATGCCATACATAAAGCCACACATGTACTGAGGAAAGCTCTTGCCTGAATGGATGGGTATTTAGGAGTTAAAGGAAGGAGAGGCAAGATGGAGCCCAAGAGAGCAGAGGCTGAGTTGGGGGAAAAACACATAGACTTAAAGTCATAAGAAGAGGAGTTGAGTCTTGCCTTTGACCCTTAACCAACTTCATGATCTTGGGCAAGTTACTTAACCTCTCCATGCCTTAATTTTCTTATCTATAAAATGGGAAAACATACTTTCTGGGTTCCTGTGAAGTCTAAATGAGAGACTATATGTGAAATGACATGACTGGGGATAATGCTAGCATTAGGGATTAGGGGACAGGGAATAAGCAATGGCTTAGAAAAGGGCAAAAATTTTCTGTAAAGGGCCAGATAGTTAGGCATATTGGCTTTTTTGGGCCACATGCCATCTAAGTTAAAGCTACTCAACTCTATAGTGTGAAATAAATTTATCTCTATCTCTATCTCTATCTCTATCTCTATCTCTATCTCTATCTCTATCTCTATCTCTATCTCTATATAAAAGTCTAAGTGACTGTTACAACCCTACAGCCAGCCAGTAACTGTGACATGCACTGACCACAAGGGGACAGGCACTTAATGTAGGAGCTGCCCTCTGGTGGTCAGGTGCACATCCACAGCCAACCTCCAGTGGCCGTCCAATCTCCTGTGATCCCTCACCCTGTCCAGCAGGCTCCAATTGCCAGCCAGACTAAGGGACCCCACCTGTGCACCAATTCATGCACCAGGCCTCTAATAAATAAATACACACACACACACACACACACACACACACACACACACACACACTGAGTGTCCAGATTATTATGATCTCTGAATGCATAATAATCTGGCCCCTCAGTATATATATACGTATTAGAGGCTTGGTGAATAGGTGGGGTCCGGCCAGCCTGGCCAGGGGGAGAGGACATGGGCGGCTGGCCGGCCTGCCTGCTGGTCGAACTCCTGGTCAAGGGAACAATTTTCATATTAGCCTTTTATTATATAGGGTATACACTGAATGGCCAGATTATTATTCTTTCAGAGATCATAATAATCTGGCCACTCAAGTAAAAGTTTATTTATAAAACTAGACAATGGGCTGGATTTGGCCCAAGGGATAGTTTGTCAACCTCTGGTTAGAAGCCTAGAGACTTGAATTCTAGTCCTAGATCTGTTTTCATCTAACTAAGTGACCTTGTGCAAATTATTTTAGTTCCTGCTCTTTTTCCATGGAACCATACTGAGTCTCTTCAACTTCATGACATGTAGAAGAGTGAGACAGAGACAAGGAACTTTGTAAGAGTGAAACAATTTTAATTAATAACATTTTGATTAAAAGCAAAAAGTATAGAAATACATAAGGTGAAAAATTAAGTGAGGTGTAAATACAGTTTGAGTATGGCTAAGAAATATAAAGCTTATCTTCTTTAGTATCCCAAACAAAGTGCAAATGATACAGGATTAAGCTCAAACCTCCCTGCCATCGGGACACCCCCTCAGTCCAAGACCAGATGATGATTTGAAACTCAGGGGCCTGACCTCCTCTGTCCCAGAGCCACAAGAGCAGGGTGTAGGGCCTAAGTGGGAGGTAACCAGTAGCAGATGTGCTCATTGCCCTGCCTGTAACCCATCAGCCCTCTTCTTGCCAATGGGTGGATGGTTTATGTCCTCAGTACCCAGGAAGTCCTATTTTTGGCCATAGGCAGGTACTTCCTTTGGGTGCATATGGGGTAAGCCAGAAATACTGGGAGTTAAATTTCTTAGGAGCACCTTGAATCCATGAGAGCTGAGTATTGGTGGATAAATACTAGCTCAGCCTTTCCCCACATCTTGGGTGAGCCAATTCTCAAGTGTTTTTCTACACTAGATCCCAGAGATTCACATAGGATGGAACCACAGGTTTCCATGGCAGTAAACTCATTAGCACATCCTTTACTTCTTGGCTTCTTTCCCTTGCTTATCTCACTTTCCCTTTCCCACAGTGCTTCCTGGATTCACTTCTCCAATAAGCCACTAGGATCCTACTCTGTCTTAGGGTTTTCCTCTCAAGGAAGACAAAGCCATGGAGACATACAGTCATTGGGAGATAGCCAAAGGCTTAAGAAAATACAGGGAAGTTCCCTTGGAGCACAAGGTCTTCCAGAAGTAAACTGAAATTTGATCATGTGTCAAGGGAAGTTTTATGTATGCAATTTGTGCTGAGTTCCTTCTCTGTGGTCACCAAGATGAGAAAAACACAGTTCAGTCATTGATTGCCAAGGATTTACAATTTGGTTCTTTCAGGATGGGCAAAAAGGCCTTTCAGCGAATAGACCTCTTTCAGGTCTAATAAAAAGGGATTTTCTGTAAAATAGTCACACTTATTTATGACTCAAGCTATGAGCCTCTCAGCCTCTAAGACTCATCTAGCTTGTTTCTGGACTTTTACATATGCTCTTCTTTCTGCCTGTAATGCTCATCTCCATTTATTTTGCCTGGTTCCCACTCCCACTTAAGGTTTTAGGTTCCATGTCATTTTCTGTTGTTCCCTAGACAAAGGTAGTTATGCTATTATCATGTTCCTGTGGTGCTCTGTTCTTCCACCATCATTGCACATATCAAATCATGTGTTATTGATTTTTTGATTATGAGAGGTCAGGGTCACAACTTAATGGTCTTTATTTTCAGTGGCTACCAAAGGGTCCATAACTATTTGTTGAATAAATGAACAATATTCTTACTAGGTGGAGGACCCATCCTAGGACTCCTTAGTAATTTATAGAACAGTTCTTGTGAGGGTAAATAATACAGAAGTGACCACTGATAAAAGGTCCGATTTCTTTCTACCCCTTACCTACCCATCTTAAAAGGTTCTAGGTCAAAGTTTCTAAGTACTGTACCAGAATAGCAAGGCCACACTTGGGTGGTAGGATTGTCAGCTTTCAAATATCTAAGAGGCACTATTATCCATCCATTCATCCATCCATCCATCCATCCATCCATCCATCCATCCATCCAATCAGCCAGCCAGCCAGACATTTTCTCTATCTTCCAGTCTTCCAATCCATCAAAAAATGATTGTGTTCCCATTCTCTCTCAGGTATTATGCTAATAACTGGGGACATGAAGTGGTTTTATTGTTTTATTCCTGCCCTTTAGAAGTTAAAAATCAGACCAACTGAACAAATAATTAAAAGCTATTGCAATAAGTGGCTCAATAGAGATATTATGAATTATTTGGGTACATAGGGGGTGAACAGCTACTTCTCTAACGATATGTAATTTGTTCACAAATGTGGCTCCAGGAGTTGGGCTTACCTATTCACTATGGCTAAATGCTCCCATATGGACTTCTTTCTTCTTCCTCACTTCCTCTCATCTTTATTAGCAGCTTAGTCCTTGTGGCCCAGAGTATAATGAATGATTAAAGGTTAGAGCAGGATGGATGGAATTTGCGGGAGTTTATCTTGCCACCAACACGAAAGGGATCCAGTTGTGCCTCCATTAACCCTACTAAAATAATTGCTTGCCTTGACTGTCAGCTACTCACCAGTTTCTATTAAGCCTCCTTTTATTGGGCTAATAAAGTATGTATTATTAATAATCATGCTATCTGCATAGTGTTTTATACTTTTCTAAGAACTTCTTCATAGATGGAAAGGAGCATTAAAGTTATCTTATAGTCCAGCCACACATATGATTTTAAATTCTTTCTGCAGCACATGCTGAAGGCCACCCACTGCCTTCTACAATAACCTTCTCTACCTCCCTGATCTGGAGCCAGCCATTCTTTACTGCAAGGCCAACCAAGTTCTTTGTAAAGTAATTGCCTACTCACTGGATGCCCAGAATTCCTTTATTCTCATATTTATTTATTGAATTCTCTGATCCCATCTGTTTCATACCTTGCTCTTTACGTTTTTATTCCAACATCCTTGCCTATCTCTTGACACGTCATAACCCTATCCTTCCATTCCAACCCATTATTTAGCTATTCTTTTCCATCACCTGGATAGGGGAACCACAATATCCTTTGGTAGGACCCATTTGTTACAGTTACTCTGGTTGCTATAACAAACTGTCTCAAGGTATAGTACCTAAAAATATTATTACATGCTCATGGATTCTCTGGGTCAGGTATTTATACAGAGCATAACATAATTGGGTGATTTCTGCTCCATAATGTCTAGTGTGTCAACTGAAAAGTCTTGAAGGACGAGAAATGTAATCATCTTAAGTTTCATTTACTCACATGTGTAGTGGTTTATGCTGGCTATTGACTAAGAAGACTTAAAGCTAGGGAGACTTAGTAAGCAGTAGCTAGAATATCTACATGTGGTTTGTCTTCATCACAGTATGGTGACTGGGTTCCAAGGGCAAGAATACAAAAAGAGAGAGAGAGCCAAGAATAAGATGGATACTTTTTATGACATATTCTCAGAGGTCACATAGGATCATTTTCTCTAATGGTCAAGACAGTAACAAAGATCTGCGCACATTCAAGGGGGAGAATATAGACCCTCACCCCAACCCCTGGATGCAAGATTGGCAACATTGCATTGTACAAGAGGGATAGGGTACACAGGATGTTCCTCCAAAATGTATATACGTTTTGAATAATTATAAAGGCAGTGTTTATTAAAAACATTTCATTTAAAAAATATACAGACATTGTGAGAATACATTTTTTTGGATACCCTGTTTAATGGCATGGCTGTTTTTGAAAAATATAACCTGCCACATCTTCCTAGTGCACAAAGGCTCTCCTTCCATGCTGTGCCCCAAGGGAAGGACAACCTCATGGACATAGGTCTGTAATAGAGTCAATTTTTTTTTTTAAAAATTATATTTTATTGATTTTTTACAGAGAGGAAGGGAGAGAGATAGAGAGTTAGAAACAGCGATGAGAGAGAAACAACGATCAGCCACCTCCTGCACACCCTCCTCTGGGGATGTGCCCATAACCAAGGTACATGCCCTTGACCGGAATCGAACTAGGGACCCTTTAGTCCGCAGGCTGACGCTCTATCCACCGAGCCAAATCGGTTTCGACTAGAGTCAATATTTTTTTGGTCATAAATAAAATCTATATCTCTGGGACTCTTACACTTTTGCTTTAATTCTCTGTACTTGAGGTCACACAGAACCAGCCTATTACTTCCAGTGCATTTAAGGAATCTATTTAGTACTCTAGGAGTTTTGGGTCCTATAGACTAACCATTCAAAGTTTAGCGTTCATTTTCCATCTTGTATATTCTCTAAATGAGCTTTAGTTGTTTTCCTAACCTCTTTAAAGCACAGGGATTTTCAAATGAATACATACTCCAGATGTGATTCCTCCAATTAGATTAGAAAAGGATGAGCATTCCTTTTCATCTCATCTGGACTCACATTAATAAGCCCAATGCTTCTTTGGCTTTTATTTTAGGAAGTCACATAGTACTGTTGACTCATACCCAGCCTACAGTCAACTAAAACTCCCAAGTCAAGTCACATGCATTGCTACTAATTTCTGTTCCTTGTTCTAAGCTTGAGTTGGATTTCTTTTTAGGCCAAAGTTCAAAGTTTTTAATTTCTCTGTTAAACTTCATTTCATTAATTTATCCTATAATTCCAGCCTATTAAATATTTTTTTTGATATTGAGCATTATCTGGTATATGAGCTCTCCTTCCAAAGCTGCATATGGCCTAAAATTCTGTTATGCAATCAGGGCTCACATCCAAATCATTGATTAAAATGTTGAATAAACATATAAGTTTTCATTTGATGCATACATAAACCATCAGAAAATCAGGGAACATTATTCATGCTTTTGAAATGAGGAAATCAGGACTCAGTGAAGTCTAGGAATGTGTTCAAGGTCATTTTGCTGATAGTGTGACAAAGAAGGAACTTGAACCTAGGTTTTCTGCTCCTTTTGCATTCAGCCCTGGACACTGGCTAAGAAGGGGTTAGGGGAAGAACAAACAAAATGTAAGCCATGATTAAATATAATTAAAATAATAAAAATGATCTCTGACATTGACTTGTGGAAAAGATAACATGGAGCATTTCTTTCTTAATCTCCATTTTCTATCATTGTGCATTTTCCCTCTTGCAAATACCTTTATTTTTCAATCTCAATTTCAGAAAGACCTGTTTCCTGAATTAATCCCCTTGAACCACATCCCACATGCACACAAATATCCTACTTGAAGACACTAGAATGCAAAAATGGGAAGAACCTACTATGTCTGACAAGGTCAAGGTAAGTCAAGAATAAGGCTGAGGAGGTAGGGTGACCAAAACGACTGTGTTTGCCTGAGATGGTTCCACTTTCAGTACTAAAGGTGCCAGGAAATTCCCCATTCTGGGAAAATCAGATGGTTGGTCACTCTATAAGTAGGATGCTGCAGCCTTCTGTTCTCTAGTCTCCTCTTTAATGTAAACACAGATTCTTTGACACTCTCCTTCTACCGAGCAATGAGGTCTATATTCCCAACTCAGTGACTTTATAGAATACAGGGAAAGTGCCATTGTACCAGTTTCCAAGCTCAGGCCTTAAGACACTGGCAGCTTCCACTTCCCATCTCTTATGCATTATTTTGGAGCCCCAAGTCATCATGTAAGAAGCCCAGTTACTCTGAGACTGCCATCCTTGAGAGATCTCACATATAGACACTCCTGTTAACAGCCTCAGCTGCCTTGGATCCTCCAGACCACCCACATGTGTCAACTGAATACCACCTCTAAAAGGATGGGAGAATTACCCAGCCGACTCTTATTCAAATTTCTGGCCCACAAAATTATATAATTTGATAATTAAATGATCTCTTCCTTGAGCATTACATTTTGGGATAACTTGTTATGCAGTTAGAGATCTAGGGTGAATGCCAAACTTGATCTAAATAAACTATACCTAATCTTTTTACTCATTGTTATAAACGGTAACCATCTCCAAATAAATGTTCTGCATAAGGTCTATGCCAGCCTTGCCTAACCTCACAAGCCTCTTTTGAAATAGCAAAGTAAGATGAACTGAATGCTGGTTTTGCCTACCTATACATCCATTCTTCCTGCATCACCTCGCGTGTCATATTGGCTCACTTCCTTCCCTATGAGCTGGCTTGTCTAAGTGCTGTATGTTCCAAAGAATCCTTATTGATGAGATTTATATCTTTCATTCTCATCTTTGGCACTTGGTTGGCAATAACAGCCTGCACCCCTGTAGGCTACAGTCTCCACCAATTGAATTCTTCCTCAGCCTCACATTTCTCTAGAGCAGCAAGCACTTGGCTGCTCCTTCTCAATTTGGCTCCATGATTGAAAATCTGATTGAAGAAACTAGATTCCTGGAGGGCAAGGGCTGTGTTTTAAGTGTCCTTGGGTCCCAATAGCATCTCTTTAAATGGATGGATACATTCTCACAACCCTGGCAGAACCAGTTTGCTTTGCTTCTCCTTCTCTTGCCTAATCTTTTCATTTAAGCCCTTTAAGTGTCTTTTAATTCCTAGAAAGGATAGGTCTTAAGAAGGAGCAGAGTATACTTGTTGGCAGGGGATTTTAAAGTCAGAAAAGGGCAAAAGGATTCTGCATTATTTTGAGACTCCTTAGCCCTCAGTTCTCACTGAATAATTTGTGTCTGATTATTTTCCTGTTTGAAGTCTCTGACTCGTTGGTGGGTCTTGGACAATGGGAACAAGAAAGGTGACACATATGTCCATTTGTGATGCACTGGTGTAGCTGGAGGAAATGTCAGGGATAAGGATCACAGAGTCAGCTGGTGAGTGTCAGCTAAAATATTCCCTAAAGAGTCTCCAACTGTTGGAGCTGTAAGGAACCAATGAGAAAAAGGAGTAATAATATGGTGACATAGTTGGTGATGGAATTAGGAAAAGGACTCTAGCTTCCAATCTCTAGTCAAGTGCCCTTGACATGACTCTATCTATCTATCTATCTATCTATCTATCTATCTATCTATCTATCATCTATCTATCTATCTATCTATCTATCTATCTATCTATCTATCTATCATCCTAATATGCAAATAGACCATGTGGGGGAAAAACTGAACAACTGAACAACCAAACAACTGGTTGCTATGATGTGCGCTTACCATGGGGTGCACGCGTGGAACATGGCAGACATTGGCTACAGCAGGATGATGGAGCAGGTGAGCAGGGGCACCAGGCCAAGGAGTGGGGCGCTGGTCACTGTCATGGGGCGAGCCTGTTGTGGTTACTGAAAATTCTTTGCTCCTATGCCTCTGTGGTCCCACCCAGCACTCGCACCCCCTGCTGGCACCCAGTGCCTTCTCCAATTGCTCCACTGTTAGTGGGTGTGAGCAGTGGCTGCTGGCCCTGATTGCCTTGTGGTCTTCTCCACCTCCCTCTGTGCCTGAGGGGTAATCAGGGAAGCTGCTGCTGCTCCCAGCCGCTGCTTGCACCAACTGATGGTGCTGGCCTTGGCTGGTGCAGGCCCCAATTGATCCGTGCTGTCAGTGTGTGCGAGTGGGGCTGGCGCCATCAGCACATGGGAGTGGTGGCAGTGAGAGTGGGGCTGCAAGCAGAGAGGGTATGGGGGCTGGGGGAGGGAGCACAGCAGGAGGAGTGAGGGCTCGGAGGATAGGCTGAAACCTGCCCCACTGCAGCCTCTCAGCTCACAGTTCCTTTCAAGGTACACAAATTCGTGCCCTGGGCCCCTAGGTTATAATAAATGCAGATTTCCAGGTCAAGATAAGGGGACCACATACAATTGTCTCCCCATTTTCTCTCCAAATCCCATTGAAATTATGACACAGAAGTTCTAGAGGAAATAAACCCCAAACAGTATGGAGAGTGGGAGCAGGTTTATCATTCTATGCGAGTTATTAATGAATGTCTGGGTGGCAGACGGTGGAATGGGAACACACTGACAGGTAAACATATGGAGGAGCCCTCCACTGCTAGAATGAAGACTGCAGCTCAACCTGGAGCTTCTCTCCCTTAGGAGCCTGGGAATGCTGGAAGCCTGGCATCACCAGGTAGAGAGCCTTTGTGTGGGAGGTGGGACAGTAAACTGTGGAGGAACTGTTAGTCAGAAGACTGCCTGTGGCAAAGCTGTGCCCATTCCCTCCCCCACCACATGCATACATGCTCCTCTTCCCCACCCATGGAGCTGCAGGAGAGCTGGCAGCCTCGGGTTCATTGCTAGGCCAAACCTGGAGCATTGTCAGTTGCAGATGTCACAAGAGCTCCTTAGGGAGAGAGTGAGGCTTCCAAAGTGGAAGGCAAAGCCCTCTTGATTCTGACATTTTGAGGGGTTTCATAATAATGACCAGTTCCCAGCCTCACATCCTTGCTGTGTCCTCACGTAACCTTTTCTCTGAGTGCTCACATCTCTCTTATCTCTTCCTCTTCTTATAAGGACACCAGTCCTTTTGGATTATGACATCATTTAATTATCTTTTAATTATCTCTTTCAAAGCCCTGTCTCCCAACACAGTCACATCCATCCTAAATTACTGAGGGTTAAGGCATAGCATACGAATTTTGGGGAGACACAATACAGTTCATAACACCCACCTATATGAGAGTGCTTGAATAGACCATGAAATAGCCACACAAGATGTACCATGCAGCCGTAGAAGAAAAAATTCAGGGGAAATCTCTGAACTGATAAGGGGTAATGTTCAAGATTTATTCTTAATGATAAAAAGATGCAAAATACTCTGTTCTCCAGGAAAAATGTACATGCTTGTATATGTGTATATGTTGTGTAATTTTTGAGTAGTTCCTGAAAATTGACTGTTTGCAAATTGGGTTACTGACCACTTCTAGTAGCAGTCCTTCAACCATTAGATATTTTTTTCTTATTAATGAGTCAATTATTTAGCTTACTTTCTGTAGCTTACTTTCTGTAGCTTAACTGAGTGGGATCTGAGCTTTGATCTGGGGGGAGGTGGTCTTCTCAAAACTTAAATTCAAATTAACCAAAATTTTATTGATCTAATGATAGTTCTGATTAGTTGCCACTGTCACCAAATCTCATGTACCAATATATTTTAATGGACTTGGGGACTGAACTTGACAGATAATACTTTTAGGATTTAGAAATGCTTTAGGCTACAAGTAGCAGAACACTCAACTATAAGTTGCTTAAAGAAATAGAGATTTCTTTTTCTCTGTAGCAAATGCAGCAGATACCAGTGATGCAGGATAATGATAATGCAGAGAGGCTCTTTCTATTTTTTGTTTCTATCTCCTCATTCTTAGCAAGTTGATTTGGTTCCTCTTGATTGAAAGAAGCCTGCTGCAGTTCCAGGCATCACATATGTATATGCAACTCACAGAAAAGGCAGGTAGACCAGTGATAGCCTATTCTGTCCCTGTTTATCAGAAAAGCAAAAGACTTCCTATCTCCCCTACCTCTCCCACCCCGCTTTTCCCTTCACATCTTATTGCCTAGAACTAGTCACATTACAACTTCTAGCTGTAAAGTGTGGGTAGTAAGGAAACAGGATTGTCACGGTTGACTTATATCAATCAAGATTCATCACTTCTGGCCCAGCTGGCGTGGCTCAGTGGTTGAGCATTTACCTATGAACCAGGAGTTCACAGTTCATTTACTGGTCAGAGCACATGTCTGGGTTTTGGACTCAATCCCCAGTGTGGGGCCTATAGGAGGCAGCCAATTAATGATTATCTTTCATCATTGATATTTCTCTCTTTCTTTCTCTCCTTCTTCCTTCCTCTCTGAAAACAATAAAAAAAAATCTCCCTCTCTCTCTCTCTAATATAATTAGATTCCTGCAATAGGGCTTCCTGCTGCAGTTTTGCTGTCCTGCCAAGCTTCTCTCCCTTCTCCCCCACCCCACCTGCTTCTCTCTCATCTCCCATGCCCCGCCTGCTTCCCTTCCTTCTCCGCTGCCCAGCTTGCTTGCTTCTCTGCAGCTTCACTCCCTTCTGAAGGGCTTGGCTTCTTTCTACACTGTCTTTAGTCTTCTTTCTGGCCTGGATTTGCAAATTGATCGCCATCTTGGTTGGGTTAATTTGTCTACTCGCCCTGATTAGCTGATGGGCGTGGCTTGTGGATATAGTGAAGGTGTGGTCAGGCAAGTGAACCCTATAATGGTAGGGCCAAGAGTATGTGGGCAGGGCATTGTTGGCAGCTGCTATAGGTGTACTTTTTATAATTTTCAAATCCTATTGCTCATTGGAAATGGTAGTAGAACCATGAACAGCTACTAAAAGGAATGGAAAACCAGAACTTGAATAATCTGGAAACAGAATCATTGACCATTGGCTGTTACTTTGGGATCTTTAGAGTTTCATATGATCTCCACATTCTAGAAGTCCCTCAGGCCTTCATGCCTTTGTCTCTTGCTGTTCCCCATTAAGGCCTTTTCATCTCCCCAACTGCTGGACTTCTGCCTTTCGATGCCTATCTCAAACATCACATCTATTCCATAGTTTCCTACTCCCATCTTCCTTCCCTATCTCCAATTTCTTAAAGTTTGCTCAAAAGCAAAACCTGTGATAAGGACTTGGGCACAGACAGTTTATTGGTACAGGTCAAGGAGTGGAGAAAGGGAAATGGGGACGGGCAATGGCGCGTGCATCACTCAGTGGTTACTGCTATGGGCAGCTGGGGGTCCTGCTGCTGGGCCCTCTAAGGAACCATATAGAATGTGCCTTGGGAGTGGTTCACCATAAAATAGGAAACTGGATATTTATCTGCCAACTCTAGCCCTCATTCATTGAGGGTTGCTTGTGGGGTGTTAAATCCCCAGTACTTCCAAGCTGTTAAACACAGTGACCCGTACCAGTGGCCGGCAAACTCATTAGTCAACAGAGCCAAATATCAACAGTACAACGATTGAAATTTCTTTTGAGAGCCAAATTTTTTAAACTTAAACTTCTTCTAACTCCACTCCTTCAAAATAGACTCGCCCAGGCCATGATATTTTGTGGAAGAGTCACACTCAAGGGACCAAAGAGCTGCAGGTGGCTCGTGAGCCGCAGTTTGCCAACCACGAACCCATACTGTTGCCAAAGAAAACTTCCTCAGGCATAGAAGCAGAGAGACTCAGGGCTTGAGGAGAGAAGCTGTCACTTTACATAGACAGTGTCCATAAGTGGACCTTCAGATGGACTCAGAGTGGACCAATGGGATATGGGAGTGATGGGATGTACAGTGCATACTACTACACCTGACGTCTCCTAGTAAGTTCCTCCTTTACCAGTGCTCATGTGATACTTTAATTTCTTCATAATAGCCTTACGTGCTTCATATCTGTTTGTTTTGCCAGCAAATATTAAGCACACTTTGTTTCTGCCTTACATTCAAGCAACAACTCAAGAGGCAGATACTGTAATTGTTCCTATTTAATAATGAGAAAACTGATTCTCAGGGAGATTAACTAATTTTGTGTTTATGCACCTATCTCTGCTTCCAGACTGTGAGCACCTGAAAGCCACAGCCTTTGTGCTACTGCTCTCCGCATACACACATCCAGCTCACTGGCTACATATAGTAGGAATTCAATAAATGTCACTTGAATCAGATTATTCAGAAGATTCAAAATCACTATGGAAATTGGAAAGAAATGCATGGCATTGAACAATGTCATTTTGAAACCAGCTTTTCAATAACCAGCAAGGCCTTGGGCACAGCTGGAATGATCGGATTGTACAAACTGAGTCTGTCAGAAAATCACTAGGAAGAAAAATAAATCATGTTGCATGACCTCTCTATGCAAACCTGCTGCTTTCCCTTGTCTTGGGATTAGCCACGAGTTTTAGTAACTCTATTTACACCTGCATTTTTAAAATAATTGCAAACAGAATTAATCTTCAGTCTTACCCTTTGATGCAATGCCAAGGGACTATTTGGAACACAATTTATTCTCTGCCCAGCATATATTGGAAATAACCCAAAGTAGCTGTCAAGGCATAAACAACTCAGGGAAAAGCATTGCTGTGGTTTTACTGAACAGATGGTCTGATGACGTCGGTGTCTCCAGATTACCTGCAGCAAAAGCAGATGGAAAAATTAACATCACAGCCCAAGCCTGATGGCAGGTCAGGAGTCACGGAGAACGTCAGGGGAGAAAAGTCACATGGGATGCTTTCTTTGCTTTGTTTTCATGTTCTACTGGGAATCTTGCCCTCTTCACAAATTCCTCAAATGAAACATCAAGAATTATTTCAGCTGGTCCTACAAACAACCACCACCAAGGCAGGGCCAGAAGACATGGCATTCAGTAATGCCACTGTCACTAAAAAGTGAGATTGATTCTAAAAAGAGGTTATTAAATATGTAAAAATGTCATGTCAATGAAAAGAAACATCTCAGAGCTGTGATTGAATGTGATGTTTCTTTGAAAAAATCATCATACTGGCTGTGTACTTAGCCCTGGGCACATTGTAGTTTGTGGAATTTATATTCCATCTTGTTCCAAGAGGCTGCATCAGAATTAACATTTTTCACCCAGGGCTGACTGCATAGCCCTTTATCTCTGTCCATCTTGTTTCCTCATTTGGTATTGTGCTTTCACTGTTTCCTGCCTACTGGTGTCCCAGGCCTTTATTTCCTTTATGCATAGTTGTCAGCTGCGTGAGGAGATGCATTCCAGCATTAACCATGGACTGGCCAATCTGTGCTGGGCTACCTTGAATTCAAGATCTGAAATCTCAGAGTCAGAATCATAGGACTTCCTGTTTACAAGTGAAGAAGCAGACCTCTAGAGGCTCCACCCTTGTCTGAAGAGCAGAAGTGGCCGGACACAAAACAAGAACCCAGTGGTCTATTCATGAAACCACATGGCCTTCACAGCTCTTCAAACCCCAAGTGCTCCTAACTCACCTCCCTCAAGGGTTACAGATCTTGAGATATGATATATACTTCAAATTCAAAGGAACTCAGTATGGTCAGAAAAACAATTTTGAAATCTATTTTTTTTCTATAAAAATCCTGTTCAGTTTTTATGGCAGTAGAGCATCATGCAAGGATGTCTTGGTTTAAGTTCCAGGAAACAAACCCTGAAACAAGACTCTGAGTGCAAATTTTCTTGGGGGAGGGGATGTTGATCCCAGAAAGCAAAGATAGAGGAGAGAGAGAGGCAAGGAAGTGGGGGGAGGGGTGGGGTGGTAGGGGGGAAACTTGCCTCTGAATATCCCAATCAAGAAGTGAGGGACTTGTGGTATGTATCCTCCAACTCCCAGCATCATTACATAAGAGCTGCTTCTAGGGCTACTGACTGCCCTATATGTACTTCTGCAACCTCTGACCTGCCCCATGGGGCAAGAGAAAGCCCTCAAGTGAAGAGTGACTGATTAATGTAGTGGAATGATTGGAACAATGGGTGTGGTGGGGATATGGGCATGGCATAGCAGCATTTGCTCCAGTCTGATTTGGGTTCAAGTCTGTATCTGTTGACTTCTGGTTGACCTCAGACAAGTTCCTTCCCTTCTCTTATCCCCAGTTTCTTCATCTATTCAATGGAGGATAATACATGTGAAATGCTTGCACAATGCTTGGTATAGAGAAGGCCCTTAGTATGCAACATTGCTGTCATCGCTGCCATTTTTCATTCCTGTGTCACATGTCTAGAGAGAAATAGAACCTAGAATCACATTGTGTAAGTGCAGGTAGGGACCTTCGCTAGCACAGAGTTCAACGTCCTGGTTTCATAGAAGAGGAAATTGGAAGATGAGGAAAGTGTCTGTCTCTAAAGGAAAAAATCTCTATTGACAGTGGCAGAGCTAGACCTGCACACTGACCTACCTGGCTCCATGTGCAGTGCTCTTTTCACCACCCTGGACCGACTCCTTCAGAGTTATTCGTAGACTGTAGATCGAGAAGTTGTGAGTCCTCATCACATCCCTGGATGGCAAACAGGTTTTCTCTCATGACTTTGATAAGCTGGCAGTGGCTGCCGGTGTGGCTGTGTTGAGAGGGATTCGTTCTGCTGACGAGGGGCATCAGGCCAATAGCTGTGATTGTTATCACTGCCCACCATTGACCCGCTGATCCTGTTGGCACTGAAGTGACTAAGTTGACTGCTGGACTTGGGAGTTGACACCAAGGGAATGAGATAGCTATTTTGTTTGTTTTTTCACAACAATGATGCATATTCACTGTAAAAAAATCCTAAAGATATAAATAAGAAACTAAAAATTACCTCTAAGGAATAGCATAGAAGAGAATAGACCTTAGTTTTCAAACTCAGAATTAGATGAGCTGGGAGTGAGTGAAAAGGAGGCTGAAAACAGAAATTAATCGAGGGTCTGGAAAAGGAGTCATTGATTTCCCTACATCTGGATGCCGAAATCGCAAGCAGTCAGGCATTTAATCCCAAGACAAAAAAAAAGTCATATTTCCCCAAGTTACAGTCAATGCAAAAACCTCAACAGAGTTTTCATAGAATTAGCAAGCTGGTCCTAAAATTCATCTGGCAGAGTAATGGGCCACAGGTAGTAAAGACATTCATGAAGAAGGAGGATACAAAGGGGAGACTTACCTTACAGATAACAGAATTCCTTTTGAGGCGTTTATAATGAAGACAGTGTGGTACTGGCACTGCAGTGAATATGATGTGAATGATGGAATATAAGGCAGAGCTTCCAAACAGACCCATGTGCACATGGAACTTTGATGTGTGATAGGAGCAGCTTGGCAGTGGGGGAAGGAAGGACTCTATAATGAGTGGAGCTAAAAATATGCTCATCCATATGGATAAAAATGAAACTGGACTCCTACCTCACACCATATGCCAAAGCAACTCCAGATGAATTACAAAGCCTTTAATTAGGAAAGCAAAACTTCCAACTCATTAGAACATATAGGTTAATATTTTTCTGACCTCCAGGGCAGACAAGGATTTCTTAAACAAGACACAAAAAGTGCAGCTCTGAGAGACTCTCACCCAGGTCAACGGGGAATCCCAGCACAGTGTCCCAACTCTGGTGCCTCCATGCTCACTCACTGCCTGGAGGTACCCTGAGGAGAGCATGGCCTCTGAGAACACTGTGGGGGATACCAAGCTTGTGGCAGGGGGAGGCTGTTCCTAATTCCTCTCATCTCTGAACTTCTCTCCATAGGGTGATCTGGTGGCATGTTCCCGTGGCTGCCACATGCCAGGATGGAGATAACCTGGTTTCATCTGAGCTCTGGTAACTGTCCTGAGTATACCACTCTATTGACCAAAATACCTGGTTATACAAATGCACCAGGGAGATTTTCACTGTAAACTACAGAGCCTTCTAGAAAATGAGTTTATTCAAGAAGAATTAGGTGGCTCACACAACCTCTAGGAAGGCTAAAGAATCTAACGTAGGGGGCGTGCAGCATAAATGGTTTCTAAAGGTCCTCTCAGCTGTGTAAACCCCCCCCCCCCCCCCCCGGGCTCAGATACTGCAGGCCATACTGCTGATTTCTGGAACGGCCACCCCTGCAGGCTCTGGCAGCTGGAGCTCTCTGGCTCTACCAAAAAGGCTTCTACCTTCCTTTTATCATCAGCTTTCAACTTACAGTTTGCGACAGGAGCCTCTGATTGGTGAAGCCCGAGTCACAGGCCTCGCCTTGCTTGAAGGGAGGCCTGGGAAAGCAATTTCTGCCTTCTTGGCTCCTCATCACTCCCTTTTTATTTCTAAAGCCTTTTTTTTTTTTTTCCAGATTAAAATCCTAAATTTATAGATGGTTTTTTAAATAATTAAAAAACATTTTATGCTGGTTACTCTCCATACTAGCAAAGCCACATGACTCCATAAGTAAAAACCTCCAAAGTCCTAAGTTTGGATTATTCCAGGGAAAATAGATGGCTCCCATCATGGTACAGGGGTTCTTGTTAGGTTTTTTTTTTCTTCTTGGATTAATGGCTCTATAATTTGTCCCTAGATTTGAGTGCCTACCTTACTTTGGGGCATAAGCTCTTTGTTCATGGAGTTACAGCATGATTCTCCAGCAGACACTGGCTACATGATAAAGTTATCCGTACTCCATGCAATGACTGGAAGATTAATGAAGTGAACATGGAGGACTGAGGAAGTTCAGGCTAAGAAAAGATACAGGAGGCAAGTTGAAGGGATGTTGTGGCAGATTGTGGTATGAGCACAAAGTTATCCCATTCTGGTGATCAAGGCCTTTGTAATGTGACTTGGCTGCTCCTCTATCCACAGGTGGAGTCTACACCCTCTTAAAACTGGGCTGGCCCTGTGACTTGCTTAGTAGTGGAATGTAGTAGAAGTGATGTGCCAACTCCAGAGCATAGACCCCAGGAGGCCTTGCAGGTCCTGCCTTGTGCATTTGGAGCTCTGTCCTGTGACCACGTTGTCATGAAGAAGCCCAGATGAAAGCCACATGGAGAGGGAGGCCAGCAGTCTAGCTGTTCCCACTGGGTCTAGTCCCTAGCTGACCTACATGAATGAGCCCAGGTAAGATGAGCAGAAGAACCACCAACTCAATCCCCAGAATCATTAAAAAAAAGTACATTCTCATTGTTTTGAGCCACTATGTTTTGGAGTAGGTTTCTATGCTGCAATAGACAGTGCAAGGTATAATCAAGGTACTTGATTATAGAGGAGCAAGTTAACAACTATTCAATATTTGGTGAGTTTATTTTTCTAACATATAGAGGGTATCTACTATATGCCAGACACCTTAGATAATTCATCTAATCTTCCTAACAGCTTCATGAGATAGGCACTACTATATAGTTGGGGAAGCCAAGGAACAGAGAAGTGATGTAACTTGGCCAAGGTGACATGATTGGCAAGTGGCAGGTTTGAGCCTTGACTTTGTGTCTGTCTGATTCCAAAGTCCTTGCTCATGACCACACTCCTGCACTGCCATGGGCACTTGTAATGAACCAACCTGAGATAAAAAAGGATGAATAGAGATAGGGAAATAACACAAGCTTTATAACTCTTACTTTCTGTGTTTATTTCCCATCTAAAGATTACTTTCTTCAAGAAGGGAAGAATGAGTTTTAAGATGATGATCTGCATTCTTATTCAGGCTTCTGTTTCAATAGTTCCTTCCTTGAATTGTTATTATTATGTAAAAGATGGATGTTCTGAAACTGACTCGGTATAAGGAATATAAGAAGAGGGGAATTCAAACGCACTATGAAAAATAAGCAGACTTGCACTTACTCATAGTTCCTACCGAGGCAGAATGCCTTCTAAAGCAATCACTGACATTCATTTATTCCACACAAATTACTAAATGCCAGGCATTGTGCTAAGTGTCGGGAAGACAAATGTGATGTTTCTAACCTTAAATGTTGTGTAGTCTAGTTAGAACAGAAAATTAAACAAAAGCCCAACACATGAATTTGCTAATTATCTTTACAAAATTAAAGAAACACATATCACTGATCTAAAGAAAAAAATTTGCTTTGAGGTGATTGTGTAATTAAAGTGATACAGTTGCAAAGATTAAGTTGTTCTCATCAGTCTCCTGTATGACCACGTTTACTTCATTTCCAACAAATGTTAACTACTCTCTCTAATTTATAATCCAGAACTTGGTAGGAATTTACTTCTTCATGAAACCATAAAGAAGATTCAAATTATAGATGACTCTAGAAGAAAATAATTCAGAAAATCTTGTATGGCAATAAATTTTCCTCTTTTTTTTTTTTTTTGTCTCTTGGGTTGCATATAAACACTCTAGCTTACAACTATATTCATATCTGATGACTATCAGTTTTTAAATGAGAACCATACTAGAAAATTGGCTTCAGAAGAGTGTTCTATAGTAATGGGCAGGGAATGTTCTTCTAGCTTCTGCTGAGCAGACTTGCATATGCTTCTTGCCTTCTCTATGCCCCAGTTTCCTTATCTGTCAAGTAAGGCCATATGTGAGATAGTATCTGGAATCTTCTCCCAGATGTAAAATTGTGTGGTACTTTAAAAGACTTTTGTTGGTTATTGGCTGTTTTTCTCTAGCTACTATGACATTTTCTTCAGGATTCCTAGCATAAACTTGATTTCACTTTCTATGTTGATTTTCACCTGGAATTTGAAAAGCTTTTTAAAGCTGAATTGCCTATATGTTTTTAAGAATAAGGAATATAGAGTTTGTTTGTTTGTTTTTGGTGTGTGTGTGTGTGTGTGTGTGTGTGTGTGTGTTGTATTATTTTATTGTGTTATAATTCTTTGAAGGTACAAGAAAAGATGGGCACAGTTCACCACAATGAGATTGATGTTTTTTAGAATTAGGGAATTTTGAAAAACGTCATGTGCTAGGCTTACATAACCCACCCAGCAAGAGAATACTGGGCTATCCCATATGCACCTGGGCAAAGGAGTAATTAATAAGCTGGGAGTTCAGATATCTGTGTTCTAGTCCTGATTCTGCATCCAGCTAGTTGTCTGATGAGGAACTGTTTCTTCTGTCAGAACCTCCGTTTCTTCATCTGTAAAATGAGCTGCAGTAGAAGATCATGTTTGCCTACTATGTCTGAAACCTATTTAGATATTTAACACTGTTTTTGGAAGTTATATAAACTTAGTTCAAAACAGCACAATTAATCCTGGCCAGTAAGGCTCAGGAGATAGCGCATCAATTTCTGGTCAAGGGCACATACCTAGATTATAGGTTTGGTCCCAGCCCGTCAGGGCATGGTCGGGGAGGCAACCAATCAATGTTTCTTTCTCACATTAATGTTTCTCTCTCTTTCCCCCTCTCCCTTTCACTCTCTCTAAAAGTCAATGGATTATCCTCAGGTGAGGATTAATAACAAAAACAAAAATAGCACAATTAGACCTCAAATGATTTCTGCATGTAACATGCACATGTTAATTACACTTGAGTAGTTAAAAGACAAGTTACTTACCCAGGAATCATTACAATGAGTGCCTTGCCTGTAGGACCTCAGTGGTATCCCTGCAGTTGTCAATCATTCTCCATGCTACCCTAACTGAACACTAGTCTTGTCCCCTTTCACATTTGTAGCTGCAGGAGCTACAAATCACCCCAGAAAACAACTCTTCTATTATTTCAAGCAGCAGGGGAGCTGAGATTGCCTGGATGGTTCCTCCAGGAGTGGACTTTGTATAGTTTTGACCCTTATACATTTTGCATTGTGCTGATGGTCTGAGACATGTGGAACAGGTACTCTAAGGCAGGGTCTTCCACTATTGACATTTTGGCCAGGATGATTCATGGGGAACTTTCTTATGCATCTTAGGATATTTAGCAGCATTCCTGGCCTCTACCCATTACTTGCCAGTAGTTTCCTCTCCCCCAGCTGTGAAAAACAAAATATATCCAGATTTTGCCAAATGCCCTCTGGGAGCAAAATTAGCTAGTGCCTTTGGATGTATGGACTTCCACATGGTCAAACACAATCCTTGAAAATTGAGTGCAAATGATGCGTTGTAATAGTCTTGTTATTATTTAACAGGAAGGGAGTATAGAGAAGATTAGATCATATAGGCATGCCATTTATATAGCTTTTCCCGGAAGATGCAGTTAACACTCTCCAAATCTGTTCCTAGTGCTGAGGGTTGGGAGAAGGAACTGTTATTGGGCAGTTTGGACACATGCCCAATAAGGTGTGAGTGATGTGGGAAGCAGCTTGATTGTCAGTCACACTTAGGAACAGGTAAAGGGCCAAAATAGATGTGGCCATTGCAAGGGCACAAAGTCTAAATATTTAAATTTCTGAACAAAAGAATGTGCTCTCTTGGCTCATGGTCCTCTAGCTCTCTTGGGACTCCTATTGCAGGGGGTGCATTCCCCTGCATTCACTCATGTGGCACACGGCCATGTGGACTCCAGACAATGGGCTAATGGACTTTAATTAACTGATGCTGAATTGGGCTCAGCTAGAACAGAAACTCTGGACACTGGCCTTGCTTTTGGCTTTACTGGAACCCAAACTGCACCTTTTCCATGGCTGGTTTAAGAGACGCAGGATTTGGAACCCCAAGAATGTAACTCCATACAAATAGTCTTTTACAACATCTCATTCTCCCATGGGGGTTCTGAAAATGCTTATTTCAGTAGTACCCCAAGAAACCCACTCTCACTCATGTCTGGAAAATCTGGCCCACTGCTTTCTCTGGTAACATGAGTAGTTGCTTTGGGAGGCTATCTTGGGAAGGATTAGGAGGGATTGGGAAGGGAGTCAGGGAAGGAAGGATAACAATAAAGGGTGTGTTAATGAGCTAGTTACTGTTGTGAGAGGCGAGAGTTTAGCTTTACTAGGGCCTTTGGGACTGTGCAGAACACACCTAAAAGTTGCCCCATTGAAGAGCATGGAAGCTGAGGGGTTACC
The DNA here is from genome assembly GCF_964339955.1 of Pipistrellus hanaki. Classification (NCBI taxonomy): domain Eukaryota; kingdom Metazoa; phylum Chordata; class Mammalia; order Chiroptera; family Vespertilionidae; genus Pipistrellus; species Pipistrellus hanaki. The sequence goes on from NC_140515.1 coordinate 39,051,345, forward strand.
CTACATCAAACCAGTATGTCAACCTGTCCTGATTCACCCCATCTCCAGACTTCTTTCGTTGACTCAGATCTTTTTGCCTCTTGATGGAAATGCATTTTTAAAAATGCCTGATTAATAAAAGTATTTGTTTTGAACTATCCTTTCATTTGGTTGTTCAGATTGTCTACTGTAGGTAGGCAAGAAAATTGTCACATTTCTCCCCAGCACTAACATTCAAGGACTCTACCTGGTGATTTGATGCCAACCCTGAGGGAGCTGATGAATAAATAGAAAGAGCACAGCCTGATCCAGAGGCATGAGGTGGGTGGAGAGGCACTCATCCTTTATCTTGCAAATTGAATACGGAAATAATTGCAGGAGAACAGGTATGACTTCCCACGTTTTTAATTTTCACTAAAGGCGCTTTGTAACCATGACTTCACTTCTGAATTGGCTTTGCATTGATTCTTCTGACAGCCTTAAAAGATACCATCAAGACTTTGTCACATACCCTGAACAATTTAGACAGAACCTAGGTGACAATAGAATGAACTTTAGCTGGAATGTGGTGGGTGTAGAGGGATGAATCCCCAGAAAATTAAGTCTGTGTGCCAATTCCATCTCCCTGCATCTCCTTCTCTCAGAACCTGCTTTAAACCTATTATTGAACCACTTATCAGTTTGGAGTATAAGGAAGGCATGTTGGGAAAATCAGATGTTAGTATATAAAAGAGATGTAGCTGCCAGGTATCTCAGCAAATGATAAACTGGCGAATCTCTGTTTTCTTTTTAATGGCACTTGTTTTCTTAACATTAAATCTGTTTAAGATAATCCCTTGTGAATCATAAGATTGTATTGCTTTTTGACAATGAAAGCTTTGATATACAACCACAGGCTTGGCCATTGAAAGGCTCAAGTCGGTGATGCACAGGCAGGCTAAATAGCTCTCTCAGATGGTGAATAAAGAAAAACTGAATTTATTTGAAGAAAATGGGATGGTGAATGGGGATATACAAAGGGAAGGGATACACAGCACTGTGCCAAAGGGTATTAGGTCCCTGAGGGAAGCAGTATATTTAGGACAGTCGGATAAGGAAGGATGTAGAAAAAAGCAACAGGAGAGCCTAGGTTGGGCTGCTTTCGCTCACTGAGAAGTTGAATAAAAGGGAGCCTTAGAAACAGGTTCAGGAGGTTAGCCTGGGACTAGCTCCCACTGCCCATTGCTCCCCTGGTTTCAAGTACCATGGGGTCCCTTAGAGGAAAGAAGGGGGAAGGCATTGGTGCTAGCATGCTCCTCAGGGGGAGAGCATAGGCTGGGTTCTTTGTCCTGAGCATATGGATCTCTTTCTTGCAGGTGGAAGTCTTAGGGGAGATCTCAGGGGGAAGGTCTTATTAGAATATTCATCAGATGTGCGCTTTCAGGGTTGTGGTCTGGTGGGTGGAAGGGCTGGAGCTCATTAGTCAATGTGGCTGGTCCTGAGGCAGCCACACAGTGTCACGTGCCTGGGTTTGCTGCTTTTCTGGGCTTGGAGCTGAAATACAACTGAGGCCTAGATGTTATCTTTAGGGAGGAAATGGTCAGGGGTTCTAAACTGCCTGACCAGCGATATGAAAGATTGGGGGCTAAAATGCATGATCAGTGATATGCTAGGGGAGCACAGGTTACCCTGGAGGTGAGGTTCTTATTTTGCCAGTTTTGCTCCTTGCTGGACATCTGGGGTGTTCTGCCCTGGTAAGTTTCTGTACCTGGTCTATCATCCTTGCTCTGCTCATGTCTGTCTAACAGCCATTGTTCTTGATTTTCCTGCAAGGAGTTCAAAGCACTTTCACTTAAGCAGTTAGCTTTGTATAACACAGGGAAAAGTGAAGAGAGAGAATGGACACATAGGAGTCTGTATTTGACCAATGGAGATACCGTATTTTTCGGACCATAAGACGCACTTTTTTCCCCCCAGAAGTGGGGGGGGGGGGGGGGGAAGTCCCTGCGTCTTATGGTCCAAATATAGCCTACACATATACTGTAAAAAAAAAGTTTTTTTACTTGCCCGGCTCTGTGTGGTCTCTGTGTGCTTGCCCGGCTCTAAAATGGTTCTAAATGCTGCTGTTTACTTTACAGGGTTGATTACATGTGTTTATGACTGTGATGTTGGGTTTTAATGCACATAAAATATTTTAGGACACTATTTGTTTCAGAATCTTTTTTTCTTCATTTCCCTTCTCTAAAAACTGGTGCGTCTTATGGTCCAGTGCGTCTTATGGTCCGAAAAATACGGTATTAAAGTGCAGAAGAGAAGTGGGTTGGCTAAAGTCTGAGCACTATGACGGGCATGTCCCAAATCTTAGGGCTGTATATATTCCTGGGGCCTGGATCATGGCCTTGGTGGGATTTTCTCCTTAGGAAACCTGTACATAGGAAAAAATATGTCCAAAATCTGAACCGAAAGCTCACCTAGTAGTTTAAAAAATGAGCCCCTCGACTAGCTTCTAGGTTGGTGGCATGATTCATATCCTGACCAGAACAAAGAGCAGAGATTTAACACCAACCAGCTGAGGCTTTTTTTTTTTTTTTTTTTTTAAATATTAAGAAACAAAAAAGTAATCATCCCTTTTCCTGCCAAGCAGGGGAGTGCACAAACCAGCCCAGCCCACCTTACTTGAAAACCCATGATCTGCTTTTCAAAGGGAAGATGAAAGCTCTAGGAATAGACAATGGTTTTGAAACACTGGCTGACTTTTGAATATTCATGACTATTCTGATGCAAATGAACATTTCAAACTGAGCCTTTTTTTTTTTTTTTTTTGTAGAAGTGCTGTTTGAAATGTATAGGCTTGTGAAATTGCTTTTCTAATGCTGCAGATTCACTAGCACAACTTCCTTTGCTTATTTATAATTCTAGAAGTTTCCCAGGTGTCAGCCTTGGGCTGGAGTTTCAGTTGGTTTCTTTTAACCCCAAACTAGGGCTATGGTTTAGCCTAACGCCCTAAGAAAGCCTGGCTTTGTTTAATTGGAACCAGGTCTGATAGGCCCTTCTTGTTCTGCCAGCAGCCCAAGAGGCTTCCTTATCACACATCAGATTGTCTTTCCTTTGAGGTAACCTCAAACCAAAGCTCACTGTTCCCTGAAGAACAAAGAGGGAGTGAGAACGTTGTGTCCGAGCTTGGGAGTGCTCAGATGGTCAGGAAGTCAGGACACTTGTTTGGGTTTTGCTGACTTTGTACCAGAAGGGTCTCACTGTGGTAGGCCTTGGGTATGGCATGTGGCTTTGCCAGGTCAAAGGACTTTGAAGAAGACACATAGACCCCACCGGCTGAAGGAGACTTAGGGACCTCCAAAGCACAGTGAGTGTTCAGTTCCCCTTTGTGGGAGCTATGAGACCTCTTTCCCTCTTCAGGCTGGTACAGAAACTGTGGCTGCTGGTCAGGCCCAGGAGGAAGACGGGGCATGGGTGAGGTGGTTATTTTGGAAAGAAGAAATGGTACATTGTGGAGTCAAGGTCAGTTTATGAAGAGAGTCAGTTACGGAGCTCTGTCCAAGGCCAATGAAGAGTGATGCCATGGAGTTTCCTATGTTTCCCAGTAGGTGTAGTGAGCCTCTGTTTCAGACAGGGCAGGGAAGCCCTCAATCTGGGCCAATAGGATTCCCTTGGTGGAGAGGATGCTCTCTCCTCTGGATGTGAATCCATCTGGGCTCTGTGCCCCATCCCCATCACCCCTATTGAAAGGTCATGAGTATGGCCTCTGACTTCATTTCTTAAATAATCCTTGGAAGTATACTTCTCTCTTCCCAGTCTTCTCTTCTCCGATCCGGCCCTCCATCCACAAATACTCCACAGGCCACTCTCTCCCTGTGATTCATGCTTATTCCGTAGGTACTGTACTTACTATGTGCCTGGCCTTTGGCTCAGAACATGAGGTGAATCCAAATTGGTCTCTATCTGTTCAGTGCTTCTGGTCTATGGATCCAAACTTATTTCCTACTCCCAACCTGTCTCTCTGTCCCATGATTATTCTCACCACTATATCTTTCTTTCCCTGGAGTGTTTTCTTTACCTATCATGCCCTCTCCTCCCAGTGCCAATATTGTAAAACTAACTCAGCTTCTGAGGCATGCAAAAGTTTCCTTTGCTATTCAGCATCCCTAGTTGTCCTTTTCCTCCCAATTTCTATAACATATTTGTCTGTATAAAATGGCTCTTCTTAGCCTAGTGACTATTTTGGGTAAGTAAAATAGTCGTCTTTGAGAGCTCAAGTCATATTTTACCCTTATACTGAATCGCTTCTTAACCTTTTACCTGGACCCCAGAATTCAGCACAAAACAGCACATAGCCCAATAAATATTATTGGTTATTAGTCAGAATGGCTCTTGTGAGAACAATGTACTGATCCTGGTGGCCCTCTATCCCCAGGAAGAGTCGGAGATGGGTAAGATGGTGGGTGGGTGAAAAGCCTGTCTATACTAAGTTTATGGTCAAGTAGAGAAGCTCTATCCCTGAAGTATACCCTGAATATGATATAAACGAAGATATCAGTAATTCATAACTAAAAGATAGAAAACATATTTATATAGAGCAGGGGTCCTCAAACTTTTTAAAGTGGGGGCCAGATCACGGTCCCTCAGAGAGCTGGAGGGCCGGACTATATGAACTACTAATTCCTACTGTAACACCTCGGCTGCGCTTACTGCCCAAAAAACCTGGCCGGCCGGATCAGATTCCTCTGCGGGCCGCATGAGGCCCGCGGGCCCTAGTTTGAAGACCCCTGATATAGAGAGTAGATCTCATTCATTTGCTTCCAGATCAAGGAAAGTTTCTTCTCAACAACAAAAAAGTTGTAAGGGTCATGAAATGTGACCTTCAAGTGACCTTTGGCAAATAACCTCTTGAGTTTCCTTTTCCTTTTCTATAAAATAGAAATGATATCACCTACCAAATAGGGTTGTTGAGATAATGCAAACAAACCATTTAGCCCAGAAACAAGAAAAGTACAGATATTCAATTAATAATTGCCATCATACATATTGTCATTGTTTTTGTCTGATTAAAACTAGATTTCCCAAAATTGTTCGGTGATACATAAGATAATTTAGCATGGTACATTGACTTTTAAAACATTTTAAATTGTGCTAGGAAAAATAATAATCACATTTATGATTTTATTGATAGAATTTCTATTTTAGTTGTTTATAGCTGCATAACAAGTTATCCCTAAACCCAGTGGCTTTAAACAACAATGATTTATTTATTTAATTATCTATCTTTTAAAAATTTTTTGATTTTTTTACAGAGAGGAAGAGAGAGGGATAGAGAGTTAGAACATCGATGAGAGAGAAATATTGATCAGCTGCCTCTTGCACACCCTCCACTGGGGATGTGCCCGCAACCAAGGTACATGTCCTTGATCAAAATCAAAACTGGGACCCTTCAGTCCGCAGGCCGATGCTCTATCCACTGAGTCAAACTGGCTAGGGCTATTTATCTATCTTTTGATTGTGGTCTGGGCTGGGCTCATCAGGTCAGTTTGCTTTTCTTCACTCTCATGTCTGACCCTGAGCAAGGATGGCTGAAACAGCTGTGAATAGCTGGGAATCTCTCTCACATTCTAGGTAATCTCTTCCACCAGGTAGCTGGGCTTCTTCACTTGGTGGCTCAGGTCTCTGAGAGTAAGCTTTCCAGGAGGACAGGTCCCATTATGCAAGTGCTTATCAAGTCTCTGCTTACATTATACTTGCTAATGTCCCATTGGCCAAAGCAAGTCCTATGGCCAGGCCTACTGTCAATGTGGGAGGCACTGCACAAGGGCAGTGAATATTGGGAGGTGTGGTTCATTGGGGGCCATCAGTGCAGCAATCTTCCACAGTCATAGTTTACTGGTGAATCATCTAGCTGAGACCTGGAGCAGTCTGGCAGCAGAATCCATGACAAAACCACCAGGCAAATCGCTTCAGACAGCATGTTTCAATTATTTATTTCCAAATACAATGACTAAAGCAACAAACATTTTATTATTTTCATTGATTTTGTGGCCATGTATTCAGATAGGTCACAGGAAGGATTGCTTATCTGTATTTTACCATGTCTAGGGTCTTGTAGGAGCTTGAAAACAAGCTCCTCAGTTTTCCCCTACCTGACTCTCATGTGACTAACTTCCAGGCTCCTTCACAGTGTGGTGGTCTTAGTGTAGTCATATATCTTACATAGTTGCTGGCTTTTCTTCAGAGAGCAGGGTAGAAGCTGCTGTGCCTCTTACAGGCCACCCTCAGAACTGTCACCATTTCACCCTGCCATGCCACACTGTATGGGCCAAAGAAAGTCACAAGGCCAGTCTAGATTAGAGAAAAGGAATAATAGTCTCTCAGTGTGGCCACCAGCAACTCTTTTCCTCCATAAATGTACAGGGAGGGAAGAAATTAATGGTGGTCATATTTGGAGGCTTTCTGCTGCATTATGCTTATGGACCAGAATACTTATCACTAATTTAAGGTTTTGTTGTTCTTAGTTTTTCTAATAGCCTATTTTTAGAGCAATTTTATATTCATAGCAAAATTGAGAGGAAGGTAGAGAGATTTTCCAAATAACTCTTGCCCCAAGCATATAGCCTCCCCCAATATCATTATATCTCAGAAGAGGGGTACATTTGTTACACTCGATAAAACTACATTCATATGAAAAAAATCACCCAAAGTTCATAGTTTACCTTAGGGTCATTGTTGTACATTCTATGGGTTGGACAAATGAATAATGACATGTATCCATCATGATAGTATCACTGGATTTTCACTGCCCTATAGTTCCTCTGTATTCTGCTTGTTTATCCCTTTCTCCCCCAACCACTGGCAATCACTGATCTTTTTACTGTCTTGATAGTTTTGTCTTTTACAAAATGTCACATCGTTGGAATTAAACAGTATGCAGCCTTTTCAGACTGGCTTTTGTCACTTAGTAATATCCATTTAAGTTTGATCCATATCTTTTCATGGCTTAATAGCTCATTTCTTTTAGCAGTGAATAATATCTCATTGTCTGGATGCACCCAGTTTATTTGTCCCTTCACCTACTGAAGGACATCTCCATTGCTTCCAAGTTTAGACAATTCTGAATAGAGCTGTTATAACATCTGTGTGCAGGCTTTTGTGAAGACGTAAGTTTTCAACTTCATGGGATAAATCCTGAGGAGCACAATTGCTGGATGCAAGATCAAATTTTAAATGTAGTCAATCTGGAGAAAAACATTAAACAAATAATATTAGAGCCATATGAAATTTCTTATTTTGTAGTGCATGCCCAGTTATTGGCAACTCCATATGGTTCTACCTAATAGTACAGTGGTCCTAGAATATGGCAGTGTTTTCCATGGTGATATGCAAAAAAGTTTGGGAAATATCTTTCAATTGAAGTATTGTATTTTCTGGTGACTTTCATGTCTTTGTTTGACCAAAACATGGAAGATGCTGATTTGGACAGTTTGTTTTGTTGGTAGTGGTGGTTGTGGTTTGGAAAAAACCTGATATGAGCTACAATAAGTCAGGTGCCTATTGCACATACTTATTTATCAAAATGTCCTTGACCCAAGGGGTTGCAAATTTTCCATGTTTGCTGCAAATCAGACAACTGAGACAGCTGGCAGCCATCTTTCGGGGAAGATTTTTTTGATCCCCAGTAGCAAAAGTATTTTCTACATTATTAGGTATATTGACAGACACCATATCAGTTTGGTGAGGCATTAAAACCATTTTCTGGCAGGATTTGGCACAAAAAAATTGGAAAATGAATCATTGGAACATTTGGCTATATGAAATATACATCTGAGGAAATTGTTCTTTAAAACAAACTGTCCAACAGTTAAAGAGATGTTTTTTTGTCTTAGGCTGGATTCTGACTATGAATCAGAACTTCCAAGATGCTGAAGGTCTGATTTAGATACTTTACCGAATTTTATTTGTATTTAGTCTCTGCCAAAATAAAAAGAATTTCCCATCACCACTCTGGCTGTTTTTCAACCTGGCAGTCCACTGTAGCGGAAAGATTGTAACCAAATTGGGTAATGTTGCCCTGTGGATCTCCAATATAAATATTTCAATGTTGTCTAAAGGTTTGGAATTGGGAAAATAATTTTAGGGTTACTTTCTTTCATCTCAACTTTTTCTGAGTGAAATTTGTAGAAAATTTTTGTTCGAAAATAGTATCCAAAATGTTTAAATGTTCCAAATGAAGTCAGCACCAAATCCAAAAAGCAAACAAAACAAAAAACCCCAAACCATTTTCCAATAGGATATCCTGATCGCTTCAAAAGGTCTAGATAGATCCATGATGGCTTAAGTCACATGCCTCCCTTAAATTCCAATAAATGTACTTGCCTCACATTCTCAGTAGCTTCTGAAGTTATTCTGGCTGCTCAACCCTGACAGTCAAATAAAAACTTCATGACATGAGAGGTTTCATTATGTGTGTTGAACGTATTTTCTTCAGCTAATCAGTGAACAGCAGACCAGAAGGTATTCAGAGGCCCAGAACAATAACCTCAAAGCTAATTCAATGCCTCACAGGTCAAGGCTTATGATCACGGCTCTAGCCTTTGTCAGAGAAACATGCATAGCGCTTCTATGAGCATCTTTTCTACATGGGCAATCACACCTTTAAATAAGTGGACACTGATTTCTTCTGCTCCCATTTGTGATTACCTTACTAGGTTATTTCTCTGGGGATAATGCAGAACCAGTGTTCCCCTTGCCTGACAGCAACTCGAACATCCTTCTTTTCTCCTACCACATTTCAGTAGCACATGTAGGATCACACCTTATTACACGCTTATTACTCAGTATCGATGGCTGAATTTTAATATCACATTACATTTCTCTTACTTGAACACCCCAAAATATCAGTCTGTTCATTTAAGGATCATCTTTGCAGGAATATAAATTTATAATTAAATTTTGGATCCAGTTATTCTTTTTCTATTTTTTTAAATTAAATCTTTATTGTTGAAAATATTACATGTGTCCCCTGGTTAGTTTTAATTGTTCTCATTCTTGATACAAATTAATTAGAGATGAAGATTTTATAATTCTTTTAAATCATCTTAATGATCTCAGTTTAACAATATCTTCATTGAGGATGTCTACATATACATTTATTTATTATAACCAAAGCAAGAGTATGCAGAAAAATAATATTCCTCAGCAACTGCACATGACTAATGTTTTTCCAGTTAATGGCAAGTCGAGTGAAAATTGCTTTGTGAACAGTGGTTTTTCATCATAGCCTTAATCACCAAATCTTGAAAACCTAGTAAAGAAAAATATCTGTAATTTCTTATTATAAACATAGAAGGTGGAGTGACCTTGCATGCTAAATTTCCAATTAAGAGATGCAAATAAATAGTCACATCATGTTTCCCAGTACCAGCCATCTGTTTTCAAAGCCTGCAGGTTCTCGCCTGCAAGAAACAGCTAAGTGAGACAGAGTCTAGAGCAAATTCCAGGTTTCATAGCGAGTATCGGATGAGAAGCCATCCTACATATATTTTAATAGATATAATTTTCTTGCATTAAAATTATTTTACTGCTTTTAAAAAATGGTTGCAAAGAGTTTGTTCTTTAATATTCAGAAATCACAATGTAGAAACTAAGAACATAATTTCTCCATCACAATGCCCATCTCATAGATAACTACTTTAGATTCTTTGGCTTATATATATATACTTATTGTCCATTTGTGTTTTTTTATGTGAATTTATTGTTTATCTCCTTTGTTCATTTGAAAAGATAAATTGCAATTTTTTCCTTATTGATTTCTAAGAGCTCTCTGTAGGTAATGTTTTTTTTAAAATATATATTTTATTGATTTTACACAGAGAGGAATTGAGAGGGATACAGAGTTAGAAACGTCGATGAGAGAGAAACATCGACCAGCCCCCCACTGGGGATGTGCCCGCAACCAAGGTATATGCCCTTGACCGGAATCGAACCCAGGACCTTTCAGTCCGCAGGCCAACGCTCTATCCACTGAGCCAAACCAGTCTCGGCTAACTGCATTGAATTTGTAGGTTAGAATGAGACTAGATGTTGTGAGCAGTAAATAAGTCTTCTGTAAATAGAAATAAGCATAAGCCCTCTACTCAGCAGCATCTTTTGTGTAGGATGCCTTATGTATGCTACTTGTCTAGAGCAATTTGCCCTCATTGTTAAAGAATGCCCCTTTCAAAGACTGGATACAGTGATTACATTTCATCAACATTTTGGCTTAGTTGTTTTGGAGCAATAAGGTTTAGAGTTGGAATCTGTTCTCTAGCAGAAATTGCGTACATATTTGTACTTTATAAAAATGCATGCTCCTCCATCAAGGAGATAGAGCATATTCTCTATCTCTAACATGAGGGCTATACATAGAGACTTACTTCCTAAGAGCACAGTATGGAAAGAAGGGCACTGATGTTTCTGGGAAACACTACCTAAGCCATGTGACATGGTTGGTATCAGTAGTGATGTCCTGTTGATAGTGAGCATCCTTGATATGATGTGATGTGATGAGAATGGCTCTTTATTTCTGTGGTCTTCCTCCCCTGAAGTAATAAGTATGGTCTATCCATGAGAGAGAAAAAAACAACACACAAAACAAACAAACAAACAAACAAACCAACAAAACACACAAAACAAAGCCAAATTGAGGGACATTCTACAAAATATCTGATCAGTACACCTCAAAACTGTCAAGGTCATCGAATATAAGAAAATCTGAGAAACTGTCATAGTTTAGAGTAGTCAAAAGATCATGAATACTAAATGTAATGTGCTCTCCTGGATGAGATCCTGGGACAGAAAATGGGCATAGGTAAATGTGAAGGAAATATGAATAAAGTATGGTGTTTGGTTAATAACACTGAATTACTATTGGCTCATTAGTTATGATAGATGTACCATAGAATTACAAGATGCTAATACTGTGTTTCCCCGAAAATAAGACATCCTCTGAAAATAAGACCTACTTACAGGTTTCCTTCTGAGTGAAATATAAGGCATCCCCCCCCCCTCGAAAATAAGCCCCCCTCCCTAGGCTAAACATGAGAGATTTGGTCCACTGATTCTGAAAGAAATGGAATCACAAGAAATTCACCAGGAAATTCAGGAATTGGATTGTTATGATGATGTTCCAGAAGATAATGACATGATTGTCATTGAATAAATGAGTAAATTCTTGATACTGTAGGATGTCTGGTTTGTGTTGACAACTACCGTACTACCTTACCGTATACAGGTAATAAATTTCCTTTATTTTCATTTAACAATAAATGTGTACCGTATTCTTCTTCATGGAAAAATAAGACATCTCCTGAAAATAAGACCTAGTGCATCTTTGGGAGCAAAAATTAATATAAGACACTGTCTTGTTTTTGGGGAAACAGGGTAGTGAAGGACTAGGGTGTATGACAGTGTTATGTACTATTCTTGAAAATTTCCCTTAAGTCTTAGACTATTATGAAATTAAAAATTTGTTAAGAAAAAGGTGAATGACAAATATTTGAATTGGACCATTTACCCAATGAAACAATAAAATTCTCATCTGACTTAGGTTGTGAATATAGCATCACCCAATACTGACTCTGAACTTCATTAGTTTAAGAGAAGCCACAACAAAATAAAATCTAACTTGGAGTGATTTGTACAAGGAGGCTGAGTTTAGCAGCCTTTAGAGCTATATGACCAGACCAGCTAAAATACTGAGCTGGTTGAGACCTTAGAGATGACTCCATTGAACCATTCCATTTCACGATGAAGAAACTGAGATCCAGAGAGAGAGGTCCTGCAAATATTGAACTAGAACCCATATCTGTTTCCTAATTCATTATTCATTCTCTTCATTCTGTTTTTTCCTTAACTTTTCTACTTAATTCAAAAGCCCCTCCAGTTATTGCCATCCTTTTGTTTTCCTTGTCTTGCCCAAAGATTTATGGGAGTGCCATATATCCTAAGCATTATTAAGAGCAGAACACATGAAATCTGGGATCAAGTTGAGTTGGGTCTGAATCCAAATTCCTTATTGTCTCTGGACCTCAGTTTTCCCTAGCTGCAAAATCGCTCCAATAATACCTGTTTCTCAGGATTAATGGAATCCTGTACATATAACCTAGTCCAGCCATTGTTAGCTCCCAATAATTGACAGTTTCCTGTCCTAAGAATATGCCTTTGTGTATACCAACAGCAGCAGCCAGGATGCCAGGGGCCCTTAAATAGCACATATGAAGTGGGTAATAATTATACTTATAGAAGCTTTTCCTGACCAGGGCTTTTCCATCAAGCCAGCCATTTCTGCAGGCCTTCCTTCTCACCAAGTTGTTCTCCATCAGAGTCAAGGCTAGCAAGTGGGGAGAGATTGTGCTTTTACAAGGAAAATTAGCTCAGGGGATTTAAGAGACAATTGCCTCCTGTAGGGGCCTGAATGTATCATCGTTAGAAGAAATTTTACAAAATGTAATGGAATTTAGAGCCTTGAAATGGTTAGCTCAGTCTCTAAATGTTATATTTGGATTAAAGTGTCTCTTTTCCCCCAAAACGGATAAAAACTGGGATTCGTGTCTCAGATGGCATTTAATAAGTATAGCACCTGTCTTTCATTTGAATTTTAATATACATTTTAAGTATTTATTAAGTTTTAGAGAGAAAGAGAGAAACACTGAGTTGTTGTTCTACTTACCTATGCATTCATTGGTTGATTCTTGTTTGTGCCCTGACCAGAGAGACCTAACGCACATTCTTAGCTTATCTAGATGATGCTTTACCCAACTGAGCTACCTGGCCAGGGCTCATTTGCATTTTAAAGCAAAAAGTAGATCATACAGTCTGTAAGTGCTCTTGTCCTTCCTTTGATAGCTCACCTTCACCTATCACAGAGGCAAGCTTAAAAAAAATGTGGAAAGACAAATCATTATTGGATAGTTAGTCAAAGTTTAAAATATATTTTTTAAAGTACTGAATTAGCAGCCTTCATTATGAGGTTCTTAAGAAAGTAGAACCGTTTCCTCTTAGTTTGGATTTCTTCTAAAGCATCTTGCCACCAGGGGCACTTGGGCTCAAGTAGCTTATTTGGGAGGTGATTCTGAGAGCAGAACCTGGGGAGTAGGGAAAGTGAAAAAGACTAATAAAAGTTATGTGAATAAATGGGTAGGTCTTTCTCTAGGGACTCTCCAAGAAACAGTGTCAAACTCATGTTAAACATGCTCAGAATCTTTCTACCAGAGAAGAGGGAAGTAGGAGCATTTGATCACTGACTTCTCCACTATTGAAGTTGCCTCCAGGGACATCAACTCTCCATCACATCTATGTGCTTTTGCATTATCTCTATGGCTTTCAAAGTCTCCAGAAAGGCAGACCAGAGAGATACACTATAAAGTATACTTGATGTGGGTCTCAGGTTGTGGGCATGGAATGTCCACCAAAGTTGCCCTGAAATCAGATGGAATTGGGGGCTGTGGCATAGTGTGTTATAGCATCTACCACTATGGTACATTCTAGAACTATGCTATCCAGTACAATAAGCATTAGCCATATTTAAATTAAAATTAAAAATTCAGATTATCAGTCACACTAGCCACATTTCAAGTTCTTAATAACCACATATGCCTAGTGGCTATTGTATTAGACAGAGTAGATATAGAACATTTCCATAATTGCAGAAAGTTGTATTGAGCTGTTCTCGAAGGTAGTTTCCTGGGGAGTCTCTTTAGTTCTGTAGGCCCTGACAAACTCATATGGACTTAATATCTATCAGTCAGGATAGTCTAGGCTTTGCTATAGTAATAAAAAACAACAAACCCAAGTCCTGATGGCTTCAAATAGCAAACATTTATTTCTCACTCATACTACATGTCCAACATAGGATCCAGGTTGAGAGAAAAGCTACCATAGGAAAACTGTCAATAGCCTGGGTGAAGGGAAAGAGAACTCTGTGGATCTGATACCAACAATTGAAGCCCAAGACCAGAAATGACATGCCATTTCCATTCACGACTCATTGGCCAGAACAAGTCAGGTGATCCCACCAACCACTATGGAACTAAGAACTTCAGAGAGGAACATCGGATATTTGTGAGCAGGTCTGTTGACATGATTGTGAATTCATTTACTGGCTCATGCATTTATTCAATAGGTATGTGCATACCTGCTGGGCAGGATAGTGAACCTGTGGATATAGAGATGAACAAGCAGGCAAGAATCTTCCCCGTATGGAGCTTACTTACTGTTTGCTGGTAAATGACCGTTAAAAGAGCAATTGCAGTGAAGGGGAATAAGTACTGTGATAAGGGAAGAACAAGATGTTTCAGCACCAGCAAAGCAAGCAGTTTTCATGCATACCAACGAGCTAACTAGAACTGAGAGTATTTGTCTCAGCTGAGGAGTCCAGAACAAGCACTGGGATAGGAAAGTAAGGATCTCTGTTCATGCCTCCCTTCCCCTCCATCTGCACCTTTGCCCCCTTCCTGAATGAAGCCCAAGATAGGTGTGTAGTTAACCCTTGTCAAGGGCCCTTGACTCCATGTACCTTGGGCAGGTGTGTGGAGGTTGTATGGGAACGTGCCTGTGTGGACACACTAGCTACGCTAGCAGAATTCACCTTGGCACTTAGCACTGTGTTCCCAGCACAGAGCCCAAGCTGGGCAGCAGGTGTGGGAGCCAGCAGGACCTTCTTGTTTTTCTCCTGAGGAGGTCAAATAAGATCAACTAAGAGCCCAGGGCCACCTGAATCAGTGTTATAGCTTTGAGGCTGGAAGAAGCAGGGAGCTGTGGCAGGAGGTGCTGCCTAGGCCTCTTGCTCTCTTCCAGGCTTTCTGTGGTCTTGGCACTGTGTCTTTAAATTCTGACCTGCCTGTTTCCAGATTTGGACATGTGGCTGAATGTGATAGTTCAGTTCCTGTCATTTGGTTTAGGGGATGTCTACAAAGTGCAATTTTATGAAATTCTATTTTTCGATGATATTTCTTTTTCTTTATTTTTTCCTCATTTAAATCCATTTGTTCAAAATAGATGTGCTAGGAGATAGCATATTAGTTAAATACATGGACTTCGGGGCCAAACTTTCTAGGTTTGTGTCTCAAGCTTCCTAACCTATAAAATGAGGACAATAAGTTTGCCTACTTCAAATGGTTGTTGTGAGGTTTGCAGTGATGAATAAATGTAAGGTGTTTAGAAATGTGCCAGGCACATAGAAAGTACTCAAGTTAGTTGTTCTGTTATGATCATCAGTGTTATTATTATTACTAAGCAGTTGGTAATGTGCTAGGCAGCACACTTCTTTATATTAAGGCTGGAGAAATACAAAGACAGTCAAGCAGCTATGGAGTATGAGGGTTAAAGTAACAAGCTCTGTGGTCTGGCTTTAAGTCTGGGCTCCATCATTTGCTGGCTCAGTGACTTCAGATAAGTTATGAAGCTGTCCAGGCTTCATCTATAAAATGTGGATGACTTCCACTATTGTTGTAGGGATTGGCTGAGAGAATGCATGCACTCCAGTGGTTAACACCTATGAACACTCAATATAATCTGGCTGTGGAAGTAATGATATAGGGAGAAGAAACTTAATGGACGGTAGATGAGAGAAAGCACATCTACCATGTACTTGAGAAGCGCTGGAAAGTGGTAGAAACCAAGGGTCCCAGTAAGGAAGCAGTGATCTTAGAAAGTCCCTTGTAGGATGCATCATGGAACCTGGGCCTTGAAGAATGGGTAGGGGTTGATCAGGCAGGGAAGGAGAGAGGAAGCATTTCACACAGAAGAAGGGGCAGGCCATGAACACCAACCTATCTTATCTTATTGTGTAGACAATGGGGAGCCATTGGAAGATTTTGATTTGAAGAGTTACCTGGACACTGGGATCAAAGAAGGAAGTGGGAAGGTATCTGCCCAGAGCAGTGGGGCCAAGTAAAATGTATCTCCAGTAAAGGAGATAAAAAATAATACAGTCACATTTAGAATACTTACCATGTGCCTGACCATTCCCTAAGCACTGGAACTAATTGATTTTACTTCATAGCCATCCAATTGAATGCCTAATCTTGTTTTCCACAGTTTATAGATGGCATTTGGGTTAAGTTACTTGCCCAAGATGACATGGGTCCAGGATTCAAACCCAAACAACTGGCTCGGAGCCAGAACTGTGTACCTGGAGTTTCTGAGGTGCTTGTGCTTTTGTGGGCTTCAGGGAAGGAGAGGGAGAAACAGAATATATAAAACTTTAAGAAATGTTTCTGTTCCAAGGAGGAATGCTTCAAGGAGTGATTTAAAGCACAGCAGGGGTGTTTGTCTTGTGAGGGGTAAACGCTTGTTCTCTGAAACCTGAGAGAAAGAGGAACTATGAGGAGAAGAGGTCAGGGTGAGATGAGAGCAGCTGAGGGGTCTCCTGGGAAAGGGCTTAGATGTTCTGGCTCATGGAAGAGTTGAGAGGAAGGTGGCAGGATGGACGGTGCTACTTGTTAGGGGCCTATAAAGCAGAAGTGGGGTTTTGAAAGCGTCCCTCCATGGCTACATAATCTAACGAAGGTTTTGTTGTATCAGGCCAGGTACTCTCTGGGAAGTCAATTAGCTAATATAATTGCCATATTTTCCTGCAATTTCAGAAACCTTACCAGCCCAGGACAGAGAAAGAGAATGGTCTAGGAGTCTCAGGACAAACCCCATAGACTGGACTACAGGGATGTTCATGATGCTTCAGGTTGGAGGTGTGTAAAGAATGAATCAACCTTTGGTCAGCCAACTTTCTCTTTTTCTAGTGGCAAATTCCAGAATCACCATGGAAGGCTTTGTATTCATATTCCTGCCATGAGAACAAATGTGTTCAATAGAGTGCTTACTAATAAGATACCAAGTCCACCGGAGACATAGAGTCTTATAAAAACTACCAGAGGCGCTGACAAAGGAACTTGGTTGTTCTGTGCTGCCAACCACAGATGCTGCCACCCCCTCATCAAGGTTTCAGTTGGCGTAAAAGCCTTCCCCTCAAATTTCCCATTTCAGGCCAGACATTCTGTCACATCAAGTCTTACCCTTCCCTGTTCCTATCCCTCCAATGAAATTTCATTAGAGTTTGTGATCACCACCAAAACTGAAGATGTTGAGATAATAACTTACAAACTCAGCCCACGGTTAAGCCTCTTGTGATAAAGTGAAATCATAATCATTCCATTTTAATTTGAGAGCATGCTGTGTTGCATTTTTAGGATGTAACACACTGGATTGATAATAATTCCCTGTATCAGCAATGTTTCTGACTCAATCAGTCATCATCTTAGAGGTACCATCTTTTTGATGCTGAGGGAGGGAGGGCATATTCGAGGCCTCTGTACCCCTATTGGCCTGGATCATTGGGATTGGTAAGGTTCAGGGATTCGAGAAAACATGCCCTCAACCCTTCAGTGCTCATCCCCACACCCCCATGTATCCACAGGCTTATTCCACTTATCAAAGATTAGTGGATTTATTTTAGATCCCTCTTTTAAACACATATACTTTTTCAGAGAATTCTCACCAGTTCTTCCACCGCCCAGCTGAGTCAGAACCTCCAAGGGTTTCCTGAATACCTGGAGCTGGGGCAGAGGCGTGGAAAGAGATCAGAGGGCATTGGGAGGCTCTGAGAACCGTCTCACCTTTGCAAACTTACCCAAGACCTTGTGGCCCCCCATGCTAAAAGCTACTGAAATACAATCACCTGGAGAACTTCATGGAGAGACTGCAAAATATGTGCTAAAATGAAGAAGAGAGCATTTTAGATTCTTTAAAAATTAATTACTCAGAGATGCAGCTGCAAAGCAAGGAACCAAGGCTTGACAACCACCATCATAAGTTAGGTTAGTCAGGGCAGGGTTCTTCGCCAGGGTTTCAGAGGAAGCATGATTCTGCTGACACTTGATTTTGGACTTCTAGTCTCCAGAACTGTGAGACAATAATTTCTACAGTTCTACCCCCACCCTCCAAATCAATTACTTAGAAGACCATCATATTTAATAAACAATTACACCAGACCACACACATCTCAGAATAGTTAAAACAATCTTTGAGGAGTGAGACCCAGGTATCAATATTTTTGGAAGCACTCCAGATGCTTCCCTGGTGTGGCTGACATACATGGTGCTTGCCTTATGCATATTAACACATCATATTAACATATCTAATCTTTGCTACTACCATGGTATAGAGGTGCAGACATTGTTCCCATTGTACAGAGGAAGTGATAGTAGAGTCCCATGCTTTGTCTAAGATCATACAGCTGGTAATTTCCAGGGTGTGGATTTGAACCCAGGCCATCTGGCTCCAAAGACCATGCTCTTAAGACAAATTCATTTTCTCTCATGACATGGGATATACAAGTTCTTGGCAAAGCCCCACACTGTAAAGTTCCCATGGAACAGAGATGGAAACTCTATCTGCTTTCTGGGAAGCTGAGTAAAAGTTCTTCCCAAGCACTGCCACCTTTATAATTACTAATGATTTTTAAAAATTTCTGCTACAAGAAAGCGAGACTTTCCCATTCCCTCCACGTACTTGTCTAAGGGTAAAATTTCAGCCCTTTCTTTCCCATATTTCCCCAAAAGGTCAAGAGCTAGACTCCAGCCAGAATTAAGTGGCCGGTGGGTGGAGCTTGTCACATGGGTCTTCTCTTTGTGATTACAGTCTAGCGCATCAAGTTGAAGGCTTACTGACAAGTGTTAGCATGGAGGACTTGTCATGTGCTAGTCTACAATTAGTCTGAGCTTTATTAGATGAGCTGAAAGGCTGAGGGATTGGAAGACACACTGGGTCTGGTGCTGGTTCCTTCCCCAAACCAGCTCAGGGACCCCATGCTGTGACTTCACTTCTCTCTGAGCCTCTTCCCTAAAATGAAGAGTTTGATTCCATTTGAGGTAACATTTCAGTTCAACCAAGAGACATGTTTTGTTGAGCCCTCACGGTGCTTTTGAATGAATTGCCAATAATTAAAAATGGGAATCATTTGCATACAAATCTAGATTTCCAGCTTTTCTAGAAGAATCAGAAGTGACATGCTTGCCACCCTGGGTCCTAAAGCATAACCATGAGCTGGCGTTTAGAGACAGCACTCTTTTGCCGGGGCACTCGCTCCCCAAGTTTCCTCATTCCCCACCTGGCCAGTGTCTCTGTTTATTCACCTTCTGGCCCCTGCAGGAACTGGAAACTAGATGATCTCCATAGTCTCTTCCAGAAGTTGAGATTTCTTTACTCACGAGATCCTGAAGCCTGTGAGGCAGGGATGAAATCTTAGAGACTCAAGCTCAGCCAATATTTTCACACCAAGGTAGGGACATAGTAAAACTAATAAAAGTTAATGTTCTCTGTTAGATACTTGCCTATGTTTCAACAATTTACAATGTTTGGCCTACACCCTGTACATTTTTATATTCTGGCTCACTGTTTGGAGTCATAAACAAGGACAAAACAAAAGCCATAAAAGGTTATGAAGAAATTGCAGGTTAAGAAGAGGGAGGACACCAGGATAATGTGTTCTCAGGCAGTCTGAAGTGACAGTGGAACTACCTGTTCTTCAAAACAAGATAATCTGAAATAAATTCTAGGGAAATATGTCAGGTGGGTGCTGAGGCGAATGTTGTTTTTACACAGACCACATTCAACAACTTTCTTCTCTTCAGTCTGCAGGCCAAGGCTCTATCCACTGAGCCAAACTGGTCAGGGTAACCACTTTCTTCTCTTAATGGAATGTGAAGCTTAGAGGGAGTTTATTTAGGGACTTTCAAATGACCACATAGGCACTTGAAATCGCACATAAATTTAACTATTGTTGACTCTTAGAGCTCTTCGCATGGGACACTAATGAAAATACAGCTGGATGCTTCTAGTAAGTGATTTATCTAATCACTCAAACATTCTTTTATGCACTTCCTTTATTTTTTATTGAAGTATTTATGAAAATAAATGTAATATGTACAAATATGAGAGTAGAGAGATATGAAACGAGAAGTATATGTCTCTTTTCTCTTATTTTTTATGGTAGTAAAATACATGTAACATAACATTTACCATTTTGATCACTTTTAAGTGTACAGCTCAGTAGTGTTAAGTATATTTACATTGCTATGTTTTTTTCCCTTGCCTTAACTTCAATATTAACTATGTCCTTTCAGAAAATTTTATGTACATTCTTTATTATTTAGACAAATTTGTTTTTCCATATTTTCCAAAGTTTCTGCATCATCATAGACCAGTCTTGCCATGCTTTTTTTTAGTGGCCGCAGAATATTACATTTTTATGGGTAGACCACAATTTATTTAAACAATTTTTTAAATGGATGCTTAGGCTCTCTTGAGAGTTTGGCTATTAACAAAAGGGAAAAAATTTTATAATGAGCATATCTGGTGCATATATCTTGGTCTTTGGCATACGTATAAGAATATCTTCTTGGTAACTCTGGTTGGGGTGGCTCAATTGGTCGGAGCATCATCTCCTCCACCAAAAAGGTGGCAGGTTCGATCCCTGGTCAGGGCCGGTGGAGGAGACAACTGACCGATACTTCTTTCTCACACTAATGTTTCTCTCTCTCTCCCTTCCTCTTTAAAATCAATCAAAAATATTTTTTAAACATTAATAAAAAATCTTATGGGTAAATTCTCAGCAGCCTGCAAGCTGACATATTACTTTGATTGACACTTTTCTATCTGAAAATGTATACAGTTTGAATACTAGGAATTTTTAGATTGACAGAGTACTTATCATAAACTATAATAGCATAGAAAATAAATTGATGCAGTAACCCAGGCTCTGCAATTAACTGATCTTAATTCAAATTGAAGCCCTGCCAGACTAACTGCGAGGTCTTGGGCAACATACTCATAGCTTCACTTGCCTCAATTTCCTCATCTGGAAAATGGGGTTAATGACAGTATTTGCCTCTGAGGGCTACTGGGAGAACTAAATGAACAGAACCTGTCACATATTAAGCATTACATGCATTATTTATTAATTTAGTTCTCTTAATCATAAAATTTGAACCTGACATTTTAAGTATAATAGCCTTCAAGATATATTCAATTTCAGTATTTTAAGATTCCAACATTTTATTCTATAACTCAATTATCAAAGTATCAGTAAAATAGACAAAACTCATCTACATAGAAAAACTACACTATGAAAAACCTCACACATATCCAGTCAATTCTTGTTTTCTTCCATTTCCTTAGGAATACTTTGGATTTTCCTTTCTTTTCCCTTACATTTGGCATGGAAGTTGCATTTACTTTTCCTGAACATACTCTGGGGTAAATGAAGCCAGAACCCAGGACAGCCTTTTGAGAGAACATTTTTTTTTTTTTTTTTTTTGCACACTCTAACATTTAAAAGTCTCTCTGTACATTTCCCCATAGTCTTAATTTTGCTTTATTGGGTTACCTGAAATGACTCATTTTCTTAGTAAATGAAGTAGAGTCAGAAGGATCCCTATACTATCTTCTCCCCCAGTTGCCCTGACTTGGATGGGTGGAAGAAGAGGGGGGCAGTTTCACCAACATCCCACCTTCCTGGGGAGCTGCTGGCTGCCTGCCTGAATTCCAGAAATCTTAACCTGTGTCATAGAGCCCAAATTATCCACTCTTGGTTCTAGACTGGCTCTTCCTCTATTTAGCCATACAGAAACCTCCTCCTATTATTCCTCATTGCTCTGATTCATGATTTTTTTTTTCAATACTGGTAAAGGATAGTTCAAGTGAAAGCAACAAAAACTTTGGCCAGGAGATGTTGTTGGCAGGGGAAATGATGGGGTTGCAGGTTCAGGTGGAATATGTCCAATGCAGCAACTGTAGCAGCTCTTGAATGAGACCTCATCCTGGGGGTTTACCACAGTGTAATAGTCAAAAGACCCCTTAGCTCCTGCTACTGTTTTTCAGCCACAAGAGGTCCCTCTGCCCTAGGTTGTCAGGTGATAGGGAAAGATGCAGTCACTATGGAGATGGAAGCTGGAAGGGATCCTGTAGACCCCCCATCTTGGAGCCAGAGATGCAAGTTGATTATCTGTCAGTAGTTACAGTTGGAAAGTGATTTTGTTGTTTGTTGTTTTTACAATGCCTTCTGCTGGTTCCTGAAAAGGTGTGTGTGTCCTGGTAGTCCTCCTGGATGCTTTGAACTGCTCCCACTCAAGTATGGCCTCAACTGCAGGCAATGCTGGGTTTTGAGAGCATGCTAAGATTAGGATGATGTCCCTTCGGTAGACTCACCTTGAAAACTAACAGAGAACCTAAATATTTATTGAGCACCTACTATGTGCCAGGCTCTGTTCCAGAAAACCTGGTAGTCAGTGAACATAATAGAGAAAGAACCTGCCTTCCAGAAGCTTAAATACTGGTAAAGGCATTTATAAACAGATAAGCATCCAATACAAATGTAATGGCAAGGTCTATAAAAAATAAAGCGAAATAAGAAAAGTCAAGAGTAATAGGAGCAAGAAAGTAAAATAAAAGGCATCATATTGAAAAGAAATAAATAAAATTATCTCTATTTGCACATGCCATAGTCTTGTATATATAAAATTCTAAAGAATATACTAAAGCATGATAAGAACTTAAAGGAGTTTAGCAAGGTTACAGAATATAAGATACAAAAAAAAAGTTGTATTTCCACACAAGTGCAATGAACAGTTTGAAAAAAATTAAGGAAACAGTTCCATTTATAATAACATCAAATGGAATAAAATGCTTCGGAGTAAATTTTAACGAAAAAGAATTGTAAAACATATACTCTGGAAACTAAAAAACATTGTTAAAATAAATTAAAGAAGATTTAAATAAATGGAAAGGCATCCCTATGTTCATGGATTGAAAGGTTTACTTTTGTTGAGATAGCAATACTCCCCAAATTGATCTACAGACTCAGTTCAATCCCTACCAGAATCCCAATTGGCTTCTTGGTAGAAATTTGCAAGCTAATCCTAAAATTCATATGCAATTGCAAGAGCCCCGAATTGTCAAAATAATCTTGAGAAAGAAGAAAGTTGGAGGACTCATTTCCCAATTTCAAAACTTACTGTAAAGTAACAGTATCCAAGACAGTGAGGTACTAGCATAGGATAAACATACAAGTCAATTGGATAGATATATGCAAGAAAATGAATTTGAATATTTTTCTCCCACCATATTAAAAAATTAATTCAAAATAGATCAAAGACTTAAATGCAAAGCCAAAACTATAAAAAGCTTCGAAGAAAACATTAAATCTTCTTGACCTGGGATTTAGCAATGGGTTCTTAGATATGACATCAAGCGTACACACACACACACACACACACACACACACACACAGCACAAAAATAAAAATAAAACTCTACTTCATTAAAATAAAAATTTGGGGGGCTTCAAAGGACACCATTAAGAAAGTGAAAAGACATCCATAAAGTAGAAAAAAATATTTTAAAATTATACATCTGATTAGGGACTTATAACTAAAATATATAAAGAACTTTTACAGCTGAATAAGAAGGCAAATAACCTAATTAAAAATGGGCAAAGGATAAGTATATATTTCTCCAAAAAATTTATACAAGTGGACAATATCATTAACTATCAGGGAAATATAATTCAATTGTACAAAAATATACCCCTTCACACCCATCAGGATAGCTATAATAAAAATGTCAGATAAGGGTGTGAAAAAATTGGCAGCTTTGCATATTACAGGTAGGAGTGTAAATGGTGCAGCTACTTTGGAAAACTGTCTGGGAAGTCCTCTAATGATTAAACATAGAGTTAGCCATTTGATTTTCTTTTTTTTAAAATATATATTTTATTGATTTTTTTACAGAGAGGAAGAGAGAGGGATAGAGAGCCAGAAACATCGATGAGAGAGAATCATCGGTCACTTGCCTCTTGCACACCCCCCACTGGAGATGCGCCCGCAAGCCAGGTACATGCTCTTGACCGGAATCGAACCCGGGACCTTTCAGTCCGCAGGCCGACGCTCTATCCACTAAGCCAAACCGGTTTCGGCAGTCATTTGATTTTCAATTTCACTCCAAGATGTATACACAAGAGAAATGAAAACATGTACACACAAAAACTTATACATGAATATTCATAGCAGTATTATTCATAATAGTCAAAACATGGAAGCAAACCAAAGTCCATCAATTGATAATTAGATTAATAAAATACAGAATATCCATAGAGTATAATATTTATTCAGGTATTAAAAAAAAAGAATGAAGTATTGATGCATGCTACAACAAGGAGAAGCCTTATAAACATTATGCCAAGTAAATGAAGCCAGTACCAGAAGACCACATATTATATGATTTCATTTATATAAAATGTCCAGAATGAGGAATTATATAGAGGCATAAAGTAGATTGGTATTGGCTTAGGACTGGGCTTAGAGCTGGAGTGGATGGGAGGATTTGAGAGTGATAGATAAAAGGAACAGGGTTTCCTTTTGAGGTCATGAAAATGTCCTATGATTGGTTGTGGTGATACTTGCACAACTCTGAATATATTTAAAAAAAAACAACAACAACATGGAATTATGCATTTTAAATGTATGAAGCTGTTACAAAGAGAGAGAAAGAAAAGAAAGGAAGAAAGGCTGAGAGGAGGAGAGAAGGTAGGAAGGGAGGAAGGAAGGGAAAGAGGAAGAGGTATGAAAGGAGAGAAGGAAGGTGGGCTATTGGAAAATGCTAGCATCAAATTTTGCAGGAAGTGCTGGCAGCTCGGAGAAAAAAGTGAGAAGGTGGAGAAGACAGGGCTATTTTATAGGAGAGGGATGCACCCTGAAGGCCTCTCTAATGGAGTGACATTCACTTCAACTGAGACCTTCAGGAAGGGAAGGTGTGAACCATTCGGGTATCTGGAGAAAGAAAGTCAAGGCATCGGAAATAGCAAGTTCAAAGTCCCCAAGGCAGGTGTCTGCTCCATTATCTGAAGAGCAGCAAGGAGGCCCAAGCCAGGGAAGCAGAGTAAATGAGAGAGAGGGGAGTAAAGGGACAAGGTCTAAGGAGCAGGCAGGGGCCAGATCCTGTAAGGCCTTGGAGATCACAGTGTGAGGATTTGGGATATTTTATTGAGTGAAATGGAGAGTTGTTTTGAACAGATGACATGCTCTGAATTCCATTTTAGAGAGATCATTCTAGCTGCTGTGTGATGAACATACTGTAAGGGTTAGAGTACAAAGGAATTGGCGAGGTCAGGGAAGATACCATTAATTCAGTCCAAGTGGGATGCCTTGGCCTCTATACAGTGTGCTTTAGTTTCTCTCTCACAGTTTCAGGGACTGGACTCATAGTGTGAAAACTGCACAGACCAATTTAAGCAAAATTGCCCGGAAAAAGTGTGGACAACCACCCAGTGTGCTAAAGCTGCTTGCTTTGAATTTCACTTTCCGGATCCACATGATAGTAATTGTGTAAGCATGTGTTTGATGTCTGTCTCATTAGGCTGGAAACTTCATGGAGGTCAGAGCCATGTTCATTGTGTTCTCTGCTATATCCCTGGTATCTAGAACAGGGTCTGATGCAAAGTAGGTCCTCAAAATGAATTAATGAATGAGCAGTTGTCTTCAATAAACTTGTGGTTATAATAGGTAGTGAAGACATTAGGTGACCACCTAACATCTGTGCCTTTCCCTACATTCCCCAGCTTCCCTTGCAATTACTTGTGGCCATATGATGATTGTTGGCCAGTGAAAAGTGAGCAGAAATAACATGTACCAAGGCAGTTAATAGCTGGAATGTATTTTCTATCACTCTATTCTTGGGCTGAAATGCTCTTTAAGAACCACAGGTTCCAGATGGAATAGGACCATCTGGCCTATGTAAGACTTTAACTGTGTTGAGTTAAGCCAACAAGATTTATCTTCTGCATCAGTAAGTATTCTTGCTCTAACCCATTATGTTCTCCTCCCCCCCCCGACCCCCCAATTCCACAAGTATGTACAGAGCTTCACCACAGACAACGCCATGTTAGATTATTTTGGATAATGACAGTTGGGAGTTGACCATTGCCTCTCAAGTTCAATTTTCCTTGCCATGTCTCCTTACAGAGTGGGACAGTATATGCTCTTTCAAATATTTCTATTGCAGTTGGGATCATGATGGAAGAAGAGTGGATCATTTTGTCATTTCTGGAAGGTGCTCAGAGTAGTTGGGCCAAACACCCTCCTGATAATAATGGAGCCAATCTAGTCAAGTTCTAACAAATGGCGCTGGACCTTCTCCCATATTTTTCTCCAGTAACTGGAGGCCAAAATATGAAATCTTCATTCAGCTGGGAAAAGGGTTTGGCAGCTGTTTGGAAGAGATGAGCACTGACTGAGCTTCATTTTCAATGTTCCTGGCTTGATTTGTTCATTTCATCTCTTCATTCTGCCCACTCTGCTCCATTCTCAGCTTCTTGCTAGCCAGAAACTAGTCTGTGGGTTCTAGAAATAAAATAGGAAGAAAGATGTTTAGGATAATCACGACAATTTTTATTTTTAACATTAAGCCAGTGAAACCACTAGTTTTACCTATTATATCCTAATTAAAAGAATTCACTTTGAAGAGCAATAAAATAGGTTCCTTTAGTAGGAAAATGACTACTTAAGCAGGACAGAATTCAGCTCCTGAGAGCATCTATGGAGTTCTACATTAATCTTAGCATCTACTATTTACCTTGTACTGACTCAAATACTGTGTAAGGCTTTCCTATATAATAAAAGGGTGATATGCAAATTAACTATCACTCCATCATAAAGATGGCAGCACCCATAGCCACAAGATGGTCCTCTCAGCCCTACCCGAGTCCCCAGTCCTAGGGGGTGGCTGCTGAGAACAGGCAGCATGAGTGGTCTGGTGGAATGCTTGCTTCATCGCTGCAACGAGGCAAGCATTCTGAACCTGGCTGCATATGGGCCTCTGGGCCCTGGAGAGACTCTGGGCAGTGGCCACAGAGTGGCCAGGCCCTGAGGAGAGCTACTGGTGCATAGATTAGTGCATAGGGCTACTAGTTTAATAATAACAGTACCTAACATTTTTGAAAACTTGTGTGCCTTCCTCTCCCCGCAAAGCAAGTCACCCAATTAGTTCCTAAGGAGCAAGTGGTTGCTGGGTCAGTTGGACATGGAGGTAGTGCTGTCTTCCCCAGGACTATCATTGGGACACAGAGGGTAAGTAATCACATGCTGCAGATGCACTCCATATTCTGGCACACTGCAGTGGGCTGCTATTTCCTCTCATCCTTGGGGATACTCTAAGCCTTGGAGGGGCCCATGCAAGTGAGGTACCTGAAGCTTATGCTTCATTAGCTTCAAGGTAAATCCACCACCACCCTCCACACGTCATAGTCCTCTCATGGTTCAGAGAGTTAGATTTTATTAAGACCATTTCTCAAGCTAGGAAACTAAGGACTATGGAGGAAAATACCTTTACTCAAATCCTACAGATAGCCAATGGGTGGGAGATCCATGCCCCTCACCAGCCCTGCCCCTCACATTAGGGTTCACAGCCACTAGTTCCATTGCTTTGATTTTTCTGGTTGGGAGAGGAAATGGATCAGCAGAGGAAAAGCTTAAACAAAAGAGGCCATGGAGAACTTAATAGCCTTCCTTCTTCCCTGATTTTCCCTGAATAAAATAGTGTCTAGCCTTCTCCATAGGCATATTTATCTTCCCTTTATGAATTTCCCCCTTTTGTTAAGGTCCTTGGTGCAAAGTTTGTATCTTCTGCTCATATATAATTGTTGGAGAGATGTGCCTCAATTCTAAGCCCTATAATCACACATGCTTCTGGGGCTCCACTTGGGTCCTGGACCTATTGTCTACCCCCACTATCTCCCCTCCCCCCAATATAGGCTTAGGTCTCCACACCTCTATATTCTGTCATGATGTCATTAATTCATTCTACAGATATTTGTTGTCAGTTTTGTACCTGACACAACTGGGGACACTGTGAGTGTCCTTCAATATGGAAATATTTTGTAGGAAATGCAGAATAGTACCCCCTCTGTGATGATGGCCAGTGTTATGTTAGCTTGACCATAGTCAAGCCATAGTCCCAGTGTTCAATCAAACACTGATCTAGGTATTGTTATGAAGATATTTGGTAGATTAAAGTCCATAATCAGATGCTTTAAGTAAAGAGGATATCTTCAATAATCTGGGAGGATGTAAAAGCAGAACTGAGGTTTCCTGAAGAAGAAATTTCACCTGTGAATTGCAGATGCAGCTCATGCTAGCCCCTCTTACAGCCTGTCCTGCAAATTTCACATTTGCCTAGCCAGCTCTCACAATTAATTGCCTAAGCCACTTCCTTGCAATAAGCCTTTTAATATCTATCTCCCACTGGTTATAATTCTCTGGTTAACTCAGATGGATACACACTCCTATATGCCTATGAAGTAATCTGTTTCAATCGTATTCATTTTTGTCAGCTTGCAGCTTGCAGAGTTAGATAAGATTAAAGTCAGGATTAGTGGGCTTTATTGGTGATCCCACCCACAGTAAAATTTGAGCTGAGAGTTGCCATTTTAGGTGGCTTCAAAGTTTCTGGGGATGTGTAGGAAATGGGGAAGGAGCTCAAAATGTGAAAATCAGATGCCATGCCATGGTTTGATAAGCCACCCAGAGGCGTGGGGCCTTGAATAGCAGTACCAGCGAAGTCATTACTCCCCATCAGCTCCTCTGTGTGGCACAAAGTGTGGATTATACCCAAGAAGGCCCATGATAATTGCTTTTGGGTAACCAGTGTTTCTGCATTTTAGATAATAAACATGGTGCCTGGCTCAACTACTGTTAAAGCCTTCACGGAGAACAGCTGAGAAATGATATTGTCAGAATGTGTTCTGGGTTTTAAAAACTCAGGTTCCTATTTCCTGGTTTATAACATTTGAGGAGTGGACTTTCCCAAGGGTTTTTTTTTTATGATTTTTATTTCAGCCTAACAATTTGCATTATGAATTAGAATGGTTTCCAAGTTAAAAAAAAAAAAAATGTTTGGTCATGGGTTGGGTGGGCTTTCCTCAGATAATCTGAATTGTGAAAAACCAGCCTTATCAGGAGTTCTACTCCAGTGTGTGTGTGGTGGGGGGCAAGAGGATAGTGGGTGCTGCAGCCTCCTGACACTTTACAAGTCTACCTTCTGAGAGAGATTTGCACAATTATTTGAATTCTTCTGAAACCAAAACTCTGCCAATTATTGTTTATCACAGTTTCTCAATTTGTTTCTCAAGCACCAGATTGTGACAGAATATACCTTCATTGCTGAGATAACACTGGTTCTCAGATTCTTAATGAGCAAACAGTAATTTAAGACCTGGGGGGGGGGGGGGTTGGGGGGGATCAATATGTTCTGGAAGGTTCTATGTGAGAGCAAAGTGAAAGAGATTCTTCAAATTTGGATAGAGATGAGTTTGATTGAGTAATGAAAAGCAAATAAGAAAACTGGCAAACGAATTCTTTTTTTAAAATCCAACCATGGATCCAAAAATCAATCATCATATCGAAAAAGGAGATCAGTGTACCTAGAATTAGGGAAAGGGCCACCACAGAAAGTGGTTTCAGCCTCCAATGCTACAATCCCAGAGAGGCATAAATAATGCTATTTTTAATCAGTGGCCAGTCAGATCACGTGATCAACTGTTCTGTCTGAGCTTCAGAAAGGCCAGGGGACTTCTAATCCATCTGTAGACTGAAAAAAATAATCTCGCACAGATTTCATATGACTCGTCCCCAAATCTATATACATTGTATGATGAGGAACAAAACACACATTATTTTAAAAAGCCTTATGAATTCCTAGTGGTTTTCAGTCTTTTGACCACTCAGAGTATAGCCACATGCACACGGGCCCTCTGAAAGAGGGCCCTCTGAGTGCCAAGGTTGGACCCACTGCTCTGGTCTCCACAGGCCTGTGCTTTTGGCAGAATGAGAGAAAAGAGGCTCTTTAATGCCAGTCTCTGCCCAGCCGGCCCGCTTCATGGAGTCCCGCCAAGGCCACAGTTGCTGGTTGTGTCCACACACTCCTCCGCCCCAGTTGTCAGCTGTGAAAGACATCCCCAGCTGCTCAGGGTGAGAGGGGACGCAGAGCAGAGCCTGGGCCTGCCTGCCTGTGAGCCTCCACCTTTACGCACAGCCCATGTAATGGCATAGCCATTACACAGTTTAATGAGCATTTCTCTGGAGCTCACACTCAGCTAGTTTCTTTTTTCTTATTTTCATTTATTTTTTCCACTTGCTGCTTTTTCCTTTTGGCTCAGCTGTGTTTTCATTTCCTTCAGAATATGTGGTTCCCATCTTATCCAGCAGATCTAAGGTAATCTCAGTTTTTGTTCCTAAAAATGTCATTTTCTGCTTTTTCCCCCATCTCTGTCTTTTGTCTATGGAAAATAATGGATATTTAGTCACACAACATATAGAGATTCTCTTCACAATACATTTTTTTTTTTGAGAATTACTCAGTCCAAATCTGATTCCATAAAACACTCATCTCTCAGTCTTTAGCTCTAATCTGAAATTGGGTAAGTGGGGGTTAAGGTACATGATATGAAGCAAAATAGTGAACTTGCAGGGTTGTTTTTGGTTTTGCATGTGTATCATTTGGTAGAGGAAAAGCATGACAATGAATTTTGGATATGCTTTCCTCTTTCTTAAGCAAACTCTATCAATTGATAACTGTTGAATCCAGGGAGACTTCAAGCGCTGATACATCATGTTTTCATATGTGACTACACATGTATCTGGGAATACCCTAGTCTTCATGTTACAAAATAATCCACCTCTTCTTGCTGCAGGAATTTGATCCATTATTTGACATGATATTTTCCTATTCTCAAGTATTTCAGAAACTAGCTCAATACACTAAGCTGGTAATGTTGCTTTCAGATGGATTTCCTGAATTGCTGGTGTTAAGTACTTTGCTCTCTTTTCTTGATACCCAGGTTCTATTTATAGCCAAAAGATAGTAAAAAACCAGGGTCAAGGGCAGTTGTTGTTTGGTCAAGCCCAGCTGTTGCATGCTGATTGGTAACTGGCAAGGTGTGGCGCCTGCCATCTGGCCATGCCAAGTCCTGATAGCACTGCCAACGTTTGTTTAATTTAGGTAAAAGCAGTTAACTTCAGCTTGCTTTGCAGAAGCAAACCTGGTTAACTGTTTTGGGCACTTGGGGGTGTTCAGCTGGTTCCTGCGTGTAGATGCAAGTTGAAAACTAGAAACAGCACTCTCTGAATGCACGAGGCCTATCACAACACACTCTTCACCTTTCCCTCTGTTTAGAATTCAGAGATGGAAGTGTATGTATGTCAGTTCCTTCCTCACAGGTAGCATTGAGTACTTTTACAGAACATAAATGACAAAACTGATCCCTAGAGCTCAGAGGGACAACTATTTTCATGACTCTCCGAGTGCCGAAAAAGAGAGATATATTACACCAATCGTATGAATTAACATGGTATCATGGGTCAGTATGCCTTCAAAATTGTCAGCCCTAAAAGAAATCAGGCTATGAATAAGTTAGATATATGTTTTTTGGGAAATGGAGCTTGTCATTAACTAATGGATTATAAGTAACACTGTATTTTACCTTCCTGCACTGTAGGTATTGAGGCTGGTGGCTTTGGAGGCTAAAGCTTTGCTGGGATGGGTATTATGAACTCTTGGCGAGACTTATGCAGATCCTTTGTGTATTGGCAAAGGACTTTCACAATAATTTTGGCCATTGTTCAGGCAGTGTATGAATGTCAGACGCTATTCAATATCTGTGAAACTGTCCTCAGTATCTGATATTCTATAGTCATTTTCCTCACCCAAGAAGTGGTTCCCCTTTCTTAGGAGAGGAAATTGAGTCCCAATGCAAATAAGCCCTTCCTTGGGAGCCAGGATTGAAGTCTGTTTCTCAATAGGAAGTGAAGGACCCAGGTGGCTGATGGACTCAGGAAGTTTCCAGGGAAATGGGCTCCTTTGCAGGATAAAAATCAGTACGTATTGTTGGAACTAAAAGGTTTTGTTTGAGGCTCTCAGAAGATAAACATTTGATATTCTTGTGTTTGGATACCCTGTGTTTGAGGGAGGCTATGCCGTTTGGTGGTGGACAGTACCCCCATTGGGGTTCACTAGACCCAAGACTGAATTCTAGCTCTGCCACTTACTCCATGGCCTTCTTCAAGCTGTGGCTTTCTTATTCACAAAATGGGGACAGTGAGGGATAGAGGTGTGGACTGGCAGCCTGTGCCTATACTATGTGCTCCATCATGTCACCTCTCACTCTTACAGATCAGCCGAATCTCAGGGTGCCAGCTGGAGGAGCTGGGCGTGTCACCCGAGTTCTGAGTGTCTTTTTGTCTGGCATAGGGTCAGACACTCAGTGGGGGCTGAATATAGATAAGATGGGCTGCCAAAGGCATCTAACTGCCTAGACTCTGGCTGCTGCCCACCCCTTTCTCTCCCACAATTAACTTTGGTTAGAATCTGTGTTAAACTCTACTGTATAGGTATATTCCGTGAGCTTTGCCAAATATTTATTAGTTATGTGATTCAATTTAAATACATCTCTAATAAAATCCCAACTTATGTCAGAATGGCTGTTTTTTTTTTTTAATGAATTTTGATATGAGAAACACCTCACACAAAAAGGAAAATCCAAATCATTTAATATTTTACTAAAAGGATATTAAAGAGATAACTCAGAGAGAGGCAATACAAATGGTTAATACATATGGAACAATATTTCAATTTCATTGATAATTTTAAAAATGCAAAACTAAGGAACAATGACATTTAATTTTCACTGATCAAATTGGCAAATTTTAAAACAAAAAAAAATTACTGCTAGTGATGATGGAGAAAGATAGGTAATCCCACTCATGTCTGCTGGGAAATTTGGTACAATCACTAGAAAGTTATTTGTCAATCCTATATAATAAAAGGTTAATATGAAAATTGTCCCCTAGACCGGGAGTTCTACTGGGAGTTTGACCAGAGGGTGGGGCCAGCCAGCCAACCGCCTGCAGCTCCTCCCCCCTGGCTGGCCCAGACCAATGGTGCACCAGGCCTCTAGCCCTATATAATAAAAGCCTAATATGCAAATTGACTGAACAATTGGTGGAACGACCAGTTGCTATGACGTACACTGACCGCCAGGGGGCAGATGCTCAATGCAGGAGCTGCCCCTAGCATACAGGTCCCAGGTCAGCCAAGGTGAGTGCCAGCAGGGCCCCCTGATTGCCCCACCAGTCGCCCCACAGTTGGAGGTGACTGGTGGTGGCAACAGGGTCAGGGGGGTAAGGCTGACAAGCAGGCGGTGCCAGGCCAGCCAAGGCGGGTGCCAGTGGGGACTTCCCATTCGCCCTGCTGGTCACCCCACAGATTGGCCCTGATCTCCGGCCAGGCCTAGGGACCTTACTAGTGCACGAATTTTGTGCACCAGGTTTCTACTATATATTAAAAGCCTTCAGAGTGTTTATATCATCCAATATAGTTATTCATTTTAATGAACTAATGTATTTAAATTATATTCAACTAGAAGTTGGTGCACAAAATTTTTTCACGGGGGTAGGGGGTGTCCCTCAGCCCAGCTTGCACTCCCTCCAATCTGGGACTCCTCGAGGGCAGTTAGTTGGACATTCTTCTCACAATCCAGGATTGCTGGCTCCCAACTGCTTGCCTGCCTGCCTTCCTAATTTCCCCTAACCTCTTCCATGCCAGCCTGATTGATGTCTAACTGCTCCCCTGCCAGCCTGTTTGCCCTCAATTTCCCTCCTCTGCCATCCTGGTCACCCCTAACTGCCCTCCCCTGCAAGATTGGCTCCTCTCAACTGCCCTCCCTTGCAGGCCTGGTCCCTCCCAACTGCCCTCTCCCTGCTGGCCATCTTGTGTCCACATGGGGGCAGGATCTTTGTCCACATCGGGGCAGCCATATTGTGTGTTGGAGCGATGGTTAATCTGCATATTACTCTTTTATTAGATAGGATAGAGGCCTGGTGCATGGGTGGGGGCCAGCTGGTTTTCCCTGAAGGGTGTCCTGGATCAGGGTGGGGTTCCCTTGGGGTGTAGGGTAGCCTGAGCGAGGGGCCTGTGGTTACTCTTGATATTCCTTGAAGCAAATGAAATAATGATTAGTATATCAAAATTGAATATAGTTTTAGCTCAACTATCTAAACATAATAAATCCATCCATAATGGGACCAAAACTCTAAACTGCATGAAATGTAGGTTTATATTGTTGTGAAATTCCTGAAGTGAAAGTGGGAACTGTGATATGGATGACATTCTTAATCTCTTTCCATCTAAACACATGATACCAGGGCTATGGATGTATAGTGAGAAATTTACCAAAATAGTAAATATGATTTTCTCTGTATTGTGGCATTATGGGTAATTTATGATTCTCTGCATTTTGCAATTCTTCTACAATAAGTATGTAGAAGTATTGCATAAAAAATAAACTGTTCCTAACAGTCTAGATAATGAGAGAGCAACTTGTTTTTTACTATTTTTTTTAAATCAATGGACAATTATTTCTTTTTTTCTGCACTTCCGTTACTTCTGACAGCTCAGTAATTTAAGTAGGAAAGGGAAGAGGCAAAGCCCAGTGATCAGAGGGAAAGGAGAGGTGTGTCTCTCTCCCAGCTCCGGGAGTGAGCCATGTGATGCTTGCGGCAGCATCTGTGGTCACATATGTTACAAGTGAAAAAAATATCACAATGAGGTTTGCAAAGCCTTGGGCATTACCCAACTTCATGTAGCTACCAAAAAAAAATTTTTTTTTTTTTTTTTTTTTTTTTAAGGAACTCACAAAAAAAAGACATTATTAAGAGATAAGGCCCCTTTTTCTTGTTCTCTAAGACTAGAGATACTCCCCTAAGTCAGCATGTTTGTTAAGCTAATTAGGGGGCAGTCCCTCTCTGAGAAGAAACTAGAAGCAGGTTCAGAGTCCCTTTCTGCTTTTGCTGCATCTTTGAGGATTGCCTGCAGTTAACCTTGAGGTGGCCCAGCATTTGTTGACTCTGAGAGGTTCTGAAGCTGCCCCCACAGGGTGTGCCCCCAGGGCCTGCAGAAACCCAAGCATCTGGGGAAAGGCCTTGGCTTCCTAAGTACTGAGGAACCCCCTGAGGGGTGGGATGCCAGACCAGGTTGGGCCCCACAGGAAGCGGCAACCTGCTTTTATTGAGGTGGCTGTGCTTAGCAACCGAGGGCCCGCCCTTGTTTGCTGGGGCTTTCCTGCTGGGTCCTGTGACTAGGTTGCTACAAGCAGAAGGCTCAGAGAACCCTGAGCCCTGCCTCAGGCCTGAAGGCTGAAGCTAGGTGAGCTCAGGGAAGGGGATCTCCTATTCAAGGGCCAAACTGCTGGGAGGGAGAAATGCTAAGTACACAGTTCCAGATGGGCTCCAGGGAACAAGATGCTAGCTTGTCAAAGAGAGCCTTCACATTTTTTCAGAGCCATTCAGTTATTTTTGTTCAACTGATGCTTTCTCCTTTCTCTCTCTCTCTTTTTTTTTGGGGGGGGGGGGCAGGGGGGGTGAGGATTTTTATGACACTGGAGAAACTAATAGAAATAAGACACCATAGCTGCCCTCCAGGAATCCAGGGGGGAGGCTGGGACTCACTAAACCTTAGGGGTAGTCCAAGATCTGCGGGATCGTGGGCACTCCCTGGAGAAGAATCTTATTCAAGTCAGGGGCTCAAGGATGTGACATTGTCGAGCTATGTCTTAACTTGGCATTTCTCAGACTTCCATGGACATAAGAATCACTTGAGGACCTTGCTGAAATTCATGTTTTTATTTAGTGGGTGTGGAGTGCAACCTGCGATTCTGCATTTTTAACAAGATCCCAGGTGATGCCAACGTTGCTGGTCCAAGGTCCACATTTTGAGTATCAAAATCCTATGTGATGTCTAAGAAGGAGCTAGCTAGGAAGAGAAGTGGGAAAGGATATTCCCATGAGAGGCAACATCCCCAGGTGGGCCGTGTTAGCAGTGGGGAGGAAGTGTCAGCAGTGGGGAGGGTTGAATCTTGAGAGAAGTTGAAGTTTTGTTGGAACCTTGAAATGGTGTTGGGCCTGCTTTTTAATTCCATTAGGGGCTTAATTCATTCTTTAAGACTCAGCTCCAAACCTGATATTCTCAGAAACATAGTCCTAATACTCACCAGATATGTGTCCCTCTTGTTAACTTAGTAATACTTTTTCCCCCATTTAGGTCATAAGGTCCTCAGAGCAAACCTGGTGCTAGATGACAAGTCACTGTGATAAGAGTTCTTAGTCCTAGGCTTCAGCTCCTGAGGGAGGTCATGGCTTTTCCACTCCACAGATAGCACAGTGTCTGATTAGTTACTGAGTTTGAAGTGAATGAATGAGTGAATGAATGAATGAACATTAATACCTCAAATTGGGCTCAGCAGGAGAATAGCGGAGTGGTTAAGAGCACAGGCACTGGAGTTAGATTGCTTGGGTATAAGCCCTGGCTCTGCTATGTGCTAGCTGCATTAATCTGGGCATATACTGTGACCTCTCTGGGCCTCAACTTCCTCATCTGTAAAATAAGGATGACAGTAGTGCCTGCTTCAAAGAGTTGTCAGTCTTACATAATACATATAAATGCTTCCAGCAATTGTAAACAGTCAAATAACAACTTCTGTTATTTTTATTAAGAGCTGAAGTTGATATTAGCCAACTTAACCACATATTGACAGTTTAGTGAGGATGGGCAGATTTGTCTAGATAGGGCTTACGAGTAGACGTTATTTATTTTGGCCATGTCTATCCTTCACTAACATATATAATGACAAGTAATTGTTATTATTTTTTTTTTTACAATTTTTTTTTCTTGAAACTAAAATAGGAAAACATGCATCATGACAGAAATGGGGGTCTTGGTAGAATATTTTAAGAAAGACCTTTAGGAATGAGCTGGTTTTTAGTTGATGAGGAGTTATCATGCGAGAGAATTTTATTCTGTCTCCCTATGAGATCACTTGAGCTGGGTGTCTGGAATTTCAGTGCACCATAAAAACAGAACTGATAGGTCAGCAGACAGCCAGTAGACATAAACCTAGCTGAAACTGTGTACTGTACTGGTGAAAATGGTCGGGAAGATCACATCATTGCTTAAACTTACAGTTTAGAGTGGGTTATTGAAAAGTTCTGGGGCTAATACCATCTATCTTTGTTTCTCTTAGGCCTCTACTGTTTACATTAGTTACATGTGTCTGTTTTATTTATATTAATGAAAATGAAATAAAATAAAATTCAGTTGCACTAGACCCATTTCAAGTTCTCAGTAGGCACATGTGGCTAGGGGTTAATAGGACAGCACAGATATAGATATAGAGCATTTCACTGGACAACACTGTAAATATTTTTACTTTAAGAGTTGCCTGTTGTAATTGAGATACCCAGAGATGACAAAATCCAGAAGTCATGCAATGAGGATGTTGCAGAATTTAATACAAAAATTAGGAAATATAAAGGGTAAGTTTACTTTTAGACAATAAAGTTTGACTCTACTTTTTTTTCCCCAGCAGCTGTTCAATAATTAGGTAATATATATATATATATATATATATATATATATATATATATATATATATATATATATATCAGTAAACTAAGGACTCTGAGGAAGAAAGCCAAGTCTGGCAGATGCAGCCACTGATCCCAAATTGCTTGCCATTGAGTTGAACAGATACTGAGTACCAGAAGAATATCCAGTAGCAGTCCAAGGAGGTGTGTGAGAAAAACCCAGTGAAACCAGAGTGGGTTTGATAAAAAAAAAAAAACCACAATGCTGGCAGTTGACACAACAAGAGATAAAGTGGAAATGAGTCAAGGATACAGAAATTGGGTACAGCATACTGGGAAAACAGGCAACAGGAATTTGAGATGAAAAGAAAAATATTTGTAGGAAGTCAGACTGAAAATGTACTGGGGTTGGATTTTGGAAGGATGAAAATGGCAATCTAAGATAATTAAATTTTACTCTGAAGACAATGGGAGCCACAGAAAGGTTGTGAGCAGAAGAACACAATCATGCAGATAGTATTTTGCGTAGGTCAGTCTGGCCAGGGTTAAATAGCTGGTCTGGAGTAAACAGCCATCTTTGCTGGGATAGCAGCCCAGAGGTTGTGAGGAAAATCCAGGCAAGAGAGGAGAAGGATATGAAATAGGTCATTAAAGGGGAAATGGAAAGAGATGTGATAAAAGGAAAACTTAATTGGTTCTGACTGAACAGGAAAGAAAAATGGCAGAAATGTAGACAAAATGGCTTACCTGCTTTGGATGTTTGGGATGTAGGGAATACCTATTGAGAGTTTGGAAGATGGCTCCTGTAACTTCACTGGATCTTATCACACACCTTCTTGAACTGATATTTAATGTTTAAGAATGCGTTGAGTGTAGAAGAAACTCCAAAGCAAGCAATTTGGGTCCGTGATTGCATCTTCAGACTTTGTGCTTTTCCACAGAGCCCCAAGTTTAATACCATCTATGGAAAAAGTGACCATTTAGTGAACTGTAGAGTCAAGCCTATTGTCTAAATGTACCCCTTAAATTTACTGAGGTAGAGAGAAGAAGAAATTCCTTGTTTGTTTTTAAAATAAAAATCCTGATGAAATGTTTGTTTATTTTGGTGAATAGAAATGAATGGCAACAAAATGCCAGTTGTTTGCAAAATGGTGGTGCAAACACCTACCTCATAGAGTGCCAAGGATGAAAGGAAATGCATGCAAACTACCTAGCAATTAGTAAATTGTCAGAATATGTTGTTTGATTCTAATCTAATGAACAGATCAAATCTTCATGGGATTTGAAAACCCCATGCATAATTTTATGGCACCCACTATGTTTTCACTCACTCGTTTGCGGTAAAATGAGACAAATTCTAGGTTTATTCCAGATCATTCTGGGCAGAATTGTTAAATGTCTTGTTTACTCAATGGGGCAGAAGCCGAGGAGGCAGAACCCAGCCCCAGGATAATCAGACACTTAGGGCTCTGGTTCACCCTCACTTGTTTTTGCCGCTATGACTCTTTGGCAATCTGAAAGTTGACAGGGGAGCATTGGAAAGACAGATAACGATATTAAAGAAAAATTTCCAGAAAGGAGCGACAGATATTTGTATGTCATGTGATTAATTTTCATAAGCATGAGAAAAGAAGTGTCATCGCACTTAAATTCAACGTGTCAACTACTGCTAGAACCCAACTCAGGCTAGGCCACAGCACCTTGAGGTGAAGGCGCCTAGTTCTTCCTTCTGTGCCTCACCCTGTGTATTATGGTCAGACAAAGCTACTTAACAGATCACCTCCAGCTTCTCAAGAACCCCTTTTACCTGGTCAGGAATTTTAAATTCCACTGCTTGGTTTCCCTCCCCAAATCTCATCCATCATGTTGACTCAACCATATTTTCTCATTTTTCCAAATATCCTTAGCTCCAATGGGAAGAAGTGCACTCTTTACTAGACTGATAGATCCAATACTTACTTTCCTTCTCTGCTTTGGCCACTGCCCTTATCCAGTATGACCTAACTCTTGCCCCCTGCTTTGCTAAATTTTACTCAGTTTTTAAGACACAGCCAAAGTCTATTTCCTCTATAAAGCCCTTTCTGATTGTTATTCTAGCTTATAGGCATGTCACTTTTTTCTGGATTCCTATGGCACTTACTTACAACAAAAGGTTTACCACTGTCTTAGTGTCTCTTGTTTCTTACTTGTGTTTCTTCAAGCACAATGAAGTCAGGGTTTATGCCTTGCCTTTAAAATTGCATCATTAAGATTGAAGGTATGGTTAATAAAATTATATAGGTTTCAGGTGTATGATTTGATAATACATCATCTGTATTGTGTACTCATCACCAAAAGTCAAGTCTCCTTCCATCATCATTTATCGCCCTTTACCATCTTATACCTCCCCTACCCCCCTTTCCTTCTGGTAATCACCATACTGGTTGTCTATGAGGTGTTTGTTGTTGTTTTTGTTTAATCCCTTCACCGTTTCCTCAATTATAATTTTGTGATTTTGAGTAAAAGCATCCTTATCTTATTTCTGATCTTAGGAGGGAAAGCAATCTGTGTTTCATCATTAAACATTATTTTAGCTGTGGACTTTTCATAGATGCCCTTTATCAGGTTGAGAAGATTCCCTTCAATTCCTAGTTTGTTGGATGTTTTTATCATGAAAGGATGTTGGATTTTGTCAAATGAGTTGGATTTTGTCTATTGAGATGATAGTGAGTTTTTTAATTCTGTCTATATGGTGTATTATATTAATTAATTTTTAGATATTAAACCAACCTTTCATTTATGGGAAAATTTCACTTTGTCATTATGTGTCATTTTCATGTGTTTGTTTTTTAATATATATGTTGCTAGATGGCTAGTGTTTTGTTGAGGACTTTTGTATCCATATTCATAAAAGATACTGGTCTATAGTGATTGTCTCGTTTTCACATCAGGATAACACTGGCCTCATACTGAGTTGGAAAGTGTTCTCTCCTCTTCCATTTTTTGGTAGAGTTTGTGAAAAATTGATATTAATTCTTCTTTAGATGTTTGGTGGAATTCAGTATTGAAGCCATCTGAGCCTGGACTTTCACTGTGGATAAGCTTTTGATTTCCAATTCAGTCTCTTGCTATAGTTCTATTCAGATTGTTTAGTTTTAAGTCAGTTTTGGTAGTTTGTGTCTTTCTAAGAATTTGTCCATTTCATCTGTGTTATCTTGTATTGGCATAATATTTGTCAATTTCATCTATATTGTCTAATGTACCGTTCATAGTATTCCTTTATAATTATTATTTTTTCTTTCTGCAAACTCTTATGTTTCAGATCAGCAAAGCTATCCTGATTGCTAAGTAGTATTAAAGGGCATGTCAGTGATGTTTACTCATCCTTTTTGGGCCAATAATGATAGTTACTAGACTTTTTCTTGAGGAAATGTAAATAAGAATTTATGTATAAAAATATTTGGAATATAATTAATTATACTATCAAGAATAGAATTGACAAGCTGGTTTTAAAATTTATATGATAATTCAAGCAATTCAGAATATGCAAAACAGTCTTGAAAAATATTCAAATGAGAGGATTCACATTTCTCAATTTCAAAATTTACTACAAAGTAACATTAATCAAGCCAGTGTGGTGCTGGCGTAAGGAGAGACATATAGATCAAATGAATAGAATTGCAAGTCCAGAAATAAACCCAGATGTCTACAGTCAATTGATTTTCAGCAAGGATCCCAAGATTGTTCAATGGGGAAATAATAGTTGTGTCAACAGATGGTATTGGGACAATTTGATAGCCGCATGTAAAACAAATGAAGTTGGGCTCTTACCTCACAACATACAAAAAAAATGAACTCAAAATGGATCAGAGACCTAAATGCAAGAGCTTAAACTATAAAACCTTTAGAGAGAAAAAAACACATAAAGATAAATCTTCATGATACGAGATATGGCATTGATTTCTTAGATATGATACTAAAAGTATGAATGACAAAAAAAATAGATAATTTGGACTTCCATCAAAATTTAAAACTTTTGTGCTTCAAGAAAGAAAAAGATAACTCACAGAATGGCCGAAAATAACTGCAAATCATATATGTGATAAGGGACTCATATCCACAACATACAACTCACACAACTCAGTAACAGAAAGACAAATAACCCTATACTTAAAAATGGGCACAGGATACACAGTTCTCCAAAGAAGATGTACTACAAATGGCCAATAAACACAAGAAAAGATGCTTGTTCATATTTGACCATCAGGAAAATGCAATTCAAAACCACAGTGAGATACTGCATCCCCTCTAGAATGGCTAAAATTAAAAAATCAGGTAATAACAAGTGTTAACAATTGAGGATATGGGAGATCCATCCCCCCTACAGAAAAGTAATTTGTTCCTTGTGGGAAACTTGAAAAGCACAGAAGAGTATAAAGAAAATAATTCTACCACCCAGAAAGAAACATTGTTAATCTTGGGTGAATTTTCCAGTTTTCCAATTATACATGCTCATATAAATATAATTTTGCCATAGTTGAGATCATCTCATATGCTGAGTTGGGTAACCCCCTCTTTTCACATTCAATTATACCATGATCACTTAGAATCCTCTTAAATGTATTTGTGTTGGTTCACTGTTGTAGGTTGGCTCCCCAGGAAGCAGACTCTGAGGTGCAGCTTGGCATGCAGGATGTTTATTAAGGGTGTACCCTTGGGATCCACAGCTGCTAAAAGGAAAAGAAGGAAGTAGGACTAGACAGAGGGAGAGGTTGGGCTGGATGTGGGCTGGGTGAAAGCCTTAGCCAACTCTGTGGGGAACTCTGGAGCATAGGTGGCCCTCCTGAGCTGTCGTTGATTGGAATTAAGGGGCTGGACCTTTCTATCCCCAGGTGGAACACTAATTGGTTTTAGGCTGCCCCTGGAAGGATGCATGGTCTTAGGCCAGGCAGTGTTCCCTAGCCAAGGCAGTCAGTTCTGCAAGAGGGCTCACAGTGGAAGGCTGTCTTGGCAAAGCATTCCCAGAAACCAGGAGAATTACTCCTTCATTCCCAAAGGAGGATCAGTAGCACGTCACAACCTTCACTGCACTGATAATACTATACTGAATGGCCAATAATAACAATGGCTGAAATTGAGTATTCATCACATTAGAGCATTGTGCTGAGATCCCACGTAGCCCACAATTGCCCAAAGAGATGGTTATTAATGGTGTCTTTATTTACCAATGAGGAAATAAGAACAGGTACCACTTGGTCTCACAGCTGATAAGTCTGGGAGCCAGAATTTGACCCCTAAGTCCTTGCTTTGTTTGTTTTGGCGAGTACTTAAAAGAATGTTTCCAAGGAAGAAGTTAAGTTTCCTGCTCAACTGATTGTGGTAATCATTTCACAATCTAAATCAAACCATTATGCTGTCTGTACACCTTAAACTGATACAGTGGTATATGCCAGTTATAGCTCATTAAAATCGGGGGCAGGGGAGTTAATTACAGATATTGCATAAAAATAGCTTAAAAGACAAAATATTATCACATATTAAAGTGATAAGAGGTTTATTGCACTCTCCTTTCATTTTCAGGAATGGTAAAAATGATCATTGCACCCAGCTAGCATGGCTCAGTGGTTGAGTGTCCACCTATGAATCAGGAGGTCACTGTTTGATTCCTGGTCAGGGCACATGCCCGGGTTGCAAGCTTGATCTCCAGTGTGGGGTGTGCAAGAGGCAGTCAATAAATGATTCTCTCTTATCATTGATCTCTCTCTCTCTCTCTCTCTCTCTCTCTCTCTCTCTCTCTCTCTCTCTCTCTCTCTCTGCCTTCCTCTCTGAAATCAATTTAAAAACATTTAAGAAAATGATCATTAGTAACCCCCAAAGTAGCAATGAGGCCAGATTTTAAAAAGTTGTGAATAAAGTATAATAAAGACTGTGAGGAGTTATTTATACATGTTCAATTCAAATTCTTTTATTCAAAACACAAAGCAGCAACTACACATTAATGTGAAACCTCCAATTCAACCTGCCCCCGCTTTTTTATGCATGTAAATTATTATTGTGAAAAGAGAGGGTAATGCTAGGGTTGTGTGTGGCCATTCCAGAACCTTTAATGCATACCACATTTTGTGTTATTTTTTATTTTTGGAAAGCTATTCCAATTAAGGATTATAAAAGTTAACATTTTATTCCTTATATTATTATAGATGTTAGAAATTTTTTGGTTAAGTTCTTCTCCCAAATTTACATTCATACAATCATTTAACTAAAATATTTTCCAAGTTTACCCATATTTTTCATGTTGTGTGTGTGTGTGTGTGTTTGTTTGTGTGTTTGTGTGTGTGTGTGTGTTTAAACAGATAATTTATCAGTTTTTTTGCATGGTTCTCTTTGCCATCCTATAATCTGCTACACATGCTGATTATTAGTCAGAATGAATACTGTTTCAGGGAGATTTCATTTATTTATTTATTTATTTATTTATTTATTTATTTATTTATTTATCCCACTTAAACATCAGCAGGAAAATTAAAATTCAGGGTCAGTTATTGCTGGGGAGTAGTCTCAGCAATGTAATTTGGTTGCCAGGCAGCCTGTAGGCGGGCATTAGAGAGAGGAAGAGAAAGCTTCATCAGCCAGCCAGAGCTTTGAGAGCAGTATTGGCTTTCATTTCAAACACGCTAAAGAATAGGGCTATGCAATTTGCTGTTTTAGTCCAAGTTGCTTACTTTTCTTCTT
This sequence comes from Pipistrellus hanaki, assembly GCF_964339955.1. Lineage (NCBI taxonomy): Eukaryota > Metazoa > Chordata > Mammalia > Chiroptera > Vespertilionidae > Pipistrellus > Pipistrellus hanaki. The sequence continues at coordinate 39,095,512 of NC_140515.1, forward strand.
GAATGGAAAATTAATCTGGTTTAGTGCTGGGTAATGCTTGCAATCATAGTTCTGTCAGGCATTTTTCAGAAAAAGAAGAGGGGGGAAAAGGTTTTTCTCACTTTGGGAAATAAGGAAATTCTGTTTCTTCATGTTTCAACTCTCTCTCTCTGTCTCTCTCTCTGTCTCTCTCTCTGTCTCTCTCTCTGTGTCTCTCTCTCTCTGTCTCTGTCTCTCTCTCTCCCCCTCCCCCCCCCCGGTCCATCCATCCATTTATTCCTTCCTTCCCTTCCTTCCTTCCTTCCTTCCTTCCTTCCTTCCTTCCTTCCTTCCTTCCTTCCTTCCTTCCTTCCTTCCTTCCCTCCCTCCCTCCCTCCCTCCCTCCCTCCCTCCCTCCCTCCCTCCCTCCCTCCGTTCTTTCTTTCTTTCTTTCTTTCTTTCTTTCTTTCTTTCTTTCTTTCTTTCTTTCTTTCTTTCTTTCTTTCTTTCTTTCTTCATGTTTTCTTGTTGTTAAGAAAACACATTATTTACAGCTTGTTCAGGCAAGAGATAGAAAAGGTCAAGAAAAAGAGAGAGTTCAGAAAATCACTTTCTGTGCCATAAACACCCTCACAAATTTTCTAGGAAGCCATGTCTAAAAGTCTTAATTTGTTGCTTACTATTCTTTAGCTTCTAAAACACACACACTCACACACTGAGTCAAAGTGCTGCCCTAGGTAAAAGATGGTGGTTTCGGAGTGTACAGTAGAGTTGGAGATAAAAAGAACCCTCCTAGTATTTGAGGAGGAGATGTGAGAACTGACCTAGGCAACAGGCAGTGCTCTGGAAATTTGGCAGGGGTCAAAGGCCACAACGCATTTCTACTGTGACTCTGCTGGACATCTGCTCACACATTAGACTGAACACAGACCTAACAATGTACTGTGCACAGAGTAGATGCTCAACAAACATGTTGGCAATACACACATCTTCATATATGAGTCTGGTTTTAGAACATTCTGTCAGGACAGCTGTATTCAGTCATAGAGTTGCAGGGGAGAGTATTTGGGGCCTCACATAATTTCCCATCTTAGGGATGAAGAAAATGGACTAGCAGCCAAGGCTGGCAAGCTGTTCCTGCCTGAATGTGAACTAGACTTCAGCTCTGCATCATCAAAAACGCTCCTATGCTTTTATCCCCTTTTGAGTAATTTAATTTTTATCTGCTGCTCTAAATATGCAAGAGCTATCATGAGAAGGTTCAGGGGTACCTTCAGAATAAATTTAACAGGATTCCCATGGCTTTGTAGATTTATAAAAATTGGCTCAGGCTGAGAATGCTAAGACACTAACTTGAGGTTCTTCTTTGGAAACACCTCTCATCTTGTTCCTTTCTTTCTGTTGCTATGGGGAATTGACATCCTTACTGTCCCAGGGCTGGGCACCAATCCAGCCTGCTAACTGGGTTTCCTGCTGGCAGACTTCTACTTACACAGTCTGTCCACTGTATGCCCGTATCCTCTTCCTTCCATCGGCTTTCATTTGCAGCATCTTCTCCACATGTGTCTATTATTGGCTATCATAGGATCATGCCAGCTCTTTCACAATCACATCCATCAGAACTTTCAGGTAAGTATGTCTTAAAATAGAAGCCAAGCCACTTTTTTGGTCTTTGGCGGTTTCTCCTAGGTCTAGGAGATCTGAAAGTTTAAGCAACAATGAAACAATGACCTGCACTTTTTCACTTGAACAGCTGACCCTCCATAGTGCTTATGCAGTTGAGGTTTTTTTTTTTGTTTGTTTTTTAAATTTTTTTTTTAACCAATTGTAGAATTAATAAGATCCCAGAGTCTTAAGAGAAGGGATTTGATTTCATCTTAACTGGGTGAAATTCTACATCCTCATATGTGCCCAGAGAGAAGGACTCAGACTTTAATAACTTGCTTTTATAAAACAAATATTCTTGTTGTTTTTGAGTGATAGAGTAATGCAGATTTTATTTTTGGAAAGCACATAAGTATTGATATTTTTAAAATTTGTTATTAATAAATTTTGAGGCCTAATTAACTTACAATAAAATGTATGGATTTAAAGTATATTGTTTGATGAATGTTGACAAATGTATACACCTGCATATCACTGCACAATCATGATGTTGAATATTTTTTTAACCCAGTATAGTTCCATACTGTCTTTTTGCCATCAAGCACACCTCCCACATTTTCCCTTCATCCCCACCCCAGGCTACTATTATTCTGATTTCTATCACAATTGATAAGTTCTGCAGGTTTTAGAACTTTATATAAATGAAATTATACAGTGCATACTCTTTTGTGTTGTTTTGTTGAGAGTCATCCATATTGTTTTGGTATTGGTATGTTACTTCTTTTTATTTCTGGGTAGTATTCTATTGCCTCACTTACTCATGCTTAAAATACTCAATTTATTTACCATTGAATGATGCCCCCGCCCCCCCCCAAAAAAAATAACTCAAAACCGTGAGTCAAAAACTTTGGAGTACCCGTTCTTTCACTTGCCTCGTGTTTACCTATAAATAAAAGGAAAAATAGCAAGTGACACGTAGGATTGTTGTAAGGATCTAATAAAAACACTGTGCAAACTGTTATTCAAATGATATTCAAGGTATTGTTTTCTTCAGTAGCCCCACAGTTGCTGACATTCAAATCGGAGTCATTATTTTAATAGGCTCTTTTGAGATCAAGTGCATAATGACTTTTAGTTGTTTGCTGGATATACTCTCTAGAAAAGCTCATTAGCAAACATTTGCTTGCTAGATGATTCCCCTGTAGCTGTGAAATACATTAGAGTTGGTTCTTCAGAAGGATAGTGCTAGGAGCCTGGGTCAGATTCTACTTCTCATTTGCTAAGGATTAATACTTTTGCAGCAGAATCATTAAAAATGCTGGCAAGACAACAGCTGAAATAGTGTAGCTTTGTCTACGGCATGTAAACAAAAACAAAACCTTTCTCCAAAAGGCTACATAAATACTTTATATCTAGTATTATAAAATAGATATTATTATAACTTTCCCAGACCTGGGCTAATTTTAACAAATATTGTGTTGGTAACTATTTTCCAATTGTAGTACTAATGCAAACTCATAATAGAACACTTGGAAACTACAGACATGTGTAAAGTTGAGAATGAAAATCACCTACAACATTTGCACCTAGAGATAACTGCTAACATTTAATGAATATTTTCCAGTCATTTGTCCTCGCATATGTATGCATTTTTAAGGAAATTTGTAAAGTATTCTTAATATGGTTTTTACATGTTGATTTTTCCCTAGTTACTAACATAAGAAAATTCCATGTCAACGAATATTTTTTAAAAATAACTTTGAAGGGTGCCTCATATTTTATCCGAATTTAGCATATTTAACATATTTTTCCTAAATTTATAAAAATTAAATTTTATTTGCTAAATTTGTAAATGTTAAATTTGAGTTACTAAAAGCATTCTGAAATCAGTATAAAGTAAGGAAAATAAAATATGTACATGCAAACACACTCATGAATTTTAAAGGTACACCAGGCATTCTTAACAGGGGCTATATCACTCTAAAGAGAGTGGAAATTGGTTTCATTGGTGAAAAATCTTATCTTTTATGGATCCAGCATAGATAAATGGTACATGGAATACATAGATATACAGTATATTTGTAGTATTAAAGTTTCATGAAGGAGAGGAGCAATTAGGAAAAGAAGTATCTAAAAGGTTTCTTAGGAGGGGTAATAATGAAAAGTAGGTTGAGACACAGTGAAAAAATCTGGTAGAGCATTGAATCCTGCAGGACAGTTCAATTGCTTTAAACCTAAGGTAATGTGAAAGAAATATGATTCCTCTCTAACATATAGAATCTTCTGATGTAATTCGGTAAGTTCTTCCTGACATTAGACTTTCATTTTGAATGCAGAGGAAAGATGCTATGCAAATTAAATTAAGGTTTAAATTCCTTATGTTGCAAAAGTTTTTACATAGTATCTCTACATTATAAAGCTATTTATTGTCAAAGGGAAAATTCATTTCCTTACCTTAAAAACCCAGGGTTAATCCTTTATCTCTTGAAGGAAAATGTTATTTTCTTTGTATTTTAATTTGAGAAACATCAGTGGTTTTCCAAGAGTATGAATTCTCATTCCATACACAAGTTTAATAATTGAAAAGCCACCATCATCACAAGAACAAAAATAGCAAGATGCACTGACTTAGGTATTTTTAAAATAAGAGATTTATTCAGCTCTAGTTCACATATAAAATTCACACATTAGAATTACACACTTCTAAAATGTGCAGTGGCTTTTAATATATATATACAGAATTGTACAATCATAACCACTATCTAATTTCAGAAACTTTTCATCACACCAAAGAAGCCTTCTACCTAGTATCAGTCAGACTCTCCCTTCCCTTTCCACACATCCCCTACAACCACTAATCTATTTTCTATTGTATCTCTACCAACTTTCCTATTCTGGATATTTCATGTAAATTGAATCACATAAGATGTTTCCCTTTGTGACTGCTTCTTTCACTTGGCATAATGTTTTCAAGGTTCATCCATATTGTAGCATGTATTAGTATTGCATTCCTTTTCATGACTGAACAATACCTTTGCAGGGACATACTACATTTTGCTTATCCATTTGTTAGTTGGAAACTTGAGGTTTCCACTTTTTAGCTATTATAAATAATGCTGCCATAAACATTTGTGTATAAAATTTTAAGTAGACATGTTTTCAATGTCCTATGGGTATATACATAGGAGTGTAATTGCTGGGTCATATGTTAACTATATGATTAACATTTTGAGAGAAACTATCAAATTGTTTACCAAAGCAGCTGTGCCATGTTGCAATAACACCAGCAATGTGTGAGGGTTCCAATTTTTCCACATCCACCAATTTTTGTTAATATCTATCTTTTTTTTTGTTTTAGTCATCTTAATGGGGGTGATACAGTATCTCATTGTGGTTTTGATTTGCATTTCCCCAGTGGATAATCATGTTGAGCATCTTCTATACCGATTGGCCTTTTGTATGTTTTCTTTGGAGAAATGTCTATTCAAACCCTTTTCCCATTTTTAAGTTGGGTTGTCTTTTTATTGTTGGGTTGTGAGAGTATTTTACATATTCTAGATTCAAGTCCCTTATTGAATATACAATTTGCAAGCATGGTCTCCTATTCCCTGGATTGTGTTTTCATTTTCTTGATGGTGTTGTTTGAAGCACAAAAGTTAAAAATGTTGACAAAGTTCTATTTATCTTTTCTTGTGTTATTTGTGCTTTTGGTGTCAGATCTAAGAAAACATTACTAAATTCGAGGTCACAAAGATATACTCCTACGTAGGTTTTGTTTTATTCTAATGGTTTTCTCTTGTATTTATGTCCTTGATTCATTTGGACTGATTTTTTTTTTTTCATTTTCTGTGTGTGGATATTGCAAGGCCATTTGCTTGAATGACTTGGTTTTTGAGTCAAGGTACAATAATGATTAATCAACAGGTCAAGATCTTTGTCTGGAACATCCTTTTTTTTTTAATTTTTAACACCCTATTTTTTTCCTTTCTCTATTTGTAAAATACCTTTTATCATATTGATAATATTTTGGAGTCATATTTTTTTACTGAAGACACTTTATTATTATCAATGATGGGAGAGTGGAGTGTTCTAGCTGTCATTTCCCCATCTATAAAATGCAGTACTTGAACTTAGATTTCCCTGAGATGCCTGGAGTCCTGGTTAATACAATTTACATACACCTCATCCACATATTGTCACTTTTCAAATAAGTAGCATGCCGTAAAGTTCCAAGAGCATTAAAAATTTTCTCAGGAAATATAATGTTTCTTTAAAAGGGCTAGACTGGAAATCTGAGGGACCACACAACTTGGAATACTTGACTTGGAATAGGATGGCCTGTTTCCTAGTGAGAGAGAAGTTCTAAAAAGAAGAACAGTGATATCACCTCACACCTGCCAGATGGTTGCCATCAACAAATGACAAGGGCTGACGAGGGAACCCTAGTACACTGCTGGTACATGGGAATGTATACTGATGCAGCCACTATAGAGAACAGTATGGCGTTTCCTCAAAAAAATATTGAATATGGAATTTCCACTTGACCCGGTGATCCCACTTCTAGGAATATATCCTAAGAAACCCCAAACACCAATCAAAAAGAATATATGCACCACTATGTCATCACAGGATAATTTACAGTAGCTAAGATCTGGGAAAAGCCCATGTGCCCATCAATAGATAAGTGGATAAAAAAGCTGTGGTAAATTTATACTATGGAATACAATGCAGCAGTAAAAAAGAAGGATCTCTTACCCATTGAGACAGCATGGAGAGGCATGGAGAGTATTATGCAAAGCAAAATAAGTTAGTCAGAGAAAGATAAGTCTCCTTCAATTTTAAAGGATAGTCTTTCTGGCTAAAGTAGTCTTGGTTATAGGTCCTTTTCATCATTTTGTATATTTAATGTTATTCCTTTATGGCCTGAAATTTTTCTGTTGAGAAATCAGTTAATAGTCTTATGGAAATTCCCTTGTAGCTAACTAATTCTCTTTCTCTTGTGGCTTTTAAGATTCTCTCTGTCTTTAACCTTTTCAATTTTAATTATGTGTCTTGGTGTGGGCCTCTTTAGGTACATCTTGTTTGGGAGTCTCTGCACGTCCTGGACTTGTGTGTCTTTTCCTTCACCAGATTAGGGAAGTTTTTGGTCATCAGTTCTTCAAATAGGGTTCTCAATCCCTGCACTTGCTCATTTCCTTCCAGTACCCCTATGATACAGATGTAGTTATACTTCATGTTGTCTGGAAGGTCCCTTAAACTATCCTCATTCTTTTAAATTCCTTTTTCTTTTTGCTGCACTAATTGGGTGGTGGTTTTTTGTTTTGTTTCTTTACCTTGTCTTCCAAATTACTGATTCTATCCCCTGCTTCATCCAACCTACTATTTATTCTTTCCAGTGTATTCTTGATGTCATATATTGTATTCTTCATTTCTGACTGGTCATTTTTTATATTGTGGCACATTTACAGAATAGAATATTACTTATCTGTAAAAAAGAAGGAAATATTACCTTTTATAACAGCATGCATAGACTTGGAGATTATTATTATAAGTGAAATAAGCAGTCAGAGAAAGACAAGTACCATATGATTTCTCTTGTATATGGAATCTAATGAACAAAATGTACTAACAAAGTGGAGATAGATTCATGGATAGATTCATGGAGTAGCTGTTAGAGGGGAGATGGGTTGGGGGCTGAGTGAGATGGGTGAAGGCACTAAGCAAGAAAAAAGAGAAAGACTCATGGACACAGTATGCTGATTACCAGAGGGAAGGAGGAATGGGAGGAGTAGAAGAGGGTAAAGGGGAGAATAAATGGTGATGGAAGGAAACTTTTCTTGGGGTGATAAACACATAATACAATATACAGGGGATGTATTATAAAATTGTATACCTGAAACCTATATAATGTTACTAACCAGTGTTACCCTAATACATTCAAATAAAAAAAGAGAAAAAAAAAAAGGAAGAAAAACATAAAACAGTAATCAACAAATTCACAAAAGGCCAAGATTAAGGACCAAGATGAGTAAAACAACGTTAAGTTTCCATTGAACTTCAGAGGAGGCAGCAATCACAGCAGACCAGAGTTGTTTACAAATGTTTCTCAGAAATAGATATCCTTGGCTAGACTGAAAGGAACAGTTTTCTCTTTTTCACTATCATTGGGAAGATATGTCCTAAAAGCATCCTATATAATAAAACCCTAATATGCAAATTGACCAAACTGCAGAACGACCAGTCACTATAATGCTCACTGACCACCAGGGGGCAGATGCTCAATGCAGGAGCTTCCCCCTGGTGGTTAGTGCCCTCTCACAGGGGGCGCGCCACTCAACCAGAAGCTGGGCTCATGCTGGTGAGTGCAGCAATGGTGGCAGGAGAGCTCCCACCTCTGCGGCAGCGCTAAGCCAGCAGTCAGACATCTCCCAAGGGGTCCTGCACTGTGGGAGGGTGCAGTCCAGGCTGAGAACCCCCCACCCCCAAGTGCACGAATGTTGTGCGCCGGGCCTCTAGTTGAAATATACTATATAAATCCATTTTCCCTTTTTATTTCCAAAAGTAGTTAACTACATGTAAACATTTACTTACCAACTTTTTCTTTTGCATAACTATAACATCATACTCTTAAACAATGTTACAATATATTATGTGAAATTTACTTTAATGACATTAAGTATTTTCATGGTGGAAAATAATAGATTACTATAAAAATTTATGTGAGTAGCTGTATAGAGAATTTTTAAATCATAGGAGGTGTCATAGCATGTCTATTTCTAATGCATATAGAGACGTTGTGTGTGCAAATATATCATCCAGAATGCACAAAATCAAAAGCGTGAAACTAAACACAGTACATAACTCTACAAAACAAGAGTGAAGTTGTGCCAAAACAACTTTGCTCTTCATATTTCCCTTTGCAGAAACATTCAAAGGAGGATTATTTCTGAAAATGTGCATGAGTCAGAAGTGGGGAATGAGTAATATTGTGCTGTGGACTTTTATGAATGTTTCACTGCTGAAGGAACATCATCTAGTTTTTCAGTAAGGCGATGAGTTGCTACCTCACCCTCAGATTCCAAATAGAAAAAAACTTGAATTTGAACAACTGGTGTCTTCTAAATTTAGCACTGAGTTTTCTTAAAATGTTCTAATTCAGTGAATAATACTTTAATCTCATTTCAACTGGGTAGAAATGATTATTGGAGGCTGAGGGCTACAATAATCTTAGCATAGGTCAACAAGATTCTTTAGCAAACAAGATTAGATTGACATATTTATAGTCAGAATATGCATGAAAATACATTAGATGGTTTGTTGACATTTCAACTTCATTTGTGTATTTCAAAAGTTTATCGTGATGAGAATGTTAATGAAAAATATTCACAAGGTCCATGATGGTGGTGAATTTTATGTCTTAATTTACACATCCTAATGGGAGTTGGGAATCTCTAAATTTAATTCCTTTCTATGTTCATCCTCATTCCTACTTCTTCCCTATGAATTAGGCTCTCATGAATTAGTCAAGAAATTTTTTAAAAGGCCCAAGATTGTGTTGAGGTTCCATGTTTTAAGCCAGTAGAGCCATACTAGGTTAATTCCTCAGTCATTTTTTACAGAGCATCATCTGTGTTTCCAGCACTGGAGTTAGATTGAGTAAAATCATCTATCTTTTTGTCCCTATTAACTCTTAGATTTTACAAATGAACCTTGACTTCCCATCTGACACTCCCAGACTTTAGTACAGTGGTCCTGGTATACACTTAACAATGAAAAGAATAATCTTTTCTGAGGGACCCCACTATTAAGCTGCTAAAAGACATCAAGATTTTACATGTTAGAGTAAGAGACACACTCTAAATTGCATAATAAGACAAGATTTAATCTATAACATAACTATATCATTTTGTTAAAGAGAGAGACTAAATGACACAAAGATCTATGTAAAGTAATGTTAAGGACAAAGTGTTTTCTTCCAAATGCATAGTTTATTAATGCTAAAATGGGACCGGGGCTGCATTTTGGCTTTAGGAAAGAATCAGAAAAACATTAATAAATTATAGTTTTCTCTTCCATTCATTTGTTTAAGATATGACTTAGGTCACCAGCATAGCCTTAACATGGGATCAAGAATAAAGATAAGATTTAAAAGTATACTTTTTGAAAATCCAAGAAAATTCTCCCTGATTTATATTTCTAATCACCTTAGAACCTCTTCTTTATAATAAATACAGACCTTTAATGATAGACCCACTGTTCTATCATGAAGAAAGAATGCATGGATTGGCAAGGTTTTCAGTGATGCCAAATGAGATCATTAGATTTTCTACAACAGCATCAAAGAGATGTAGCTTGTTCTGGTGTCTGGAAGGAGACTGGTAGAGGAAAGTTATGAATTGTTAGCCCAACCCTGGTTATCAATTTTGTCAGTAATTTATTTGAAGACATAACATGATCCCTTTTCTGGTATAAAAATGTATAAATGGTACAAAACTGAGATAGGGCTACCTAGCATAACAGGTAATGGAATTAAGATTAGACTTCATTATTACAGACAAGAAATCTACAGATAGAACTTTATAGGGAGAAATGTAAATCTCTGTCTTTAGGTTCAAAAACTTAATTGCACACTCAAAAGGATAATCTATCCTAGGTTGGTTAAAATAAATATTAGCAATTTAATGGGAGATCATTATGCTGATGAAGGTTTTAAAAAGCAATTTTTTCATACACTCTGTCTTGATTTTAGTATGGTACTAAATTTTAGTATGGTACTTGATTTTAGTATGCCAAGAATAGAGCAGAATTCCTGGCTCTCTTACATTCTAATTGAGAAGGTAGGCTCACAACTGATAATTACTGAACAATGTGATAAAGGTAAAAGAGCAGGTTGAGCAGTTCTGCAGAAGTATAGAGATGGAAACAACTTCTTTGGGTTTACCTTCACAGAGGGGCTGACTTTTGAACTAGATTTTGAGGATTATATAGGAGTTGGCTAGAAGGACAGAAGAGAACAACCACACCAAAAGAGGGAGAAAATCATGTACAAAGAGGAGAGGGTGTTTAATCATAGGGTGCGCACTGGAGGTAGTGGGAATTGAGGCCCAAACCATCTTGAAGGGCCTTCTGTGCTATGTTAGAGATTGGGATCTTGGCTTCAAACAAACTGTAGTGTGTGTGGGGGAGTGGGGGGGAGAGTGACTAGTAGATTTGTGTTTTAAAAAATATGGTTTTGGCTTGTGATATAATGGATTCTTGGGACGGCAATTCAGGGCCTGTTGGAATCAACAATGTAAGGATAAGTCCTGAATTAAAGCAAGCCATCGTAGGGAAATGGACACGGGGGAGGGGGGGAAGGAGGGGACGGGGGGAGAACAAGGGAAATACCTAAAAGATACAATTTAATGAAATACCATCATAGGAACTGGGCACTTTTAACCTGGAGTAGAGAAGAGTGAGATGAGTGGGTCTTTCCTGTTAACCTGTTGCTCAGGATAACAAATCTAGAATCAATGGGTAGAGGTCATTACTAACAACTGAAGTTATCCAACAATGAAACGGGCTTCCTCTCTGGATAAGGAGTTTTCTCTCCTTGAGGGTATCTACGGGGAGCTGAATCATGTGTCTGAGATGCTATAGAAAGGATGACTCTAATTTTTGGAGGCAGGTTACAGCACGTGACCTCTAATATCTCATCTAGATCTAAAATTCCATGATTCTTTGATCCCAATTCAGAGTCAAGCCAACTAAATGAACTTTAAGAGAACCAGACTAGTAAACCTTTTAAAGAAACTCTTGAAATTCTGCTCCAAAATGGAGAAAGGAAAACACAGACTGGTTTTGATGTCAAACAAAAGCAGGCTGACTCTTACTGTCGTCATTGTCGTCGTCTTCTTCTTCTTCTTCTTCTTCTTCTTCTTCTTCTTCTTCTTCTTCTTCTTCTTTTAATATATTTTATTGATTTTACACAGAGAGGAAGAGAGAGGGATAGAGTTAGAAACATCGATGAGAGAGAAACATCGACCAGCTGCCTCTTGCACACACACCCCCCCTACCCCCCCACCGGGGATGTGCCCGCAACCAACGTACATGCCCCTGACCGGAATTGAACCTGGGACCTTTCAGTCCGCAGACCGACGCTCTACCACTGAGCCAAACCGGTTTCGGCTCTTACTGTCTTCTAAGTCAAAGATTTTCAATTTGCCCTCATTATGGAATGAAGATTTTTTATTTTGGACAAGGGAAAGTCCTCAAGGAAAGTAACTATGCATGTCTTGTTTCCTAGTCATGTCTCCACAGACCTCTAGCCTAGTGCCTGGCACATAGCTGATGCTCAACAAATACTTGTTAAAGGAATGTAGTAGCTGCTGTCATGTATCACCCAGATCTACCTTCAGGGCTGAAGGACCCATTTCCCTAGCTGTTAGGAGCACTATCTGCAGAAGGCCTTTATCCTTCTTCAGAATTGCCCATGGCTGGAAATAATTTCCTCACCCAAGGTCATGCCCTCTTTCCAGGGCAGCCCACATCTGATAACTGGCTAGTGGTAGGGTACAAAGCCTAGTCTCCTAGCTTGACCAATACACATAAACTCTGAACAGCCATCCCAGCTTCAGAACTTCCCATGGAGGTGGCTGAAATGTCTGTTGTGACTATAGCACAATCCAACCTCTCACTCTGCCCAATTCTGCTTTCTTTCCCTTCCTTTTTATAGGTATTCCTGACAGTGCTCCTGATAATCCTTCTATGCATTCAATCACTATTGAGAGTCAGTTTCCCTAGGGAGTGACCATATGAATGAGAATTCATTTTCTTTCTGATAGAATTTTGTAGAACATAGAGTGAGGGGTCCTCAGCTACCAACAGCTTTGATAAATACTTCTGCACTCAACTTCTTTGTAGTGGGCATTTCCATTTCACTTGAGCTTGATGTGAATGAAATCCTTTCCATGAAGTGATGCTGTCAATCCTCCCACCCTCCTAGTTTTCTTATGTTTTTCAAAACGCCGAATACTGTTTGATGTAAGATCCAAGGCGGAATTTTCGGTGTGTTCATTTGGGTCTTGATTTCCTGCTCGCTGGCCATGGTTTGTTTCCATTTGATTCTGGATGATCATTAATCTTCCTGGGAAAGCCTTCAGGGCTGAAGGTGCCCTGGCCTGTTCACTGATATAAGCAGAATTTTTCAGAAGTTCTTTTATCATCCCGTCTTCTGACAACCTTTATCCTGTTAAAGCCCCCAAAGGTGCCATATTTAGAGGGAGAAAAAGAATATCAGAGGGCAGAGACATAATTGTTTGAGCTTTATCAAACAATTGTAGTGCCATGAATGGACTACAACTGGTTGGCGGTGAGATGACTGAGGGTGATGAGCAAACACTATTCCAGATATAAGCAAATCCATTACTTACTATGAATGAATGTCCTAGGACATTGGGACTTACTTCTCTCCTGGAACCTCAGGTGAGAAAGGGAAATCATAATTTGGCAGCATTTTAAGTTACATGGGCTCTGGCTGGGTGGCTCATTTGCTGACCATCATCCCATACACAGAAAGAAAAGGTTCCGGGGTCAATCCCTGGTCAGGGCACAGACCGGGGTTGCAGGTTTGATCCTTGGTCGGGCATGTACTAGAGTTGGCTGATTGATGTTTTTCTCTTACGTGGATCTTTCTCTTTTTCTTCCTCTCTCTCTCTGTCTCTAAAAAACAATTTTACAAAAGCATCTTTGGTGAGGATTTTAAAAAGTTAGATGGAAGAGAGATGTGAGTATATAGAATATCCCCAGTCAAACGTGTGGTGCAATTGCACTGTGTAACCACAATTTGGTAACTATTGTGGTCATGTTGCAATATGCATAGCATTTCCTCTCTTTCCTGTATAAGAAAAGAGGTCTTACATCCATTGAAATATGATTAATGTAAAACTGCTTTGAATATGGTCACAGTGTACTATTATGGCAGTATTAATATTGCTTTCCTTACAATTCAGTTATTTTCTTTGTCATTGCATAAAATTGCTTTTTAATATTGGTGCTTTGTTTAGCCATTGCTCACTTCACAATATTACAATCCCATTTTTTGAGTGCATTGACAGTATTTATAAACTTGTTAGAGAATTTTATTTTGTTGCTTTCTCACTATTTTCTTAGCCTGGCACTTAGTGCCATTTGAATGTTTCCAATGTGCTGATATTATAAATAATGCTACGATGATAATACTTATTGCTTAGTTTTGAATGTTTATACCTCCCCAAAACTGACATGTGGAAATTCTAATGTTTAGAGTAATGTGTTAGGAAGCAGGGCCTTTGGGAAGTAATTAAGTCGTGAGAGTGTAGAGCCCTCATGATTGGGATTAATCTATAATAATAAGAGCATAATATGCACATTGACTGAACAGCCATCCGAATGTCCTTCCTGAGGTCCTTCTGGATGACCTCCCAAACGAAGCCAGGGCTGCAGGATGGAGGCAGCCGCCAAGGCTGTGAGGGAGGGATTGAGGCAGCCGCCATGGCTGCAAAGACCTGCTCTTGTACTAATTTCATGCATCAGGCCTCTAGTATTCTCATAAAAGAAACTCCAGAGATCACCCTACAATTAAAACTTTGTACCTTGGAGCTGAGCCAAGCCTCCTGCTGGCTCTGTGGCCGGCAGCCATTTCTTTAGGGACTTATGTATCTTCTATAATTAAAACTTTGTAGCCTTGAGTGGAGTCCTAGGCTGGCAAGGGCAGGCAGAAAGCTTGGTTTCCTCCATTGCCTGGGAAACCCAAGCCTCCCTCCTGTTCTCTGTGGCTGTAGCCATCTTGATTGGGTTTATTTGCATACTTGCTCTGATTGGCTGGTGGGCATGGCTGGTGGATGTAGTGGAGTGATGGTTAATTTGCATATAACTCTTTTATTAGGTAGGATTATGGCAACTTTTATTTGTAGGGCACTAAATCTTTTTATTATTAAAAATTGCCATTTTTTCCAGTTTTAGGCTTCCCAACTGCCTGATTTTTGCTTTATGTATAATATATTCCTTTATTTTTCCATATGAGTTTTACAATTTTTTTAAACCAATGTAATCTGAGCTAACATCATTAACCTTTCTTAAATATTTGTATAGGAACTCTGTATATTCTAGTGGTGCATATATCTGTTTTTTCTTCTTGAATATGTTGTACTAGCATTTGTATTTAGCTTTTACTATTAAAGTATCAATGCTTTATTATAATAAGTCAGTGATTCAGTGGTAGCTTATTTTTAAAAAATATACTTTATTGATTTTTTTTTTTTTTTTTTTTTTTTTTTTTTCTTTTTTTTTTTACAGAGAGGAAGGGAGAGGGATAGAGAGCTAGAAATATCAAAGAGAGAAAAACATCGATCAGCCACCTCCTGCACACTTCCCACAGGGGATGTGCCCGCAACCAAGGTACATACCCTTGACTGGAATCGTACTTAGGACCCTTCAGTCCACAGGCAGATGCTCTATCCACTGAGCCAAACCACTGGGTTTCAGCAGTGGTAGCTTAATTTTTATGATTAATTTTATTAAACAGTTTGTAATAATATATCAACTTTACATTCTTGGAGTAAATCCTGCTTTTTTCATATTGGACACATTTTTCATTTATTACTTTTTTTGGCTAAGATTTTGCTTAAGGTTTTGTATCTTTGTTTCATTAAGGTAATTTTTCTAGCCCAACAACAAAGGCTTAACAAATTTACTTAAGAAGTATTATCCCCTAAGGAAATATTTTATACTTTAAAGAATATATTTTGGAAACAACTCAAGTAGCATGAGGGGTTTATTTATTCTTTAAAAGCTTGGAAAATTCGCCGGGACCGGTTTGGCTCAGTGGATAGAGCGTCGGCCTTCGGACTGAAAGGTCCCGGGTTCGATTCCGGTCAAGGGCATGTACCTTGGTTGCGGGCACATCCCCAGTAGGGGGTGTGCAAGAGGCAGCTGATCGATGATTCTCTCTCATCGATGTTTCTGACTCTCTATCCCTCTCTCTTCCTCTCTGTGAAAAATCAATAAAATATATTAAAAAAAAAAAAAAAAAAAAAAAGCTTGGAAAATTCTCCAGTTAAGTCACCAGGGCCATAATATCTAATTTTTCCTATTTATATACCATGAATTAATAATGTTTTCTATTTATTTTTTGCATATGTTTTTATTACATATTTGAGAGACATAATATAAGTATGATTGTTAAATAAATTTGCCATATACTTATAGCTAAGAGCAATGCTCTTTAAAATTTAACAAAATCTGTGCTATTTTGTCTTTCCCTGTTTATATTAATTTGTAATTTCTTCTGTTGGGCCAATGGTTTATTAATTTTGTTTATTTTGTTAAAATGTAAATAACTGTCCTGTTAGTTTATTTCTATTTTAGTTCCTTTACTTTAAATATTTTGTTGTATTTCCTGCTCTGTTTGGTCTATTATATTATTCAAGTTTGAAGTTCTTTAGATATAGAATTAATTCATGGTGTTTCTATTCTCATTTTATTATTAAAATATACCTAGAGAGATAAATTTTCTTCTCAGTACACTTCTTTCAACATCTCATTCATTTTTATGTGTTGTACTTACATGCTTGCTTTTAAAAAAGATATTTTACTATAGCTTTCCTCTATGCAAGTTACTATGGTATTTTGAATTTTAATTTTTATGTGACTTGATTTTGTGGAATTCTGTTTTCCCTATTATTATTGTATCATGCTGTGATGTGAGAATATGGTTTCACAGATTTCATGCTATTATTTTTTGCATTAAATAAGTACATTTTTCTGTCCCAGTATATGATTAATTTGTATAATTAGAAAGAATCTTTATAATCGCTTGTTGGTGATCCAATACTTTCCATATGTCTGTTTGCTCTATTTTTTTTCCTTATATATTTCAGCTATATTGTTCTCTTCTATTTGTCCACAGATTCTGCCATATTTATTTGGTCCTGGGATCTTCTATTATAATTAACTTTCTTTGAATTTCTTTTTGCACTTGGCCAACTTCTCTCTATGCCTTCGTCAAAGACTGGCTTCCATCGGTATTTCAACCCATGGGGCCACACAGGGTCCTGCTCTCAGAGGGGCCCTGTGCTTGGTTTATGCTCTCCTGTCACTGTCTTGAAATTCTTAGTAATTTCTGAGAAAAAAAAAGCTCTGCATTTTCATTTTGCAAAGGGCTGCCTCAAATTGTGTAGCTGGTCCTGCTTGTTCCTTATATTCTGCAATTCTGTTGAACTCATTTTTTTAAAATTTTTTTTTTAAATCACAAGCCGATTGGGGATGGTTTGTTGGATTTTCTAGATAAGCCATGCCTTCATCTAAATAAGATGCTCTTTCGGCCAGGCAGCTTTGGGGAAGTCCTCTGGTTAGCTCTCACTCTCCCCGAGGGTGGAATCACTGTAAAACTCCTCTCCTTGTGTCGCCTTCACTTAATGTCAAGTGTTCTTTTATTACTTCCAGAGGAGCTTGTGGTCAGGTGTCCACCAGATGGGACTCAGCTCTGCCCAACTTGGGCTTTTGCCTGGATCAGCAGTAGGAGAAAAGTGAGTTCTGCCTCTAACCTCCCTTCCACACAGGCACAGAATCCTCATCTTCTGCAAACTCCTAACACAAAGAAGACTGGTCTTGCATTTAAGATTTCAGGCCCATGATTGTTTCTTGTCTTAGCGTACAACATCCCGGAGGTGCAAAGTCACCAGCCTTCCAACACAGCCCTTCTTTTTAGCAGTGAAGGAGGAAGCTTAACTGTGTAGATGCCTCCTGGGAAAACAGCTGCCATAGGGCAGGACAGGGTTAAAAGCCATAAGAGCGTTCCTGAAGATTTGAATTTGAGATCGGCTTGACTCTCACCTGTGGTTTGACCTTAAGCAGGATGCTTCACCTTTCTGAGCCTTCTGTGGTCCTCCTGTTTGTGAAGTGGATAAAACAACGGTAGCTACTTGTGAGAGTTTCTGGAGGGCTAAGTGAGGCGAGGCATGAGAAACCTTTGAAATGGTGCCTGGTACATAATAACTGATCACTGATTCTCCACTGAGCAGCATGGTTGGCCCTCAAGGCTACACCAAGATGATGATTCTGATTGGACATACTAAGGTGTTCTTTGTCTCTTTGTACAGAGACCTCAGGAAGGATGGGGGCATGGGAATTTTCCAGGTGTGTGGGACCTTAGTAAAGGAAGAGCCAATCAGGATGATAGAACTGGGTCTCAATCTGTTGAAATGATACAAAATATAATGTGTCCCCATAGCTACACATTCCTTTTGGACTGGACTGGGCTTTTTCCTCTCCATCAGAATTGCATTCTGGTGAAGTTGATAGACTTTTAAAAGCCATACTTGGTCCTGGACAAGTTACCAACTTTGGAAGTGTCTCTATAGCCACATCTGTATCATGGGAATAAATGTGTCCAACCGGCCCCACTCCCTGGTCTCACCATGGCATTCTGCCTTCCTTCTCTCTCACTGAGGGAGGCCATTGGCTCAGAAGGAGAAAAAGATGCTCTGCATTTGTTATAGACCCCGATTCGCTCTGCCTCCCTCCATTCTTTCCTCAAATTTACATTCTATTATTTATTTGTGTTCGTTTATTTTTTAATGTAGCTGTTGCCCCAGGCTGCAATCCACTCTCACCTCCAGGTTCCAGAGTCCTGATGAAATGAATCCATAAAGCTTGATTCTGAGAGCAGAACCCCTGTGTACTCATCCCTGCAGGGCCTGCATTCAGGCCTGAATGGGGATGTGAGGCCACTTCTCAGATGCTCGTTCCAAGATGCTCCCATGCCCTGCCCTGTGGCCGGGTATGATAGGGACTTGCCCAGAGAAGCTAACTGATGGGTACTTGGTTCCTGCCCCCTACTCCATTCATGCTGGAAACAAGCAGGGCTCTTGAACCAGCCGCAAAAGGAATGCTCCCATACTAATGCTTTCTTTCACTCTGATACTTAGGCATAGTCCTGTTCCCAACCTCTAAGCCCCATTTCTGATCCACCTTCTGAATTGGCAAATAGTTTTCCCCATTGCAGTCTCTGGCTGCTGGGCTAGCCTCTCTCTTCCGATGAATCCCAATTTTGAGGGACACAGTTTCTATCCTCTCATTGTTTTATGTTTCTTTCTCTTCTTCTCATTGCTTTATGTTTAAGGGATACGGTTTCTATCCTCTCACTGTTTCATGTTTCTTTCTCTTTCAGAATTATTAGCTCAGGAGATGCACTACAAATACCAAAAGGGTTGAAGATGTGCTGTGTGAGTTAGTAGGCAGTCAGACAACCCCCAAGTCAACATAATGTACAGAAATCAGTTGCCAACAGCATTACAAAGGGAATGTTGCCTGTATGCTCCAACAAATACGAATTTTCTGTGATTGAACATTTTGTTTTACTCAAAATGAATATATGGGGGCCACTGATTGGGGCTCTGGAATTTGAGGGCTTGGAAAATTTTACTGTGAAATATTTGTTAAACCCTAAAATCACCTTCACGGTGACCAATGAGAAGGGCAGTATGTTAAACAGACAGGATGCCGAGACTCTTGGGGAAATTATTTGTGAGCTCAAGATGCTACCTTTTCAATCAACATTTATACCATTTTTTAATGTTTGCAGATGTTGGTCTCCATCCATCCGGGGAGACAGGTCTGTGTTTTTATCCCCGTGTGACTAAGGAGGGAAATGAAGTCCCGAAGGTTTAAAGGATTTGTCTTCTGTCAGGCAAGCGTTCTGATCTATACTCCCAGCCAGAGCATCTCAGGTCTGGGGCAGAGTCACATAGCCACGCTGCTTCCACACATCCCAAATTAGACAGAAGATTTGAATTTCCTTCCAAATAAGAGTGAGAACAGTAGCCTTTAGGAAAAAAGTGTTTACACATGACAGCAGAGAAAGGGCTTAAAATAAAGACTACCACGAACTGGAAAACAAAACAAAACCCTAACATCTTATTTGATTTTTTTTTTTAAACATTTTTTAAAAATCTGTGCATAAACCATTGGAATCAGCAGGTCAAAGGGAGTGATTCATTATGAACTTTGCCTCCAGGCTGGAATGGCTGAGACCATCCTGCTAGATAATTGCCTGTCCTGTTCTTAAGGTTCCTGTGAATAGGAAATTCCAAGGCCCCTAGGATAATGCATACCAGTCCCTGAAAAGGCAGCACAATGAAGGTTTCCTCTCTGTGGAGCCTAAAATCCCCTAGTCACTGCTTATCTACTTCCTCTTGTTCTTCTGCTTGTCCCACTTCAGCTCAAGATCCTCTATTTACATGATCACGATTTCAAAAGATCATTTAAGGCTCGCTCCACAAGGAGAGGCACTTGGATGTGTCTTGGCTTGAGCTCTCTGGCTTCCCCAGAATGACCTTCTGACCCCGTTCAGCAAGCCACCTCCATGGCTTCCTTCAAAGCCTAAGTTCACTCCCTCCCCAAGCCCCCATCTTAGGTGTTACGCCATATCCGTGGTCAGCAAACTGAGCCACATGTGACTCTTTGGCCCCTTGAGTATGGATCTTTCACAAAATACCACGGCCTGGGCAAGTCTATTTTGAAGAAGTGGCATTAGAAAAAGTTTAAAAGTTTAAAAATGTTGGCTCTCAAAAGAAATTTCAATCGTCGTACTGTTGATATGTGGCTCTGTTGACTAATGAGTTTGCCGACCACTGCTCTATACCAGAGGCAGACACAGAGCCAGATTATGAAAACCACAACACATGGTTCTCAATCTCTATTCACTTGCCCCCACGTGTGTGTGTGTGTGTGTGTGTGTGTGTGTGTGTGTGTTGGTGGGGAGGGGTGGCTAGTGTCCTGAGCCTTGTCCTCCACCTTCAGGGTAATGAGATTAACCTGTCTTCTGTCTCATGTGGCCCCCATATGTCTCTGCCAAAAGGGACAAGGTGACATTTGGCTAATGTTTTGCTAATGTGCATAATTGAGAGCTATCTAGGGAAGCTTTCTTTTTCTAGGTAATTTGTACATCTTAACAGCAGCCTTCTGGAGACGTCCTCCTCTTGTCTTGTGTATTGCTACTTGAGGGAATTTCTAACTAATTAAGAAAGGGATGGGCAGTGGGCCAAGCTGGAGGAGTGATGTTTTTGGTCTGGTCAGGTTTCACTACAACCTACCTCTAAAAGCTAAGTCAGGATTTTTACTGACCCATGGCAGGGCTGGAATTGCCCCTTAATTTGTTATTTTTAATTACAAAATGGGAACGGCAATGCATGCACAATGTAAAATAAACATCTCTTCAACGTCAGACTCCCAGTCACCGTCCCCCATGGCAGCAAATATAGTCTTTCCCACAAAGTATGCATATACTTAACAGATGCTATATGAATGAATTTATTTGTATCAGATAATAAAGAAAAATAGCGAGAAAATTGGAAAGCATGAAATAAAACATTCAGCATTCCAAAGAAAGAGGCCTTATGAAATAAGAAAGCATTTTATAAGCATATGAAATAAGAAAGCATTTTATAAGCATTTATGACAATGATTGATTTTCAAAAAGGCTTATTAATTAAAATTAAAAACATTATTAAGGATCTATTATATGTCAGGTCCTGGTCTGGTGAAGTTTGAAGGTGAATCCTGTGTAGTGTCAAACTCTTATAAGTTCAATTAATATGTAGAAGAGGCTTATAAATTTTACTAAGTGCCTTAAGAGCCTAGGAGAAACTCATTATGTCTTCTGGAGTCAGGCACAGCTTATCAAAGGAGGGAACATTTGTGGTTTCTAGAAAGGATGCTTCTATGTTCTTGCAAAGGAAAGAGGGAGACAGGAATTCTAGAAAATACCATGAGGGTGAGCATGCACAACCTTTTCAGGGAAACAGGTGTGACTGGCATGCAGGAAGCATATCTGGGTAGGAGATGATGCTAGAAGGGAAGCTGGAGCCCAGGTTATGTGTCTTTAAGGAGCATGAATGTTGTTCTGAAGTGGAACTGTTAGAGACTTAGGTTGAGAAGTGATCCCCCTTCCCTTTTTGGTGGGACAATCCTAATGGTGTGAGATATACATTAAAGCAGGGAGGGACTAGAGTTAGGCAGGATAATCCAACAATCCAATAATCCATGTCAAGTGATGATACAGTAATCCAGGCTATTCTGGTGGGAATAGATTTGAGAGAAGTTCCTAGCTTGATTTACAAGATTAACTATGCCTTAATCATTGGCTGGAACAGGAAGGGGTACAGGGAATGAAGGCTGATGCCAAAGTCTTCAGTAAGGCTACTTTGTGGGTACAGTACTGATAAAGTAATTATGGAGTATAGGAGAATAGGCATATGGAGCACATATTTGGTGAATTAAACCTACGGCTTGTTAGTTTGAGATTTCTGTGGCACAATGGGGCCAAGAATCTCCGCAGGGAATGAGTTTCAGTGATGCAAGTAGAATTAGTAATATCCAATATTCCAAAAAGGTCAAGGAGGATGATGAAAATGTAGCCTTTGGGTTTGTTAATGAGGATGCCAACCATGACCTCTGGGAGGGTAGTTTCAGTAGAAGAGGAAGGAAACCAGCTACAGTAAACTGGTAACTGAAAAATCTTTTAGCAAACCATGTCTAGATACATTTATATGTGGAAGGAAAGTGAAGAAATGTGACTAGCAAGAACTGCCCCAGTTCTGCCAGGTTTGTAAAGGAAAGGGACAGTCCCTGTGGCAACACCTCAGGGATGTATTTGCCCCCAAAACCTCGCTGGCTATGGCAGTGGAGAATGGGGCTCCTTTTTCTTTCACAGATCGAGTATCCCTTTACCCACAATGGTATACCTGAGAGGTGCTTGAATACCTAACTCCTCCTTCATTCTCCTAACAACTTGAGTAAAGAGCAACTTTAAAATGACTACCTGAGCCAAAACCGGTTTGGCTCAGTGGTAGAGCATCAGTCTGCGGACTGAAAGGTCCCAGGTTCAATTCCGGGCAAGGGCATGTACATTGGTTGCAGGCACATCCCCGGTAGGGGGTGTGCAAGAGGCAGCTGGTCGATGTTTCTCTCTCATCGACATTTCTAGCTCTCTATCTCTCTCCCTTCCTCTCTGTAAAAAATCAATAAAATACATTAAAAAATAAAATAAAATAAAATAAAATGGCCATCTGAGCCTGGCCAGTATGGCTCAGTTGGTTGAAATGTCATCTCATGCACCAAGAGGTTATCACCAGTTCGATTCCCAGTCAAGGCACATGCCCATGTTGCAGGCTTAATCCCCAGTGGGGGGCATGCAGGAGGCTCACAATCAATAGTTCTCTCTCATTGATGTTTTTCTCTCTCTCTCCCTCTACTTTACTCTTTCTCTCTAAATCAATAAAAACAACAAGAGATATATACTGGCCACATAAATATCCCTATCCTTAGAGCACACAGGCCTCACCTTATGGGGTTTCTAATGAAGGCAGCTCCTTCCGGTCCTGGCTCCTGGAGACCCTGCTCTTCTTCTAACTGCTCTGGAGCGCCCCTAGGGACCTGAGAGGCCAGGCCCACAAGAAGGCAGCCCGGAGGAGGAAAGCACTTCTCTCTTTGATCTAAGGCTGCCTTTTGAACTCTTTATTCTTGTCCTCGTAGGACTGATGTTGAGACTGACCACTACTTCAGGGAAGACTCCACTCTACCTTTTATCCAAATTGGATGACAGAACCCTGTGGTCCCCAAAGAAAGAGTAATCACATCAGGACAGAAGAGTTTAATAATCATATAAGACATTCATAGAGGTTTTCTGATGTTGGATTCGCTTAAGATTCGAAGGAGTTGTGGGTGAGGTAAGGATCAATAAGATGCAGAAAAAGTTGAAGCAGTTTATTTCTTTAAAAATATGTTTTTATTAATTTCAGAGTGGTAGGGGTAAGGAGAGACAGACACATCAATGATGAGAGAGAATCATCCATCAGCCACCCCCTACACGGCCCCCACTGGGGATCAAGCCCCTCTCATGGACATGTGTCCTGACTGGGGATCGAACCATGACTTCCTGATTCAGAGATTGACACTCAACTATCAAGCCACGCTGGCCAGGGAAACAGTTTATTTCTTGATATGCTTTATTGTCTGTGTGAAGTAGAGTCCTAGGACTACTGATGAGAAGAGGGGCAGTGAGTAAGTTGGAGTTTGGATTTGGAGAGGAATAGTTTGGAGAATGGAAATTAGAGACAAATAGCCAAGGGTTAAATACTGCTTAAGAGCACCAAAGGCCCTGCTGGACACAGGAATCATTCACTTGACTAGTCAGCCTCGTTATTTGAGTTTTTTTGTCTAGTAGAGAAATTATTCAAAGCTGTAGATGGGCAAAGTAGGCACAATCTTAAGGACAGTGATGTGAGGGGTCTAGGGTGCTGGTGAGAATGTGGTTGAGTCTTGGCCATGAGGCCCAGGCTGGGTATGGGGAAAAAATATAAACCTGAGAGCTGATAGACTGAGCATGAGATGGGGTGGTCTTACTAAGGAGATAGGCTTGGGGATGGGACTGATGAAAGGGTAGAATTTTTGGCTAGACAGTAGCTTTCCTGACCTTCAGATGTCAGGGAAGTGGTAGCGGGCAGATGAAAGGAAGTCGTTTTGGGAGGCATGCATCACACACTGGGATGTGTAAAATGATATGGTCATTAGACGTGGACTTCTTAAATTCATTACTGTAAATTGGCCCTTGAAAATCAGATAAGAACCAAATAAACACAAAATTTGGAAGGTATCTGTTCTGCTTTGCTTATTAAGCAATTAAGAAGTAGGATAAGAAAAACATAGACTTCCCTATAGACTTTCTGTAGAATAATACAGTATATGGAGACCTCACTTCCTGGGTGTCCTTCTATTAACAGAACTAATATATTAGCAAATTTTATAATCCAGATTTTTTCTTTTTACTTCTCTGGAAAAATAATATGACTCTGGCAGCAGTAAGATTCCTCACCAGGTTATCTGATTCCCTACCACTTCATATCACTGCCCCACACTTGGCTGAGTGTCAGTTGCCATTTATCATTATGTTCACACTGTCTTTTCTTAGCGTTAAGAGGGAAAGGAAATATTTCTTATAGCCAAGGCTTTTTCAAAATTGGAAAACCAAAGATGACTCAGGAAGAGTATCCCTCTGCATTTGACACACAAATATATCACTTGAAAAACTGTAAATCATGCTGCTCTTATGAAACAAATCCTCCCAGTTTCACTCACTGCATTCTTTGCCTGGATCCTATTGGCACTTGAGTGTGCAATGACTCCTGTAATAAAATCAGAGTAGAAATGCAATCAAATAGTTGAGAGTTTACAAAAGTAGCATGATAAGCGACAGTACTTTTCCGACCAAATCATCCTGTTACTTTTGCTGATAGAATAATTCCATCAAGTCCCCAGTAATTAATAGATTCCCTCAAAGTGCTACCTAACTCAATAGCCAGTAGCAACAATTGAATGAATTCAGGTTTCCTCAGTGGCTGGAAAGCGTCAATATAACTCTGAGTGACTTACTTGTTGGCAGCCATGTACACGTGAAGAAGGTGGATTCAAGGAAAATGCATGAAGAATTTTTAGAGTCAGAATGTGCAAATGAAAGCTTTTGGCGAGTCTGACTTGTTTCACTGGTGCCTAGGAAGACAGGTAATCACTGCATATTTCTCGCTGAGAATCATGAGGAGAATAAGCATAATCCAAACTTTAGGAGCATAATAGATTAAAATTAACACCTTGGATTAACTCAGGAAGCAAATGGGTAGCCATTGTGGTCCAGTACATTGATACGATCTATTATTTCCTTAAAGCATTTGGGTCTTCTACTTTCTGCTTTAGTGAGCTCCCACGTTAAGCATATGGGGATCAGTCAAATGTGAAGGTTCAGAGATTCAATCTTTAGAGAAATACAGGAAATAAAATGAGATTGAGATTTGGAAAAGAAAATTGTCAAAATACATTCAGGGTGAAAATAATCTGAAAGCCAAGTATTCAGTGAGTCAGAAAAAAATTTAGTCATCACGTTAGAGCCTGTGAACTGGAAACTAGATATGAATTCATAATCTGCGAGGGCATAAACGACGGCAAGAAGTCAGTCAACAGCGTCCGTGTTACCCTGGGAGGTGAAGGAAGTTTATTATGGACAAGCAGCCTGAATAGCTCTTGTTCTAGGCATCAAATTAAAGACACAAATAGAAGACAGCTTGGTGAAGGGTGACAATGAGTAAAAGCTGAAATATGAAGAAAATTTAAAAGAGAAAAGGCTATGTATTATTGGCTATGATGAGATAATGAGATTTTTAACAGCATCGACTTTAAACATTATGAACAAATTATTCATCAGAATCTAACCATTACGATATAGATATAATAAATTGGCATAAACACCCTGGAGTTACCCAGGATGAGCATTTTATTAATGCCTTGCCTATCTCTGATTGCCCTGCTCTGAAAAATTCGTCTGAAGGAACCATTAGATAGTATTTGCTGAGGAATGACTATGATATTTTAACACTTCAGCAAGAATTTTGGCAAAATATTTACTTAAGAGTTTCTTCAATGACACTGCTCACGGAACAGGAGAAATGGAAAGCAATCACTTAGTAACTGCCGAGAAACAAGAAGGAAGAACAGTCACTATGCTGCTTGTGGTGAGAACTATCTGAGTTTAGCTATTAAAAAGCCTCCTGAAAATTGCACATGTTAGAGGAACATGCTGCTTCTAAAAAGCCTCCTGAAAATTGCACATGTTAGAGGAACATGCTGCTTCCCATCACCGCATGGGAGAAATGGTACCTACCGTCTGGCTGTTTGTGTGAGGAAGGACAGCTATAGCATCCGCAGGCGTGCGACCAGCGGCTTGTGGGAGATAAGCACTTAGGGGGATGAAAAGGGACCTGGCACAGGCCTTGGGCTTCTGGCATCATTGGTTGCAGGTCTGCCAAGATACTTGGGGAAACGTTTTAATTTAAATGCCAAGTAGATTTCAACGAACTCTCCCCTGGCTTGACCTGTTGGGAGTCCAGAGTGAGATGGATAGGTGCTCATTTGGGGAAACAGTAGGCGAATTTGACGGTGGTTTTATAAAAAGCATCCTGGAGGTTTACATCTCTCTATATCTCCACTCACCAGGGGAAACTCATGATACAAGTTGCAAGATAGGGGACTCTCACAGCATTTTCCTAGTGATTGGTAAATGCGGGAAAGGCAGCAATACCTCCAGGCCTTGATTCCAAGGTCCACAGTAAGAGAATTTTAGGAATAAAGGCCCAGCATCTTCCCTCTCTCCCCGCCCCCACAGCATACTCGGAGGATATTATGACAACAAATTCACGAGGTAGATTAAGAATCTGGTTTGAATTATTAGAACATATTTTTCTGCAAAAACTATCACAAGACAAAAAAAATAATTTAAAACTAAGACTAGGGGAATGGGGATGGGACTGAATCTAATATTAAAACATTGTTGTCTGTTGATGTAAAGATATTTCTGTGAGCATGTTAGACCCTGGTTGGCAAGAGACGGATAAAAGCCTGTCTGATGGGTTACAAAAACGTGAATCCAGAATATCAGAATTAAAATGCCCCCCCCCCCCTTCCCCAAGAATAACATCAAGGTATTTGAAGTTGCGTCAGAGGTAGGGGCCCGGTATGTATACATGGATATAAAGCCCATTTCCTCAGAGGCTACTTGGCAGTTTGCTACAACATCATGCTAATGAAAGCAAGGTCTTTAAGTTCAGCCCCCAGGGGACTATCAGTTTCTCCTTCAGCCCTGCTGGGAGCGCTTTAGACAGGTCTTTCACTCCTTAGAGAAGAGCTGGGATGCTAAAGGAGGGCTGGAGGGCTGAAGCCTGGAGCCTGAGAGCCTGAGATGAGAGGTGGGTGGGGCCAGGCTGGGTGGGGCCTTGGGTACCAAGCAGTGAGTTTGGCCCTGTCTGGCTGGAGGGATGAAGATTCCCAGGGAGGTATTTGTGCCCGAGCTACGTGATCAAGGTTGATTTTTAGGCTGGTTACTCTACCTGAAGCATTGGGGCCGGGGCTAACCTGAAGGACCAGAGAAAGGAGGGACCAGCTGTGGTGATCCAAGTGTGATATCCGGCCCCCCAAAGAGGAGCCTGACCTAGGGCGGGGCCCTCAGAAGGTTGGACGGGTACACATCTCTGGCACTGGGATCCGGAAGGTCCCTAGGAGGGAGGGACTTCGGTGATAAATCCCTGTGGGATGATTCAGAGGGCCAGAGCAAGCTCACCTCTCGCCTTCGTACTCCCCCCCCCCCCCCCCCCCCATGCTCTGCACCATTGAAACCAGCTGAATCAATTTACAGTTCAGGGAGCCTAAGGGAACAGAATTGGTTTCTGCACGTGACTTGGATCTGGCCCACTGGGGAAGCCCAGCGGGGAACGTCCGGGCGGCTTGTCCCAAGCCGGGTGGGAGGGGAATGAGCCCGGCGTGTGGGGCCGGGGGCTGGAGGTGGGCGCGGCGGCCCTGGAGACCCTAGACCTGGCTCCTGACCTCGGGGCCTGCGCGTCGCTGCCCCTCGGGGCGCCCGGGTGATCGGCAGTTGCCGCGGCTCTAGTGGGGCCGGGGGTGCCCAGGGCCCGTCGCCGCCACCCGTCGGTCGCTGTCCGCTTGGCTGCGAGGTCCCGGCGGCCCGATGACCTGGCCCCACCGCGCCGGCGACCTCCAGCGGGAGCCCGGGAGGCTCGAGGTGGGTCCGGGCGACCGGCAGGGACCCGGCGGCCTGTAGGGGGCAGTGCGGCGCCCCGGAGGAGGAGGGTGGGGGGGTCTGGGCTACCCCGGCCACCCCGGCTGTCACTGCTCGGCTGCCCTGCCCGCCTTGCGCTTCCCGTCGGCGCTTCAGGCCCCGGCGGGACCCGGAGGGCCGTGGCCGGGCCGGCGCGCGGCGGCCGTTGGGGAGTTGGGATCCGGGGAGACGAGGCGGCGGGACCGCAGGAGGCGCGTCCGCGTGGCCGGGTCGCCTCGGGTCGCCCGCGGCTCCCCCTTTGCATCGAGCCCGAGGTGGGCGCTCCGGGCCGGGGCGGGGCGCCTGGCTCCCGCGTGGTGGGCGCTCCGGCCGCCGGGCTGGGTGCGCTGAGCCCCCGGAGGAGGCGCCGGAGCCCCGGCGCGGGGCGCCCCGTTACCCCGGGACGGGTGCCCGGAGCCGGGGTGGGCGCCCGGCCCGCGCGGTTATTTTTGGCGCCCGCGGCGGCGCGTGTGCGGGGCGCGCTCTCCTCCCCAGGTGCCGGCTCACTCGCGTCTCCCTCTTCTTTCCCCGCAGGAGCCCTGCCGCCGTGTCCCGCCGCCACGACTGACATCGCGCGCGAGGCGAGCTCCAAACAAACATCGCAGCTAATTTAAAAAAAAAAAAAAAAAAAAAAGCGGAAGAAGCGGCCGAGGCGGCGGCGGGAGGAGGCGGCGAGGAGGAGGAGGGGCCGCGCACGGCGGCCCGAGGCGGCGGCGGCGGCGGCGGGGACGCGGGGACGCGGCTTTGTGCTGGCGGGTCGCGGGGCGCCCATGGCGGAGTGTGGCCGGGGGGGCGCCGCCGGCGGGGCCCTGCCCAGCTCCCCGGGCCCGGCCCTGGGCACCAAGGGCGCCCTGAAAGCCGGCGCCGGGGAAGGCGGCGGCGGCGGCGGCGGGGGAGGGCGCCTCGGCCACGGGCTGGCGCGCTGTGACAGCGGCGGCGTTTCCAACGGAGACTGCAGCCTCGGCGTGTCCGGGGACGAGGCGCGGGCCAGCCCCGCCAGGGGACCCCACGGCGGCGCGCTCGCCCCGACCCCCGCGCCGGCCGCCTGCCCCCTCCCCCGGGAGAACAAGCCGGGCGGCCTGCCCCGCCGGAGCAGCATCATCAAGGTAGGTGGTGGGGGAGACAGGGGCGCCCGTCGCCCACCGTCCTTGGGGTCCCCGTTTCTCCTCCGAGAGGGGAGCGGTGCTGGGAGGAAGGGGTGGTTAGGGGAGCCCGCGGCTAACGGGAGCCGCCGATGCACCGGGTGCTCGGGATGGTGGAGCTGGGATCAGATGCAAATTGCATTTGGGGGAAATTGGCGAGGTTTTCCCTTCATGTGCAGGGGGAGCTGTGCTCAGGCATTCCTGGTTGAACTTGGGACTGTCACCTCTCCCGGGATTGGCCTGGGATCATGGCCTGGACCTGGCAGGGCAGGACATGTTCCCCTGTGGTAGATAGCCTTGGCTGGTGACAGACTCCCTGCATGGTTTCTATTGGTGGTTCTAGTTAGTGATTCTGTGAAGACGTTTCTTAAAAAAAAAAAACCAAACAAACCCATAGGCGGTTGAGCAGATTGTTGAATAGGTTTCTTCTGACCTGTGTGTAGTTGCCTTTTGCAAACGGTCATAGCTGAAGGCTGCAAAGTCTCTCTGATGGCTCAGTCACAGGGAGACACATTGGTTCTGAACCTCTATGCAGATTTCCGCCTTCTCCGGCTCAAAAGCTCCGGGAGATTATAGTTCTGCACGGTTTTAGTCTTCTTTCTTGCTGCAGTAGGCTGGCCTTTATTCAGTTCTGTGGAAGTTCTTTAGGGCAGTTTGCTTCGGTTTTTGGTATCGCTTGCATTGTGGTGTTTAGCAGAAACAGTCAGCGATGGTCTTGTGTATTTTAAGCCCCAGACGTAATATTAGGAACTCCTGAGTCTGTGGTGGCTTCCTTCTTATATTACATTTTGGTCTGCAGTGTAAAAATATTTCTTGTGACGTGAAGTGAGGGGGGAAAAAAAGTTGATGAGCTAAGAAGAGCAGAGCCTTAGGTAAGACCAGCTCTTTTTACTCAAGTTTGGAGCAAATAAGGAAATGTTGTTTGCTGAAAAGCCAGGGGTTACCAGGACAGCGAGCAGCCTCAAAGCACAGTGAGAGGGCTGCACCCCCCTGCCCATGGCTGGTGACTGGTGGGGAGGAGGACAGAATGGGCCATAGTGGAAAGCGTTGGCACTGGTGGTATTTGACATGTAACTGGACCTGCAGAAACTTCTAAGTACAATGTAAGATGGTGTTATCAACTCATGCAGTAATCTAAGTGAAATATACCTCCTTGCTACTACTCTGTGTAACAGGCAGTTGTGAAACTGCTTTTTGCTTTGTCATCTGTTTGCACAGTTTATGTCTGGGCAAGGGCACCATTGGAGGGCTTAAAGCTCAGGTGTACTCAGTATCTGCACCAGGCGTTTCCAGTTTAACTAAGGACAGTAAAATATATATTTTGTGCATACCTAGCTTTTAGTGACTCATATTTTCCTTTACTCTGTACCTTATGTTTCCATGTAAGTTGCTTTCAACTGTGCATGATAACCAATCCTATTGTCAGAGTTATGTGTCATATCTGTTTTTTTAATTTTATTTTATTGGTGACCAGAGATTTGTGGTTATTTTGCACTGTGGTATTAATGAAATTTGAGGGGGGGAATTCCAGAGAGATACCAGCCAACTTAATTTAAACTCCTCACCCTCAATTCTCTGGAGGGACATGTTTTTATATTTAAAAATAATTCAAACTTGACTGGTGTTTATAGTGGGAATTCGTAGTGTAACTTAATTAAAATAGTAGGTGTTTTAATTTTACATTTTGGGGGGGATTGGGAAGGACGGTTTGCCAAATATTTCTGACATGTGGAGTTGAGAACTCATCAGTAGATGTCATTTCTTCATTGAAGGGTCTAGAAGAACATGGGAAAATGATTAATTATGAAGAAGTCCCTGGGTTTTGAAATGTGAAAGTTTCAAAGATTTCTTTGTCATTTTTCTTCTTGCTAATGAAGGCAGTTTGGCTTCTTGTTCACAATTGAATTCCTAGATACACATTGACAGGAATATAGTAAGGCCTCACTAGATTGCATCCTGAGTAAATGGAGGGATGATAAGGAAGTACAGGTTTTTTTTTCTGTTAAGTTCTCTTAATTTCTAAAATGGGTTATTTTGCATTTACTTGTCTCATATTTTATTCATTGACTTGTACCTCCTACGATGACTCGATTGACTCCTTTTTCTTGCATCTATTTTCACCTTGCATTTTTCTTAAACACCCCTTAAAACTATGGAAATCCTGTTTGAAGCTGATCAAGCCTGAATTTAGGAAAGAATTATGCTTTAATTAAGTAGGTAACTAGTTGTTACGTTTCCCCTTGAATTGGTATCTTGAAGAATCAAGCTTTTTAGTGTGGTATCTTCTAAAAACATAATAGCATCAAGACAGCATACTAGCAGAAATAGAGATCTTTTACTTTAACATCAGCTTTTATAAAGCAATGAATAATGCACACACATTTTTGTCACATGAATGGCAGACGTATTTCACTTTCGTTAAAAAAATAATAAAAAGCTTAGCGAATGTCCATGTAAAAAGGCAATAGCGACATCCTTCCTGGGTTTTCTTGTTCCTTTGAATAGAAGGATGAATGCAGTCAGGTGATAGAATAGTAGAGACAGAAGTAATTACTAAGCAAGGTGATAATTGGGGGGGGGGGGGGCAGGAGGCGTGAGAAAATGGTAGGAATAAATGGTAGCTAAGGAACAGAGACCAGAATTTACCGGGTTGCACTAGCTGAAACGTCCAGCTTGTGAGCTATGCGTGTTTCCTAGCGTCCATCTTCATTGCACCCTTGACAGCCCTTCCAGGTGGGGATCCTCAAATCAAAGGGAGAACCAACAGCCTAAAAGTGATATGCAGTGGGCAAGAGGACTGCCTGTTGCTGAGGCGCAGGACATGCACAGAAATACATTGTGGGCCCAGAACTAGAATCTTCCCTTAAAACCAATTCTTTTGAACTCCGTCTGGCTTGTGAATGTGGTGTTGAGTAAGAGATTGTTGTCAAACTACATTTCTGCCAAAGTAGATGCACAGATCTTATCCAAAAAGAGCTCCTTGGTTTTGGTAGCCGTGTTGATGAAAATTCAGAGTAAGCAGCCTTGTGGAACCTTTTACAGAGCCGTGAGACGATCAATAAATCATGGACCTTGTCATCGTGCTTTTCTACTTTTCTGTAGCTTATTGAAAAGGTGTTACACCTTTTCGATGATTTACAAAGGCCCATGACTAGATTTTTAGGGAAGGAGCCATTCTGTTTGTCTTCTTAAGTAATCTAGTAAACGAAAACACCACTTTCATTTTCTCTTTCAATATTTCATCTCATCACACCATTCACTACAATGCCCACTTTATTTTGAAACAGTTAATTTGGTTAATTGTTCAGATAACATCCATTTTTTACAAGTAGCTGAATCCTTTAAGTTGGGAGTTTGTTCTAAAAATATGAAGTAGCATTTTAGGCCTTAGATTTTTTTTTTTTAATTTTCCAAATAAATGAAGTTAAAGTGTCTATATATTCGAATTGTTTATTTTAATCAAAATTAGTTGAGTCTTTTAGTTGGTACTTTTTAAAGTGTGGCATGATTTGCATAAAGTAAAATTCACCTGTGTTGGTGCTCAGTTCTTTGAGATTTGGCAAACACACAGTTGTGTAATTGCCACCACAATCAAGATATAGAACAGTTCCATCGCCTGAAAAAATCCCCCAGTCCCTTTGTAGTCTTCTCTCTCACTCCCCCTGAACATGGCAACCTTTGATCTTAGGTATTTTTTTTCAATAGGTAGGAAGTATAGCTATTCATTATTTTGGTATTTAAATTAAGTAATAACAGCCGCTGCCACTTATTGAACATTTACCGCATGCAAAACAGTTGAAAAGTACTTAACGTAAATTTCTGATTTGGTCCCATAGCAATCACGTAGGCTGAAGAAAAATAGAGGTCAGGGAGGTTAACCACTCGGCCAAGGTGTTGGAGCTGGTTGATACACCCCAATTGGGTACAGCTGTACTCTGCTGGCCCCCAAATTACACGGGCTGTTTTACATTTTCTATAGAATTAAGGTAGCCTTGGCAATTTGGAACACTGGGTTTGATTTCCCTCTTTAAACGCAGGGAACATTGGAGGGGGGGAAAGAATCTCTCTTTCTGCTGGCAGAAGAGGCTGACAGATAGTATAACCAGGCAGCTGTTTAATCACCTGTTGTTGCTGCTTGACCAGACTGGTCAGATTCACTGGACTATTGGTTTGACCTTGCCCGAGGTGGCAGCTCTGACTTTTCTTAATATCATTGTTGTTATTATCCTGCTATCATGCTGTGTAGGGGAAACACCTTCATTACTTTATGCCACTGTATATCCCTCTGTCTTGATGCTGAGCACCCCAAGGTGGGCAATAAGCGAGCTTTTTGAATTTATTATACGTATTTATACAAAATAAGAAAATTGCGTGTATGGATATAATATTGGCCCGTGGTTTAAATAAACTAGACTCCTAGCAGGCAAAAGCTGGGCTGTATTTATCAGTTCTGCACAGATAACAAGCACTCAGTAACTATACTTTTAATTGGATCTCAAATATACTATCTGCATTTGACTTCAGACATTTTTTATTTTTTTTTTTAATAATTGGGGAAAGACAACTGCATGCCCAGAAAACTTGTGGGCCTATCATAAATATTAAACAAACGGTTACAGGACCACAAAGTGAATTTGTCTGGATTGATAGGAGCCTGGATCGACGAGCTCAGAAAATTCTAATGACCAATCAGCAGCTCTCAGCTTCACTTTGTATTAATGCACGTGAGGCCACACAGGATAGCTGTTGAAAGGCCGGAGTCTGGTTGCATCTCTCAGCCACCCAGAGAGCTTCGGTCACAATTCAGAGTTCAGTTTTGAAAAGTACTCCGAGGATATGAATACTCATACCTGAAAAAATACTTGTCCCGTTTTGCTTTTTTCCTTCTTAGTCTCCCAGCCTTTCCTACAGTTGTATTTGACTTTGTTGTTTTCCATCAAATCCAAATAGACAATTGACAGAAAATTATTATTATTTTTTTTTATTGCTGATCTCGGCCACTCAGCTATTTTCTTAGAATGCTCTCTCCCAGCATCTGTTTGTGCACTCTGCAAGGGATCTAAACTAGACTGTCCTTTTGTCCTTTTTCTTTCTTGTTTTAAAGCTTAAGTTAACCATGCATCAGTATTGAACACAGTAGGGCAATGTAATTTACAGCCTAAATGCAAATGTAAATGAAGCGTGAACATTCATATTTTCTCTTCAGACTCTGTCTTATGCATGTATGTCCAAGAACAGATACTCCGTTGCTTATTAAATTTTGGTTGTCATTACTTACCCATGTACCAGACCCCTGGATTAATTTAGCTACCTTTTTATTTTATATTGTTAGGGTTCTGTAGAGCAGAGGATATTCAATTATTTTTTCCCGTGGGCCACAGGATCTGAAACTGTGTTCCTACTGATAATAATGATGAATTGAGAGGGTTGTGGTTGGCATAAGAGTATTAGTAGTGACTCAAATTCAAGTCAGAGCCCCAGGGGAAGTCTCAGCAGTACCTGTTTTCCTCATGTCAGAATAATTCTATAGCTTCAGGGTTCTCAAAGTGTATAGCGGATGAAACTGAACACCAGTGACGATTGTGCGAATGGTCCAGCTTGCAGGCTAGACACTTGGCACTCGCCCATTTCCAAGTGGCAGAGGAGGGCAGGTGGGTAGGTGCCATGCTGGCCACCAGTGCTTGGTCACGTGGCAGGAATAATTAGGCAAAATGCACCCTAACTAATAAACTCAGCTGGGCTGTACCCTGGGGTCTTAGCCGCACTCAGCCTGCATGTTACCTGTCTGGGTTAGTCAGGAGGCAGAAGACCGGTGGGAATAATAGAGGATGTGGAGTTAGGAGCGTGGATCTGAGTCTGGCTCCCTCTCTTCCTTTCTGTGTGGCTTTGGGCAGGATATTTAAATCTGTGCCCCATCTCTAAAACAGAACAAAATCCTGCCTCAGAGCATTTGTGAGGATGAAATGAGATATGAGTGAAATAGTCAGAGCAGTGTGGAGGACATGATAAACTCAATAAGCAGTACCTATTATTCCCCCCCCCCCCCCCCCCCCCAGTTTCTCTTATTTAGAGTTTACCCGAGATGAGCAAACTCCCTTAGCTCCTTTTGAGTTGGAGATCGTGAACATTGCCATGCCTGCTCTGGAAGCTTTGTCTTTTGAAATATGCAGAAGGTACCCAGAGAAATTTCCCAGACATGTTCTAAAGATGCTCTCAAGAATTATTTGTTTTGGTGTCTTCCTAAATCTGAAGCCTCCGACAACTGTACACATATCTAAATGGCCTCAGCTAAATGGTCAAAGGCTGTTGGCCATCAGTTTCATTAAGCCAAGCAAGCATCCATGTGTCTTGATTTGCCCAGGCAATCCAGATTTATACCTTTCCTCCTGACAAAATTATTATTAGCGCCTTCTTTCACTCTCAAAGACATCCTGGTTTGGATGTTAAATTATATGGCCACCCTACTTATCCGCTTTTTACAAACTCTGTTACAGCCTGCGTGGGAACCCCCGGAGACTGCTCTCTATGCCTAAACTTAGCCTGGCGTTTATTTCTTCCTTTTCCCAGCTTCCAACGCTTTCCTCCTCTCTCGGTCACCTTCAAGGTCTTCCTCAGTTAACCACCTCTCAGAACGAATTGTTTCTTTCTCTGCCTTCCAACCACCACACCCTGCTTGTATCTCTGTGCAGCCCCATTTCCTCTGCCACCTAGGTAGCTTAACCTCATTCACCTTCAGTTTATGGAAACGCCCAGTTTAATGTCTTGCAGAAAGCATGTATGTAAGTAGGTGCTTGTTGAACAGACATGCAATGGGCATGCATGATATAATTTATGTTAGGAGTTTGATGGTGTTATTTAGACTTAGCTGCCACTGGTTTTGATTGGTATTTAATACTCAATGGGCTATGAACTTCAAAGAAGAAATTTACTTCATGTACATAATTTTGAAACAATCAAAGGGAAGGAAATACCTTCACTTAAAGTTAGATCCAGGAATTTGGTTGGTTCCAGAATTGTTTCACAAGATGTTAATATAAATGATCCGTTCCCTTTGGTGCCCCTGAAATAAGAGTAGACCTTTGAAAATTTCTTTTGATTTATGTTCTATCAGAGTTTAAAAAGCATGGCAAGAGACCTTTACTGTTTGTTCAAGCATTTAATCTATTTTCTAGTATTCAGTTTCTTTAAGTGATTATAGTTTCTGCCTTTTTTGTTTTCTTTTTAAGGAACTGAATTACTTAAATTTTCATTGTCATTAACATTGTATTGTCAAAAGATGTTCATTGGGAGTGCTTTAGAATCTTCTCTATAATAATAAAAGGGTAATATGCTGATGAGACTGGATAACTTCTAGACGTCATTCCGGACATCCTTCCTGACAAAGCCGGGATCAGCGGGAAGCTGGTGCCGGCAGCCGGGGGAAGGAAGGCCTACTCTTGCACGAATTTTTATGCATCAGGCCTCTAGTTAATAATAAAAAAGAAAATAAGTAAGGAGTATAGGTGGAGTTGCAGAAGTAGGATCTTTAATCCCTAGACATGTTTTGCAATCTGTTGGTAGAAATTCTACCTCTTATTGTAATTTAAGGATTGGGTGTGGAAGAGTTACTAAGAAATGCTTTGTTTGCATCATCTCATGCAAGTCTCACCACTGTCTGGAAGGAGCCATTATCTTCTCTTTTTACAGACAAGGAAACCCACTCTTCCAGGGTTTGGGTATTTCCACACAAGGTCACAGAGCTTGCAGGAGGCAGAGCCAGCATTCAGACCAAGTTTAACTTGAAAGCCCATACTTTGAACTGCTCCATTACCTCTTCCTACTTCATCTACTTTTTCCTTTTTCTCCTACTGGCCCAACCCATTCTGGTACCTTGATCTTAGCAGTTTCTACTAGTTCTAAAATAGATGACTGATTTTTAATTAGGAAAGGTTAGCCTTTTGCGGCTGAATGTTGCGAGGAAGCCAACATGTTCCCAACCAACAGAAATCCATTTTGTCCTTTACCTCTCAACTCTTATTTGGTTGATTTGAAATCTTTTTAGGAGGGGCGGGGTCATTTTCCATTTTTGTTTCTTTTTTAGCAAAAACTTGATTTACAGTTATACACATTTTAGGTTCCTGGAAGCTAAAACAGATAATAGTAAAAATTTGTTTTTAGGTGAGCTTTTATGTATAACATCCATCCTTATTATTGTTTTGGAATTATGAAGTAATTATCCTATATAATAAAAGGATAATATGCAAATCAACCAAATGACTGAATGACCAGTTGCTATGATGTGCATTGACCACCAGGGGACAGAAGCTTGATGCTAGAGCTGCCCCCTGGTGATCAGTGTGCACCCATGGGGGAGTACCACTCAGACAGAAGCCGGGCTCACAGCTGGCAAGCACACCGTCTGTGGCAGGAACGCAGCAGTGCTAAGCTGTCAGTCAGATACCCCCTGAGGGCTCCTGGACTGCCAGTGGGTGCAGGACGAGCTGAGGGACCACCCTGAATGCACAGATTTCGTGCACCGGGCCTTTAGTAACATTATAAAATATGTTAATATATACAACAGATTACTATGAAGTTCGTATTCAAGTATATTCCTGGATTAAAGTAAGATACTGATTTGGAAATAGCAGATATTAACAACACCCCAGAAACTAAGCAGCTGGATTTAAAAGTGATTAATAATGTAAATTATGGGATTTTTAGAAGTGAAAGGGATCATGTAAAATTCTTTTGTAATTAGATACACACAAAACCATACTGATTAGTACGTTTAGCTCCTAGCTATGGTTGAGTTCATTTATTTGCATATTAGCGTAACAGAATTGAAAAGAAAAAAAAAAGTAATGTAATACTGCAGTATGTGAGTATTAATAGAACAAGATGTGGTCTTCTAAACAGCTATATTTGAGATCCTGTTTTTTGCTATAGATAGCTGCATGTGTACATGTGCTATACTTGTGCATTCATATACTCTGAAGACTCTGTTTATAAATAGTAAAGATTAAAAGCAAATCAGATAATGTAGTGGAAGGTTGACACGGGTCCTGTCTCGTAAGACTGATGGGTAGCAGGTGTCTCCTCTCTAAATGGAAAATGCCCAGGAAGGGCTAGGCTGCTTTTTATGAGCATTGCTGATGAAGCCTCTGTTGCTCTCCACCAATTAGTGTGGCCACAGAGGGATCAGGGATCAGTGACCTCGTTTGCAGCTACCATTAGAATCACAGCTGTATGATTCTCTCCATATGGTTTCCCGATACCTTTTATTTTCCATCTTCCTTCTCAGCTCTGATCTCCTGTGGATATAGTAGATGCAATTTTTTCAGATAGTTAATATGGCTTCATGTTTATTCTTGAAGGAAATAGCTCGGGTTTTTTCTTTCTATTAATCCTTGCTAATAAATAATCTTAGATACTGGTAGAATTTTTCAGGTGTTTTCATATTATAATTAATAGAATTCCTGATCTAATACCTGTTTTAAGGATGTGTTTATTTTTGAAATTGTTGACGATTTGTTGAAAGAGATCTGTATGCTACCACAAAGCTATCTGGTTTGTGTATATTCCCAGAGATGTCTTTTTATATGTTAAAAATAATATTAGAATTGCTATGTCATAGAATTTGTGTATATTGGGCTTTAGTAAATGTTATCATGTGGTTTTTCTAACTGGTTAAAACAGTTTACACAGCCACCTGGTTGTATGAGTTCTAAGTCCTCTAATGCTTACTGATACTTGGTATTGTCTTTTAGTTGTAACCATGTGTGATGGTTACATACTGGTACCTTACTGTGGCTTTTAGGTTGCATTGCCCTGAAGATTAATGATGTTGAACACTTTTTCATATGTTTTCTTGGTCATTTGGATATTCTTTTTTGTAAAATGCCTGTTCAAGCCTTTTTCACATTTCATTTTTAAAATATATATGTTTTTTATTGATTTCAGAGAAGAAGGGAAAGGGAGAGAGAGAGAGCTAGAAACATCAATGACGAGAATCATTGATTGGCTTCCTCTTGCATGGCCCCCGCTACAAATCAACCCGGCAACCCAGGCATGTGCCCTGTCAGGAATCGAACTGTGTCCTCCTGGTTTACAGGTCGATGCTCAACCACTGAGCCAAACTGGCTGGGCTCTTTTGCCTATTTTAAATAGCTGGGTTTTTATTTATTTTAAATTGATTTGTAGGGCTTATTTACATTTTCTGGTATGTTAAATGACATCTTTTAATGACCAAAATTTCTTAATTTTAGTGAAATCTATATTATCAGCAGTTTTTTAATGATCTCTCATATTGCATGATTTACATGAAGCTCAAAACTAGGCAAACTAATGAGACTTTTGCTGCATTGGAGCACCTGTGCCGTGAATCCTGAGCTGAGCGATGGCGTGGGTGAAGAGAGGGGCAGCTGGCTGGAGTCGCATGGACAGTGTCTTTCCTGGACTGCTTTGAAAACACAATAGAGCCGGGCCTGGGTGGGGAGCGGACACAGCAATGAAGGATGTCTCGGTCATTGAAGTCATCTTACGCTTTCGTGATTCTGCGGGGAGTTATGATTTGTTTTGGGTGTAATTTTGAGAGATTTAATCCTTGCAGGTGCTCTCTAAGGGTTTAATGCTAAAAAGTGTGCTGCGCATTCAGAACTTGGCGAACACTCATTTGTGGAGCACCTGTTCTCTGCATGACAGCGGTCTAGATAGTGCTTTTTGGTCTCAAAAGCAGTTAAAAACAGAAGCCAGTTATCCCGGTCTGTAGACAAAAGCAAGAGTTATTTGATTACTGCTGACTAGCAGTCTACCTAGGACCCCAGGAGGTCAGTGTGGCGTTTTAGCTCCACTCAGCATTCACCTTGTGGGGAAGACAGCAAGTCCTCACAGGGGGCATTTCAGGACACACTGGAATTGCCTGGGTGGGAAAACTTGCTCATGTGCAGATCCGCTCCAGGCTAATTAAATCAGAACTTTCAAGGGCTTCCCCACCCTCAGAGTTTAAGGTGTACCCAGGATCAATAACAGCTCTGAAGCCTTTCTCACATGGTGGATCTTCGACTGCCCCTTCATCTCTGTCAAATAACACGGAGCAAGCAGCTTCCGGATCCTGCGCGCGACAGTTGGTGATCCTGTGGCCGGAGGGGTGCAGGGGGTTGGGTTAAACCTTTAGCTGCCTCAGTGGGACTTTTCCTTCAAGGTGTAGCTGAGTTGCCCTTTTTCTAAAGGGATAGAAAATACTGAAGAGGAAAAATTTCACAGTGAAATATGGAGAAGCAAATTTTATATGTGAACACGATGGTCTGCCCTGTGTATTAATCATGCTATCATAAGAATGTATTTTTGATCCAGGTAAAGGAATATGTCATGCCAGTTATCAAAAGGGCCTTTGGTTGGTAATCCTGAGCCTTAACCTACCTAGATTAATTATCACTGTGCAGTCACTAACTCCTGGTCCATCCCTTGGCTCTTTTCCATCCCTGATAGAGAAAAGACATCTGTCTGCCCCTCACATTATACATCATGGAGGGAAAACTTTCCCAGGAGGAGTGTATTATAGAAAGAACTAGTTTTCTGAGGCACGAGCACACTTTCTAGAAAGAGGCGATTGTACATTTCAAACTTGGCTGAATCGAGTCCTCACATTTCTTTTAACCACATCATCTGTGCTCAGGTGGCAGCATGTAGCAGAACTGCTATTTACTCATGAAAGATTATAAATCGACACTTGCCAAACACACATCTATGTGTACAAGTAATTTATTCTGGGAGGAAGACGACCAATGCATGATGTGTCAGTGCACCACGCAGTGGTGGGCTGGCAGTCTGGGTTGGTATGCCATGACCTTTGGGTGAATGAATGTCTACTTTCTGAATGCTGTACAGCATTTTCCTCTCGCCACACAGACCTTTGCGGTCAGGAGGAATGACCATTGGATTCCCAAAGCATCCATAAAAATATTTTATTGGCTGCAAAGCAATACCATGAAAATATCAGTGTTGTTTATTTCTAGTCTTAGATACTTGGTGTGTACGCTTTCCCCTCAACTTGGTTGCTCTGTTACTAGATCATCAATGTTCACATTTATTCTTTCAGGTCAATTTTTTTTCTCTTCCAAATTAACCTGGGGGGGTTCTTCCAGCAGAGAAGCTTGTCCACTTATTCTAGGTCGGTGCCAAGGAAGGGACATGGTCTGGTGGGTAGGGTGCATTTTTGGGGACTCTGATCTCTAGAGACTGAAGGAATACCCACATTTTGTCAGCAGGAAGTGTTCTTAATCTTCCTGATTGTGATTGGGACTCTTATGTTAATGCATAATCTTAATAGGTAGTTTAATTAATTGATTTGTCATTGGGAGGCATGGTGGAGATGAATTTTTATATTCTTTAGGGGGGAAATTCTGCATCATTTTGTGAAATTTTAGTACTCAGTGATATGGACCAAGCAAAGAAAGAGGCTTCCTTTTCCACAGCATAATTAGACAGATCTTCTTACCCATCTTCTTTGTTAGGGAAGAAAGTATTGTTAAAAAAATATTTTTAAATAGGTAAGTAGCCCTTTGTCCTAAAGAATGGCTGCCCCTGATGAATGCTCCTCTGAGGGGTCTAGCAGCAAGAAAGTTAAACCAAGTGGTAGAACTAGGACACATAGTATTCCATGAGCAGTTCCTGACCTCAGTGCATTTGTACTGCTAGCCTCCTCATTACTGGTTGCAAGGTGAGACAAGGAGGAAGATGGCTTAGAAGATGTCACCAAAGTAACAGAGCATGAAAAAGCACCTGTCCCCAGATGGAATTTGGCAACTCTGAGGCCTGCCATTCCTAGGAATACCAGGGGCCATTTGATCCATAAATTATGGCCCAAAAATCTCTTTCAGCATTTCCCACATCAAGCTACAGGTTGAAAATGATAGAATACAGCTGAGATGGAAGAGACTGCTTGAGCCTAGAGTCCTCACCTACTATGGCTAGGGCAGGGGTGGAAGGTGTGGGCTGTGGGGATCAGTGTCCTGGCCAGTGTGCAGTCCACTGGGACACACTGACTAGGAGGCTGTGCTTTGCAGGTGGTGGAAAGGAGAACAGAGGTGTAAGGAAAGGTACAGTTGCTTGAGAGTACTCTGCATCTCTCGCTGTTGAGGTGACACCTTCCATAACACAATTCCAGTGGCAAATTCATTTCAGTGGTGCACTGAAGCTTGGCCCCAAGACATGCCATGGAGCTGTTGCCACTGTGCAAACAACAGCACACAAAATTCAGCCTGGCATATGGAGGTGAGAACTGAACAGAATGGAACACATCAAGAGTGAGGGGTACAGTCAAGCACCACCTTTCACGGAGGGCCGATTTCATATGTCCAGAGGACTGGTAATCTAGCCTCAGGGCTTTTCTGCTCTATCTGAACAGAGCGGACTGGTGGGGCCATGTTTGAAACCAACAACAAAAGAGTCCCGAGTAGGCTGGAAGGTTGACTTCCCTGAGTTTCTCTTCAATGGTTTGAACCCGAGATGTGGACTCCAGTCCGGTGGTCAGGGAGCTGGCCTGTGGAGACCAGAAGCTGCAAGTCAAGGGTTTTGGGCTCTGATTTAGGGTTTGTGCCTCTGCTTAATTGAAATGTTAAATTTTGAGCGGTCACTGCTTTTTCCTCTTTTTTATTTAAGAAGTACGTGAATGCTTGTCTGCCATATTTCTTGTATCTTTTGGGCATGTGGGTGAGTACTTTTTGCATAACAGATGTGGTAAGTGAATGTTACATAGATCTTGGGCTGATCTGCTTGTCTACTTGATTTAGTTCCTTCTATTTTACTGTTGATTTGATTCTTTACATGAGAAAGATCTGTGCTGTTCCTGCAGAGTTGCTCATAAATCTGTTAAATTACTCCCTGTCTTCTCCAAAGAACCCTAACAAAAAACGATCTTATTTTAAAGGTCACATTTAATATTTCCCCCCCTCTTTTGGCATTCATAATTGAAAATGTTGTTTTCAGTACTCCCTGTTCACCTTATTTGAATATCGTGTTTTGGTTTCGTATTTTTATTCGGTACACTGCAGCTTTGATATGACACTCCATTTCTAATTGAAATGCTTAACCCTGGGCCCTGCACATTCTCCCCCAGTTCTCATTATTTCTCAGCATTGTGAGCTGGCCACGTGGCATGATTGTTTTAGTTACCACTAGGATAGAGCCACTGAGGTCTTACTCTCAGCACCTTGAAGACTTCTGTTAGCAGATTGTGGTATTGAAGCAGATAACCTTCATTTTCTCCTGGTAAAAATTCAGAGAACTCAGGAAGTCTCTTAAGGAAATAAGATACTTTTTTTCAGTGACTTAAAAAAGATAACATATTTAATGAAATCATTCCCCCCCCCCCCCATAGGATATTCAGTTCAAGACAGATCTGAACTCTATGTCTAGCTTGTATTTTGACTTGTAAGACTATTGATTAAACTCTTTATAGCTTACTGTATTCCTTGTCAATTGAAATAAAGCTATATGTTGATCTACTCATTGTATTAGGATAATGATCCTAACATTTCGAAAGCAGTTTAAAACTTCTAAGCCAAGGTGTTATGAAAACTTAAGAAGGTGGTAACAGTACTCATAACCAAAAAGAGTTCCTTCGTATGATAACCATGCATCATAGTTGCATAGTTCTTAAATCTCCACAAGGGACTTTTAACAACTCAGTTTACTCTCACAGCTATTTTGTGCTGTAGACATCATCGGTGGCCCCATTTTATAGGTGAAAACGTTGAGGGCCACGTGTACAAAATTACACACGGTCACACAAAGCATTAGCAGGGTGAAGCTCTGGACCAGGAGCTCCTGTCACTCTCCCTGTTCCTCAGGTATCTTCACACATTTTATATGTGTAAATTGGGAAGGTGGCACTTCATTTTTCACCCACTTAATTAACGAGACATAAAAATAGAAACCCCAGCATCATCAAAGGATAATCTTAGGGCAGTACTCCTTTGAGGTGGTGAAGTGTTTAGCTAGTTGAGAAACCCAAGAGTTGTTTTTCTTCTGAGAAAGGAGTTGATGTTTAATGCCTTGAACATTCGCCTCTGGCCTACTATTACTTAGGAAAATTAACTGCTTTGATGCTTATGCTGATAAGGCAGACCATCTGCATGTCCTTGAAGTTCAAAAAAACTGTATTTTTGCACAAATTTTATTTAGCAAGTCAGACATATTTGTCATTCCAAGAAAGCAACAGTATTGCCGCCTGCCATTCTGAGGCCACCTGTTGCTTGCAAGGTGCTG
Organism: Pipistrellus hanaki; assembly: GCF_964339955.1. Lineage (NCBI taxonomy): Eukaryota > Metazoa > Chordata > Mammalia > Chiroptera > Vespertilionidae > Pipistrellus > Pipistrellus hanaki. The sequence goes on from NC_140515.1 coordinate 39,140,137, forward strand.
CTCGGGATGACTAAGGACCCTTCAGAATGTGGGGCTGGTTCGAGCCAGCTGTGCTGGGGCAGTCCTTGCACCACGGCCTTGGGGCTCAGGGTGAAGCTGAGGCCACTGAGGACAGGGTCACAGACTCCTCCTCTGAGCCAGGGAGCTTTGCAGAGAGAAAGACTCCACTCTCTGGTCCCAGTCTGCATCCCTGACTCTGGAAATCTGTGGCTGTGCATCCTGTCACCTCCTTTCACCATTCTTAGCATACGGTTTTATCTCTTGCTTCTGTGTTTATTTATTTGTTTGTTTAAAAAATATATTCTTATTGATTTCAGAGAGGAAGTGAGAGGGAGAGAAATATAGAAACATCAATGATGAGAGAGAATCATTGATTGGCTGCCTCCTGCATGCCCCACACTGGGGATTAAATGCACAACCTGGGCATGTGCCCTGACCAGGAATGGAACCTTGACCTCCTGGTTCATAGGTAGATGCTCAACCACTGAGCTATGCCGGCTGGGTTATGTCTTGCTTCTTAGAGAAACCTCAGCCTTTGCCTTGAGACATGTCAACTAGTCCATGGTCCCTGTGCTTCAGATCCCATACTCATCCTCCTGTATTTTTAACTTCTACTTCTGTGCAGATGTCTCTCCCATCATCATATAAGCATGCTCAGGTTCTTAAAACACAAGAAAGCTAGCAGTAACCTTCACCTTCAGCTCTCTCTTCAGCTGTATCTCGAGAGCGGCCGTGATCTGCTCCATTTCCTTTCCTTATATTTTCTCCTCCACCTTCTCCCACCATGAAAGTCATCAGGGGTCACTATGCCTTAGAGTTAATAAGCCTCCTTCCCTTATTCCAGGCCTGATCTTGGGCAGCTTTTCCACGGCCATAGCTGCAATTAACTAGGCATTCACTGGTGAGTCTTACATGGATGTCTCCAGCTCAGATTTGCCTTCTGAGTCCAAGAGACAGCTGTCTACTCAGCATTCCTCTAGCATGTCACTGCACATTCCACTGCAGTGTGTTCAAATCCAACCTTCCCCTTCTTATCCGGCTCCCACTTCCATCTGGTCCTTTTCTGGAACTATTTAGCTTGGCACATGGCACCATCCATTCTGCTTTCTTTCCAGTCAAAGAATCAGTTGGACTGAAAGAGAGAGTGTTTCTTTTAAAGGAGTTGGGAAGCTTAGGAAATTATTGTAAGCTCTTCTTTCATTAGAAAAATGTTTGCACTTATTTTTTGTAAAGAGGTCAGTTCTGATATATGATGTTATAAAATTAGGTAAGTGCATGATTTCTATAGCAAGAACATGGGCTGACTTGAATTAAAATGATTTAGCTCTTTACGTATAACTTTCTCGGTAGTTTTCAGTCTAAAGTGGTTTAGAGGGAATAGCTAGGTATTCACATGCCTCTATTCTCAACCTCCACTAATGTTTCTGAGTTTCTTATTATTTGCCATGCGTTGGTTCACTTAAAATTGCAAAGCAAAATTTAATTGGTATCTGGATCAAAAACATTTGCTTCTTATAGTGAAAGTGTTAGGAAAAGCCACATTTGTGAGCCAGAGAGGGACAATTTTCAAACATTTGGAAAAAGGGTAATAGCTACATGAAGAATCTAATCTGTTTTCTTCTAAGCTTTCAGTTTGCAGTCTAATCAGCTTTAGACTAGGACAGCAGTTCTTACTTTGGGCTCTGTGATTTATAATATTTTCCTCATTGATTTCTTTCCTGTTGTTTTGGAATATTTCTGTGAAAAAAATTATTTTTTATGCCAAGGATATTCCTTAGCCATCTTGCTAAAGGTGAGTATCAGATGCGATGGAATGATAGCATGCCTGGTGTGGAAGTCACTTTTGGAGGGACCTTCACATTACGGAATTAATTTAGTCCCCCTTTGACAGGCGCTAAAGCAGGCCCATCGTGTCACATGGTCACAGGCAGCCAGCTCTTCCTATATTGGAAAATGCTAAAGGCAGCAGACTACATTGGAGCTCCAGCCCTTTCATTTTACTTTTGTCGCTGAATGTGGTGAGACACAAAGCCTCTATGTGCTTGTACAGCAAGGTCCTTGCCAATGAAAGTGAGACTCAGTAGCGTTCTGGTGTGCCCAGCAGCGGGTTCTCAAGCTGTGTGAAGAGTCAGGCTGTGTTTCACACGTCCAGGTGGGAGATGCCAGAGACCTGGGGAAGCTTTATTTCTGGCTCGTGGTCAGGTTGGTTCTGTGGCAGAGTACAGAAGGAAAGAATTGGAGGAGTTTATTTAACACGGCACTGCGCACTCAAGGTTGCTGACATTTCTTCTAATATTTTAAAGCGCATTCTGGCAGGATAAGTCCTTTCAGCCTGCACCTGGGCGAGCTGTTGGAATTCATCACAACCTCCCGATGGTTTTCATCTGTTGTGCGTGCATTTTCAGAGACTTCATCCTTTGTGATCTCTTTTTGCAAGGTGGAGTGGTCATTGCTGTCTTTGAAACACAGAACTCTGAGTGGAAGAAAACCCTGATCCCTTCTTCAGGATGGGGCAGCTAATCTGGCTTCAGTGCTGAGGTGCTAGAAGTCCCCTGTGTCCTGAGAACCTGTCCCTTCTGTGTCCCTGTTCAGTTTTGTCAAGGCTGCCAGCCAGTAACCCTAAAAGACATTGGACAATTTGGGAAGAACCATGGCCATGACTTTCACACTTTCACTCCTTAACCACTGAAAGAGATTTGCCAAAAATAAAAAGGGGAGGGGGGGAGCAGACTATGGATTTCATTTGGTTGACATTGAGGACAGATGTGAGAAGAGTGTGTGTGTGAGAAGTGTTTGTGTGTTTTAAAAAAGGGATACCCCTGTTTGAACCAAGAGGACTTTCCTGATTGGTGTGATCTGGCCTTCTGAGTGAGGTCCATCTTACAGTTCAAGGCTTTGCCATCACCCTGATGGATGCTGCTGAAAAACCAGGAGTGCTTTTGCCCAGATGCCACCCTGGAAGCATTGCTTGAAAGCAGATAACCAAATGCATCTGCTGGGCAAGGGTAGCAACAGCCGTGGCAGCCTCTTTGCAGGCAGACGTCTGCAGACTCCAGGAAAAACTACTGAAGGTTATCTTCGTCCCGACCGCTCTACATTGAATGGAGACTGGATCCTCTCCATGACACACGCAGCATCAGTGGTGCTATCCTTGCTACAGAAGGCCCTGGGGGGTGTGGGCAGAGGGAGTGGTGGACAGTGAATGGGACTGGAAGAGGTTTAGGGGACCGCTACACTTCACACAGCCAAGAGGACTGCGATTCTACCTGGCACCACTCACCTTTTATCAGAACAAAAACTGGAAGGTGAAGTTGATTGAGTGTCATAATGCCAGGACCCAATTTTATTGGGTCGGCAGCTAAGTAATTGCGGGTTTCACATATATATGGCTTCAGTTGAATTTTTAGGTTTGCAGACGTAGTACAAATGTAAAACACATTTTGTTATTTGATAGTTGGCTAGTCAGCTGTTAATCAGTAAAAAAAGTTTTTTGATCTGTTTTGTAGTTTTCGTTTGGCGTTCATTGAAAAATGGAAAATCAAAAGGAACATTTTTGTCATATTTTGCTTTTTTATTTCCGCAAAGGGAAAAACGCATCGCAAGCTCATAAAAAGTTATGTGCTGTTTATGGTGACGAAGCCTTAAAAGAATGGCAGTGTCAAAATTGGTTTGCCAAATTTCGTTCTGGTGATTTTTCACTCAAAGATGAAAAACGCTCTGGTCGTCCAGTTGAAGTTGATGACGCCCTAATCAAAGCAATAATCAATTCGGACTGTCACAGTACAACACGTGAGATTGCAGAGAAGCTTCATGTATCACATACATGCATTGAAAATCATTTAAAACAACTTGGCTATGTTCAAAAACTCGATACATGGGTTCCTCACGAACTGAAAGAATCACAGTTAACGCAACGCATTAGCAGCTGCGATTTGCTAAAGAAACATAATGAAAATGATCCATTTTTAAAACGACTGATAACTGGCGATGAAAAATGGGTTGTTTACAACAATATCAAGCGGAAAAGATCGTGGAGCAGGCCAGGTGAACCAACTCAAACAACATCAAGAGCTGATATTCATCAAAAGAAGGTTTTGTTATCAGTTTGGTGGGATTACAAAGGAATTGTCTACTTTGAACTCTTACCACCCAACCGAACGATCAATTCTGATGTCTACATTGAACAACTAACGAAATTAAACAATGCAGTTGAAGAAAAGCGGCCCGAATTGACAAATCGAAAAGGTGTTGTATTCCATCATGACAATGCAAGGCCACACACATCTTTGGTCACTTGGCAAAAATTAATGGAGCTTGGTTGGGATGTTTTGCCACATCCACCATATAGTCCTGACCTTGCACCATCTGATTACTTTTTGTTTCAATCTTTACAAAACTCCTTGAATGGTAAAAATTTCAATAATGATGATGATGTCAAATCATACCTGATTCAGTTTTTTGCTAATAAAAACCAGAAGTTTTTTGAACGTGGGATTATGATGCTGCCTGAAAGATGGCAAAAGGTCATTGATCAAAATGCGCAATACATTACAGAATAAAGTTATTTAGTTCCATGAAAAAATTGTCTTTGATTTTCTTTAAAAAATCCGCAATTACCTAGTTGCCGACCCAATAACTTCTGTATCAAAGTGAAGTAACTGCCTTCTAATTGAGATTTTCTTTTAGTATGTGGTATCCTTCTGTTTTACCTGTACTGTTTAGATTTATTTCAAGTTTTTTTGTTTTGTTTTGTTTTGTTTTTTCAGAAGCAGCCAGTTAATTTTTGCATTTGAAATGGAAATTTGGGAAGTATTATTTATAAAATTTACAAATCTTCTTTGTGAAGGAAGTGAATTTCCAGTGATGGCATTAATTGTGTGCACAATTTTGTGCGTATGTGCATACGCTTCTGGGAAGTTTTCTTCAGATTTCCAACGATATCAGAAATTAAAAAAAACCAACCAATCATTTATTCAGAGCAAGACTGTGCTGTGGCAGTAGCTCTAGCTCCGTGGTCGGCAAACTGCAGCTCGCGATCCACAGTTTGGCCCCTTGGGTGTGGCTCTTCCACAAAATACCACGGCCTGGGTGAATCTATTTTGAAGAAGTGGTGTTAGAAGAAGTTTAAGTTTAAAAAATTTGGCTCTCAAAAGAAATTTTCATCATTGTACTGTTGATATTTGGCTCTGTTGACTAATGAGTTTGTCGACCTAGCTCATTGTTTAAGCTTCCTCAGAATATAGACAACATACCCCGATCTTATTAGTGCTGTGCCCCCATCTCTGGGGGAGGAAGCCGAGAGGGGAGGGTTCCCTGCAAATGGAGGAGTAGATGCTGGCAGGTGCCCATCACTCTCCACGTCCAGCCAGGGCACCACTAGCTATCATCTTTGAGGAACACGGGCCAGATCCACCTACAGGGGCTTCCGGGACAGGCAGGACTTATGGTCGCAGGCCTGCGTTTTGACTTTCATGGGCCTTTTCTCCTTGTAGGTTTCTTCCTCTATTTAAATAAAATATAAAAAATTACATTTTACAACTGTGTTAGTGTAAGGACAAATCTACTAGTATTACAGATTAAAACATGTTATTCCACCTAAAGGTTCCTTTTTTCCTTCTGATTTAAAAAGAAAGTTTGTGAGCCCCTAAAAATATTGTGGGCCTGGCATTGTGCGCCTCCTGCCCAATGGATAAGCTGGCCTTGATGTATGCAGACTGACTATCCCTGATTTTCTTTCTTAAATGTGTGAGGAGGAAGTGGAATATGCAAATAAATACGTTATTTTTACTTCCAGTCTATTATTCTCAGTAAAGTTGGGAGAAGTCATTGGGCATACTGTGAATTTAAATTTTGGAGAGAATTTTTCATTAGTTAATATGTAACTTGTACGTTCAGTTTATATTTATTGTTAATTTTTGCCTAGAAATTCATTTTCAAAGTTTTAATAAAGTTTGAGTTTTTAAAATTAAAATTTTACTATGTTAACATCAGTAATTCATATTTTACAGAGTTTGAGAGGATTTACTATTTTGAGTATATGCAATGGGAAATATTTTAAGCATTCTTTCTAGCTTATTTCGTGAATATACAGTACTTTCTATATAATTTGTTTTCTAAACTAAATTAATTTTAAATAGGAACGTCTATGTTTTCTCCCAAATCTTCGTTTTCTCCAAATTCTCTGAATAAAAATCCACTTTGAAAGATAACAGGCAATAATTTTGTGACTTGGAAATTTCAGAGTGGCCAGGAAAAGCATGTTAAAAATAGAAACTGTGTTTATTTACTCTCTGTTCCACCCAGTCTAAAACACAGCCGTGTGGTTGCAGGCGAGGGGAAGGCTGATGGTGACTCGGAGGGTGTTTTTCCCCCCGTTGCTGAGTTGAAGGAAGAGATCATCCTTTTAACTTCTGAGTCCGGCTTCCTTTCTTTGGCAGCTCCGATAAATTATTTGCACATGCTGTTATCTGAAAATGAGTTTGACCAATTAGTTTAGTGTTCAGTTCATTCTCCTTTCTATTTATATATTTTATCCAAGCTCTGTGCCATGAAAGGAAATTTTGAAATTTTTGGTTTTACTAATGATTATACTTTCAGAATTTGTCAGTTTATAATTTTAAGTTTTCCTGTTGTTGATTGTGTGTGTGTGTGTGTGTGTGTGTTTTCATGATAGTCTAAAAGGATGGCAACTTACTTGGTTAAAAGGGCGTAGATTATGAATTTAGTTCTTGCATAGGCTTTTCACCTAGGAAAGGCATACCTTCATAAGCCTGAATATTAACTAGAGAAGCCTGTCATTGGTGTCCTGGGTTGTGAGCATCCCGGAGAAGTGCACAGTTTGTGTTTTAATAGCGCATACAGCTTAATGTAGCGCCATGTCTTCTCTGACTTCCAGGCAGGCAGCCTGGTGGTTCCCGTCTGGTGCTTGAAGCATGTTCCACATTTGGAACCTTCAGCCCAAATGCTGCTGTTTTATTAACTGGACAGCAAGGCATTAGGTCATTGATGGCGCTGGTCCCCAGAGCCCTGCTTTGGAAGGAGTTGTTCATGGCTTAGGCTTTGGAGTGAGCTGGCTTGGGTGTGAATCCAGGTTGGGTCATCTACTTGCCTCAGTTTCCTCCTCTCTAAAATAGGTATACTAACGGGATGGGCTTCATTGGATTACCATGAGGTCGTACATGTAAAGCACGGCTGTCAGTGAATGTTGGTGACTGCTTTTGTGCTTGCCTAGAACAGCAGGAGTCTGAACTTAACATTGAGGTGTCGTGCCCTTCAGTTTCTTGACCTATCGTCATAATGACTGCATGAAAGAAATGAGTTTCAATTCACTCAATCTATTTCAATTCCATTCATTTCAAAACAGCTTTAATGGGTTATTACTACATTTTTTTTATTTTAACCATGTCTATTAATTCTAGTTTTTGTTCCAAATAATGTTTAAGCAAATATAAGTGAGTACTTAATTTCGTGGGCTGATTCGGCACTAACAGGTTGTGATTCTTATTGTATATTTTAATTTCCTTTCTCCCCTTTGTGGGTTCTCTCTGTTACAGAGAATGATATAGTGAACCCGTAGGTACCCATTGTCCACCTTCAACAGTTAACAGCTCAGCTCATGGTCAATCTTTTTCTTTTTTAAAAAATCCTCCCCGAAGGATATGTTTCTGTTTCTGATGAATTTTCTTTTTTAGAAAGCGGAATGGGGAAGGTCGGAGGGAGAGGGAAAGGGAGAGGAAGAGGGAGAAGGAGAGGGAGATTCATCAGTTGCCTCTTATAGGCATTCTGACTGGGGATTGTACCTGCAACCTTTTGGTGTATGGATGACACTTTAACCAACTGAGTCACCCTGCTAGGGCCAGTCTTGTTTCCTCTGTACACCTCCTACCCACTTATTCTCATCTCACATTATTTTAAAACAAACCCTTGATACCATATTATTCATAAGTATATTTATACAAGCCACAATATCTTTATTATGCCTTAGAATTAACAATAATTCCTTAATATCAAATATCCAGTCAGTGTTCAGATATCCAGTTGTCTTTAAAAGTATATAGTTTAATTCAGGGTCCAGATCAGATCCACATATTGTAATTGGTTGATGTGTCTCTTACGTCTCTTTTTATCATCCCTCCTGTCAGTCAATCATTGCCTGTGGGCAGGAGACATAACATTTCAGGATTAGCTGAGAGCTGTTAGCAGCTAACACTCAGAGCAAGGCACCAGTGGGTCAGGGCACCAGCAGCATCTACTACTTGGTGGAGGAGAACTTCGAGGCAGAGGGAGGAAAGATGGGTGAAGGGTATAGCACAGCATGTTTGGTGGAGTGGTAAACGTTGGCTGTCCTGGGGGCAGGCAGCCTCAGGGAAGAGATACTGAGGATTAAAATGGTTTCGGCTTATTATACATTTTAAAAAATATATATTTCTATTGATTTTTTACAGAGAGGAAGGGAGAGAGATAGAGAGCTAGAAACGTCAATGAGAGAGAAACATGGACCAGCTGCCTCTTGCACACCCCCTACTGGGGACATGCCCACAACCAATGTACATGCCCTTGACCAGAATCGAACCTGGGACCTTTCAGTTTGCAGACCAACGCTCTACCACTGAGCCAAATCGGTTTTGGCTTATTATACATTTTTTTTTATGCTGAGCATAAAAATAGTTTGTTTTTTTCAGATGATGATGAAATTAATAAAAATATGATGGTAGCAAAACTTGGAAATACCGGGTGTTTCAAAACATGTATACACTAACAGCTGGTAGCTCAATTTTGAAAATGAAATGTATTTTAGTAAACACCGCCTTTATAATTATCCAGAGTATATACATTTTTTTTTTTCGGGATACCCTCTAGATAGTTATCAAGTTAACATTCATTTTCTAATCATTTCTAAATTGGAAAATTATGGTTATGTGTGGTAAGCATTGTGAAATCTAAATTATCTAGATATTTGGAATAAAATTTGTTTTAGCCTTCATTGTATTTCTCCTTTCATTATAAAATATGAATATATGATAACATCCAAAAGGGCAGACCATGGTTATTGTGGAGTTCCAGGAGTATCTATAAGGGCTTGTGTTATCCACGTACTGAATTTGGGTAAAAGTAGTAATATTTTGCCAATTGAAGAGATCACTATTTCTATGTTTTTGTGTAATATCTTTAAACAGTTGTTTTCCATATTGATGTTCTTTGACTTCCTTCTTGATATGATGTATACTTGAAATGTATACTCTTAACATTTCTTGATAGCAAGTTCCTGGGTTTCAATTCTAACTCTGACACTTACTGTTGAGCAAGTTACATAACTTCTCTATGCATAGCTTCCTAATCTTTGAAAAGGCAATAACAACAACAACAACAACAATAATAATTCTTTCATCGAGAATCGGTGTATTACAGCATTTAGCACAGGATTAGGCACATCAAAGCATGCAATGCTTTACTTATTATTTCATTATTTTTATTCTTGCTATTATTGTTTTCTTATCAGATATCTTTTGGGATCATTGAGTTAAGGTGCAGTAAGCAGGCAATGACTAGTGAAGAGGATTAGGAATAAGAATATTAACTTTTATGACTTCTGGGGTTGAAATTTGTACACTACAACTTAGATACACTTTTTTATATTTTGCAATTTCCTTTATATTCTATAACTGATTTAATACTGGTCTGGAGTCCCCATTTCTGTCAGCAAAATGCAGTATGTCAAAAAAAAAAAACTTTGCCTGTTTTGTTTTAAAACAGCCTATATTAGGTTAAATACTATCTCTTACGACAATTAGGAAGATTAAAGTTTAGAATAGTTTCTTTCCTCTTTAAGAGCTCTTCCCCTCCTCATCCTAAGAAACAGTGGAATTGGTCTGACCGATACCTTTATTGTTATTGGGTGATGGCCCACTCTGATCTCTGCCCATTTGCCAGCACAGCACCCACATCTGCCTTCCCCAGTTACCAAGGTGACCTAGCCTGGGTCTCTCCCTTCAGGTGGAAGATCCCAGCTCCCCTTGAGTACTCGGTTTGTTCATACCGCAGCTCTTCCTCCTCCCGGAGTGTCAGTTTTCACTCTCTACTGGATCACTCCCTTCAGCACATCGAACATGCTGATATTTCCTCCAGATTCTTTTGATGCCACTTCCCTGCTGGCTGCTGCCCAATTTCTTTCTCTCTTTATGCAGCAAAACAACTTGAAAAATTGTATATGCTCAGTGTCTCCAATTCCTTACTCTTACTTTTTCTTAAACCCACTCCATTTAGGTTCTTACCTTCATTATTCAAGGTTACCAAGTTCTTAAATTATTTGTCAGTTCTCAAATTTTTTTTTTTTTTTTTTTTTTTTTTTTTTTTTTTTTTTTTTACTTTACCTGTCAGTAGCATATGGCATGGCTTACTTGTTCCTTGTCTTGATATGCTTACTTCACTCGGTCTCTGTGACTCCCTATTCTTCCCATTTCCCTCCTATCTCACTAATCAGTCTTTTAGTCCCCTTTGCTGAGTTCTCTTCTCTTTGATCTCAAAATGTTATAGTGATCTCGGTTCTTTTCTATCTGCCTATATTCCTTTGATGATCTCATCCTGCACCATGACTTTAAGTGTCAGCTACTCCAAAATTTATATTTCCAATCCCATGACTTTAAGTGTCAGTTACTCCAAAATTTATATTTCCAACCCAGTATCTCTTCTGTACTACAGGTTCACATATCCAACTTCCTACTATGTCTCTCCATGTATTGTGTCTCAAACATAACTTCTTTTTCATTGCCTTCCCTGTGTCAGTTTGATGGCACTTTATAGTTGCTTAGGCCTCAGGGTCTCTTGACTACTATTGCTCTCATGCACCACATCTAATAACAAATGAATTGGCTGTGCCTTCAGAATATATCTAGAATCTCAGAATGTGATGGCGGTATTATCCCCATTATAGAGTTAGTAATAGTTCTGATTTTAACCCAGGTCCATCAGACTCCGAAGTCTTAACTTGAGTATTCCGAAATTCATACATGGGGTGGGGGTGGGCTGTCCCTCAGCCTAGCCTGCACCTTCTCCAGTCTGGACCCCTCAAGGGATGTCCAACTGCCCTAATACAATCTAGGACTGCTGGCTGCCAACTGCTTGCCTGCCTGATTGCCCCTAACCACTTCTGCCTGCCAGCCTGATCACTCCCTAACCACTCACCTGTCTGTCAGCCTTATCTCCCCTAACTGCCCTTCCCTGCTGGTCCTGTCACCCCTAACTGCCCTCCCTTGCCAGCCTGGTTGTCCCCAACTGCCCTCCCCTGCAGGCCTGGTCGCCCCCAACTGACCTCCCTTGCTGTCCTGATTGCCCACAACTGCCCTTCCCTGCCGGCCATCTTATGTCCACATGGGGGCAGCCATCTTTGGCCACATGGGGGCGGCCATATTGTGTATTAGAGTGATGGTCAATTTGTGTATTATCTCTTTATTATATAGGATACTTTTTTAAAAAGTCATAGTTAATGGAAGAGAAGTAGACCATTCAGAATTATTATATGGATACAATGCCTCATAGACAACCTGTCCAGTGGTTTAGTGCAACTGGTAAATTATTTTTGTTTTAAATATGTTATTTAAGTTTTAGTCCCAAGCATTTTATTTTGTTTGCCTCCCACCCTCATAACACTTTATGAGTTATATCAGCTGCTCTACCATTTTTTCTTATTTATTTATTTTTTAATCTTAATTGTTGAGAGTATTACAGATGTCTCCCTCTATTTTCTCTAATATCCCTCTCCACCCAGTTCCTGCCCACCCTAGGCCTTCACCGTCCTGTTGTTTGTGTCCATGGGCAATGCATATAAGTTCTTTGGTTAATCTCTTTGTGTCTCCCACACCCCTCTCCCCTCTGAGATTCCAGTCTGTTCCATGTTTCCATGCCTCTGGTTCTATTTTATTCACCAGTTTATTTTGTTCATTAGATTTCACATATAAGTGAGATCATGTGATATTTGACTTTTTAAAAAAATATATATTTTATTGATTTTGTACAGAAAGGAAGGGAGAGAGATAGAGAGTTAGAAACATCAATGAGAGAGAGTCATCGATCAGCTGCCTCTTGCACACCCCCTACTGGGGATATGCCCTCAACCAAGGTACATGCCCTTTACCGGAATTGAACCCGGGACCTTTCCCCAAGCCGACGCTCTATCCATTGAGCCAAACTGGTTTCGGCTTGACTTTCTTTTGACAGGCTTATTTCGCTTAGCATAATATTCTCAAAGGGTAAGAGATCATTTTTCTTTGAAGGGAACTGAGACCGATTTGGTTGTACAAGGTGATGAGCAACATTGCTCAAAACCCAAAAATAGGTTTGTGGGTTCCTGACTGTGAGACCAGGTGCTCTCCACTGAGCTATTCTGCTTTCTTTGCTTAAAAAAAAAAAAAAAAAAAAAAAAAAAAAAAAAAAAAAAAAATCAGTACGAAATACAGAATAACTAAGGACTGTAAGATGAATCTTAGGTCCATAAAAAGGTACTTGCTTAACAAAAGCAAATCAACCATCCCAACAAACAAAACCCTTCTTGACACGCTGTTGTTAGAAGATGCCTCCTCCTCCTAGCGACTGTGTTCGCATTGTCCCCCATGTCTGTCCCTTAGTTTCTGATGCTGGTGCCAGGCTCCTGGATCATCACAAGAATTAACCTCTGTTCCTCCTGTCCTTCTCCCTTTCCCCCACATCCTTTCCCAGAAAGTTTGCAGATTAATACTCCTATAAACACCACTGTGTAAAATTCTTCGCTCAGCAGTTCTATGATGCCTTTTGATTGTAGGCTGGTGCCCTGGGCTTCCTCTTGGTTTTCAGGACACTCTCCATCTGTCCTTGGTGTTTCTCCAGGATCCTTTTCTGCTTCTTGCCAAGTCCTTATTCTAGTTTCCTATATGTGCCCTTTTCCAGAAATGTTGCCCCTTTCTTTTTGGTTAGCAATCCCAGCCCTTCTTTTTGGGCCACTTCTTATTCACAAGTTGAAATTTTGATTGTAGGGTGTATTATATATATATAAATGCCCTTTGGCTTCTAAGATTTTTCTGTGGTCTTACTAATGTCTTCACTTAGAGAGTAGGATCCCTGCCTAGTATGGAATGTGGTATAAATGTTTTCTTAGTCATATCACCAAATTATTGCTGAAATTCTGTTATAATTTGAAAAAATAAATTAATAATTTAATGGTTCCCTGCTTTCTGATACATTTATTTTAAATAATATCTTCTCCAAGTTGGCTGTAAAGAAAACAAACATTTAGATTTAGTCAAAGATTTTGTGAAATGTGACTTTGCTTTGAGAAAGGGAAGTTAAATCCAATCGTTTAATAGAATATAAATACATAAATATACTGTATATATGTATGTAATTTACCTTTCATGAAGTCATTTTTATAATAGCACGTTCATGAAAAACAATACAGGGCTCAATCATTTTGAATAGAATGCTTGAGGTGCTGATTTAGATTCATGGTATGGAAGTAGAAAAGATCTGCCTGTACATTTTGTGCCCATTGTAAACACATAAGATATTTTTCTTTCAGATTATTGAAATATAGAGGCTATGGCATAAATGTTGCACCCACCATAGTGTTTTTCTTCTTAAAAATATATTTTTTTTCAGTTCCCTCTGGTGTATGACTGGCCAGATTTCTCTGGCACCAGGAATCTTCTGCAACCTTGGTATTTATTGTCATAACTTGAGGCCCAGTGCACAAATTTGTGCACCTTAAAAGGCACTATGGGCCACGAGGCTGCAATAGACACAGGGGCAGATCACAGCCCATCCTCTATGCCCCCACCATGCCCATCCCGTTGTGGTCCCCAGTCTTCTGTCTGCCAGCAGCCCCGCTCCTGCTGCCACCGCTCCCATGCACTGACAATGCCAGCCCCACTTGAGCCTGATGAAGGCATGGAACCATTGCGTCCGGCACCAGCAGTGGGTGCGAGTAGGGCCAACACCGTCAGCAGGTGCAAGCAGCAGCTGCTGTCCCAATTGCCCCTTAGGAGCAGGGGGAGGTGGAGAAGCCCTCAGGGGTAATCAGGGCCAGCAGCCACTGCTCGTACCTGCTGATGATGCCAAGTGATCAGGACTAGTGCTGGGCACCAGCAGCGGGTGTGAGCAGCAGCTCTAGCTGCGGGTGTTAGCAGGGCTGACACTGGCAATGGGTGCGAGCAGTGGCTCGGGCACTGGCAGCAGGTGCTAGAGGGGACATCACTGGCAGCGGGTGTGAGCAGGGCTGATGTGGGCAGCAGGTGAGAGCATCAGATGGGACCACAGCACTCAGGAGCAAAGAATTTTTAGTCACCACGAGGCTTGCCCCAATGAAAGTGACCAGTGCCCTGCCTTGATTTGGCACCCCCGCTCACCTGCTCCCATCCTGCTATGGCTGATCCTGCCATGTTCCATGCATGCCCCTGGTGGTCAGTGCACATCATAGCAACCAGTTGTTTGTTCCATTTGTTCCACCATTGGTCTATTTGCATATTAGCCTTTTATTATATAGGATGTTTTAATTTAGTAACTATAATGGTATTTCATCAACATTTGTATTTTTCTTATTGTTTAATGTGAAGCTTTTGGTGTAAGCCATTACTTAAGAGAAACTGTTTTAGTTGTGAGTTATAAAGAAACTAGTTGGAGAGACAAAGTAACTCTAACATAGATCTTCATAGCCCATCAGGTTTTCAGGAGGATAATAAAGTACATTATGTAAATGAAGAAATGTATATAATAGTAAAGGGAAGAATTAGGGAGAAGCAAACTATAATTTAATTTAATTTTCTCAAACACTAATGTTATCTGCCAGAAAGGTGAGTTTTCAAAAGATATTTTTCTTAAGTTCATTCATTATCAAAATTGTTGAATTTAATTGTGACATTATTAAAATATTAGTGTACTTTCATGATCAATTAAATTTGAATTTTCAAGTTTCTTTTTTCCCCCTTGATGGTCTACTTTCTCTATTAAAATATGTGAGTATTTTTAATTTTTTAATAGAATTTGGTAAATTTTAGTTTTTTTAAAATTATACGATAGTAGAAATGAATGATAAAAAATTCTTACAGAGTTTGTTAGAGAGTCTAACTGTTACAGGATTTAGAGATTATGTATGATTTACAGATTACTTCATAAAATATCACTTAAAATTTAAAATAATATTTTCATCTTAGGGGAACAAAGATTTCACCTGCATATACTGGTAAAGCTGTATTAGTGAGTACTAGAATAAATCAATTAAAGCATATCCTCTATAATAAAAGCTTAATAATCAAATTGTCCCCTTGACCAGGAGTTCAACCGAGAGTTTGAACTGGGGGCAGGGCCAACTAGCCAACTGCAGGAAGGGAGGCCAGCAGTAGGCAGCTAGGGGAAGGGAGGTTCTGGCTGGCAGCAGGCAGCCTCTAGGAATCCTACCTATGCATGAATTTCATGCACTGGGACTCTAGTCTTTTATAACGCGAAGAGAAAATGAATATAAACCAGCAACAGTGCATAACATCAGTGTACATTCTTCTCTTTGAGATTAATGCTTTTGATTTAAGGACTAGAAGTAGCGCTTCAGATGTCATTGAAATTCTCATGTGTATTCTCACCTTGCCTTTTTTATTTTTAACTAGTGGCCTGGTGCACAGATTTGTGCACATTGAAAAGAAGTTAAATAGAAGGTGGCTGACAGGACAGGACTGGACGAGATGGGCCAGACATGTCCTGGAGCCAACCTGGATGCACCTGGAGTGGTGCTGTGGCTTAAAGGGCATCTGCAGAGTGAGCAGTGTCCCTCTGGCAGGTGGGGTCCCTCGGCATGGCTTTCAGGGATCGGGCTGAAATGGCTCTCCGATATCCCATGAGAACCCCGCTGTCAAGTCACCACAGCTCGGCAATTCCTGCATTGAGTATCTACCCCCTGGTGGTCAGTGTGTGTCATACCTACTGGATGGTTGGTTGGACAGTCTCTTAGCCCATTTTTATATATATATTAATTCTGCATTTTAATGTCCAATGCTTTATGTTAATATTTAGCCAAATCCTGATATAGAGAAACTCAGTATGCATTTGCTATTAGAATCGCTGTAATATTTCAGTACTTATTTTAGGTTAGAGTTATCCATGTTCTACAATTCATGAGCTTTCATGGCATAGAAAATTACTTCCCTGTGGTTTAGGTATATGTATTGTCTGGTTGTATAGGTAGGTATGTTTCTTTGCTGCTCTAATATTTTTTTTCTTTAATTTTATCACATTTTCTTCTTTTGATTCAGGTAGTATTTCACCTCTGTCTTTAGGAAATTACTTCTCATTGATTTATTTTGTTTGTGCTGTTTCACTTTTCCTTTCAAATTCATCATTTGAACAATAGGAACTACTTATTTTTAGAAAGGTTCTTTTGACATTATTTGAGCCAAGCCAGGTTTGAAGTAGGGGAAAGTATAATGCCTGCCCTGTGCCCACCAATCTACCACTCACATTTTTGTGAAATGAAGAGAGCAGAGGAAAGGTTAGAGAGAAAAAAGAGGGACACCCCATTTGGTTTACATTTAGAAACATGGGATGGAATAAATATGGAGAAAATCCAGGCCCACCTTGCTTCAGACCTCAGTCTTACGCATCTAAAATAGTCTGCTAAGATTGCCAATATTTTTAATTTATTAAATCAAATCATGCTTATAACCTTCAAAAGCATTTCACATTTTTATCTGTGAAAGGCTTTTGTGTTTTATTTCTTTGCAGATTATAATCTCAATATAGCCTACTTTAAAACACTATGGCACCAGAATGAACAGGCAGCACTGACTCATTAAACCTATCACACCAGAGAGCAGACAGATTTGAGGAAGGATGAGGACCATGGAATAAAAGACTATTCATCTTTTAAAACAATGAGTTTTAAAAGATTACTTATCTTTTAAAACAAATATTTTGCTTTTTCAACTAGTTGTTTCTGAATTATTTTGATCAAGAAAATGTAATATTTTGTGTTGGGTTCTAGGTTTTGCTGAACCTTGATGGGTTTCTATAGCAAATTAATTTCTGTATCAACTGAGGGTATCTTTCCTGAAACATTGAAGAAAGGAAATAAGAAAATGGTCCATAGAGTGGAGAAATGGTCAAGAGAGGAGTAGTCTCTTCCTGAAGTATTTCTGATGAAAAATATATTCTGCACTTTGGTATTTGAATTTGCTATTGCCAAAACTTCAGGAATAATTTACCATCACGAGTATCCAATATGTTATTTCTAAAAAAAAAAAACAACAACAAGAAAACAACCAATAGCATCCCTATAAAAGAGCCCATGATATTATGGTAACAAATGAATGTACTTCATATAACTCTTTCTTTTTACTTAGAGGAATGATATATTGCCAACAGACTTTTGAAGGATAAAAGGTAAAGATTGGTGAAATACTTTACTTTTTTCCTCTTCGGTGTTCCAATCTCATGATAAATTATATCTTGGGCTCTCTTCTCTCTTTTGTGGTCCTACATTAGCCACGTGTCATCTTGTACCTCAAAGAATAAAGGAACAGCGTGTGTGTTCGTTATCTCCCCCCTCTCCGCTTGCCTGCGCTCTTTGTCTTATTAGCCCCTTGGAGACTCACAGCTTCCTTAGTAGGTTGCCTGGCGGTGACTGGAGAATGAGATAGCTATGCTATAAAAGGCTCTTCCTTCCCTGGCCCAGCCTTTTCCTGCTACTTAGCCCTTCCCTGTCCTTCACAATCCGGATGTGCATATAATACGGCCCCATTTTGTTTAGGACATGCATCCTCTGCATGCAAGGGGATTGCTCTTCCTTTTAGTTAGGGTCAGGTCTGAAGTGCCTTCTGGTCTGTCTGGCTAGCTAGCCCATAAATGTCAGAATTAATCCTATAACCAGTCTCAGCAGTAGTGTAGAGTTTTAGGTTTTTTTGTTTTTGGCCAAAAACATACTCTTCAGGTTATCTACAACTGTATAACAAACTACCTTAAACTTACTGTCTTGGAGCAATAAACCATTTTATTATGATCCTGGGTTCTTTGAGTCAGCAGTTTGGACAAGACACATCAGGGGTGGCTAGTTTTTGCTCCTTGGTCTGGGCATCAAGTGGGAAGATTGGAATGGCTGCGTGACTCAGATATGGGCTGGGGCTGGAGCATCCACTTCCAAGATGGCTCCTCACCCCCATGTTGGGCACTTTCCTGGGGATAATGGGAAGGCTGGGTTCCGCTGAGTGCCCATGTGCGGCCTTTCAACATGATGGTCTCAGGTAGGTGAATGCCCCTAGAGCAGACCTCCCTAGAGAGCGAGGTGGGAGCTAGCCTCAGATGTCACACTGAGCCACTTTGCCACATTCTTTGTTTTAAGTGAATCATAGGGCAGCCCAGATTCAAGGAGAGGGGACTGAGACACCACTTCCTGATGGGGGGAGGGGAAGGAGGAGGAGCTTTTGTTAGGGCATGGGGGAGGAGCCAGGTCACACTGAAGGACATTGTAACCTGAGGGACATTGTGGCAGTCACATGGGAACTTATGCAAAGGGAAGACTGCATCTTGGTGTTGGGTGTTTTGATTCCGTAGTGCTAATTTCTGTTTCCTTATGTGAACCACTCATGTCTCATAATTTGAAAATTTAGTATTATATACCAAAAATGTGAATGATTGCCTGAATATTCTCCTTACTTATATTGCTCTCTGACTTTTTATATAACTTTTGTATTACTGCAGATTCAAAGGAGGACTGTTCAGCACAGTCTTCATTCATATCCTTAATCTGAGAAGCTAAAATAAGACTATAAGATTGTGCCAGATTAATTGTAAGAGTGAGCAAATTGTTAGCACTGACTTTATCATTAATAAGGAATTTATTTTCATTTTTAAAATATATTTTATTGATTTTTTTTTTTTACAGAGAGGAAGGGTGAGGGATAGAGAGTTAGAAACAGCTATCAGCTGCCTCCTGCACACTCCCTACTGGGTATGTGCCCACAACCAAGGTACATGCCCTTGACCCGAATCGAACCTGATACCCTTGAGTTCTCAGGCCAACTCTCTACCCACTGAGCAAAACCGGTTAAGGTTAACAAGGCATTTAAACCAGGAAGATAAAAGGAGAGAAATGGTAAAGCAATGGAAATTTTTGTGCAGAAAATAATCTTTTTAGGTAATGTATGAAAATTAAACACCAAGGGCTGTGCTGATGATTCTAAATAGTATGCCACAGAGATGCAAGTTGGGATTTTAGCAATAGCTTCCTAATATCCTAATAGTGAAGGCAACAGACAGAATTATGTTCCACAGAGTATAGAACTAGAATGACTTTCTGTGTTGAAGGAAGTGACTAAGGGAATATAAAAACCTGGGAAAGTTACCTTACCTCATTGAATCTCAGCTTTCTTTTCTGTAAAGGGGTTAAAATCTATTCTAACTATATAATGCTTTGACTTTATTGTTGTCACATTTACCTCGCCCTGGAAAAAGAAAGTTATATATGGCAGCTCCAAGTTAATATTAAATATAGATGTACAAGGGTCATTCAGTTAAGTTTCAGAAAGTTATTAAATTCTAGTCACTCCATACTTAGCAACGTAAACTTGTTTGAACTAATCCCCCAAATTAAACAGACATACTATAGGAAAACTCTGGATTGAGTGAATTATTTAAAAAGATATGGACACTCTTTTTCTTTTTGGACACCCTTTTTAAATTTAGAGCATTTACAAATCATAAAAACAAAACAAAACTGAACTTACTCGTGTGGAGCTGTTAGCAATTTAATAGGAAACAGTGCAATTGAAGTTTTAGTTTTGTTCCCTTGAACCCAAAACCTGAACTCACGTATTTGGAGCCAGAATTTAAATGACTAAATAACAATTTAATATGAAATACTGAAGTTGAAGTTCTGGGGCTTGTTTTGCCTAAGTTTTCAAATTTATTGAAATAATGATCATCATATTCTCTCACCTTTTGACAATCCACTGACTATGTAATTATGTCCTTTTCATTATTGGAAATGTTTATTTGTTCTTTTCCTTTCTTTTTATTTTTATCATGCTTGTCCTGGGTTTAACAGTTTGTTTAAAAAAAAAAAAAAGCCAACTTGTGGCTTTGTGGATCTTTTCTATTGCTCTTTTGTGTCACTTTCCTGTTTCAGTAATTTCTGCTTTTATCATTATTTCTTTTCTTTGGGTTTATTTTTTTTGCTATTTTTGTGACTACTTAGGTTGTATGCTTAGCTCTGTAATATTTAGCCTTCCTTTAGGGTATTATTTCTGTGGCATGTATAGTTTGCTTACAGAAAATATATAGTTTTTATGACTGACCTTTTTTGGATTCTGGGTAGCTGAGCCTGTTTCCTGGAAGTGCTTCCCTCAGAGTGAGGAAGGGTTACCTCAGGGAGCATCTGTGAATAAATGTTCTCTCCTGGGAATCCTCTTCACAGAGATTCTATGAATATGGACTTCGTTTTCTGGAAGCTGTGGTGTAAGAATGAGCAAAGCATTTGAAAATTCATTCAGGCAGAATATAAAATAACAAATACCCATAAATGTGCCACATATATTGAATCTGCCTAAAACTTAATCACCATAATATGCTCTTACCAACCCTATTCATTTTCCCCTCACTGCCTCTAAGGGAAAATCAGTGAGGCAAAGAGCCTGTGTGTTTTTAAATAATTTGTCCATAATGTCTTGTTTATGTTTATGTTTGAAGTTTAGTTATTTTAGTATCTGTAAAGAATTTTCTGTCTGTAGCAAGTAAATGTGACAACAGCTACTTGAGCCACTTAATATGGATTCCGGATTCCAGAAGGTTTGTTATTTAAAAGCCAGTGAAGGTATTACTTCTTGGCTTTAAAATATCATTTAACTTTTTTTTCAACTGCACTTATTAGATATAATATTAATCTTTGTGAGATTTTTTTAATAGATGATATGAGACATAGCATTGTATTAACTCCTAGGACTTTCCAAATAAATTTAAATTAATTTTACTATTTAATTTGATTATATAAGTTTCTGTTTATTGAGAATCTGAACAACTGGAATGAACAACTGCAAATTAAAAAGCAGGTATATAAATTAGAGAAAGAGAGAGAGAACACGCAAGCAAGCAAGTGCTTTGAGTCCTATATGTGGCTCTTGCACGCTGGCTTGGCTATCGGTTTGGATATAGAGGGCCATCCTCCTCCGAGGTAGGACCTGCTCATAGACTTCAGAGGAGAAGAGTTTGTGTGGCATTTTTATTTATTTTAAAAACAGATTGACTATTTAACTGGAGGCCACCCAGTTCCTCAAATACTATGGATAAATAGTTTACTCTATTGATCACCACTACTAAATGAGAATACAGTACAGTATAACATTTTGAATATTAATTTCTTAGCACCAAATATTATCCTATATAATAAAGAGCTAATATGATAATTAGACTGAATAGAAGAATGACCGCCTGGACAACCTTCTGGAAGACCATCTGGGCAACCTTCCACACAAGGCCGGGTCTGCGAGGGCCAAGGCAGCTGGGGCTATGAGAGCTGAGCCCCTTGCAGGAATTTCATGCACTGGGCCTCTAGTCTATCTGTATAAAAAGCTAATATGCTAAGTGTCCTTCCCCCCGGTCCGGGTTATGACATCAAGTAGCAATGCCCAGCTTCCTCTCGACAACTAGCCTCTTGCAGTTTCTTCAGCCCAGGAACACAACTTGCTTCATACCCAGGTGGAAACACCTTACACTGTAACTAAATGTCTGTGAAGCGTTTTCCTGTGCCTCATCTCATTTGATCCTCACAGAAGTCTTGGAGTGGGTAGATAGGCAACTGGTGAAATCCTATTTTCTTTTCATTAGCTGGAAAACGGAGGTTTAGAAAGCTTAGAAACTTGACCCGACTGAAAAGAAGTAAGAAATGGTGGACCTTGAAAATGACTTCAAACTTTCTCACTTCAAGTCAAACACTGCTGCAGTTAAATATTTTACTCTTTGTTCTCTCTGTGATTTACAATATTAATCTACTTCGTGTTGATATTTACTGCTGTTTTGCTGACAGTAACCTAAAAGAGAATTTGGGGTGCTTCACTGGGCTCAAAAAAGTTTAGCTAAATCAGAAAGCAGGTCTAATTAAGCAAGTTTATTATATATATATATATATATATATATATATATATATATTTATAAAAGGCTAAGTTGACTCACGTGTGCGCAATACATATAAAGCTCTTGCTGGCATGTATTTTGATCTGTCATTGTCGATTATGAATTTGGTTGACACTTCTGTTATAAAGAAAGGGTGAATAGTGATATTAAAAGATTTCTTCTAATTAATTTCCTTCCAATGTGTACAAATTTATGTACTGGGCCACAAGTAATCTATAAACATATTCTACTAGAGGCCCAGTGCATGAAATTCATGCACAGGTAGAGTCCCTAGGCTTGGCTAGGAATCAGGGCCAATCAGTTTCCTGCCTCCCAGCTCCCCTGCCTCCTCCTTTCCTCGATCCTTCAGTGCCCAGCCACCACTGCTGGTCACCTGCCACTTTTCATGCCGCCCCCTGGTGGTCAGCACATGTCATAGTGAGCGATCGAACTCCTGGTCTCCTGGTTAAACTCCAGGGGGGGACAATTTGTACATTAGCCTTTTATTGTATAGAATTATCCCAAGTTTATAGTTTTCCGTTATCCTTGCCATTTGGAAGAAATTTAGTGTGTTAACTGCCATTAAAATTATTGTCTCTCTCTTAAAGTTTGAATTAGGAATTTTATCCAGAAGAACAGAATAGATCAAAACTACAAAAAAAGATTCTCAACATTTTGACTTAAAAGCATCTTTAAGCATAACCTGTTTTATTTAATTTGTGGACCTAGCCTACATAGTAAGTTTTGCCAGGGGTCAGGTCCTCTGCTTTTTATGTGTACATCTATGGCCACAAATACCTGCTACCTGGTAGGTAATAAGATTCTCTCAGCTATTTCAATCATATATTTTATAATGGACAATTCCAGAATAAAATTATTTTTTTTAGTTCATCTTAATCAGTACCAAGCATATTGTTTTATTTTTAATTTACTCATATGTCAGTCATATACGAAAGCTTTAAATACAGTGACCAAGGAAGGGGCCAAAGGGCTGATATATTGGAAATGTGATTAATGGAGACTATGAATTGGTGACTCATCCATTCTTGGCAAACTGACAAAATACCTAGTAAATGGTAAGATCATTAAACACATGAGCTGCAAACAATCTTTTGAGGAAACAGCACCCGGATTTCTCTAAGAGGAGATCCTATTTCACCATGCTTTCATAATTCTTCAAAAACTGTGTGAGGATGTGGATGAGAAAAACAGGAGCTACACTGCTGCCAGTATTTCAGAAAAATGTGAAACAGAAATATGGCAGACTTTGAAAGAACAAAGTTCTAAATTCCCAGAGTGTCACTATTCATTTTGTGTACAAGTGCGGAAATGTTTTCTAAGGATAGGTGCAAATCATTTTACCATGATCTTTACCATTGTCCCTTTCTATTAATCAGCAATCATCTAGGAAGCATTTGATTATGAAGAGTCCACATAGAACTATTGTCTATTGAAGTAAGGAAAGAGAATAACTAAGAGAGCTGTGGAAGAATCTCATCCAACACACTGGTAGCTGTGGGAAAAACATAGTGCAAGATGCTTTGATTTTAGTAGATTGCTTGAGTTATACATATTTTTAGTAGGACAAAAAAGAGAGTTGCATGCAACTATTTAGAAAGAATGCGATACTACAAAAGCTATTTTTAATCTATGGCTTAGTGGAAGGGAATTGATGCTTTTTAAGAGTTATGAACTTTTAAAATTCATTTCTGTGAAGAATCATTACTGAGAAGAATTTGGCTTTGCGCATTTTGTTGTGTTAATGCTTATTCAGAAATTTAGTATTCAGAATTCAGTCCTGCAATTTAAAGTGTGTAATATAAATGCGAAGGCCAGCTGTTAAGCAGATAACCTCCTTAAACCTTTGAAAGAATTCTGAAAATTTAAAATAATCTAAAAATGATAACTAAAAGATTTGAAATTGCTTCATACTTTTCTAACTGGATGGAAATTACCTGATAATGCATTGTGTTTCTTAACTCTTTTAAAAGATTACTGCCTCTGTCAAAAGAGACCATTCATAAGATCTCATAATTCCACCAAATTTACCTATAGAAGAGGATACATTTGGGAAGTAATCTTTCTGTGCATGTATTGTTAATATTTCAATATATTTAAGAGAGGGCTTAGAAACTGTTAACTATAATAGAAACTTACCATGGTTAGCGTGCCTGCCCTCTCATGGAAGGGTCATAGGTTCTATCTGTCAGGGGGTTGTACCTGGATTGAAGTTTTTCCCTGGCCCTGGTTGGGGCCCTTGTGGGAGGCAACAAATCCATGTCACTCTCTCACATCAATGTCTCTCTCTCTGTCTCCCCCAATCTCCCCTCCACTCTCTGAAAAATCAGTGGGAAAACTTACCTCGGGTGAGAATTAACAACAACAAAAAATCATTTTTATTTATTTGTTGATACTCTATTTGATGAGGCATTATTCTTATGGTTTCCCCTAGCTCTTTGTACATGATTCCATTTAGTGTTTGAGCATATTTAATAGTTGATTTAGAGTCTTTGCTTAGTGAGCCCGATGTGAGGGTTTCCTAAGGGACAGTTTCTGTTGCCCCTTTTCCTGTATATGGGCCACACTTTCTAGTTTCTTTACATGCTGTGTTTTTTTGTTGTTGAAAACTAGACATTTTAATATTATAATGAGACAACTCTGGGAACAGATTCTCTCCACTCTCCAGGGCTTGTTGTGCTTGTTGTAGTTGCTGCTGTTTGTTTAGTGACTTTTCTCTACTATTTTTGTAAAGTCTGTATGTATTCTTTGTAATGTGTGGCCATTAACATCTCTATTCTATTAGCTTAGTGGTCAGTTAGCGATTGGACAGAAATGTACAATTCTCCCTTTGCCTTCACTTCTGGTTTGCCCATAAGCTCAAGGTCAGCCAGAGATGAGAGTTTAGAGTGATCTCAGGGCTTTCCTGACATGTATTTAGCCCCGTGAATATACGTGATTGTCTAGATCCCCAGGATTATGTCTGATCTTTTCAAAGTCCTTATTTGCTAAAACACCTCATTTCCCAGCCTTCCTTCCAAGCTTTTTGGTTAGCTCATTGTTTACCTCAACTTTTACCCATTGACCTAGACCTGTGGTCGACAAACTGCGGCTCGAGAGCCACCTGCCGCTCTTTGGCCCCTTGAGTGGGCTCTTCCACAAAATACCTCAGCCTGGGTGAGTCTATTTTGAAGAAGTGGTATTAGAAGAAGTTTAAGTTTAAAATATTTGGCTCTCCAAAGAAATTTCAATCGTTGTACTGTTGATATTTGGCTCTGTTGACTAATGAGTTTGCTGACCACTGACTTAGACAGCAGGGATGGATATATTTGCTTTTAAGTGTTTTTGACAAAAGTTCCCTGGATAGCCACCTCAATTCAAGTCAGTTCCAGGTTAGGAGAGATTACACCAAGCCCTTTGAGCTGAGCCACTCAGCAGATCAAAACAAACAATCGCAGCTCTTTCCCAGTAAACTCTGTTCTGCTCCCTCTGGTAATGGTATCTGTACTGGGAATGAAGGCTGTTGTCCTCAAGGCCCCCCTGGAGCCAGGCATGGGGGATGGGACCAGGGTAAGTTTCACTGCTTGCAAAGCTGGCAATTCCTAGTGAGATTCAGCTATTTTTATGGATTAAGTGTTCTCCTGGTTGCTGCAAACTTTTGGTTGTTAAAAACAGTTCCAAAAAAATTGATTGTGACAGTTTTGCCACTTTATTCAATGCTTTTTTGAAGGAACAGAATTTTGGAGTTTCCTACCCTGCCATTTTCACTAATGTCACTTTATCATCTGGCCTTGGTTTTATAGACTGCTATTAACTATTCATCTAACTCCCAACCTGTCTCAATAAATCTTTTTTACTGAAATATGTGAATAAATGTACTCTATATTGCTTATGCATTTGATATTGCAACATTTGCTTTTCTTAATACTCTACTTTTCAAAGCTCTCTAGAACAGTGGTTCTCAACCTTTCTAATGCCGTTAGAAAGGTGGTCTTAGGAGACCCTGCTAATGGTTCTCAACCTGTGGATCGAGAACCGCTGCTGTAGAGCCTAAGACCATCAGAAAACACAGATATTTACATTATGATTCATTAAGAATAGCAAAATTACAGTTATGAAGTAGCAACAAAAATAATTTTATGGTTGGGGGTCACCACAACATGAGGAACTGTATTAAAGGGTCGCGGCATTAAAAAGGTTGAGAACCACTACTCTAGAGTCTATAAGCATATCTAGAGCAATTTTATTGACTTCACCGAGTTAATGTATTAAAAATTTAAGTCTAATATTTTATTTTAATAAAGTAAGATTCCCTTTCATGACAATAAATAAGATAAAGCTTGGAGAATCCTAAGAAATGCCACAAGATTCATTGTACCCAGAATTTATCTAACTTTCAAATAAATAGTGTTCATTGCACACATTTATATGTGTCATTATTTGATTGACGACTCTCTGGCCCACTGGGTTAAGAACCCTCTAATATAGAGACAATCTCTGTTCTTACTTTGTACCCTTAGCACCAGGCATGGTATCTGGCACATAGTAAGGAGGCGCTCAAGAAACATTTGTAGAATGAATGAACACAGGGGCTGTTAGATTAAGACTGTGGAGAGAATGTTTGTAAGACTTGAATTAGCTACTAAAATAATAGTTACAGGAAAGCTTCCTTGGCTTTACCCTTAGTTTCTGAGGCTTTTTTTTTTTTTTTTTTAGAACGGACTCATCCTTGCAAATGCTTCCAGTTGGACCAATCAGGACAAAAATTTTTCTTTATATTTAAATGAATATAAGATACTCTTAAAGTCATATAACATCTTTTACAAAAGAGTGAAATTCAAATTAGAAGGCTAGGATTTTAGAATTCCAGATGTTGGAACTGTCAGCTATGTGAGCAAGTTAACTTTTCTACAACCTACAGTCAACCTCTTGTCTGTGCCAGTTAAGGGATATTGGCACAGGAAATGGAAGATAATAGATCTTCCCCCCTCCCCCCCAGCTCTGTAAGGAATAGCAGGGTGGTAGAAGGGAGCTTACCAGCATTCTTCAGTATAAGTCAGTGCCTGGGAGTAACTGTGATATGAGGTATTAGAAGATACCTTAGGCCATAATTTCAGATTCATTTCAGCTTCACTTTATGTATATGGACTTTAAATCTATAGAATACAGGTTTTGTTTTTCATTTTTTAGTGTGAATGAGCAAAGTCATTATGGTTAATCAACATGTCTACTTAAAATTCCAAAATCCTATCATATACATACTTATATTAGCCACAATCAAATAAAAAAAAAGTCCCTTACTGATAACATCAAATATTCTAGAATCAGATAGATATGAGGGATGGCTCTGCTATTAGGTTCTTAGCATTGCCATTTGAGGAATAATTCCCTTTCTTAAACCTCAATTTTCTCCTCTGTATAATGGGACTGTATAATGGGACTAATACTAGGATCTACTTCTAGGTGTTCCTGTAACTACTGGAATGAAGTCTGTATGAAAAACACTTGCTTGGCATTTCCCAAGCACTCTCAGTGTTAATTATGCTTAACCTTACCATTACCGCTATAATCATTATTTAATGGCAAAGATGTTATTTGGAAGAGTAATTTAAAGAATGTTTTAAAATATTCCCTGAAACTGCTTAGAGATGAAACTTGTTTTACTGTAGTAATCAGATCAGATTTTCATTCTAGCAAACAAAATAATATATAATCAAATACTTCCCAAGGTGAGGGAATAATGGAGGGGAGAGGCCTTTAAAATCAATTTGAAATTGCTCCTCGGCAGTTATTATCATTTTATCCTTGATGTACATAAAATTAAAGCAATTTGGTTTTCTTTTCCTTCTTTCCTGAAGCAAATGAAATTTGGATACAGAAAAAAAAAAATTATAGCTAAAACAAAATGTTGAAAGTCACCGCTTTTAGCTCTAATGTTATTCTTTGAGAAAGAACAAATGAAACCCTGCCACATTTCCATTTAATTTTGCTTTGTTATAGTAACAAGCAAAGTGATTTTTTCCAGTTATTGCCGCATAATGCAGTGCTACAAATATAGTAAAAGTAAAATATAGACAAAATCCAAGAATTAAAAATAAACACATGAAATAAACAATTGAAGCAAAACTGAAAACGGCCAAGAATGGTTAATGAACATTCTGATCACACCTTCTTTGTTAGTTTAAAAGGAATGCGTCTTTGATCAGTCTCTGTTCTAAATAGGATGTCCCATCACCTACATCTGGGGCATCTTGGTAAGTTCTTGTCACTTGGTAGCATCAGCAGTTTTGGAGCTAGAAGGAACCTCGGTAATAAAGACCAGTCTAGCTCAGCACTTCTCAGCCAGGTGCTACTGACATTCTGGGCTGGCGGTTCTTTGTTGTGGGGACTGCCCTGTACGTTGCAGGATGTTGAACAGCTTCCCTCATCTCTACCCAACAGATGTCAGCACCTTACCCCGCCCCTCTACTCCTTTGTGACAGCTAACCATGTCTCCACACTTTGCCAAATGTCCTCTGGGGGCAACATTGCCCCTCCCACTGAGAGTCACTGCTCTAGTGTCTGCCAAAGTGCGCACCCCATGGAGTACCACGCACTGTGGAGGGCCAGGGATACTCCAGAAAAAGGAGACTCTGTGGTTATGTAAGTTTGGGAGACCCTCCGCTGGGCAGCCACCACAGGAGACCGTCAGAGCTATCGAATGGGAACTGCCCAGAGGAGAGACTGCCGCGTGTCTCCGCTTAATAGACCATTGACCCTTTATTGAAGGGCAGCCCGCAGGGTGTAACACATTTCCGCTCTTCTGCAACAACTCTGTCATTTTCCAGGTGAGGAAACTGAGGTCAAGAGGGGTTATTGGACCAGCCAAAGGTTATGCGTGAATTCATAATTGCTGAGTGAGCACCAGTGTTAGGCACTACGGAGACAACAATACATAGAATAGGCAGACAGACCCTGTGACTATAATGCAGGGTGGTTAGTGCGAGCAGAGTGCCCTGAATGGAGGCATCTGTGGGGGTGACTATAGACCAGTTGGAGGAACCAGTCAGTAGATTGGCTGGAGAGACAGATTTTGATTCCCATGCATAATAATTGAGGCCAGGGACTAGATGAGAACACCTACAAGCCAAGGATGGAACCCTGGGACACCAGTGTTTAAGGTTTTAGGATCGAAGAACAGCCCCAGATGGAGACCACGAGGGAGGTAAGAGGAAGCGGGGAGACAAAGGGCTGCAGCCTGTGCTGCAGAGAGGAAGCAGTAAGAATAGTGGCTGAGGGCTTGGGCTCCGGAGCTGAGCTTGTGTTTTGTGTCCTAACTGCTTTGCTCACAGTTTGTGTGCCAGTGGGAATTTGTTACTGTACTTCTCAAAGGTTCAGTTTATAAAAGGTGTATAATTGTAAAGCCTATTTCATCAACTTGTAGTGAAAACATAGTGCAGAATATCATACTTGGCACATAAGAAGTGCTCAGTCAACATTGGGCGGTATCACCATTACTATTATGAAACTAGGGGTCCCTAGATCTGACCAGCAATCAGGGCTGATCGGGGCCTTCTGGCTGCCAGGTGGGGCCTCTTTTCCTCTGCTACCAGCTGGAACTTCCCCTCCCCCCTAACCCCCCGCCAGCCCGGGGTCTTCCTTCATTCCACACTGCCCCCTGGTGGTCAGCATGCATCATAGTGAGCAGTTGAACTCCTGATCTCTCAGTTGAACTCCAGAGGGGACTTTGCATATTAGCCTTTTATATATATATAGATAAAACTAGGACTCAACATCCATTGCATTTAGTATCAAGGAGATTGTGGATGACCTTGACAAAAACCCATTTCACTGGAGTGACAGTTTGTAGATTGAGGAGGTGAAAAAGTAGAGGCTGTGAGTTTAGAAATTTTATCAGTGTTAGTTGTGAATGGTTCAGGGGAGAGTTGTTGGCTGGAGAGAGTCGGATTTGGAGGACCAGTTTAAATGAAAACAATGGTAGAGGCTTGAGCACATTTAAAGGCTGAGGGCAAGAGGCCAGGCCAGGTGGATGGTGAAGCTAAGCAGGGGGTGGGGGTTGCTAGGAAAGCGAGGGGCTTAGGAAGGCAGAGGGGTGGGTGCCAGGGGCCAGGAGAGAACTGCCCTTCCCCGGGACTTGCCTCAGAGCGTTAGACACTGCTGGAATTGAGATTTATAGTTTCCTGAACGTCAGGGTCCAGTGTACTCTTGCGGTGTTTTCTTCATAAAAATGACGTGTTTTCAAATCCTGAGAAGGCTTCTAAGAAGACAGGAAAGAGAGCACCTTGGTAAGGTCGTCAGATGCCCTGAGAGTCGCCTTAGAATACAGACTCACTTTTCAGTCATTCTTAACTTTTAAAAAGAAGCCTCTCACGTCTCACTCTTTTGAACTGCAGCCCCTGGCTCTTGTCCTCCTGACTTCTCTGTGCATCTGCCAACATCTCCTTCTTCTCCGGCAGCCATTGATGTGCTGTTTTCCTGACCAGGAGGAGCAAGCCCTCTGCCTTCCCGTGTCCTGACTAGGCAGGAGCAGCTCTCACTCCCCCCCACCCCCAGCCCTGGAGGACTGGGAACGCCTGGTCCTCCCGAAGCTCAGGGGGAGGAGGGTGATCTCTGCTTCCTGACATGGGAACTACCTGAATGGGAGGAGCACACTCCGTGCTCGAGTCCAGCAGGAGCAAGCGGACCTCCGCTGTGGACTTAGACTACCGTGTGGGGGCTAGAGGTCACCCCAAGGCCCTGGGCTTTGTTCCCACACTTCTCCCTGGACTCCAAGTACGGCCTGCACGTTACTTCCAGGAGGCGCTGATATTATAGATACTCAGGATGCTGGAAGCCTCTCTTTACAGATGGAGAAATTTCACAGGAGGTGATGCCTTGGGAAAAGGAGAGCCACAGGACTCCTCATGTAGAGTTAGGTTCTTCCAGCCAGAATTTGCCAGCTTTGTCTGCCCTCTCAGAACCTAGAACCCTGTTCTCCAGTGGTAAATGCCCCTAATTTATTTCTCCTCCCCCTTTTATAGTCTAAATATATTGAATGTGGGTTAAGAGTATAGTTTTGAGTATTTCTCCACTTAACTTGAGGACATAACCTCACGGGATCCTATTTTCATTTCCCTCATTGTGAAGACAAGCATGATTTCACGAGGAGATGGAAGAACACCCAAATTTGAGGGAGCGCTCCAAGTGCATAAATACTGCAGCAGCGAGAAAACAATGGCCCTCCCTCGACTTCTGCAGGGAAGAGCCAGGATTGGGAACAGCTGTGTTTAAAAGTCTCCTAATTGTTATTTATTCTATCTGTAGATCTGTACAACAAATGTATGAATAGGACCTTTGCCGATCATATCTCTTTGTTTTGATCAGAACTGCTCTAAATAAGAGCTGTGGTGTACTGTTTTCTTAAACTCCTACAGCTTTTACCACAATTCAGTCTTCTTCAGCCTCTGTTCATTTCTAAGAAATTGAACCTAGAGTGATAAACAAGTGATGCTTTTTTGAAAAAGATTTTTTATTGATTTTCAGAGAGTGAGGGAGAAGGAAAGGGAGGGAGAGGAGAGGGAGAGGGAGAGAGGGAGAGGGAGAGGGAGAAAGAGAGGGAGAGAGGGAGAGGGAGAGGGAGAGGGAGAGAGAAACATCAATGTGAGAGCAAAACATTGATTGACTGCCTCCTGCATGCCCCTTACCAGGGAACAAGCACACAACCTGGGCATGTGCTCTGATGGGGAATTGAACTGGCAACCTTGCGGTGGTGCACGGGAGGAGGCCACACTGGCCTGGGCAACAAGTGATGCTTTTATAAAATCCCTGAGGAACTGCTTCTCAGATTTGTGAACCCCATCATCCCTTCTAAACTTGAGTCACTTATTTTCTTATGCTTTGTGGACCTCTCTTACAGGCACATGAAGTTCAGCGTGTCCCAAATATTATTCATCAATTTCTCCTGAAGTCTGCCTCTCTTCCAGTAGTTCCTTTGTCATTAATGGCATTTTTTTATGACCCAATCAAGACACCTTGGAGCCATCTTTATCTCCTTCTTGGCTTACCTCCAGTGTACATCTGATTACTCCCCTTTCTGAGGTGTATACTCTAGTCAGGTCAACCTGTATTTTTCTTCTATTAATGCTGATGGTAACATAGGGCTGTACCTTTGCATTGATGTTTCTCCTCAAAATTCTCATACTCCCGGCCAGTTCACGCTCCTCTGCCCAGAAGTCACACCCTCAGCAGAGACATTCCTCCCTGCTTTCTCTGGATTACCACGTCTTTTACTCTAATTCTCACGAAATTATGTGGCAATTTTTCATTTGCAGATCTGACTCTTCTGCTGGATGATGGCATCTTTGAGGGTTAGTGTTATGTCAGCACAAACACTGAAGGTTAAATTTAATAAATTTGAATTTAGAAAAAGATATGGAATAGAAGAGGACCCTTTAAATGATGCTTCCTGTTTCTTGTTTGATCCCGTTGAGCCTGTTTTCCTTTTCCCTCCTCACTTGGGAGGAGAAAAACACATAAAAGTTCTATTTCTGTAAAAAAAACAGCTTGAATACAGACTTTATCAGCAAATGGAATAACCTGGTTGCATTATCAGTGCTCTTCCAAAATGCAGCATAATCAACATCTGTTGACATTAAGGAATAGAAAAGAAAACTACCCCAGGCAAATTTCCACTGCTTGTTTATTTATCTTTTAATTCCTTACCCAAAGATATGTTTTTTTTTATTGGTTTTAGACAGAGAGGAAGGAAGAAAGAGAAACATAAATGTGAGAGACAAACATCACAAACATTGATGGGTTGCTTCCTATGTGTATCCCAACGTGCCCTGTCCATGAATCGAATGGGCAACCTTTTGGTGCATGGAATGACACTCTCACCAACTGAGCCTCCAAGCCAGGGCTTCACTGTATTTTAGGTGAAGCTTTCTTCTTTGCAAAATGAGAAAAATACAAGTTATGATGAGATATGGAAGCATCTTGTATAGTGTAAGACATTGAGTTCTGACATAGAATAAGTTCCCACTTAATTTTTAGTTGCATATGGATTTATGTATATTTATTAGGCCTGGATTTGATAATCACCCTAGTATTTTGTTTATTTTAGTACCAGCTCTGAGTGTATGTGATGTCTCAAGGACTGTTTTCAAAACCTATCTTTAGTTCAGGCTAGCAACATCCTTTTTGGTAATAACAGTGTATGAGTATTATTTCAACTGATGGTTTCATAAGACGACTGGGTTGAATTTTTTTCTTCTGGTTTAAGAATTTTTTTGGAATATTCATATTTCTCTCCCATGTTTTGGATATAATTGAGTTAATGGTGTGTTTTTTAGTAACTTGATAATTACTTTTAGCAGTTTTGTTTGGGAGTTTATTTTTGTTTTGACAAGAAATAAGATGTTCCATGGTTAGCATTATTTTGTTTGGAATTTCTGCTGAATTTTTTCTCCATTTCAATTGTCCTTTGGGAAAGGGCCCTCTCTCTCTGACATATGCTGGTCCAGATGGGGATAGCATGAGACCTGGGTGGCACTAGGAATAGGAGATCGAGAGCATATTACTCTCTTGTACATACCTTTAAGGCGCAGGAAAAATAAATCTAAGGCATTAAATATAATTTATGAGTTATAGACAGAGTCCATGACCTGACACCAGTGAAGCAGAAATCAGCCCACCCTGTGTGTCCTGCCATGTTGACTGGCTCAGGTCAAAGGGAAAGGAAAATCCCATTGTAGTGAAAGGTTTTTCTCCCTATCCCATTTTCCTTCCTTTCTTGTTTTCTTTTTTGTGTGTTTTACTTTGTTTTTGTCAACCCATTCATTTTTTGGGGGGCCACAAAGCAGAATTTGTAGTTAGTGCTATATGGCTGTACAATTTCATAGTTTTGCTTTTCCTTTAAGGCAGATTTCAACACCATTTTCTGGGAAGAAACCATCCGAGTTTCACACTGCCTCCAAGAAAATGGAGTGTAGCCAGGTATTGTTAGACAGTGGCGGTATTTGACAGTGGCTGCTGCTCGGCCCATTTTAGGGTGAAGGACTGAGAAAGGAGCAGAGCGGACCCAAGAGTAGACAGCGGCCCTCCACTGAGACTTACTTCAAATGGCCCGGTGGGGAAGATGGCGCCACTGCTGTCTCCTGACAGCCTCGTTCAAGAGCACTTGATAGTGGAAGGTTTTTTTGTGTGTGTGTGGGGGGAGATGTTAAAATTAGCCTTTGTGCTTCCTATATAAAGAGGTCCATCAAACATTCATATCTATGTAATTGAATGAAAATCCAAAGTAAGGGATCGTTGAAATAGGTAGTATACTGATAAGGAGGAGCAGTAAAAGATTAGACAGGGAAACTCTCCTCATCCCGGCCCTGCAACTCAGTTTCCCTCCCGCAGCGAGTTCTCCTGGAGATATCTGATGGACACACCAGCATGTATCTGCCCTTCTTAGGCACATAGCAGCATAGTTTCATATTGTTCGTCCCTTTGCTTTTTTCACCTTACACAATTTCCTAATGTTTTCCAAGTGAGTATAGGAAGTTTCTCATGCTTAGGCCTGCACAGTGCTCCATTGGATTGATGTATAACTTAATTGGTTTCTTCTTGAGGGACATTTGGGTTGCTTTTTATCTTTGCTTATTACCAAAGGTGCGGGGAAGAGGTAACTATTTTGAGATTTCTCCTCTTAGTTTGTGAACGCTGTCCTAATATAAGGTGCTCTGTTGATATGATTAGTAATTTATTGTAGAAAAGGGAACTATGAAAGATCTCTGTTTCCAAAGCAACAAAAATCACATCTGATAAGGCTTACAAGAGAATCAGTAAGGACTCACGGACCACACAGATGATCTATAAAATGTGCAGCTTCAGTACATCTGTCCGGTGTCTTGCTGCCTCACACCTCCCCCGCGTGTATGCATTACGGAATAGTTGAGCACGTGTAAAAGAAACGATGTTGGGTGTTGTGGAACTCGAAGAACGTGGCGTGTGAATAAGGGAGGGGCTGTCGGACATGCAAACACTTCCTTTGCTGAAAAGGCCGAGCAGTGATCAAGGTGCTATGAGATGCCTGCAAACTAAGTGACTCTCAGTTAAACCCATAATCCCAATCCAGTGTGGTCAGTGCTACGACTGGGTAAGTGTAGGTCACTGTGGGTAATAAGTGCTTGGGCACTCCATCTAACTCACCAGGGGCCGTGGGGAGGGGCGGGAAGGGGAAGAGGACAGGAGAGCTTTACCCAGAGGAAGTGCATGCCAAACTGAGCTCCAAAGAATACATTGGAAGAATATAGGTTAGCTGAGTGACAGACTAGTGTGGGCCGCCATGCTCTAGGAGAGAAAGCAGCAGCATGCATGCACACAGTCCAGCAGGGCCCATTGGAGAAACTTCGAAGTGTGGCTGTGCAGGGTTAGGGAGAGGAGGCTGGCAAGGCAATCGGGACGGGATGGCCACAGCTCTCTGTAAGTGTTAAGGACTTAGATTTAGGCTACTAGAGGCCTTCTACCAGGCGTAAAAATGACCTGGTTTATATTTTTAAAATCTCATTCTAACTGCCAGGTGGAGAATGACCAGGACAGGGATAGGATTCTCTGTAGGAAGCTGTTGCGGTAATTGCAGTGAGGAGTGCTGATGGCCTGAACTAGGTGATGATGGTGCAGGTAGAATGAAGCAGGTGTTGGAGGGCTTTTACTCAGTGGAATCGATGGACGTTAGCAGTTGCTGAACATGGCTATAGAGGCAGAGACACTCAGCCCTCTGGTTGTTGTTCACTTAAAAAAACATTGTCAACTCTGCATTTAATATATGCATTTCCAGGAACTTTCTCTATTGTTTCTTGTGGATAAACCCTGGCGTGGAATTGCTGAGTGAAAAGAAACAAGATTTTAAGATCTTTTGATAAAGTAGTCAAATTGCCTCCATAAAAGCTTTACCGATGTATCAGGTCCATTAGCAGTTAGGATGCTGCCATCTCCCCATAGTTTCACCTTCACTGGGCACTATCATTGCTGTGAATCTGTACCAGTCTAATAGTCAGAAAAGACGTATCTTTGTTTTAATTTGTTTACTGATTATATTTCTACTAATTGCATATTCATGTTTTTGCTTATTTTTCTCTTCAACCATTTCTCTTATTTCTAAGAGCCCTACAAATATTTTAGTTACCCCCTTTCCTTTTTTTTTTTTTTTTTTTTTTTGTTGTTGTTGTTGAAACTAGTGTTTCCCTAGTTTGTTGTAACATTCTGTAGTCTGTTATTGTGTTTACTTTTGTTTATGTTGTTTGGTTGGTCAGAAAGTTTTTTTTTAAGGTAATAAAATGTTTTTGTTCATAATTTCTGCCTTTGGTGTTAAGAAAGTCCTTCTTTAATCCTAGGTTATAGAAGTAGTGTATTTGTAAAAATATTCACTTTTATTGTCATTTTCTATTTCTATATATTTAATCAATCAAGATTTTTCTTGTGTAAATGTGTTGTAGGAACCTACCTTTTTAGTTCCCAAAGCTAAGTAAAAAATTCTTTCTGAAACCCAAAATCAGGACACATAGTCTAACAAAGAATTTTTATGCAATTCGTGTGGGGAGGCAGTCTCAGAGATTAGATGTAGAAATACTGGAATTTCTGAGGCACTTGATGTGGCCAAAAGAGTGGAATGTTTGAAATCAGGAGTGTATGGGAAAGTTCAGGTCATAAAATATTGCCCATGGCTTATGTGCTTGCATTTCACTTGAAGTTCAAAGTTGTATTTTCTCTTTGAAAGATGAATTAACACCAAAATGAATTTTGAGGTAGAGGTGGCTCAATCTTTGCAAGTTCCTAGGTTCCTTTCTACACAGCATGTCCAAGAGAACCCATTGTCTTGACTGTGGTAGAGGAAATCAGAAGACCACCCAAGATTGTCCAGTCTTGACCCACAGTGCTAAATAAAGCAAAGCCTCAAAGTGACTCAACGAATCTTAGGAAATAGAACACCACAGTCCCTGACATTTATCATTTTGGCAGCAAGATGAACATCTCCTAAACTTTTAGAAGTAATGTAGGTGCCTAATGGAAGTTGAACTTCTTAAACTTTTAATTCTGAAGCGCCGTTGGTTTTGACTGGAAGGAAGCACGGCCCCGTTCTGCCTCTTTGGGAGATCTTCACAGACAAGCCTGGTGACGGGACTATGTGTGCGTGCCTGGCTCAGGGCTGTGCATTGTGCATTGACATGCAGCATTGGCTCTGCAGGGAAACCTTGCTGCCCGGTAAATGCTGTTTGCAAGAGTGTGAGGTGGGGTTATGTGGCTTCTAGGCCACCCAGCATGTCCTGTGTGTCTGTTTGATAAACTCTGTGGTTTGTCTCCTCTCTGTGTTTTTACAAATTTGTTTTTTAAAAAGAAAAAAAGCACGCAAGCAAACAAGGGTGATTTGTTAAATGTTTATCATTTACATGAGTTCGTGGGCAATCTAAGTGTAATTGCATTTCTGAAAGAACAAAAGGTTGTTTTCCTGATATTTTTTTTAAGTGATTAGATTTTTTAAGGCTAAGGCTAAGAATATTAACTGTGAAAGTAAATATGACTTCATACATACTTTTTTTTTTTATGGCATAGATTTACATTATCTCTTAAATCTTATCTTTATGGTTCCAGGTTTCCAGTCTTAGCACTATTGACATTTTGGGTGGGAAAATTTTTTGCTATATAGGGGCTGGCCTTTGTATTGTAGGATGTTTAGCAGCATCCCTGGTCTGTATTCACTAGATGGCAATTGTACCCCTCCCTACCCCCCTCTCCCAGCTATGACAATTTAAATATGTTCCCTGACACTGAGAAGTGTCGCCTTGGGAGCACATAACTCCTGGTTGAGAGCCACAGGAATCATCAGTGCAGAGAAGATAGAATTAGTTGGACCAGGATTATTTTTATATTTAAATATATTTTTATTGCTTTCAGAGAGGAAAGTAGAGGGAGAGAGAAGCATCAATGATGAGAGAGAATCATCGATTGGCTGCCTCCTGCAAGTGTCTACTGGGGATCGATCCTGCAACCCAGGCACGTGCCCTGACTAGGAATGGAACCATGACCTCCTGGTTCATAAGTCGATGCTCAACCATTGAGCCACACCAGCCGGGCTGGATCAGGATTTATATTTGATTCATCTGTCCTCTACTTTCAAGTCAGGTAGTTGACTCCAGGGCACTAACAGGCTGTTGGAAGGAACCCTGCAAGTAAACTGCAGTGGAAATACAATCAAATTTCATAGCACTGAAAGTCCCTAACTAAATGTGTTATATTGAAAATGAAATCAGTGAACTGAGACTGAGGACGGGCTTGAGAACATGGGAGGTTATTTTCTAGGCCAATCTAGGGAGACTTAGCTGATGTAGGTCTCGATTGATTCCAGGCGAAGGGCAGGAATCCTATGGCACTTCTATGGTGAATCAGTTATGGTTGTTAAATGTAGTTATTTACTGTGCTAATGTCATAAATCAAAGAACAGAAGGCTTCTTTCCAAAAACATCCGCCTGGCCTTCTAGGCTTGCCGGCTTCACAGGATTTGCAGACTGTGGCCTTCTGTGGATGGTTGACCTATTCAGATGAAACACCCACCTGCTGTGGAAAATCTGGAAAATCAACCAAAGCCTGTAACAAAACCCTCACTTGACTACGTGTTTTAATGACTACAAGGGACACACTTATACACATTAGTGGCGTGTGTTTCCCTCACACGTGATTCAGTTTCCTTCTCACCGTTGCTGATTTGTAGAGAGGCCTCTTCCTTTTCGTGAACACTGCAGTACAGACAAGACAAAAGAGCCATGTCACAGACTCGGTCTCTAGCAGAGAGTGTTATACTTGCATTAATTTTGGATAACAGGTTGCAGTTTTTTATTGGATTTTTAAATGAAAAACTGGTCTGAAAGGTGGCAACTGATGTGTAATTGGATGTTCCCACATTAAGATGGACTTACTTGTCTTACATCATTTTTAGGACTGCTTTCAAGCATAACTGCCTCTATAATGTGATTGTATTGATTCAATGTTAAATATATTTTTATTAATTACTTAAGTGGAGTGAGTTATAAATCTCCTGCCAGAAGCATTGCTTTGCTTTCTGTTAGGCAAGCAGTTAATCATGTTTGGATCTTTTTTTTTTTTTTTTTTTAAGTTTTGATGATTTTACAAAGCTTTTGGATAATTAGATTAAGATAAACTGTTTCTGCACTGTATAAAAATGCCTTTTAATGCACTTTTAAAGGACTATAAAATAATAATTAGAACTTAAAATTATAGTCAACTTTCAGTGATGACTTCAGTGATCATTGCCAATCGAGGGCATAAGAGGTATTCTAAAAAACAAGAAAGCATTTGGAAAGAAACACAAGAAGCCCAGCCTTCTGAATTCTCTCTCTGCCCAGTGAGAGGTGCCATCTACAGTGGGAGGTGACTGGCCAGTAGAATGGGAAGCCACGGCCTCGGAGAAAGCAATCTACCTGTGGAAGGCTGTGTGTTAACATCTTTTCCCTAGCAGATTTTGATTGGCCCTTGTCTGAATGTATTTCTGTATGAAACCAGGAAATAGTAGCCCATTTTTTGTTACATACATAGTGCAAAGGTCACCCTTAAAAGCAGGTTAAATGATGTAAGACAAGTAAGGGGTAATGGCTATCATCAATCTCCCCACCCCCCTTTTTTTTTTAAGTTGTATGAGATCCCTGTAAATGTTGAAGATTAAGCCCTTATTGGTGATAATATTGGCAAATATGTTCTCCCATGCTGTGGGCTTTCTTGTTGTTTTGTTGATGGGTGTTTTTTGTTTGTTTGTTTGTTTTTGCTGTGAAAAAGCTTTTTATTTTGATGTAGTTCCATTTGTTTATTTTCTCTTTAGTTTCCATTGCCCCAGGAGGAGTATCAATGAAGAAATTGCTTCGGCATGTGTCTGAGATTTTGCTGCCTATGTATTCCCCTAGTATTTTTTATGGTTTCCCATCTTATGTTTAAGTCCTTTATCCATTTTGAGATTATTTTTGTGTATGGTGTAAGTTGGTGGTCTAGTTTCATTTTTTTGCATGTATCTGTCTAATTTTCCCAATACCATTTATTGTTGACTCCATTGTATGTTCATGCCTCCTTTGTCAAATATTATTTGAGCATAGTGGCTTGGGTTGATTTCTGAGATCAAAAGACCTATAAGCATAAAACTAAAGGACACTGAAAAAAGAAATAGAGGAAGACATAAACAGATGGAAGAACATACCGTGTTCATGGATTGGTAGAACAACATAATTAAAATATTCATACTACCTAAGCAATCTATACATTCAACGCACCCCCCATTAAAATACCAACGACATATTTCGCAGATCTAGAACGAACTTTCCAAGAATTCATCTGGAATAAAAAAAAAAGACCCTGAATAGCGGCAGCAATCCTGAGAAAGAAGAATAAAGTAGGAGGGATCTCAATACCAAATATCAAGCTGTATTACAAAGCCACTGTTCTCAAAACAGCCTGGTACTGGCACAAGAACAGACATATAGATCAATGGAACAGACCTGAGTTCTTGATGGCAAGTGTTTACGTTCACTTTACTGCTCTCATATTTGTGCCTAAAACAATGACAGCCAACACTGTCACTGAAAATTAGAGCCAAAGAATTCGGCAATATGAGGAAAATTATAGACACGTGTTTGAGTTAAACACTTAGTCCTGTCTCTAGCTTTTATTCAATTTTAAAACTTATTAGCAGCTAGCTATATGGTTTGTTTGAAGCACCTTGCTTTGTCTCTGTCTAAACAGAAAATTATGAATTTTATGTGAATCCATGTTTGATGTTTTATCTTCCTGAAAATGAGCTAAGGCCCTTTCATGCCTGTGCAAATGTCGAAGATACAGTTCTCACTGTAGATTGCACATGTTTTCTTTTAGGGCAGTAGTCTGAGAGTTGTTGACATTTGGATAGATTCAAACTACCACTGTTTAGTCTTTCAGAATTTCTAGGTTTGTTGACTTAGAAACAAATATAAATCTTTGGCCTGTGGATTTTTAATTTTAAATGCTTATGAAAGGTCTATTGGTTGGGTTTATTGGGGCATGGGACTAATGAGGCTAAAGCCATGAGTTTGAGCTCTGTATCTAGTTCTTAGCTTTGCCAAATTCCAGGATTATACAGAGTTGGGCAAAAGTGAGTTTATAAATTAATAATACAACTCAATAATTATAAATAATACAAATCAGTAATTATAAATAATAACACAAGAATAAGCTCTGTATTTTGTGTACACACAATCTAAACCTACTTTTGCCCCACCTGTATTTCATTGTCTCTAATGAGGTGGACTTCAGGGGCCAGGTCCAAAGAGAGCATCATTTTATTATGCAGATATTTTTGTCTGTTGTCCTGGCATACAGCAGCAGATCCCGGACACATAAATAAATGAGAATACTATCAGATAAGTACATGCACATCACTGAAATTGGAAGAAGCAATCAGAAGGTAGTTATTCTAGAATAAAACCAATTAAGACGCATTAGGCCTCCGTGGGAGAAAAGAGTTGTAGAGCCTCTGAGTACAAAAGTCCAGGGTCTGTTTATACCACACAGGATACCGGGGACAGCTTTTGCTGGGGTGACACTTTTGTTATTTCCACTCCATCTGTTTCCCTGCAAAGTAACATATTTCAGAAAACCTCAGAAAAATGTTTGTTTCCAGACACTATGGAAGAAAAGGAAACTGAGTGACTTTTCCATTTGCAGGACCAGGGGAAAGCAGAAGGAATACCCAAACTTGTGAGTGGTGGGTGGTACCTGAGGCCTTCAGGTCAGAACACAAAGATTCAGACTATCACAGCACAACATTCCTAATTGAGACAGTGGCATTCAAAACCTGGAATGTGTGTGATTTGAGGGAAACTGTGGAGGCTGAGAAAAGGGTTCATTACATGACAGGACGATAGGGAACGGCTGGGTTACCTCCCTGTGCACAGCACCTGGGCAGCACCCTCCTCCGCCCTCCCCACCAGGGGGTGAGATGTCCCTCTGCTGACCCCGCACCCCCATCCGCCCGCGTCATCTCTCTGGCCCTTGCCTCATCTTCAAGAGCTTTCTCTAGGCTGACTTTTCCTACAGCCTCTGAACGTGCCCACCTCTCTCACATCCTACACCACACCTTAGGGCACTATCCTCTGTTTGGTTTCCCTCCTTGTCAGTTTCATTGCAAGAGAAATCAACTCTCCCTCTTACCATCTCTCTCCCAGGGTTCCCCCAAACTGCATAATCTTACATTTGCTTTTGAAAAAGCTTCAGTTAAGTTCCATGTTGTAAAATGTTGACCTTTTAAAAAAGGCCTTAGCCTGAGGTGTAGGGGTCTACTGTAAACTAATCGAGTGACATCGGACAAGTTATTCGACCTTTCTGAGCCTTGCAGCATAAAATGGGATGATCACAATTTCTTTTATGATAAATACCGATGTGGCAAAGAAAATTGTGTGTATAATAAAGTATGCAATGCATGGTGCCAGCCCATGGCGGGTAGCAGCTGCTCCCACTTCTGGACAATAGCCGGTGCAGTTACGGCTGCTAGACCAGCGATGGCTTTTGCTTTTGTAGGCCCGTGGTCTTCTTTGTGCTCTGACCCCTTGGCTTCTACGCTGTACACTGTGGTTTGTTTCTGACCTGGCCTGCAGCGTTCAGCCTCGCTGGCCTTTTCCCACTACCGAGAGGAAGGGCCTGTCAAGGTTCAGTCCTTGGCCTCCTGTTCTTTCCACCATTTTGCTGTACATTAACACAGTTGTGATTTCCTGCTCTGTGCTCTATGCTATAATGCCTGCTGACATTATCACTGGGATGCCCTGGGTCTCCTTCACTCATAGCATGTTAAACCCATCAGTCCTGGCCAGCTGGCTCAGTTGGTTAGAGTGTAGTCCTGGACACCACAAGGTTGCAAGTTCCATCCCCATTCAGGGCACATATGGGAGGCAAACAATCGATGCTTATCTCTCACATCAATGGTGTGTTCCCTCTCTCTCTCTCTCTCTCTCTCTCTCTCTCTCTCTCTCTCTCTCTCATCAATAAACATCTCCTTGGGTGAGGATTAAAAACAAGCTCATCACCTCTCAATTCCACTGTTGCCTCTTAACTATTCTTTCTTTCTTTCTTCTGTTTTTCCTAAATGTAGTTGCCACCTAGGCAGAATGATTTTCTGAAAAAGGCAAATCAGAGTATTTGCCACCATGACACCCAAGGCCCCCTTTCTTCCACCTGCCCTCTACTCAGCATCCCACTCACTGTCCCTTCCCACGTCACAGTAAACGCTCTGATCACACCCAATGTCAGCAGGTCCACTGAACAGGCTGCGCATTGTTTTGCCTCCAAGCCTCATGATGTTTTTGCCCTGCTTGGAATACTTACTTCACTTAGGTTACCCTCCCCACAGACGTCATCTTCGTGGCCCCTCTCTGACTCCTGGCTGGGCTGAGGGCCCCTGTGCCCTTCCATAGGACCCCGTCTATTTCTTTGGCTGTAATTATGACCCATTTTTTAAAAAAAATTAAATGAAACTGTATAGAATGGACTAAAAGAAAACGCTGTTCCGTATGTTTGTGTGTAAGTGCACACAGGGTTTCTGGGGAGACTGAAGGTCTCATTCAGGGTCCAGCACAGGTTTGCCATGCTCTACTGAAATTATGCTTGGGTTTCCCCTTAAGAGCTGGAATCCCCTTAAGAGCAAGGACTGTTCTTGTCCATTTGCCCTAATGTTCAGCAAAGTATGCAGTCAAATAAAATTCTTGCTAATTCTCATAGAAGCAGCGGTGAGAGAAAATAATAGATGACATGAATTCCCAGGAAGAACTAAGTGGTGGTGTGCCACATGAGCCTCCTGTCCTGTGGCCCCGTGGAGTTGTACGTCGGAAATTTAAGTGAGAATCAGCCTTGGCGAGGGCCTTGTTCTCTTTTGTCCAAGTGCCCCTGAGCAGCTGCTGGGA
Source organism: Pipistrellus hanaki (assembly GCF_964339955.1). Classification (NCBI taxonomy): domain Eukaryota; kingdom Metazoa; phylum Chordata; class Mammalia; order Chiroptera; family Vespertilionidae; genus Pipistrellus; species Pipistrellus hanaki. Next base: position 39,184,194 of record NC_140515.1, read on the forward strand.
TTCTTTAGGAGGAGAAGCAGCTCCCTTATTTCTTTACAGCAGCTTGTGAGATGGCTCCTATCACAGCAGCTGGTGAGATGGCTTTCCTGCAGCCAGGGCGGGAGAGGAAGGAAGGGGCGGGCAGGTGAATGGTTCCCTGTAGCCTTTCCTTACATTTTCCTGCGGACAGACCAGAAAACACGCCCCGGAGGAAGAGTGCATCCTCCCCTCCCAGGGCCCATGGAGCTTGTCCTCACCACGGCCGTGCAGAGCTGGAGCTGCGGGGCGCCTGCTCATGGTCCCATGGTCCCATGCTCCCCTCTTTGCCTTTCTCATCCTGGCAGGGAGCTCGGCATGTCTTTGTCTCATGTGCCACTTGTCCATTCTTCTGGCTTGTTCTATGTTTTTCAGGCTCCTTTTCTTCCAAATTCAGTATTTATTCTCAGTACTTTTACCACTTCCTCTCATTTTCATCACCTGTCTTCTCTCGGTGCGCTTATCTTCCCCATTTTATCCCATCCCTCACTGTCATCTCCTCACAAGCAAAGAACAAAAGCAACTAAACAAAACCTGTAAAGAACAGTGTCATCAGATGACCTCCACTTTATTTGGGCACCTCCACTTAATAAGTGGAAAGGAATTTTGTTTTAGTGCCATGGGCCACATGTTAAAAATGACAGTGGTCCTGAAGGGCCTTGCTTATCTCTGTCTTCGCAGGGCAGCATGGTGCCAGGCAGAGAATGGAGAGCTCAGTAATAGTTTGCTGAATCAATAAGTATTCAGTATGATGCTACAACTACTTTTTGGGTGATTTGCCCCTAAGCATTTCCCTGTTCTCTCTTTCATGCCCCTGTCTGCCTCCTTCTTTCAAATATTATTATTGGTACTTTGTTTTATAATCCTGACATAAATGACTTTGACAGAAATGACAGTCTTGGCAGGTTTGATATTACTAAAAATACCAGCTGAATAATAAAATACCAGCTGAAGAATAATATGCTTGCACTCGTTGAGGTCAGACACTTCCTTTGTGCAAAGTTGATTCTCTGAGGCTTAATGAGTTATTAACTGTGAGAGCAGTTGTCCTCTGTGCCAGGTCTGAAACGCTTCCATTGACAGATTACCTCACCAGGAATGCACTGGGTACAAGGAGAGCCAGCTAGGAGAAGTCGCTCCCAGAAGGCCCGATGCAAGCCTATCCTGAAAGCCTTCAGTGTGGGCAGCAAAGTATAAAGGAAATCATTTAAAAAATCTTTCTGGATTGGCAACAGCATTATTGTTTTTCTGATTTTACAGACAGTGTACATTTACTGTAGAAAAATCTGACGTAGTAGGAATGTTTAAAAAAGAAAATGAAAATTATCCACTTTCTTAACTCTCTCCTTTTTAGTGTACTTTCATCTAGACTTTTGCACATACATAGAATATATATATAATATTTTAATAGATTATTCTAAAATGTTGTTTTATTGCCTGCTTGAAAAAAAGCTTAATACCAGATATATATATCCATGTAATCAGTGTAGCTCTACGTAATTTTTTTAGTGGTTTCATGGTATTCTATTGTACAGTTATTCCATAATTTTCCAACCAACTACATTTAGGTTTTCTTTTCTTTTCTTTCTTTCTTTCTTTCTTTCTTTCTTTCTTTCTTTCTTTCTTTCTTCTTTTTTTTTTGTATTATACAATAAAGAATATTCTACTTAAGGTCTGCGCTAGGTAGCTTGTATTAGACAAATAATCACTTTTGAATTCATGGCTACTATAAAAGGGTAGTATTGAACTTGATGATCTCTTGAGTATCATACTTAATGTTAGTTTTTATTATCTTTATGGTTTTATGCCTTCAACTCATGGCTTCTGTGGCAGAGGAGCTGTAGACAGTGGTTAAGGGCATGACTGCTATAATCAGAGTGCTTGGATCTAAATTCCTTTATTCCACTTGATATCTATGTGACTTTGGGCATGTTGTTAACCTTCTTACGTTTCTGCTTCCTAATTTGTAAACAGAGATATTGATCCTGACTTTATAGTGTGGGGAAGATTAAATGAAGGAATGCATGTAAGTGCTCAGGCTGGTGCCTTACATGTAATAAGCACTCAACACATGTTAGTTGGTCTTTTTGCTATAACGATTTCTACTTCTAATGCCTTTCTCTATGTATCAGAAGCCTACCCATCATTCAGTGGTGAGCTCAGATGGCTCTCCATCTTTCTACTGGATCGGGTAAAAAACAAGAGTCATTCTTGACACTTGTTATGGGATGAATTTTGTCTTCCCAAAATTCACATATTGGTGTTAACCACTCAAGATTAGTGTATCCAGTGGTACACCCTGTATACTAGGTGCTCAATAAACAGTTAATAGATATGTGTAGATACCAACATCAGGAGTACTTATATAGTCATCCTGTTCCCCTTTCTCTTCCTGTACAAAGCAAACTTACAGACCTTGAGCTCATGGTTCCACTTTATGAATGAGGTAGGGACCTTGATCCATTACTATTTACCCATGACTTCCCTTCCTCTGCTCCACCTTTCCCTCCTTTCTCTCTCTCTCAGAACTCTTCCCTAGGTGTTTCAAAGAGTTTCATTCTTTCATCCTCACATTGGATCCCTTTGTTAGCCATCAGATAACTCTCACTGAGTAACAAAAGCAAGAGCAGCGCTGGTCCATAAATGTTAGTTGCCAGAGGAACCGGGTACATTTATTGGAGCAGCATGCTTCTTGTCTAGCTTGAGATGCTTTCAGACTTGGATTGCCTTAGTGGAAATACAAAGATTTGAATTAAAGATGGAAAGTTGGCAGGATTGGGATAGAAGAGGAGGGGAACGGTGGTTTGAGTAATGGGAAATGAAAAGCAAAAGGAGGCAGAGAGCCCAAGTCTTTTTCCCAGCTCCTCATGGGCCTAGAGGGCCCATTGGAATTCCAGCAGAAGAGGCTGTCTCTTCATTCCCCTTCAGTCAACACTGCTTTTCTTCACGTACCAGACTGCATAGGAGGATCAAAGTAAAAGTTTATAAAATTATTTTATGGGATTTAAATTCTTTTCCCTTTGGTTTAATTACTAGCATCTCAACAGTAATTTCCCCATTTCTAAAACGTTCCTGGGTACATTATTTCAGCTGCATTATGGACTAACTAGGCGCCTCTGGGTTGGTCTGAGAGCTAAGCACTGTTGGTAGGTGTGTGGGAGGATGAATTTGGAGCTGCAGACAACTGATTTACATAGAAACTTTGGGAATACAACTTAGTGGTGGTCTGATCTAAATTTCTTATTACTGATTTAAATTTTAGTTTTTGGTTTTTAGTTTTGGTTTCACAATTTGTCTAGGCCAGTGGTCGGCAAACTCATTAGTCAACAGAGTGGCAAACCACGACTCATGAGCCGCATGTGGCTCTTGAACCGCAGTTTGCCAACCACTGGTCTAGTCCATAAGTGGAATCCATTGTGGCTTTTCTTATTAATTTTATATTTACTCTGTGGAGCAGATCAAAAAGTTAAAAAGAAGTTGTATGTCCTGTCATCAATAATTTTAACTATATAATAATATTTTAAAATGATTACTAGTTATTTATTCTCTGCCTTTAAATCACATAATAGTGAAGTAGATGGGGTTTTTATATTCATTTTCTGATATTAGAAGAGTAAATGAATACAAGATTAGGTATTTATCCTTATGGATCATCATTATTTTGTATAGGAGCTTAAACAAAATTACTAAAAGAGCAGTAAATAAATATTTTCTTTAAACTCTCACTTTTGTGATATTAAGATGTGAGTTCCATAGGAGAAGGGTTGGTGTCTTTGTCCCTAGAACCCCACTCAGTAAATGGTGCTGAAGCAATCACAGTTTATACCGAGGCAGCCAGAGCAACAGCCACCTGCAAAGCTTTTGGCTACATATTACCTGTCTGGTACTTTTGACCTTTGAAGGACAATTCATTACATCCATGGGGAAGAAGTATTTTTAAAAACAAGATATCCTCTGCTTTTAAATGGTTTTTATCTTGTTTTTTAAATTATTCCAAATAATTATAAAAATTAATTCCAAGTCAGAGTGCAAAGGATTTTTGCCATCAAAATGTTAAGTTACCCCAGTGACTGGCAAGATGAAAAAACCCTGTGCCGCCCTCTCCCTCCCCGCCACACATACACTCTAGAAAGCCCTTCATTCCTTTCTCTTCAGAAAATTCTAATCAATAAAATTGCTGGTCAAGAGTATTTCTCCAATTACAAAAAAACTCATTTCTTAAAATTTGGCATCTAAGAGGAAGTTAATTTGGTAGTTAATTATGGTTAGTATGATATCAATAATTGTTTCCTTATTTTAATAAACTGGCTTATTTGATTCATTAATGATTACTTGTTAGGATGAATAAGTAAATGCATGCATTTTAATTGTCTTACTTTCTAAGTCACCCAGCACACATTTATGTAGAATTGTTCAGCTTTAAAAAAAAACAACAAAAACCCCCCCACCATTTTGACTTAAATACTAATGTTTATATCACCATTACTCATAATACTCCAAAATTGTAAACAACCCAAATAGCCATTAACTGATGAATGGGTGAATAAGATATGGTCCATCCATACCATGTAATACTGATTGGCAATAAAGAGAAAGTACTGATACGTGCTACAACATGGAACAACTTTGAAAGCATTATGGGTCCTCAAACTTTTTAAAGTGGGAGCCAGATCACGGTCCCTCAGAGAGCTGGAGGGCCGGACTATATGAACTACTAATTCCTACTATAACACCTCGGCTGCGCTCACTGCCCAAAAAACCTGGCGGGCCGGATCAGACTCCTCTGCGGGCCGCATATGGCCCGCGGGCCGTAGTTTGAAGACCCCTGTAAGTGAAAGAAACCAGTCACAAAAGGCCACATATATTTATATGTCCACTTATATGAAATGTCAAGATGGGCAAGTTTTTGGTAACAGAAAGTAGATTTGTGATTGCTTACGTTTGGGACTGGGCTTTGGAGGGCAAGGGGATTTTTCTTTTTAGGGTAGTGAAAATGTTTAAAATCAATTATAGTGATGGTTGTGCACCGCTGATTATCCTAAAAGTCAGTGAATTGTAAACTATACATATCGATAGATGAATTGTAAGCTATGTGAATTGTATTTTCACTAAAAAAACCTTCTTGTTTTACTTTGCATAGCATGTATAGTTAGATTGATAAATACAATGCATGGTGAGTAAATGAGTTTACTATCCACTGAGGAAGAGTCTCAACATCTCTTTGAAGCTCTGTTCAGGTGAGAATGAATAAAGAACAAATTTCCGATTTCATGAATTTGAAAATATCTTGGGGAGCAGATCTCACGGTTTGCACGTGCTGAATTTTTTTTTTCTAAAGTCCGAATGACTATTTGGAATAATCTGCTTAGTTTCATGAAGGTACTGAAAGTACTATTTTTGCTGTTGGTTTCAGAGGTGACTTTGCTATGCAGTTTCTCCAGGCCCCTTGTAATATGGTAGTTTGCTATAAACTATGAAAGGCAGGCAGTTCAGGCAATGCAGTTGTTATGTGGATTTGGGAAGTTAAGTCATTTTACTAATTAACTTTGGTGTTTGAAGGGGAAATGAGAAATCAGTGTGCTGCAAGAGCTCTCAAGAAAATATCTGGTCTTTCTTCCTCTTTGAGATGGAAGAAACATTCTTGGCATAGGGGATTTGAAATTGTGCAGTGTTGTCCAGGAGGACTGTATGAGGGTAACACCCATCTTCTAAGTTGACAGGGTTTATCCTGAAACATTTTACTTTTAATTATTAAATAATTAGTGAATATTTTAAAAATATTTTTAGAAAATATTCACACATCACAGATTCAGCTGAAATTGCTTTTGACCACCACCCTATCAATCCCGTTTCTCTCCAGAGAGGAAACTATTGTTATTGATTTGTTAGATCTTGTTCTTGGACTTGGAGGTCTTTTTCTCTGTGTTTCATATGTACATATATGTTCCTATAGAAACATAGTAAGGATGTATGGTTTCTTTAAAAAAAAAATCCAACAACATAATAATAGCAATTTGTCCTTTTAAAAAACATGTATTGGAGAGCTTTTTATGTCTGTAGGCATAAAATTCTATACTTTTTATCTGCTGCAGAGCATTTGTTGTATGCATGTACAACAAAAAACATGTAGATACTATAATTTATTTAACTATTTCCTATTGATGATCTTTTAAGTTTTTTCCTAATTTTTGCTATTATGAATTTTATTGCCATTTAGCAATAAAATCCCAGCATATGACTTTCTATGAACATGCATGTGGGAAGCCCTTCTCTAGGGGAGTAAACAGGAGAAAGAATTGCCAGGTGGAAGGTATGCTGATTTTCCATTTCAATACTGCCAAGTTTTCCCTCAGAGGTACCCATGTACCCTCCCACAGCAGTTTCCTTGTGCACTTGCCAACACCTGACATCATCAAACTTTATTTGTGGTTAAAAAAATATCTTCTTGTTTCAATTTGCATTTTCATGAGTATTCATGAGGTTGAACAGATTTTCATGTTTAATGGCTCTTGAGCATCCTCTTATGCAAATTATTCTTGTGTAGCCTTTATCTAATATTTAAATATTGGATACTTTATTTTTTTTTCTTATTGATTGGTTGACATTTTAAAATATATTTTATATATTAGTGGTCTGTCTCATAAGTGATGTAAATTATTTCTTCTTCCAGAGCTTGTCTTAAAACTATTTATGGTCTCTTTTGTCAGGCAGAAGTTTTAAATTTAGATGTAGTCAGATTGATCTCTTTTTGTGCTCAGAAGCCCCTCCATCTTCCTGCTCACTTTAATTCTCTACTGTTGCCATCTTGAAAGTCTTACATTTTCGTTTTGCACTGGGCCCCACAAATTATGTAGTCAGTCCTCCTTTTATGTTATTTTAGGTTTAGTTCTTTAATTACTCTGGACTTTTTCTGTCTGTAAGCAACTGTGAAGAAAAGATTTTTATTTTTTTATTTTATGCTTTGCCCCAATGGATAGCCGATTATTTCAATACCATTTGTTGAGTAGTTAATGAAATGCCACTTGTATTATATTTTGAATTCTGTTTTATTCATTGGACTCTCTCTCTGGAGTCTGTGTTCTGTTCTGTGAATATGATTATCTATTTCTGCACCAGTATCATCTTGTTTTAATTAGTGTATCCTCACAATGCTTTTTATTGATATCTGGTAGGGCAAGACTTTTGTTCTTTCTTTTTAAGATTGCTTCACCTGTCTTGTATTTTTATGCATTTGCTTTAATTTTTTGTATCAACATATCCAATTTCTTGCAGATTCCATTTGGTATTTTGTTAGGGATTATATTTAATTTATAAATTATTTTGTAGAAAAATGAAATCTTTATAATATTAAGTCCTCTCATCCAGCGAGGACTTAATATAGCTCTACTTTGATTACTTTATGTCTTTCAGTAAAGTTTTATGTGTTTTTTCATAACAGTCTTGCATGTCAGGAATTTTCAAATATTTATTTTGAATGGGATTTCTAAGTTTCTCTAATTGATCATTACTAATGTTTATAAAAGCCAATAATTTCTATTTTTCAATTTTTTATTTGACCTTGCTGACATTCTGATAAATCTAAGTTTGCTAGTTGGCTCTTTAAGTTTGACAGTTTTAAAATCTGCAAATAATGACAATTTTTTTGGTCATTTTTACAAATATGTATATCTTTTTTTTCTTGAGGTACCACTTTGATTAGTATACAAGTGTTAATCTTAAATTGGGATACTTCTAGAATTTCAAAATTACATAAAATAGATTTCCATTTTTAGGTTAAGGAAAATTTCTCATAGATTTCCATTTTCAGGTTAAGGAAAATTTCCACTAGTTTATTAAGAGTCTTATCGTTTATGTGTTTTTAATTTTATTATTTTCTATGTAATAACACAATCATATGATTTTTCTATTTTAATCTGTTAATACAGTAATTATCTTTATAAAGTTTTCTCTTAAAATTTTCTGAGAAATTGGCTATTTTGTTCACATTATCTAATATATTCATATTGATTATATATTATATGTAATACATATTATATATATATATTGATTTTATATTACCTGAATTAAAAAAATAGTTCTATTCTTTCCTTTTCCAAATTTATTTTGCCAAGTATTCGTTTTATTTGTCCTTGAAAATTACCAAATCAAGAGAATTCTTGATTTGTCATTCATCTTTCTCTTTTTATATCTTTATTAACTGCTCTTTTCTATGTTTATTGTTTCTCTTTTCCTGTCTTCTTGAATTTAAAATTTAAGTGACTCATTTTTTATTGCTCATATTTTCTACATTGGCATCTAAGGCTTTATACATTTTCCTAGGTGCCACTTTTTCAGTAGTTCTTATGATTCATTTTTAAACAGTTGGGGATTTCCATGTTGATTTGTGGTTTGTTTTCATCCTAATAAGGTTTTTGGAAATGAGTTTTAAAATTTCTACATGTGTAAGATTCTTTTGGTTATGCAGATCTGTCAGATTATTTGCCCTGTATATTCTGTTTGGGGAATGTTTTTGAATGTTCCTTGTGGTCTAATTCAAGTTTACTTCTTTTGTGTATATTGAAGACTAACCCTTGCTGAATTTGTATTCCGATACTCTCATCCCTAGTTTTCTGTCCTCGGTTTAATGATTTCTGCTGAGAAAAATATGGTAAAAGTCTCTTCAGGATTACTGCTTTATTAATCAAATATGCTGGTATTAAAGGTCAGGAACAATTTTGCAAAAAATAAGAAAAGACACATACCTAGTTTTTAAGTATAAATTCAGTCTAACCTCGGTGCCTGTCAAATCATAAAGAAGTGAAAAGTCACCTACCTTGATGAGAATGTGTTTAACAGAGGATAGATACCTAAGTACTTGATATTGCAAAGATCTCATTTATTATATATCAATATATAAAAGCCTAAGCAATAGGATGACTGAATGACCGGTCAACCGGTTTCAATGATGCACACTGACCATCAGGGGGCAGATGCTCACTGTAGGAACTTCCTCCAAGTGGTAAGTGCACTCCCACAATGGGAGCGCCGCTCAGCTGACCGACCCATCCCAACATCCCGTCAGCCCAGCAGCAGCCACTCACTTCCTCAGTAGTCTTGCAGGTCCAGTATCTAGAGAATGGGCCAGATAACGATGGGCTGGGGCCATTGGCATGATCCCAACAGCACCACCAGCTTCCTAGAAGTCTGCCTTGGGCACCATGGCTGCTTCCCCTCCCTAGATGCTCCTTAAGGAAGAAATGATATGAAAGTGGCTGCCAGGTGGCTCCCGACAGCCAGCACAAATGTCAGCGCGATGGATCTGGATCCTGGGCCGTTAAGGGCATCCCACTGCCCACCTGGATGGCCAATCATGTCCCAGCTCCTCACCAACCCCTCTCTCAGAGAGGCCGCATGCAGGGCTTCTGGCTGGCTAGCACCGCTGCTGGGCACGAGCCTCTCCCAATCAGGACTGTCTGGGTGTGAGCCCGTGGCAGGTGCACTGGGCCGGGATGAGTGGGAGCGACAGGCCAGAGCAGGAGGCGGTGTTGCACTGCTGGTTTTAGCCCCATCCCCATAGGCCACCCCTAGGAATCCCACCTGTGTGTGAATTCATGCACCAGGCCTCTAGTTATAAAATAAAGAACATGGTCTAACCACTCTCAGGACTCTCTCCAATCTAACTGAATTCTCAGAGGGACAAACAAAGATGCTTTTCTGCATAATCCTATATAATGAAAGGGTAATATGCAAATTGACTGAACAGTGGAATGACCAGTCCCTATGACACACACTGCCCACCAGGGGGCAGATGCTCTTGAATGATGGCATGCATAGTTATATTTTATTATTTATATTGGCTATGTTTTCAAAATGTTTACAGTGATAATTTATTTTATAATAAAATATGTGTCTCTGGAGACATCTTTCATCAAATACTTTATTTTGGTCTAGTATGTATGTTATCTAAAATCAGGTGAGTATTAATTAGAATATCTAGCTTTTAAGGCACAAGTGCTTTCAGTGATTATGGCAGATTTAATCTAAAATATACCCAGTGAAGTTTAAATTAAATAATATCTAATGGACAAAGAGTAAAAAGACATATTTTTAGTTGGAGAGTGTGAAGGAGGAAATAGATGTTCTTATCTGCTGGTGGTAGTAGTTGTTACACACCTACATGTGTCTAAATTTTGAACACTTGTATTCTTTGACCCAAAGAGGCAAGCCTACAGCAATTATAAAAGGAAAAAAGAATTTCACTGAGTACTGTTTATAATAGTGAAAAATTTGGAAGAAAAAAATTCTAATATTCATCAGTATGGAACTTGTCAAATATATTGTGTTATATCTAAACAAGGAACCATTATATAAGCCATTTATCTAAATGACATTGAAAAATGCCCGAGATACACTTTTAAGTTAATGAAACTCGTTGCAAAATACTATGTATAAATGATCTAATTTTATTAAAAAAGAGGTATGTGTATGTACACATTTATACACACGCCCACATGTATTTGTACATACATTAAAATTATTTTTGGACAAATATGTGTGATAGTTAACAGTACCTACCTGGGCAGTGAGCCAAATGCAGAACATGGGCAGCTTCACTTCATATATTGCTATAATTTGGATTTTTATAATAAACATGAGTTATTTTAAACAAATTTTGATAAAAATAAATTTCAAAAAGTAAAAAATGATACGGCTGCAATCAGATACTACTTATGAATTTCCTTTCTGTGTGTGGCAGGGACCTAGCGGTGTAATTAGCCTGTGAAACAGAGTCACTGCCCTGGAGGCTTATCCTGTGAGATTTTTTTTCACAGGTAAACAAGGTTCACGTAATTATTTTTATTGGGGAGTAACATGATAATTAATTTGCTAGAAATCAAATAACTTAAATGTAATTAAAAAAACATTTTGAGTTGTAGTTGATGTAAAATATCACATTAGTTAAGTGTAAAAATGTAGTGATTTAATATTTGTATACATTGCAAAATGATCACAATACTCCAGTTAGTATTTGTCACCATACATAACAATTTAGGAATTTTTTATTTCAGTGAACTAGTGCCAATTTCATGGACATTTATCCTACACTTTCAGGTAATCCCAAAATGGATATTTAACTTGTCTGAGAAATGAATTAGGTGGGTAAAATTAGTAACATTAGTGCAAACTTAAAACAAAGCCATAGGAGTTCCTGTGAAATATAATAAAATGTATATGTTTACACCATTGTATCTTTTATACTAGACATAATATAAATCTATGGAGGCGGTAAATAATTCTTCAGATGATTTTAAATTTACAGATCACAAGTATCATCGAAAATTAAAAAGATCCTAGCAAATATTTAAATTTTGAGTTGATTTCCCATTTTCCTTTACTGCAGTGTACCTGATGAACTTTAAAATAACTGTTAATTCATAGAGAATTAAGCAATAATTTTCACCCAGTGGCATTTTTATTTCTTGAGCAATACTGTCATCCCTTTAACTGTGTGGCTTTCCAAGCCAACCTTTGAAAATAATGAGCAATAAGCCACTAATTGTAGGTAATTATGAAGCTACATGTTAAAACAGTGTAAAAATGTCACATTAACACAGCTTACATACTCAAGTTATCTGAATGTTTTTATGCTTTATTTCTGATATCTGAAAATGTCCTTTGTGTATAGTAAATGTGGGTGCAGTGTTCAAAGTAAAACTGTAATAAAGCAAATTAAAAATGCAAGCAGTAGTTGCAAAAATAATTCTGTTTGCAGTTTATTCCCTAAAACTTACTTGATAGGGTAAGCCATTGCCATCTTTAGGAACAATTGAAATGAGTGATATGTTGAATGTTGCATTAAATCCCTGATACAAAGATTATAAAGAAAAAGAAAAAAGCTACTGGCCTAAAATAATGATGTCAAATTCTTTTATATAAAAAGGAAAGTCATTCGGTAGTTGTGCAAGACTTCCACTTATTACCAATAAGCTCATGCATTAGGTTTTATCTTACTCTATTTTGCATCTCTAAGCTTCACCTAAGCTGGTAATTTCTTTTCAGTAAGTATTTGTTTAATAGACTTCAGAATGCACACCTATGGCAGGAGCAATGGTGGAAGCTAGGTTTTGGGAACGGCAGGATGAGACTTCTGTTCCCTTTAGCTTTGTGCCCAGTTCCCCCCACCCCATCTGCCATCAGTAGACACTGTGACTACTATAGGCCTTTCCTCCTAACTCCTCCCCATTTATTGGGATTAGATATATTTGTACTGTTTTTCACTATGAAAGCTTATCTCTGTATTTGTCTCGTCAGCCTCAGACTATCTTTGGCTTTATATTTCTCTTCCCACTTCCCATCCAAATGCAGAGAAAGTCCTCTCCTGGGTTGACCCCTGCACCTGCACCTGACGGCATCACTCCTGTCCACGTCAGCTCTTACCTCCACGTTTATCCTCCTCCTCCTACGATCTTCCTTCCATCCCTCTGAACTCAACCACACACCTCACCTCTCCATTATAAGATCTGTGCCTTTTGATTCCTGTTCCTTTTTGCTCCTTTTTAGTATCTCCCAAATTCTCCAAACTGATTTTTATTTCCACCAATCTACTCAACAACTTCTTTGTTTATGTTGCAAAATCCAAAGGTCTCCTGTTCATTATTTCTTGCTTTGGCCTTTCATGAGAGTTTTTTTTTCTCCTGTTTCCCCCCCTCCCCCTCTCACATTATCCATCAGAATTCTACCCAGGTTGCTTTGCTCCTTACTTTTCTTCTGTTGTCTAACAGTGGGCATTCATTACAGCTCTGCCTCAGGTCCACACTCTGTCCATGTTTTCTCCCCAGGAGAGCTGTCATAAGCCGTAGGTAGCACCTCTTGCCAATGGCTTCTTCAGCATAGTCCTTTCGTTGAATACTTACCAGGCTCTCCATACTGTATCCCACCTGTGTTCAGAGCTTTCACAGGTAGATGTCCCATTACAGTGTTCTTTTCATCTTGAAAACCTGTGATTATTTGGGTACAAAGAAAGTTATCTTCTCCATAAAGCTAGTTAATTTATAAAAATTCTTTGTTTCAACAAAGCATGATCATTATTCTGATTTCTTCAGTGGTACCATCTTGACTAGTAATTTAGCTGAAAATCTAGAAGTCTCTCTTAACTTACTGCATCCTGTTATCCTCCATGGAGCTGTGTGCTGATTATGTCACTTCACCCAGCCCAGGGCCACCACCTTGGTCCATCTCACCTAGCCTGGCCTTCTGACCGTCACTGCCTCCCGGGCCTGATGACTCTTTCTAAACAGCACTGTAGTCAAGCCACAATCATCTAGTTGGAAGACCCCTAAGGGTAAAACCCATGTTTGTTTAGCTTGGTTGCCCCACAGTGTCTAGTATTTTAGTACTAAGTCTCATACATAATAGACACTATTCATTAAAAAAAATATTGCAGTCTTCCAAGTTCAAGGCACTGTGCTTGCCTCATTGCAGGAAATGCTTTGGGCCACAGAATAAAAGTATTAAAAATATAGACACATGTGCCTAACCTGCCCATCATAGGTTGTAACACTACTACCACCAGCCGATATGAACATCTATTTCCTCCTTCACACTCTCCAATGGAATAGCCGTTGACTGTCTATTTATTGAGTGAATTATTTCCCATCACTTTACATGGTATTTCCGGCCCCCTCCCCCCATTAAATTAGAGCGAGATGATTTTAAACTAGCACATCCTAGAACATAGGTCCTATGGTACTTACTCCTCAGCATTCAGAGTTTCTGTGATTTGCCTCAGTTTGCCTTTGTAGCTTTAGCTCTTACTGTTCCCCTCCCATAGCTTGCACTCAGTCCACACTAAGCTAACTGCCCTTCACACTCACCTTCCGAGCATTTCCAGGCTTATGATCTTCCTTTCACCCGAAATGCCCTTTCTTGCAGTTCACAATTGTATGGGCACTCCCTTCTAGGTAACTAACTCCTTTTTTCTTACTACTTTTAAGATTCTTTGTCTTTAAACCTTGGCATTTTAATTATGATGTGTCTTAGTGTGGGCCTCTGGGTTCCTTGTGTTTGGAATTCTCTGTGTTTCCTGGACTTTTAAGTTTATTTCTTTCACCAAGTAGGGGAAGTTTGCTGTCATTATTTCTTCAAAGAGGTTTTCAATATCTTGCTTTCTCTCATCTCCTTCTGGCACCCCTGTAATGGGAATGTTGGTACACTTAAAGTTGTCCCAGAGGCTCCTTACACTTTCTTCATAGTTTTGGATTCCTTTTTCTTTTTGCTCTTTTGATTGTTTTTTGCTTCCTTGTACTCCATTGTTTTGATCCTCAGAATCCTCTACTTTACTGTTGAATCCTTGTAAATTGTTCTTTATTTCTGTTGGTGTATGCTTAATTTCTGACCGGTCCTTTTTCATTTCTTTAATGTTCTCACTAAGGTTCTTGAAAGTCTCATGAAGATCCTTAAGTAACCTTATAACAGTGTTTTTGAACTCTGTATCCAGTAGTTTTCTCACTTCCATTTCTTTCATTTGTGACATGTTTCTTTGTCTCTGCTTCCCTGTGTTTGTTTCTATGGATTAGGTGGAGCTACTATGTCTTCTGGAATTGGTAGAGTGGCCTTGTGTAGTAGCTGTCCTGTAGAGCCCAGTGGCTCAGCCTCCACAGACACCTAGCTGGTCACTCCAGGTACACTCCTGTATGGGTTGTGTATAGTCTCGTATTTGAGCCTTGATTGCTTTTGGCATCTCTAAGAGTTGACCTCTAGGCCAATTGCCTGTGAGGACCAGCTGCAGCTACCGTGGGAGAGCTGCTGTTCAGGAGGTGAGGCCCAGCTGTGAAGTAAGGCAGGCTGGTGCTAGTGCTGGGTCCTGGGTCTTTTATTGATATATTTGGGGCATGATGTCACCAGGTGCAGCTTGTTTGAGAGATTTTAGCAAAGCCTGTAGCCAAAGTTTGAGGCCATTTATATGGAAAAGCTGCTGTGGGGCTGCAAATAGGATGGGACGGGGCCTTAGGGAGTCACCAGGCCAGAAAAAACAGTGTGGACCACGCTGATGGAGACTAGGATATGGCTGTCAGTCAGCCCTGGAACATGACCCCTGGAAGCACCCCTGTCTGAATGAAAGCTGCCCCCAAGTTTCCGCCCTGATGGCAGACAATCCAGTTCCTCTTCATATGTGTCTGTATCCCCCAAAGCTTCCCAGTGCTGGGAGTCCAGGTAAGTTTGTGTATTAGCCCTTTAAATGGGACACCTGGGTCTCCAGCAGCCTCTGTGTCACTCAGCCACAATCCCCACTGGTTCCTACAGCCTGGAGTTGCAGGAACTTCTCTTCCCAGCTCTGGAACCCTGGGCTGGGGCTGGTGTAGGGCTGGGGCCCCTTGCTCCTCTTGGGAAGCCTCTGCATACACGATCACCCTCTTAAAAAAACCACACCTGGGTGTTGGACCAGCCCGTTCGGTACTCCATCCCTCCTATCCATGTCAATGTACTTTCCTCTGTACTTCGCTAAGCGTAGACCTTCCATTCAGCCAGCTCTCAGGCGGTTCTGAATGATAGTTGTTTTATATTTTATTTGTATTGATTTCTTTCAGCCTCTATATTGAAAGCTTTGGAGGACAGGGTCCAAGTCTCATTTCATATTGTTTCAATACCTTGCGAGTGTCAATGAGGCAGAATTCACTGGAGCCTCCAGCAGTCCTTGCGTTCTGTTTGATTCATGTGTTAGAAATCTGTTCAGCCGCTCCATTATTTTGAGCTGATCATCCGGTTTCTGGACAGTCTGAAACTTTACCTTTCTTTGTGTATTTGGAATGTGGCCAGAAGATAAAGAAGAAATTAAGATCCTTCCTAACCCTTTTATTGCTGATAAGAGGGTAGTTAATAAAAAAAACACACGATCATTCGAAGGTTTAAAATGAATGGCTGCAAGACCGGTTAAAAAGTATTTGTGACCTCTTTATCAGTGGGCCTCAACACTCACAAGCTGGGTATTGATACTTTGCTCTGGGGGCCAGTGGTAGCAATCTGAAAGTTCTTTATTATGATTATGATTATGATTATTATTATTATGATGATTATTATTACATTAGCTGCCACTTAGGAACTCTTATTCCAAAAAAATGAGAGGAGAGAGGAAGGAAAGGGTTTAATGGGATATAGAAAAGGGGTGGGCAGGAGCCACCTTCGTTTCTTTTACAGTTCACTGAGTTTGTGTCTAGCCTATATATTAACACCAACAGAGAGAAAAATGTGAAACTGCGAGGAAGCCCTGGCAGCCGGAATGTTCTTGGGGATGTAATGATGTCAGGGCATTCTTACAAGCTCATTAGTTTTCTTGCCGTAGAGTCATTGGCACACTCCAATGCCAGACGACACTGTGTCAATGCAACAAGTCCAGAACCCTAGCAACAATTCTAAATGTTGGAAACTTATTGAAAATGACTGTCTTCACATTAACAAGTGGAGTTGGCAGGGAGGAAAGCAGGAAAACTGCTTTGTCAAAGTGTAGGAAAACTCATGCAGCTTCTCTTGTGGTCAGCTCTTTTGGAACTTTCAGCGGATGCCGAGATACTTGCCCAAAGAGGATTTATCAAGAGAAGAGAATCCTAAGGAGTGATGAAGCCTTGTTTTTGGAGTGTTACTCTTTTACAGCATCAGCAATTTGTTTTGTTGTCGCCTTATTTACTTTTGAGTGGTATGCCTTTGGACCATTTTAAGCCCAAATAGGAATCTCTTAAATTTGACTGACATTTTAAATCGGCCTGATGATGTGACTTATACATTATAGGGGGCACAAGCCACATTTATTTTGTGATTAAGAGCCTAAATTAAGTGCAAGACATGAACTCCTGTTTCTTTTAGTTCTGATTGATATTTCCCTTCTCTCTCCAGGTATTTTAGATATATGAACTCCATTTGTAATTTGGCTTAACTTGAACGACCACCTTGCAAAAGTAAAATTTATCAAACCACTCATAACTACAATTGTTATATTTTGTATTTGCTGGAAATAGGTTTATTTAAATAATATGATGCCAATAAAGTACTGATCAGGTAGCAAAGATGAAAAAAATATGTTTTCCCAGTTTACTTTACTTTTTAATTTAAGCAAATTTTATATATAGTTATATTTTTAAAAATAATAATACTTTGAAGTTTGATATTGATGGTTTGGAAAAAGAAAACCAGTAATAATCCCATGACAAAAATTGTTAATCCATTTTCATTTTTACTGAGAAATGAGCAGTTTCAGTATTAGTAGAGCACTTTATCTCAAAATGCTCTTTATATAAAAGAACCATATGATGAATTGCATTTTGAAAAAGTCCTCAGCAAGGACTTTTGTTTGCTTAATGTTGTTGGACAGTGAAATATGTGTAAGCTTATGTACTCCCACTTGGGATTTTCTGTCACAAAAATTTAGTATCTAACCCTAGCAGTCTGTCTACCCCAAGAGTGTGTGCAGTGACATCTTATCTTGAAGCTTCTTTTAGATGATGTTCTATTTTTTTCACCCCAAATTATCCTCTTTTATATCATGCTGTAACCATATGTCAGCTCAGAGTCTTTGTAAAGAGGCAGGATACATGCTTCTAAAAATATGTCTCCTGGTTAATAGTTTCATCTCTACAAAGAAGTGCAGAGGAGGGACATCTGAGGCAGAGGGTGCATTTGCTTCATGTCCAATACCTGGAGTCATTGGAGAGTGCATGGCACCTGGGAGGCCTCCGTAGCTCTGTGGAATTGAAGGGTACACCGTGTGAACCTCCTCACACCTGTAAAATGAATACTGTTCTCCACTGGGGGCATTTTCTCTTCACTCAGCCTCTGTCCTCTTTTTCATTAGGCCAGTTGAGTTAGGCGTTTGCACGTTTTTAGTAACTGTTGCTTAGGACCCTGACAATTCCATGAACTTCTGAGCCACAGAGAGCCTCTCTCTCTCTCTCTCTCTCTCTCTCTCTCTCTCTCTCTCTCTCTCTCTCTCTCTCTTCCTGCTTTGAGGTATAAGTGTTTTCGGGGTGGAGGGAGGGGATGGTGTTTATCATCATACATGCAGCAGTTGGCACCGACCACATTTGTAAAAATGCAGGAATGTGCCCCAAAGCCAAGGCAGAAATGCACACTTCTGGGCACAGGGTTTTTTCAGCCACTTAGAATTGAAAAGCAAGTTTCAGAAGCAGAGCCCGGGACAGGATGTTGTCCGGAGCTGCCTGGTTTGATTTCGTCTTTAGTTCTAGCAATTGTGTCCTCTCTCTCCCCTGTGGCGTGTGGGCCCCTGGCACAGGGGCTGGCTTCCTTTGTGAGCAGCGGCGACTCCTGCTCCACTGCACGCTTTCTCCCTCCTTTACTCAGAGAGAAGTATAGTTTCTTCCCATAAAATACAAAGGTTCTAAAAATGAAATCTATTCTTCCCTAATTAATGGACAAAAATAAGCTTATTTTCATCCTTGAGTACTATATTTCTATTTCTCTATAACTGTCTTCACTCATATCTATCTGTATTCTGTGTGAATATGAATCTGTTAACCTACTGTCAGTGGGCCTTTGCTTTGAGTTGGGTGTTTTTTTTTTCATGATGGTGGAACATTTTTATGACTTTAATTTTTTTTAAATTTAAAGATGATAAAAAGCATATATTTGAGGGGAAAAATTCCTCTACATCACATTCCTTCCACACAGCTATTTTTGCTAATGTATATTGCCTTCAGGTTGTACACATATATAGCATAGTTATTAAAGGATGCTTTTTGTTTGTTCAGGGTCTAACTTGTCATGATCCAGCCACAGTCTCTAATTTACTCTCCTTTGGATTTATGAAATGCTCAACCAAGTTTAAAAGTCTGTGATTTGTGGCCATGGTTCAAAGCAGAGCTAATTGACTCCTGTGGAGGAAAATGGTCTATATAGGATAAGAGCTTCAGTGTCTTTGGAACTACCCTCGTGGCCAGAATTATCACCACTGACTAATGCATTTTATACTGCTAGTAATGACTAATTCAAACTCAGGTGATTTTAATTGGAACAAAGAACTTCCCATTGTAAAGAATTTTTCTGTTTTATCCAGAGAACTATTCTGAAACATAGATGATATCATTTGAGCAAGTTCTTATTTCTTAATTTGCGTCGAATGTTTCTAAGGCTTCCATTGCATTTTCAGTCACATTTTCAAATGTAATGATTCTCTACCTCATGTAGTCAAGCAACAAACTACATTTTTTTTTCTGTATATTGTGGTATTTAATCAAAACAGGAAAGCTATTTATTTTCAACCATTTAGATTATTTATATCCAAGACAGAAAATGGAATAATTCTAAGGTTTCTGCCAAAAGCATGTTAGTATGTATTTTCATATGTGAATATGTGGAAGATATTTCTTTTCTAATATGCAGAGCTTAAATAATAAGGCCCTACTGACAGATGTTGTTGATATCTGTTTTTAAAATAAATGAGGAATAATAACAGATAGATTTTTTTAAGGTTGCGATTTTTAAAAAAAGAAGAAATAAGGATCTAATAATTTTAAGAATAACAATAACACTAGCTATTTTTCTTGAATCTTCCTTTCTATTTCACCTATTGGCTATGCTGTAATTGGTTGTAAAGTTCTGGAATTTGGGGGGGGGGATAAGATTTTATTAAATAAATAATTTCCCTGATTTTTTTATTATAAGGCTTTGTGTGTGGCAGGAGCATTAGAGTTTGTTTTTCTTTATGAAACTTTTAGGGTTTACCTCTTTGAATAATACACTTGGCTTCTGATATTCAGACAGTAGGAAATGAGAATAATGGTAATGCATAATTGACATGGAAGGAAAGAAGAGTATATTACCAATAGAAAAAGAAGTTATGATTTTAAACCATTCTTAGCAATTTCAGCCATAAATTGACTACTTAAAAGAAGCTGTGACCGAGTGCTTTCCTGAAGTACAAGTGCAATTGGTTCGTTCCTGATCCACAGACATTCCTGATTTTCATGTCATTTGCAAAGAGAACTTTTCATGAGATTTCTTTAATTCTTGTCCTCAGTAAAGGAGATAGGAACTTGACCTCTATGTGTTTTAGTTATTTTAAGGCTCAGAAGTCCTGGAAAGCCTTCTCTGAAACCTTGGGCTGGGAGTGGTTGCTCTACTCTGGTGGTGTAGCTCCCAGCATGCTTCTGCACAATTAACATGTTTTCAAATGGTTATTTCTGCCATCTCCGCGGTAGAGTGCTATAGGCTTTTTAGTACTCCCACAGTATTTGGCTCATGATGCTTAATAATTGTTTATAGAATTTAATTAAACTGAAAGCCAAAATAGAAAGCATAAAAGTGGCCTATTGTATGCTTGAAGTTAACAGTATAATTGATGAGTGTACTATTCCATTATTATACGTAACAAAGTGTTGGAGAGTAAAGGTGAGGGTGACTTTGGCTTAGGATTCTAATTTAGTGTCGTTTTTAGTGTATTTCCCTAGGGAACTAAGAGTCATGTGGCTGTGTCTAAGCTTAATTTGTATACTGCATGTGCTTTTGTCTCCATGAAGGGAAAACATGAAAGCATTTGGGGATGTTGTCTCTATGACCTGTGCTTGGGCACTGCCAAGAGGCATGACAACAACCACTCTGCAGTGCCCAGGAAGGCCACTGCACTTTACATTAACTCACCTGAGAAAGGAGGCATAGGCAGGCTACGTCACCCATACATAGTAAGAGCGCCTGGGAGTTATGCCTGGGAGAGTGAATGTTTGTTCCCAATGGCAACTTCTAAGGGATTTTACAAAAGAGACAGTTGACCATCAACATGGAGGTACAGCTCTCAGTATTCCTGGAAGCCCCTTGGAGATACCAGGAGGAGAACAACAACAACAAAAATAAGGTGATCCATGGAACCATGACATCATGAGCTGTCCGTGAGTCTGAGCAACCTGGGCTAAGTTAATAGGGGGGGGTCAGTGGAGTTAAGACAGGGAATTCTAATCTGTGGGAGGAGATCTTATCCAACCAATAGGAACAGGCAAGATGAGCTGTAGGGAGGAGCCAGCTAGGTTGCTATCTAACTGAGGAGTTTAATGATCCTATCCTGCAAGTCTGAAGAGAAGCTATGAGAAACGATGTTGGGCGACTTGTATCTTGGTCTCTGAGGACAACTTTCCTAGCCTCCCTGAGTACTGGGTTTCTGCCTAGAAGGTAAAAGATAATATCTGTGTCTTAGAGTGGTTGTGGGGTTTAAAGTAGGGTAGTTGCATTCCCCTGGCAGTCAGTCTGGGATCTGCTGTCTTAGTTCCTTCCTCACCATACAGTTCTAGTGTGAATCATCCTAGAGATGAAGGGCCACACCTCTAGGGGTTCCTTAGCTCCTGTTTTGGACATGGTAGAACTGTTTTTTAAAAAGCAAATGATAATCTAACATTTTCCCCAAAAGGGTCACCTGTCAGAGAAACTGGATGGGAATCAAGCTGATGACCGACTCCCAGGTTACCCAGAGCCCTTATTACGTGTAACTCCTGAATATTTGATACAGCAGTCAGTACATGTTTAAGATTTACAGTTCACCTAGCTCGTTGCTTTAAAAATAGTGTCCATTTAGTTAGAAACCTGTGTGTTCTTAAGGGGAATTGGAGGAAGGTGTCTGACAGTTACAGGGCCTTTGAGTGCCAGATTCCGCCTCCCCTTTACCTCGGTTATTTCATTTGACTCTCATAACAGTCCTATAGAACAAATGATTATCCCCGTGCAATGGATGAGGAGATCAGGACTAAGACAGGACAAATGTAGTGGCCTCAGGTCATCAGCTACTAGTAGGCAGAGCCCGAATTGAGACCCAGGTTTGCCAGGTGATAATACCCGTGCTCTTTAACCTCCGACATTTGCTGAAATGCAGAACAACTGCTTGGAAGGAGAGGTTTCAGACAGCACTGGGGGCACCTGGGCTGTGGGCTCTCAGAAGGCTGGGGGCCTGCTGGTAAACCCAGGGCCCAGCAACGGCTGGCCCAGGGCAGACTACCCGTAAATACTTACAGAGTGAAGGAAAGTCACAAGTTAAGGTAGAAAATTAAGTATTTCAGCAAGTGGCAGGTTGTCAGCAATATGAAATTTGTCATCAACATTATTGAATTACCGAAAAATATGTGACATTTATTAACACAGACGCCATTCACATGGCTTTGCAGTCATTTGAAAGATCTGTGTTTGGAATTAGACAATGCGTGAAAAAAACTGACACAAAATAAAATTCAAAAGATGTCAACAATTTTTTTGCATGACTAAAGAGGCACACGCTGCCTCTGGAAGAAAGGAACCTGATAAGCCTAAAAATACCTTTTAAAAAGTAATGATACAAATTCTGATTCATGCATTCTCCGTTTCTTTTCCCTAAACTTTAAATGTTCCAACGTTGACATTAGGGAGATTTTAAAGGAATGCAGAGCAATTGCTGGGAAGGAGAGGTTCCAGAGACAGCACTGGGGGCACCTGGAAGGCTCTGGGCTCTTGGGAGGCTGGGGTCCTGCTATTTATTTTCATGTAAAGGAAAGCACAACTTTCAATCAGATTGAGAATTAAAAGTAAATTTAGGAAGTAAATGTATTATGTCAGTTCTTGATCAAATAAATGAAGCTATTAGCTGTCTGTTTAATAAGTATTTTGATGATAATGTAAAGGGCTAGCTAAACTGGCATTTTATTAGTAACCATAGGACCATGGGTTTATCTTATTTAGCCAGGTAGCCTGGGATCTGGTGGAAATTCTAATTGGCTAAATAAGTCAGGTTTTAGTTGAAGGAAGATATTTCACTAGAGGTAGGCAGTGCTACGGCCATAGAGCCCCCCCTACACCTCATGTCTCCCTCCCCCAGCAGGTAGGAGCTCTGCTAGGACAGCCAGACACATCAGTGCCTTTTTCTTTTCGTTCATTGTGGGTTCAGAGCTAGCAGAAACCAATCCTGTCAGGATAAAGAAGAAAGCTCCCCCCCGCCCCCCAAGTAAGCGCCTTTAATGCTGGTTGACTTTGCCTTAGAAGTTCACCTCACAGTTTTAGTGAAGATACACCACGTATTTTGCAGCTTCATAGAACTTGCGTTGAGGCTGACCATTTCGTTTTCTTGGGGCGGATGGAATGCCTCTTGAGTCGTGTGAAGAAGCTGCTGCTGACAACAGTGGCAGCAGTGTGGGTCGTCTTTCAGGGGACAGGCAGCCTTGGTGGTCAGGTGGAACTTGACGTCGACGATGATGGTATCTGTACCACAGGATGGAAGGAGTCACCTTTGGCTACATCTGTATAGATAGTGCACTGTGGCCTGCAAAGTATTTTCAAGTGGTTAGAGAAAGTTGATTTGTATCAACTAGGTGAAAACTAACTTGATTTGCATTTGTGGAGCCTCTAAACTTCAAGTAAAATATGCTTTTAGTAACACTGAGAAAAAAATTCATTGTCATAAATTACCTAGTTGCAGTATTAGTTTTTAAATCCTCTTCAAGATATATCTGTGTTGTAGCATCCATTACAGCTTCTTACATAATATCAGACATATTAGGTCATTTAAATAGTATTTGATGATTCGTTGTGGATATTTATTATGGAGATCTAATTAGGGCCATTTTTTATTTCTCTCTCCCTTTTTATGCTTTTTTTTTTTATATATAGATAGTATGGCTTTTCGGTTGATATGAGGGTGAGTGAACATCATGGTATTCATTTGTAACTTTTTCAAGTGTAAGACCCATAAATGTTATTTCTTCAAAAACATTATAGTACCCTTGCTTACATTTATGTGTCAGCCCTTTTTTCCATTCCCAAGTTCAATGATGACATTTGCTGAGTGCTTGCTTTGGGCAAAGCACCACACTGGAAATGTCAGGAGGAGTTTGGAATTAAAGTAGGACAAGCCCCTCCCCTTAAACAGCTTGTCATATAGACCTCCACTGTCTGTACGTTAGTTGGACCCCCGGAGTTACTGAGCACTGCGGTGTGGTTAATCGGAATTGACATGTGCTATGCATGTGCACTCTGGTTGAATTTCAAAGACTTAGTATCTAAGAAAAGAAGACAATATATCTTAATTCTTACATTAATCACATGTTGAAATAATAGTATTTTGGATTAAGTTAAATAAATTATTAAAATTTATTTCATCTGTTTCTTTGTACAGTTTTTGTCATGGCTACTAGAAAATTTTAAATTATATATGTGACTCGCATACTTTTTTGGGCAGCACTGATTGTATCTCTGCTTTCCTTCCAATGCTATCATTAAGGGGAAATACTCATCTTCTTGAAGATGATTCAGTGTTTTCCCCATAAATACTAATATTTATAACCACAACAAACAACAGCAATCAAAGTATAACAGAATATATGATTTATTAACCCTTTAGTTAGCCCATCATTATGTAAATAAATGACTAGATAGCACAGATTTTTTTTTCTTTCACAGTATGATTTAAAAAAAAAAAAAGATACTGAAATCTAGGTCCCCAGGTGCTTAGAATAGAAATAAAAGAAATAAATGGGCTGTGGGAGAGCCATCCATGCATAATGAGGACTGCTTGAAGTACCTTAAGATGTTCTGGAAGCATATCTGAGATTGCCACTTGTCTTGGAATGATGTAGGCAGAAGAGAAAGCTCTGATTAAACCCTTGTAAAGTGCTCTTTATACGAGTGAACTCTGACGCTAATAAGAATAGTGATAAGATCAACCATGTTAACTAGAATGTTTGACATTTATTAAGGGCATCAGGAACTTCAGTGGGCATTTCTGCATGGTTTTGTTTAATGCAAACAGCCCTAGAAGACGTACTGTCATCATAGTCCGTGTCTCAGTAGCAGCAGGCCAGGGTTAGTTACACAGGAAGTGGTGGTGCCGAGTCAGGCCCCGGCTATTGCAGCCGGACATGCTGTGGAGGCCGTGGAGAACATCGGCCAACCGACTTCCCTTTTGTCACAAGAGAACAAAGTGTTGGTAGCTGGAAGCGAGCTCTTAGATGGCAGTTTTGTGCAATCTTTAACCATTTAGATAGGTGAGATTAATTTTGGGGTTAATTTCAGGTGAACTCCTTTATCACTGTCCAGTAACCCCAGTAAATAAGACTTGAAGACTTACAATGCGATGTAGCAGTCGTAGTTAAGTCACTTTCCACAGCGCTTTCCCATTTGTTACCTCATCCGTGCTTTACCAGGTCCTTTAAAGTAATTAAGGGCAAGTAATTACTTTCCTCATTTTATAAAATGAGGCCAGAAACTCAATTAGTGGTGGAGGCTTCAAGAGGTTTATTAACCTTCCCAAGACGGCTCAGCCAGTAACCGTGGGTCTAGGAGAACTCAGCTCTGGCTGGCAGAGTGGCCAGCCAGGCAGTGGGGGGACCAGACCAAGCCAGCTTTTCAGGACTTGGCAGCTATAACTTTGAGTACTGAATCCAACCAGAAAAAACCCCCACGGTATTTTCCTGGAGAATTAAATCTAGGGAGTTGTTACAGCTGCTGGAAGCCCACAAGGCCAAACGGGGACTGGTGAAGCCATCAGAGATTAGCAGCAGCGAACTTAATTGTGTGAAACATCCCTACCTGCAGGGTGGAGAGACAGGGAGCCCAGCGGGAATATCCAAGGGGATGAACCTCTGCTAGCCTCTCCCCTGAAGGGAGAGAAGGAGGGAAAACCATCGAGATTCCCTCTTTCTCCTACCCAACTTCCAGTCCTCTGCCAGAGTCCCCTGGGCGTAACCCAGCAGGCAACCAGCTGACTTGGGATCAGAGGAAATCTGCTACTAGGACCAGCTCGCTGGTCATACAGAGCGGATACAAGGTTCCAAGAGGAACCGACCTCTGAAAGGGGGTGGGGGTGATAGGCCCTGCCTAACAGAGTTGGGAGTTCAAAGAGATAATGCTTATAAAGTGCCTGTTCCAGCCCGCCTCTCCTTTCCATGGGAACAACTGCCGTTAAGGTGGACAGTAGTTACCATGTGGCCTAGAAAGCTTGACTGTGTGACAGGTGAGAATTGGCATCCTGACCATCTTTCTGAGCACTGTGAGCAATCATGGAGTATTCTAGTCCCTTCCACACTTTATTCCTTTTTGGAATTATAAAGAAATCCATTACATTACTTAAATCAAGGACACTTCCCATGCTGTCCTGGGGTCATAGGCTACAAGAGCTAAGAATGCTCAGAAGAAGCTCATACAGGCCATGTAGGTTGGCCCATACTCCCAGTACTATCTTACTTTGGAAGCCTTTAATCTCAAGTTTGGGTCTTATTAAATTAAAAAAAAATGTTCTACAGTAATGCTTTTAAAAGCACAATGAAATTATTTGAAAAACATTATAATTGGAATAGACACGCTTCAGCTGAAAGTTTCAGAGGACAAAATGTGATTTCTGTGTTGCCATTAAAATTTCCTGTAAACCCAAATGAACTTTACATCATATTTAGGTTGGGAAAGGAGGGGAGATGTATAAAATCAGATTAGAAGAGAAACTGTTTGCTGCATTGAACAGTTTAGATGCATTAAATGCCATGAGCCTCAAACTCAATTCAGCACATCCTTATGAAGGGTTTCTAAACTTAGAGAGTTGAGTTTTGAGGTGACTGTGGGTCAGAGTCCTAGATTGTTAGTGGTGACATATATGATAGTGGTAATGTGTGTAATACATTTCATTTTTTCAAATTTGAAATGAGAGCTACAATACGCATGAACTCCAGTATCCCCTTCTAACAACTGTGTTCCCTCTATGAAGGTCTTCCTGGCATATTGCCTGCTCTCCACAGTGTCACCCACACCTCTGTTAATCACATCCAGCAGATCACAGTGCCTATGCGTGTATCGCTTCTCCTTTTGACATCGCAGGAAGATCAGATGGTGGGAGAGGCAGGAATTGAGAATGGGGAACCTGATTTGCAATGTTCAGGGGTGCATGGTGGACCCA
Organism: Pipistrellus hanaki; assembly: GCF_964339955.1. Taxonomy (NCBI): domain Eukaryota; kingdom Metazoa; phylum Chordata; class Mammalia; order Chiroptera; family Vespertilionidae; genus Pipistrellus; species Pipistrellus hanaki. The sequence goes on from NC_140515.1 coordinate 39,211,081, forward strand.
GGCTGATTTCTGCAGAGATTCACCTTATGGGACTCGTAGGAGAGTAGGACTCTGCACAGCCAAACAGGTAGTCTCTTAGTGTTCCCAACAAGGTCCATGCAGATCAAAGGGGAGCTGCTGCTGGGAGCTGGGCAGGAAGTTAGTGCTAGTCAGGCAGACTCGGGATTGGGCCAAGGGTCTATCCCACAAAGAGGCAGATGGTGGGGAGACCTGGAGCAGCCTTGAGAAATAAACATAAAGTAGCTACAGGACTAGGCCACTGGTTCGGGGCAAGAAGACATCCAGGCCTCACAAACAGGTAGACATGCCTGCCACTCAGCATGGAAACACCCATGAAGCTGAGATTAGACTTTGATTATCTCCAGTGCCTGTCACTTGGTAACACCTTTGCACATTATTAATACGGTTACTCTCAAGGAGGGTTTGAAATTTACTCAGAAAAGTCCCTGTTGTGGTGGCATTTTTATTAATAAGCTCCACCTTCTTTCCCCAAAGTGCCCGATTTAGATGTCATTCTGCTTGGGGGAATATGGTCTATCAGTTGGTAGTGGGTCCCACCATCCCTGTGGTCTATGGGTGCTGGGACCTTGTGTCTTTCCCGCTCAGCGGGAGCTCCTGTTGGGATATTGCTCCATTCCATAGTTTGTGTTCGTTTTCTTCTCTCTCTCTCTCTCTCTCTCTCTCTCTCTCTCTCTCTCTCTCTCTCTCTCTCTCTCTCTCTTTCTCTCTCTCTCGTTAGAGATGTGGGACTTAGGAAGACAATGCAGAGTTACACAAATGGATGGAAGAGGCAGAAGAGGCAGCTTCAAATCTCTCAGAAATCGGAGCACTGTTTAAAAGTGGTTGTTATAGAAGCCCAATTCTTGGAATAAGGACAGCATCCTGCATTGTAAGGTCTTTTAGTGAATAGTTTGCAAGTACAATTAGCCCCCCCCCCCCCTTTTTTTTTTTTTTTTTGCTTATGGATGACTTTAATGAAATAAAATACAGTATTAATTAAATGTGTCATTTTAAGCTTACATTATAATACCTTTCTATAAAACCTAACATGCTCTGTCAATGCCTATAGTTCATTCTCACACCGGTATCTTGAAGCATATTAATAAAAGGCCCATCTAGATCTGGCTCTCAAAACTGAAGTGTGCAGCATGAATTTGTAGGATTGCTGGGCTGCTTGCTTTTATGTACTGTACAATTACTAATGGTGCTTGCTGTGCTGTGCTATTTAAAACAGGAGCCAGGTTTAGGAAGCTGTATTCAGAATGAGCTTTGTACCTGTTGCATGGATTTAATTGTACATTTGCTACTTGTCCTTTCCTCCCGGTAGTTAAGTTTACAGCAATGAGGGCTGGAAATGGTGACACAAGATTTCACTGAGGCAGTTAAATTGCTTTAGTCACTGGCAGCATAGACCATTTAAAATGCATTAATGATGAGATTGTGCTGGTTTTTAAAACTGCTTTTCATTTCAGTTTGATGAGCTAATTAATTTGAAGGGACTGTGGTTTTAAAAGGGTACCTGATGATTCAGGAAAATGGCAGACCCGGACCTCCTGCAATCCAGATTGGCATTGCTCTGTTTTGCAAATGCTCTATATTAATCACTCGAGTCTTATGGATTCCTGCCATGTAGGCATTGGCATTTTTATTGATTTCTTAACCCAAGTGTGGCTTTTAATAAAAAAAACACAGGGCTTCCTGTGGGCATGACATAAAGCCTATGTTGTTGCTGTAAGTCCAGTAGCTACAATGATTGGGAAGGCATGTGTGTGCCACGCCAGTGATGTTTGTGTTAGAAAATCTTTCATTTGTGTGTAACACCTCTAAGTAGAAAAGCTGAGGGTTTATAATTTACTATAATTTTAAAATTGTTCAATAATTAAATTTTTGGATTTTAACTGTGTTCTATAACATTTGGAGATAATTATAACTATTCAAAAGTTATTCTTAAAGTATTCAGGTTTCTCTCTGATGTTAGAAATGGTGATCCTTCAAGTGGTAATCTTTGAGTTCATTCGCGGGGGGTGGAGGGAGGAGCGGGGAAGTGTGTGTGTGTGTGTCAATAAACTGTATAATAGTTAAACATGATATATCCTTAGCTCAGTGTTATTAGACTGTTGCGGCAGAAACAAAATAAATACCTACATGAATGGCTGGTGATTTTTAAAATTATAAAACAAATGAGACCTTATCCATTTGTTGACCCTCCATAAAAGGCGGTGAGGTGTATTTACACACGCAGGAAAATGCACATGATTATCAGCTTTGTACATATTTGTATTTCTTCTGCCTGTGGATAGGAACACGAGCCCCCAAGGCTGTGGAGGCCTTCTCAGAGGAGGTGCCAGCTCTTCTCCCCCAGAGGCTGGCAGCCTCTCCCCACCGTGTTGCTCACAGCCTCCGCTTGCCTGCCTCCCTCATCCTGCCCCACCACGTGAGCTTCTTCAGATGTTACAGGCTCTTTCCCATCTCATGTCTTTGCATATGCTGTTCCCAGGTTAATTATCCTTCCCTTTTCATTTTCCCTCAGGATCAGCTCTAAGTCACCCTTTGGGGAAAGTTACTGATGATTTCCGCCCCTGCTTTTCCAAGGACTTCACTCCTTCACAGATGTGTTCTCTTTCTCGTGCATCATTAATTTCCCCCCTTTTTCCTGGACACATTCCTTCACCATAGAAACCTGCTCTGATGTCTCCAATATGCCTATGTAAGGAAACACTGTCTTCCTCTCTACCAGTTCCTTTCCCTGGCTCCCTCTTCACGCCTTCACTTCACTCGATGTCTCCAGTCTTCAGTTCCCTTTTCTTCTCCAGCTCGCTCCCGAAGGCTCCTTTTTACTACCCTGAAACTGCCCTTGCCACGGTCATCAGAGAACTCTGTGCTGTCAAATCTCAAACGTACCTAACTAACTTAACATCAAAGAAGCCATTGCGGAAGGAATAAAGGAATGAGAAGATAAGGGACACAGAAAAGAAAAAGTAAAGTAGCACATGTGAATTCCCTATATTAATAATATTATGTGAACGGATTTGGTAATCAAATCAAAGGCAGGTATTGGCAGACTGGATTTAAAAAAAAAAAAAAAAGACCCAACTGTCTTCACTTTTGGTTCAAAGATACAAATAGGTTGGAAGCAAAAAGGTGGGAAAAGATAGATCATACAAACAGCAACTGTAAGCGAGCTGGCAGAGGCTACGCTAAATTCTGACCTGAGCTCTCAGAAGCACTGTTGGCCGGTCTGTTCGTATTTAAACACTTCATTCTTGGCCGTAACACCACAGTGTTCTGGAGTCACTGTCACCTCTTCAGCTTTCTTGCCTCCTGCTGGCCCCTCTTTTTCTACCTCACCTAAAATGTTAGAATGTACTAGATTCGATCCTAGGCCATCTTCTCTTCTCTCCTTCTTGGCTGGGTAATCTCATGTGGCTACTACCAATGTGCTATGGCTCCCAAATTTATATCTATAGGCTTGACCTCTCTCCTCATTTCTGGATTCATACAGTAAACTGCCTGTTCGACCTCTCCACTTGGATATCTAGAGGCATCTCAAATGTACCATGTTCCAAACAAAACTACTGATTTCCTCCACCACACAACTATTGCTTAATCTTCTCCATCTAAATAAATGGCATCGTTGTGTGCCATTTAATCAAGTTATAAAGTTATTTATTTGAAATCTTTTTTGTTACTTAATGTAGGCATTTATTGCTATGAACTTCGCCCTGAAAATTGCTTCTGCTACATCCCATAAGTTTTGGTATGTTGTGTTTCCATTTTCATTTGTCTCAAGTTATTATTTGATTTTTCTTTTGATGTCTTCTTTGACCTATTGGTTGTTTAGTAGCATGTTGTTTAACTCCACACATTTATGAATTTTCTCATTTTCTTCTTAATAAGCTTCATACGATTGTGGTCGGAAAAGATGATTGGTAAGACTTCAGTCTTTGTAAATTTATTAGAACTTGTTTTGTGGCCTACCATATGATCTGTCCTGGAGAATGTTTCATGCACGCTTGAGAATAATGCGTATTCTGATGCTTTGGATGTAATGTGTATATATCTATTAAGTCCATCTGGCCTACTGTGTTATTTAAGGCAAATGTTTCCTTGTTGATTTTCTGGACGATTTATCCACCGATAGAAATGGGGTAGTAAAGTTCCCTACTGTTATTTATATTGCTTTTTTATTTCTCTCTATATATTCGTTAATATTTGCTTTATATATTTAGGTGTTCCTATGTTGAGTTCATCATTATTTACAAATGTTATATTCTCTTGTTGGATTGACCCCTTTAGCATTGAAATTACCAGGTCATCAAAAAGGGGCTACTGTTCTGACTGCATCGTCCAGCCAAGTAAGACATGGCTTATTCCCTCAGAAAGTTCACTTTATACTGGAAGAGATAAGGCGAGCCCACATGAGACAATTAGAGAACTCAATACGACAATAATTAAGAGTTAAATTACATGGTACAGACTATAAATACTGTGTGCGTTTGGAGGAGAGACAGCAATTGAGGGCTGGACTAGTATAGGCTCATGAATGGCTTGGAACTTAAAATAATATTTTGCAGAGAGCTGTTTCCACTTTGTATGATTCATTATTTTGTTTATTTTTTGTTTGTATTATTTCATTGTGTTCCCTACACACACACACACACACACACACACACACACACACACACACACAAATTTTTTATTTTAGAATGATTTTGAAAATATTAAAATTTCTGACTGAAAGAGCTACTGTTCTCTCTGTGTGGTGGATGTGGCCTGAGGCAGTGGCTTTGCCTCTGCACAGATCTCTCTGCAAGCCGTCTTTCTGAGGCCCGACTGCCCCTGAGTGGTCATACTTTTCTCTCAGTGCCAAGCAATGGCAGATTTAAGGATAAAAAATTAGAAAAATAAATTATTTCTCCTAAGTCGTCCTGAAATAGTGAAGAACCAGTATAATTTTTTTTGAGGGGGGCGGGGGGAAGATTGTGATTGTGCAGTTATTCTTAGAATTGATCATATTTGTAGCTAAAAATTCACATTATGTGATTTGACTTGCATACCTTTTGAAATTCAGTTTGATTTCCCAGACAGTTATTAACAGAGTTATGTAACCACATCTGGAAAGAGCTCTGCAGTATAGGAAGTCAGCAGGCTTTATAACGTGCTGGATAAGGAATTACCACATACACAACTGAGGAGCACTGACAGTTTTCACACTAAAGTGGCTCACTTAAGTACCATTATTATAGATCATAAATTAAAATTCATTAGCATCAACGATTTCACTGGGATGTAAAGTAGTGCCAGTGTAGTTTATGGGAGCGCAGTGCTCACCATTTTTTCATTACTGGAGAAAACTGATGGATGGATTTTATTGCCGTTTACATTGGACACAGATGTACATTATGGCTTTATAAATTTACTTTGAGTAAATACTTCAGTCATAGTGAAAGTGCTTCTCCAAAAGAAAGGGTTTACTAGTACTCATTGTCTCTGCGCTGCCTTCAGCTTTTTTTAAAAACATATTTTATTGATTTTTTACAGAGAGGAAGGGAGAGGGATAGAGAGTTTGAAACATTGATCAGTTGTCTCCTGCACACCCCTACTGGGGATGTGCCTGCAACCAAGGTACATGCCCTTGACCGGAATAGAACCTGGGACCCTTCAGTCCGCAGGCTGATGCTCTATCCACAGAGCCTAACCGGTTAGGGCCTGCCCTCAGCTTTTAAATGCAGGCCTGGGTCAGAAAAGCATCTCCTTCCACACCCTCGCCCCTCTCTCAAGTACACTGCTTGCTTCTTGGTGCGAGGCTTCTGGTGGAATCCGGGGCCATTCTTGGTCCTCCTGGTCTGGTTATGGCCTCAGGCTGCCCTGTGCACCTGGGCCTCAGGGGCGGGACCTTCTGAGCATTCCTGCCCAAGGCAGCCTAGCTCTGCCTGTGTCTGTGGTGAGTGTGGGCAGGAGACAGCATTCTGGCTCCCTCCTGGTGGTAGCAGAGCTCTGCTTGTATGGTGCCAGCTCTGGAGTCCAAGAGGTCCGTCCTTCTATGCAAGTAGATCTTTGCCTGGCTGTACAGGCAGATGGATTTTGCCTCTACCCTTCCCCCAGGAACCCCAGGAGAGAGAGCGCTTGCTGACCTTGCCCTAGTGGCTTAGGCTTTTGCCACAGGAGGGGATGGTTGGGAAGTAGGCAGAGTTTCATGCTGTTCCCAGCAGCAGCATCGCCCAGAGAGGGCCTCTCCCTTCTGCTTTGCCCCCAAGCTTTCTCAGGAGCACCCATGGAGACTTACAAAAAAGCATGAACTCTCCTTGTGTCTGGGGTGCCCAGTTGCTCTAAACCAGTGTTTCCCAAACTTTTAACATATGTGTACCCCTTCTATAATTTTCGTAACATTGAGTACCCCTCGTACTCATGAGAACATAGAATTAGGCGCAGCTAAGCATGGTGTAGTTCATATCCCCACCAAACTCCCGTGCAACGCGTACCCCCACCAAACTCTTCCTGTACCCCTGGCGGTACGCGTACCACACTTTGGGAAACACTGCTTAACCTGATAACTGAACACTTAACCCTGCTAGTTCATAATTGGCCTTTAGGAATTCCTTAAAATTGCAGCTACCGGTAATTTCTTTCTTACCTGCTTCCACCTGGCCCCTTCCTCCCAAGCCCTGCTACTGGTAAATGTGAAATGGTCTCTAAGGGCTTGTCATTCTGGATTCAGTTCTCTTGGTTGCCTGTGGCCACCGCTCTCTGTTGGGTACAAGAAAAGTGATGATCTTACAGGTAGTCTGGCTTTTTCTTGTTGGCGTGGGAGTAACGTTTTCTTTTTGCTTTCTGCGTTGGAAGCCATAATCTGAGGAGGAGTCAGCTTTTGGAATTCAGTAGAGGGCATCATGGAGGAGGAGACCCACAAGGAGAAGCACCCGTGGGCCAAGTGGCTTTCTGATATTTGCAATGAAGGCCCTTCCACGTGAGTGGAAAGCAGTCTTGGACCGTACCTAGCTTTTCTTCAAGTTATTTTATTCTCTTTCAGTTTATCAGATCTTATAAAATGACCTTCAGAGAGACCGCTTTTGCTCCAGACCTCCTGCTCCCCCTTTTTGCTCATCATGGACAGCACATCAGAGTTTGTAAGATGTGTGAAAAACCTTGCAAAGCAACCCGATGTGCTGGCATGACTTACTCTTTCAATTCAGAGTTACTGTTATTGAGCTGAAGGAAGGTCAGGCCTCGCTGTGCTTCTTTAATGAGCCTCAAGTATTCCTGGTTTTACTTGTTTGTTTGTTTGTTTGTTTGTTTGTTTGTTTGTTAAGGATATAAATTTCCTTAACCCAGTGTTTCTCCAGTCTCTTTTATCCTAATCCTCCTTCAGTAAACATAAAGATCTCATGCTCCCCTTTGATGCTATTTATAAATCAAAGTAAATAACTGGACTCAAAACAAAGCAGGAGAAACACTCCTGCTTCCACACACATCCCCTTCCCCTCCTCTTCCCCATTGTTAGGTTCCCACCCCCTCACCAGGATCACCCTCATGCTGAACTTGGGCCTGGACGCTTCCACTGTTTTTGCCAATGCATTGAATCTGGCTATTGACTCATCATTTTCTCATGAGGTTTCAGGGAAATAAGACACAGAAGATGGAAACAAGTCAGTTTTGAAATGCAAGAGCAGTGCAGTAGGATACAGGAGGGAATTCTTGAGGCTCCACCCTCAGATAGGTTTCCCAGGCTCCAGAATGAGCTGGATGCCTTGGCCCAGTGCCACACATGGTGTTCCCAGCAGAAGCAGTGAGGCACACCTATTGGTTACCTCACTACGGGAAGAGAATCTCTGAAATTGCCCACATCTATTTGTGAAATTGCTACTACCTCTCAATTGTCCCAGATGGTAGTTTCAATGCCCAAAAGGTAGTGGTAAGCTTCTATTACACAGAGTGGGCAGTCTTGTTAGAAATATGTCTGCTTCTCCATAGAGCTCAGTATGGCTACTTCCATTTCTGATGTTGAATATAAGTCCTGTAAAATGTTAAGTCTTCTTGAAATGGCTATGGTAAGTTTGCTCAGCCTCTTTCTAACTCGTTCGTTCCTTAAAAGTCACTCATGGTACAACATTGTTATTCTGTAAATAAGTGTCGGTTAAATGTATAACTGAATCTTTAAACCTCTTTCCAGTGCAAAATGTTACGATTATCTTGATCTAGAATTCAAAATTTCAGGGTTGCTATGGAGGTGGGTTCTTTTGGTCCAGGCTGAACCTGTGACTTGTGTTCTTCCTGTTGATGGTAGTAAGCACCAACAGAGCAACAGAAATGCCCCCAACCACCAAGTTTACATTTTGTTGTTCTCACACTGAGAAGGTTTAGGTAATAAGTACTTACAATATAACAGTCAGCTCTGAAACTATTTCTATGGGATGTTGCCCAAACCACTCATAAAAGGCAGTGTTTATTAAAATACATTTCATTTTAAAAATTGCACTATCAGCTATTAAAGTGTGTATACGTTTTTTGGGACACCTATGTAATTAGTTTGAAGCACCTCCATCTTAGCAAAAACTTGGGTAATTTCTTCCTTTGGTTTTAGTGATTAATGCATATAAGTTATATGTACTTAGTTTTCTTTTAGTTAAAAATACTGCATGTATAGCACATGTAGTTGAATCATTTTTCATTGCTATATTTAAACTAATATTAAGAGGCAACATAGAAAATAGTTCCCAGCTTTGCTACTGGCCAGCTGCTTAGCTGATCACCACTGGGTGAAAAAGTGAAAGCCAGGCAGATGAGCAGGAGTGGGATAAGGATTATGAGAGTCAGGCTCCTGGAGGGCCTGGATCTCCTGCTGTTGAACCTCAATTCTCCTTCCCTCCCACACCACTGCCTCTGTCCTCTCTTCCCTTTCCTCTGGGCAGTGAGGACCAGCTTGCCTTCCCATCCAACTGTTGCTTCCACCCAGTGATTCCGGTCCATCCAATGATGAGTTCTTTCTGGTCTCTAAGCAAGCACACTCCTCGGTCAGTGTTTCCTGATAGCTTTATCTGCTAGCAAGCCAGGAGAAACAAACCTTCTCATTCAGGCCTCAGTGCTGTGGAGAGAACAGGGTGGTTCTAGACAACAGCAGACGGAGGGGAAGAAGAGACAGGAAGTGTCTGGTAAGGGGAGACCCTGCTGTCATTGCAGCAGCCTGGGTGACCGGCATGCTCACATGTCTGCAACCGATGGTCTGAAGTCACTGGTCATGGCCTGGGCTGGCTTGTGAAAAGCAAAGCAATGTTTTTGAAAGCTAGAAGCATGGTGTTTAAGCTGCCAACTGCCTTCCCAATGGATGTGGGTGTGTGAGCATATATATTATTGTTATTAACCTACTTTGCAATTTGGCTTTTCCCCTCTTAGAACAAAGAGACCTATGAAATTACAATAGATCATTTGTAATAAATTAGAAAGTGGTAGTTGACGATTGGTCAAATATCTTTAAAATAACAGAATGAAAGATTACAGCTTTGAAAAATGAGATCTATATTTTAATGAATAAGCATTTATCTTTGTGACTTATTTTTCTAGTAGCACTTTTGGGGTATAATTTATAAAGATAAATTTTCCTTATTTGATATGTTGCTTTTATTAAAAGTAAGTGTTGTGTACATGTTTTAAAGATAAAGACAGTCTTCATTCAGAAAATAGGAAATGTAGACATTTGTTTCATGCTCTTATGTCTGGCTGGTTGTAAATTTTATGCCAGCTTGCTTGAATAGGTAGAATAAAATGTGTGCATTAGGTTTTGGAGCAGTTATAATACAATATATCTTATGGATGTAATTACCACAGTTTTTATGTCTTTGTACTTTATTCTGAGGTTGCAGTTGTAAAGAAGTACTCCGCCTTGTGGCTTTTATGTTTTATGTTGGCATTCAAATCACAAAAGCCTCTATGGTTCATTTTGAAACTTTGAGGGAAAAAATATCCATATGATTTAAAGTTTAAGCTTAATTACCTTCTGCAAATTGCTTTTGAAGTTTAGGTAGTCAAAAAGTAAAAGTGCTTTTAAAATTGAGACATAGAGACGAGACCGGTTTGGCTCAATGGATAGAGCGTCGGCTTGGGGACTGAAGGGTCCCGGGTTCGATTCCGGTCAAGGGCATGTACCTTGTTGCGGGCATATCCCCGTTAGGGGGTGTGCAAGAAGCAGCTGATTGATGACTCTCTCTCATCAATGTTTCTAACTCTCTATCTCTCTCCCTTCCTCTCTGTATACAATCAATAAAATATATATATTTTTTTAAATTGAGACATAGAGAATAGCATAATTGCTTTTTTGAGATTCTATTAAAAATATGTTCTCCCCAGGGCAGGAAAGTTAGCATTGCCTTTGTATAACATTTTCTTGCTTTTAAAAAAAATATGATTTTATTGATTTCAGAGAAGAAGGGAGAGAGAGATAGAAACATCAATGATGAGAGAGAATCATTGATTGGCTGCCTCCTGCACACCTCCTACTGGGGACCTTGCCCAAAACCTGGGCATATATGTTCTTGACCAGAATCGAACCTGGGACCATTCAGTTGGTAGGCTGACACTCTGTCCTCTGAGCCAAACTGACTAGGGCCATGCTCTTTTCTTTATTGCCATGGAAGTTATATGATCCCAACCTCCATCTCTCCTCCTTATTTTTGAATATAATCAATTACTGAAATTTCATCACAAATTCCAATTGTGAAAGGTGTTGCTCTGGCCAGTATCACTCAGTGATTAGAGCATCAACCCGTGCACTGAAGGGTCTCGGGTTTGATTGCAAGTCAAGGGCCTATGCTCGAGTTGCAGGTTTGATCCCTGCCCCTGTGGGGGCACAGTCGGGAAGCAATCAGTTAGGTATCTCTCTCTCCCTCACCCTCTTTCTCTCCCTCTACTTCTTCCTCTCCCTGCTTTTCTCCCACTCCCTTCCTTCCACTCTTTCTAAAAGTAAAAAATAAAAATCAATGCTAGAGTGAGGATTAACAACAACAACAAATTGTGAAAGGTGTTGTGAGGTCATTTGAGCAATTATATTTTAAACTAGAGGCCTGATGCACGAAATTCATGCCAGGGGCTCGGCCCTGGCTGCCGTGGCCACTTGCCTCAGCCCTTGCAGCCCCAGCTTCATCCAGAAGGTCGTTTGGCTGTCTGGTCTAATTAGCATATTATGCTTTTATTATTATAGATACTAAAGGCATCCATACATGAAAAGACTTACATCCACACATACCCGTGTTTCCCCGAAAATAAGACATCCTCTGAAAATAAGACCTAGCGCATGGAAAGATAAGACATCCCCTGAAAATAAGACCTAGCGCAACTTTGGGAGAAAAAATTAATATAAGACACTGTCTTATTTTCGGGGAAACAGGGTAGATGTGGTGTCCACTCCTAAGGAGGGCACCTGTTCCATTGTGTAGGAAAGTTGAAGATGGTGTTACTGGTGGTGTAAACTTCTTTAGGAAGAGATGCTGCCTGTAATTTTTCACTTGGTAGTGTTAATAATCTGTTAATGTTGGAAGTACTTAGCTGACACATTCTGAGCATTAGCCTGGTTCGTGGTAATTGGTTTTATTAAATCAACTCTGGAATTTTAGAGGCACCTCCTGCTGCACTTGTAATCGAGGCGTCCCACTCAGACTTAACAAAACTGCAACCATATCTATCGACGTATTTAGGACCTGGATTAGTCTAATATAAGATTCGGGAGGGCCAGGGATTTCTGCTGGAATCCCAGTGTCTACTTATTTATTACCTGGTTCGTGCTGAGCAGGTTTTGGTCATTTGTTCTATAGTTTCCAGAAATAGCCTAGACATTGTAGTGAGTAAGAGTGGTCAGGAAGTGGTTTTCAAACTTTAGTGTGCATCCCCATCACTAGAGTGTTGCTTAAAATGCAAATTCCTGGGCACCGCCCCCTGGAGATGTGGTACCATGAGCGTGGGAATCTGCATTTTATCCAGGTAGTTCTGAGGCAAGTGGTCTAGTGACAACCCTCTGAGAAACGTGTGTGTAGGAAATGTAGGTACAAGCAGGCCGCCTCGTGGGTGTCTGACCTGTGCACATGTAGGCCCCCCCTATTCGGAAGGGCCCTGCACATGGCTTGTTGTTCTTCTCTTAGCTTTTTGAATTGTTAATAATTTTTGAACATCAGTCCTGCATTTCCATTTTTCCCCGAGGCCTGCAAATTATACAGCCAGTTCTCTATACAAGATTTTATTGGGTGTTACTGAAATTGTGTTTCTTGATACCTGTGAATTGCGATTATTCAATAATGATTTCTTCTTTGTGTTCAGCTGAAATGCCAAGACCACTTCTAAACTTTAGAAGTCAGTGAGTGTCATTCATCATAGGACATGGGATAGGAAATCCTAATAGTATGATTTTTTTTTTCCTCAAGACAATTAAATACTTATCCCTAGTCTTGAACATAGAAGCCTATGGTTATGTTATTCTGATACACTATTTCCTTTTCTCTTAGGATGGCACAAAGCAGAAAAGAGAACGGAAAAAGACAGTCTCATTCAGCAGCATGCCAACGGAGAAGAAGATCAGCAGTGCGAGTGACTGCATCAACTCAATGGTCGAGGGTTCAGAGCTCAAAAAGGTTCGCTCCAACTCCAGAATTTACCATAGGTATTTTCTATTGGATGCCGACATGCAGAGCCTGAGGTGGGAACCATCCAAGAAGGATTCCGAGAAGGCCAAGATTGACATTAAATCCATCAAGGAAGTGAGAACAGGAAAGAACACAGACATATTCCGCAGCAATGGCATTTCTGACCAGATATCTGAAGATTGTGCGTTTTCCATCATATATGGCGAGAACTATGAGTCACTTGATTTGGTCGCCAACTCGGCAGATGTTGCGAACATCTGGGTCACGGGACTGCGGTACCTAATTTCTTATGGAAAACATACACTTGATATGTTAGAAAGTAGCCAGGACAACATGAGGACTTCCTGGGTTTCACAGATGTTTAGTGACATTGATGTAGATAACCTCGGACACATAACTCTGTGTAATGCGGTGCAGTGTATCAGAAACCTCAATCCTGGCTTAAAAACCAGCAAAATTGAGCTTAAGTTCAAAGAATTGCACAAATCCAAGGACACAGCTGGTACTGAAGTGACAAGGGAAGAATTTGTTGAGGTTTTCCATGAGCTTTGTACGAGACCCGAAATCTATTTCCTTTTAGTTCAGTTTTCAAGCAATAAAGAATTCCTTGATACCAAGGACCTTATGATGTTTCTTGAGGCAGAGCAGGGTGTGGCACACATAAATGAGGAAATAAGCCTTGAAATCATTCACAAATATGAGCCATCCAAAGAGGGCCAGGAAAAGGGCTGGCTCTCCATAGACGGGTTCACTAACTACCTTATGTCCCCCGACTGTTACATATTTGACCCGGAACATAAGAAGGTCTGCCAGGATATGAAGCAGCCTTTGTCTCATTACTTTATAAACTCATCTCACAACACCTACTTAATAGAGGATCAGTTCCGAGGCCCCTCTGATATCACAGGGTACATCCGGGCTCTTAAAATGGGTTGCCGGAGCGTCGAATTAGACGTATGGGACGGGCCAGACAACGAGCCTGTCATCTACACGGGCCACACCATGACCTCTCAGATAGTCTTCCGCAGCGTCATTGACATCATCAACAAGTACGCGTTCTTCGCCTCAGAGTACCCGCTCATCTTGTGCTTAGAGAACCACTGTTCCGTTAAGCAGCAGAAGGTGATGGTCCAGCACATGAAGAAGATTCTAGAAGACAAGCTCTACACAACATCCCCCAACCTGGAGGACACCTACCTCCCGTCCCCAGATGTCCTGAAAGGGAAGATCCTCATCAAAGCGAAGAAACTGCCCTCCAGCTGCTCTGGGATGGAAGGAGACGTGACGGATGAAGACGAAGGGGCAGAAATGTCTCAGAGGATGGGGAAGGAGAACGCGGAGCAGCCCAACAGCGCGCCCGCGAAGCGGTTTCAGCTCTGCAAAGAGCTGTCCGAGCTGGTGAGCATCTGCAAGTCAGTCCAGTTCAAGGAATTCCAGGTGTCCTTCCAGGCTCAGAAGTACTGGGAGGTCTGCTCGTTCAACGAAGTGCTCGCCAGCAAGTACGCCAACGAGAACCCGGGGGACTTTGTCAACTACAACAAGCGCTTTCTCGCCCGGGTTTTCCCCAGCCCCATGAGGATTGACTCCAGCAACATGAACCCTCAAGATTTTTGGAAATGCGGTTGCCAGATCGTGGCCATGAACTTTCAGACGCCGGGCCTGATGATGGATCTGAACATCGGCTGGTTCAGTCAGAACGGGAACTGTGGCTACGTCCTCCGGCCAGCCATCATGAGGGAGGAGGTCTCCTTCTTCAGCGCCAACACGAAAGACTCGGTCCCCGGCGTCTCACCTCAGCTGCTTCACATCAAGATCATCAGCGGGCAGAACTTCCCCAAACCCAAGGGGTCCGGTGCCAAGGGTGACGTGGTGGATCCTTACGTCTACGTGGAAATTCACGGCATCCCCGCCGACTGTGCAGAACAGAGGACAAAAACCGTGCACCAGAACGGAGACACTCCCATCTTCGACGAAAGCTTTGAATTTCAAATCAACCTCCCAGAACTGGCCATGGTGCGCTTTGTGGTACTAGACGATGACTACATTGGGGACGAATTTATCGGCCAGTACACGATTCCCTTTGAATGTTTACAGACGGGCTACCGCCACGTGCCCCTGCAGTCGCTGACGGGGGAGGTCCTAGCACACGCCTCTTTGTTCGTCCACGTGGCGATTACTAACCGAAGAGGAGGAGGGAAACCTCACAAAAGGGGCCTTTCTGTGAGGAAAGGGAAGAAGTCCAGGGAATACGCATCTTTGAGAACACTGTGGATTAAAACTGTAGACGAGGTATTCAAGAATGCCCAGCCCCCTATACGGGATGCCACAGATCTGAGAGAGAACATGCAGGTACGTTCGTGTGTTTCAGCGTTTACCCAGTGGTTTTCCTTCTTAGTGCATGCACGTAGTTCATGAATATATTGGAGGGCTTTTTTTTTTTTTTTTTTTTTTTTTTTTTGCCACAGTATATTTGATTTTAAATTATTTGTAAATTCCAGTTGCTTATTAGAATTTTTACCACTAGTCTCATTTTTTTTATCATTTAGATTTTCAAAACCGTAGTTGGTATTGAGAATATTGATAACATGATCAAATCAACCAGCCCCCTTGTTGTCTCACACTCCACATCTTAGTCCCTTTTAATTAATGCTTAACAGCACCCCATATTTTTCTGGTAGTGTATATGGGAATCTCTGGGGGTTTTTTTCTGGATATTCCTTAGCTGGGACACAAACTGATGACCTATTAGAATGAAAGGGATGTGTTCCAGTTCTTTTTTATGGAGCTGTTCTGTGGGGGAAATAGCAAGCACTTAAATAAGCCCATGTGTTTGCCTTTTGAGCCTCCTCTGGATTGTAGAGGATAGCTATTTAATTGTTTAAGTAAAAGGCGTGTGGCGTGTGTATCAATTATAAGCCTAATGATTGCCACTGAATTATATGATGGCTAAAAGCAGTCAGGGATGATGTATATAATTAAGGATCGTCCACCTGTCTGGCAGTACCTAGGACCCATGAGTGACGCAGAAGTGGGCAGCGAGGGCATATCACAGGGAGACCAGCCCTAACCCATCCCTGGGTGAAAAGTGCTGTGAGCATGACAGCTGTTCAGTGTGTGTTTATTTAATAAATGTGTATTAGCTGATTATATGTGTGTGTGATTATACAGGGTGGGGCAAAAGTCAGTGTACAGCTGTGAGTACATGAAACACAGTTTCTTCTTGTATTATTATTTATTAATTATTGTATTATTTTCCATCAAAACGACTGCAAACCTACTTTTGCCCCACCCTATATATATATCACTATTATAAGAAGAATGCCACCAGCAAGTAAAATCTAACTCAGAAAATTCAATATATTTCACTCTCCTACCAATTCTATGGATACTTCATTAATAACAAGACCTTCCCTCAATAGAGAGATTTTATTCTCTTTCAAAATAAAAGCATACCGGCAATGTGAAGGGTTTTCCCCTACTTCTGAGGATGAGAATGGCTTGGTAAACTCTTGAGCTTTGAGCCAGCCCCTCGGAAGGCTGCTGCGGTGCATGTGGGGACCTGGCGGAGCTGGGGCGTCATCTTTCCAAAACCTGCGTCTGCACTGGGCCAGACAGAGCAGTTGGTGGTGATGTGCCGCGAACACCACGCGCAGCAGCCTAGGCCACAGGAGGCACAGTGAGCACACAGAGACTTTAGCTGGGGGCGGGCCAGGAAGGGAAGTGGACCCAGACTGTAAGCAGACGGATAAACAAGCAGGACAACTGCCCACACAGCAAGAGCCATGAGGAAAGTAAACGGCGGTGAGGGTGATGCAGAGACTCCCCTCAGACGTGACGGTTGTGATTTATTGCTGTAAGCAGTCAGCACTGAAGTGCTCTTGAGCCAGATGACATATAGTGTGATGTTCATGTTTAAAGCAATATTAATAAAAAGGAAATGTTTAAAAACATTTTTAAAAGATAAAACTAAAGTACGCTACTCATTTCTAAGAACCGGAGAATTGGAAAGAGGAAGCACAGGGGTCGGCAGGCCCAGATCTCCCCCACCTTCCCGCCACTGGCCTCCCTGCCCAGCGTGCCTGGAGTAACAGCCTGGTTCATTTTTATTAGAATTTACCTGCTTTTAGAGCATACTGATTAAAATGACAGGTTTTAAGTAAAATATTGACTCCTTCACTTCCCAGCTGTGTGGCCTTAAGACAGATAACAGAGGCTATAGCAGAGGCTGTTTCCTCATCCACAATGGGCTTGCTGAGAGGAGTAAATGAGGTGATTTGTAGCAAATACTCTTGCTATCGCCTCGCACTGGATAAGTGCCCAGAGACTGCTAACTTACGGCATTGGGCAGTGTTGCAGGGCTTTCTGTAACGGGTATTTTACTGGCCCGCCTTTGGTGAGTAGGAAAAAGAAGGGGCAGTGAGAGAAGCATTGAGGTCCCTGGAGGCACTAAGCGGGGAAGGTCATGGGTAACCGAGGTCTCCCTCTGGGCAGACCTCACCGGACCTGCAGCATCCTCCAGGTTCCTGTAGCTTTGGAGCCAGCAGGCATTAACAGGCGAGAGACTCAGGCTCCTGCCTCACAAATATCCTTTCCTCCTCGAATGGCTGGCATGCTTGGTACTTATTTTAAGCCCGAAACTCTGAATGCAGAGGCCGATCATTTTTGTCTCCTCATAATTGCTTAACAGCCTCAGCATTGCTCTGAACTTTGATCAGAAAAGAGGCTTTGCCCTTGGGAAGAATTTAACTTGTTTGCAGTTTCTGTAATTTTGATAAATTGGTATTATAGACATCCATAACTGTATTTACTTTGGAAAACAGCCAGTTTTTCCCAGGATGAAATAATCGATAGCCGACTCTGTCATGGCACTGCTAACAACTGTCCTACTGGGCACTTCAGGTATAATCAAGTATAACCATGAGGAATTAAAACCTCGGATTCATTACAAAGTGCGTCCTTCCTTTCTGCCTCAGAATGCCGTGGTGTCCTTCAAGGAGCTGTGTGGCCTCTCCTCCGTGGCCAACCTCATGCAGTGCATGGTGGCCGTGTCCCCCCGCTTCCTGGGCCCGGATAACGCACCCCTGGTGGTCCTGAATCTCAGCGAGCAGTACCCCACGATGGAGCTGCAGGGGATCGTGCCTGAGGTGTTAAAGAAGATCGTAACAACTTACGACATGGTGAGTCGTTCTGTACGTGGACGTGGCCTGCGGGAGCGGGGTGTCAAGGTAAAACCCCAGATAATTAACAGCTCTTGCTGAGGTGTGCTCTCCTACTTCCTGTCATTGACCTCTGCTGGGAAAACCACCCTCTGACCTGGCGGATTGGAAGGAGTTTAGTCTTTCAGAGTTGTTTTAGAAAGCAGGATGCAGAGACTTTTGCCTCAATTGGATTCGAAAATAGATTGCTTCCTAATAACTATACCTGAATAGGTTTGTAAAGGATACACTATTTCCACATACATACAGTAAAGAGTATGTTTTATCTTCCTCTGCAACCAGCCATGGATTCACTCATGTTGTTTTGTTTTCATTTTTTCAAACTGGTAAAGGTGAGACATTGATGCTTAATTAAGTACATGTTAAGTGCCAAAGGGGCAGGTGCTTCCGTCACAAGCTCTGTCCGTGCAGTGGCTTTCTTTCGCACAGCAGGTGCTCCGAGACACCTATAGTCTGTGACCAGCGGGACATTAATGCCATGTCCTCGGGAGACCTGGGATATCACAGATTTGCTCTTACGGGGGAATCTGCCATTTTCTTAGTCACATCCTGCTCTTACTGTACTTTGTGACTTATCGTAACTGAAAGGGAGAATTTAGTATGTGAGCTACACTCATTTTAGCCTCACCATGTAGTTGAAGCTCTCCGAACTCATGAGTGCTGGCAGCTGCTCTCCAGCCTGTCAAGGTTAAGGTTGGTGTGGGACCCTCCCGCCCAGGTGGGCCAGGCCGCCACCCCTTGCTGTTCAGGGTGCTGGGGGGGCAGAAGGGCCCCCCCCCCCCTCCTCGCTGAATGCACAAGCTAAGCCCACAGAGCACGAGGCTTCTGCCCTAGCCTGCCTCGGTCAAAACCTAAACAAGATTGTTATCGTGGACTTCAGCAAAAATGGTTTTAAGTGTTTTGTAAATTGATCTGAAAGCTGCAATTCAGAGGGATTTGTACAATTCAAGGGAAAGGGAGAAACACCTTAGGTCAGCGTTTCCCACAGTGCGTACTGAGGAACCTTGGCTTTTTAGGATGTTAGTAAATGTCACATGGGATCTAAGGTTCCACGGTGAAACAATCTGGGGAAATACTGGTTTGAACACATTAATCAGATGCCTTCATGGCAGGGCTTCTCGGGGCCTTTTATTTGCTGGCACAGTGCTTTCCCGAGAGGGCGCTGGACATAGTATGCCCTATTTCACAGATTGACTGGATCGTGAGGTACTGTATTCAAACACAAAATTTCCGAAGAACTTTTGTTCTTGATTTTCTTCACTTCTTGGAAGTCAAAGTCAGAAGAATGGAATGTTTTAAATAGCTTATCAGTTCATACCTTTGAAAAAGTGGTATTTGACCTCTTTCATGTGATCTTTTTCTTACACAATAGCCACACTTTGTAGCAGATGCTTTTTATCCCTGCTATTTCCAGCTTAGAGTTCATGGTTGTAAAAAAGCTATAAAGGATTGAACACTGCACACTGCAGGCAAAATCCAGAGAGTCAGCTAACCTCTGAGAGTCCACAGGTGGAGGGCAGGCCAGGGCATGTACCTGATAAACATTGGGGAACAGTGTGCTGCCCTGTCCTCCAGGCACGTCCAGGCTACTGGAAGGTAGTGGAGGCAGCTGGGAGTGAAATCAACACAGGAAGCTTATGCTAAGATTCCTTAGATCCCATGTGACATTCACTAACATCCTAAAAAACCAAGGTTCCTCAGAACGCACTGTGGGAAATGCTAATCTGAGGTGTATTTTCCTTACAATTGAGTTGAAGATGCAGTTGTAGGGAGGTGGGGGCATGAGGGGCGGGGTGGGGTTAACAGGGAAAAGAGGTAAATGTGGAAAAGTTTGGACAGCTCTTTCATGCTATGACCCAGGCTCCCTAGTTGGTTTCCAACTCTTTAAGTTTTATATTTGTAAATGCTTTTTAATCTTAAGCCACTAGATATTTTACAGAATTATTTCACTGACCCAAATCTTGCATGACTTACCCCCATAGGGGTAAGTGGCAGTTTGTGGCAGTCACACAGTGACATTTCTTCATGGGGACCTTCCTGACGAGAGCTTCCTGTGAGTGGGGTGGGAGTTGCCCTGTGCAGGTGATTACAGGGTAGAGTGGAAAAGGGTCCGTCCCCAGGACTTGGTCCTGGGGCAGAGTGCCCGTCCAGCGCAGGAGGGTGGCACTAGGTTCTCAACCTGGGTATTAGCCCTTGTCCAGTCTATTCTGTTATCGCCTCCGTAGGGCACCCACCACAGTACTGGGCAGAGGAATCGCTCAGTGTTCCTTAGTTTCTCTTCCTGGTAGTTGATAACACTTATTAGGTAACTCTTATTTGCGTATAATGTTAACAATGTGCACTGTTGTAGAAGTGATAAGACAGAAGGTATTAGCTTGTTTACTTTTTTAAATTGTTAAATGATTCTTATGTGATCTCTAATCGAAATCACTGTGCTCCTAGCTTTATTGATTTGCTCTGCTTTTAATTCCACCTGATAAGTTAAGCTATAAAATATTTACAATGAATTCAAATTATTGTGATTCCAACTTTAAAAATTGGAATTTTGATATAACTCTTGCAATATTTTGCAGTCCTTTGTTAGTGACTTACTGGTCTCTCACCTTGTGACAATGGTTGAATATTGATGGGAAATGAGCTTTGGCCTGGCACAGCCTGTAACGTTAACTGTAGGTCTTTATTTATTTATTTATTTATTTATTTATTTTAAATATATTTTATTGATTTTTTACAAAGAGGAAGAGAGAGGGATAGAGAGTTAGAAACATTGTGATGAGAGAATTATCGATCAGCTCCCTCCTGCACACCCCCTACTGGGGATGTGCCCGCAACCAAGGTACATGCCCTTGACCGGAATCGAACCTGGGACCTCTCAGTCCGCAGGCCGACGCTCTATCCACTGAGCCAAACCGGTTTTGGCAGGTCTTTATTTTTGTATTATTGTGTTGAACTTAACCTAAAATTAACCCTAGAAATCAGATCTTATTTCAGTTTGTTGACTTCCCATCTGTAATTAGGAGACTGCAAATGAGAAGTGAGGGCAGCGTAGGAAATCCCCTGCAGAGCTTCTTGTCCCTGCCATCTGCACGCTGAAGCCTTGCCCCCTGTGAGGGTGGCCTGGTGTCTCCTCGGGGCACAGAAGTGTGCTAATGCTGTTGAGGTTGTGATGATTGTTCAGAGTCTAAACTCTTATTAATAAACTTGTTTATCGGGAATATGCCAGTGTCTGTGAGAAAAGAGACTGCGGATAAGGAATTGATGATGAAAATGCGAACGTGTAAGCCCGTGTGGAGACCAGAAAGAATGCCCAGGCTTAGTGCCACACATCCCAATT
The DNA here is from genome assembly GCF_964339955.1 of Pipistrellus hanaki. NCBI lineage: Eukaryota > Metazoa > Chordata > Mammalia > Chiroptera > Vespertilionidae > Pipistrellus > Pipistrellus hanaki. Next base: position 39,232,254 of record NC_140515.1, read on the forward strand.
TTCCTGAGATGACTCTGTCAAAACACCTGCTGCCCCTGGGTCATTATTAACAACTCTCCCTCTAGCTCTTAAAAGTGTCTCTATGCAGATTATTAGTTGTATGTACACCATTCCTATGGCCCTCGATTGTTCTAAGCAGTGTTTCCCAAAGTGTGGTACGCATACCCCCAGGGGTACGGGAGGAGTTTGGTGAGGGTACGCGTTGCACCGGAGTTTGGTGGGGATATGCACTGCACCGTGCTTAGCTGCTCCTAATTCTACGTTCTCATGAGTACGAGGGGTACTCAGCGTTACGAAAATTATAGAAGGGGTGCACATATGTCAAAAGTTTGGGAAACACTGTATTGCCATCAACAAACAGATCGTAACAGCTGCCCCAACGGTGGTCTTACCCTATTTGTGATACCTTCTTGGTCCTGGAAGTGGTGAGGTGCGGGCCTGGGACCTAGTTCACGAAGGCAAGTGACAAAGCCATTCAGTGTTGTACACTGAGAATTTGTTAAGAGGATAGAGCTCATGTTGTATTCATATCTCTGTAAGGCTTTTTTTTTAAAGGAAAAATGGTGGTTTCTTGATTTTCTATAATGTTCATATTGTACGATTTACTGATTATAATTGAATTGAAGATGCAGTTGTGGGGAGGGAAAAGGAGAGAGGGGAAAAGAAAATGATGCCCACCTCTGTTAGGCAGTCTGGATGTGCTTCTACATAGCGGTGGACTCCCGGGCAGTGCCATCTGTTCAGAGATTATACATGAATTCATTCCTATGATTGCAGTTCCTTTGTTTGTTCTCTGGGGAATCTACTTATCCAACAGAGAACAGTATTTTTTTTTTAAAATCTCAAAAGGAGCAAGATGCTTTGTCTAAGAGGATGTTATTTGCTCTTTGTGGATTTTTTGATATAAGTTACTGTCCCTTCTAACTCATAACTTTAAATATTACTTAAATAGAAGCAAGATTTTTTTTCAATCAAATATGCGAAATGAAGGATTTTTTCTTAGACCTGTTGGTAGTTTGCATACATCAAGGACACTGCTTTATGTTGTCGTTTGTGGTTTTGTGTGTTTTGTCTTGCTTAATACAGTGGAGAAATAAATCATACATCATAATTGATGGAGTTTGCCCATCTGGACCAAACCAGAGATGATAGGTCACACGGTTACTGTTGCTCTCCATCTCCTTTGTGACGCTTCTTATCACTCTCCTGCCTCAGAACCTGACATTAAAGCTTCTTTTAATTGGAGGTGTCAACTTTCCCAACTTTTGTAACTATTAAAATGAAAGGCCAGATAGAGTATTATGCTGTAGAATAAGACTGAGCTAAAAAGAGGGGAGGGAGGAGTGACGTTTCAAAATATCATAGAAGCGTCACTGGCTGGACCTCCCCTTTCAAATAGAAGTGTCACTGGCTAGACCTCCCCTTTCACTGAATTAAGCTACAGCCTTTGGGATTCTGCTCTTCCCTTTGTAGCAGAATAGAGCCTCCCCCCCCCCCCTTTTTTTTTTTTTTTAGCTCAGTCTTATTCTAGCCATTGCTTTTTAAAGGGGTAGAATACCTCCAGGTTTGGCCATGGCCGCTACCAGGCAGTGATGGGGAGCAGAGCTTCATGGGACCACTTAGGAAAGACTGATTGCAAAGGAAGAAGGAGCCTAATGGCAGGAACAGATTGTGAAGCTGGTGGGGTCTCAATGAAAAATATTTTCCAGTGGAAACAAACAAACAAAGAAAAAACAAAAGCAATTTCTCTGCAGTCATCAAAACCATGCAGTGGAGCCGCTCCAGAACAGCTGCCAAGCGGATGGAAAGGGAAAGGGAAAGGAATGCTCCAAGGAATGTGATGAGAGCATCGCATGTGTCATCAGATCAGGCGTGGTAGGCCGCCTCTCAGGAATCAGATGTGGGATATGGGGACTTTGGGAAGATAGTCCTTCAGGGTGAGCACATGGTGGCGATTATCAGACTTTGTCTCTGATCCAGAATTCTAGGTGTACATGTCTCCACGGAAACCAATGAGGAACACATTTACACACACACACACACACACACACACACACACACGCCCGCACGCACAAAGTGCACGTGTCAGTACTAAGCTATGAACACTTGGGGGGAAAGGAGCATCTAGGGCTGGCGGTTCTCTGGAAAGAGACGCCATCATAAAGCTGTTTTTCACATTAAAGTTGATACCCAAGTCTAAGACCTCTGGGAGGTCAGAGATGAAAACTCAGTGGGGATCAGCACGTTGTCCGATGTTGTTTCCAGACAAGAGATGATAAGTGGTATGAAGCTAGCCACGTGCCATCTGTCATAGGAAGTCTGATTTGACGTTCTAAGTACTGGTAAGCCGGACGTACCGGCGAGGTGCTGGTAAATGAGAAGGGGGCGCCTCCTGGTGGCATCATGTCAGCTTGTGGGTGGACTTCATTTGAACGAAGGCCAAGTGGTTTGGGGCCAAGTGTTCGTTGGGGTCTCCAATGCTTTACTTTTCTGTTAAAGCTTTGCTATTGCTTTCTAAAGGGATAGAGCAAGCTTGCTTGTTTTTATTTTTTTATATATATTTTTAATTGATTTTTTACAGAGAGGAAGAGAGAGGGATAGACAGTTAGAAACATCGATGAGAGAGAATCATCGACAGCTGCCTCTTGCACACCCCCTACTGGGGATGTGCCCGCAACCAAGGTATATGCCCTTGACCGGAATCGAACCTGGGACCTTTCAGTCCACGGGCCGATGCTGTATCCATTGAGCCAAACCGGTCTCGGCAGCTTGCTTGTTTTTAAAACACTATTTCCCTGTATCTGGTAGGAAATATGTATAAAATATGTCTGAGACCTAAAGCTCCAGAAAAGTTAGGGAACTTCCTTCTGAACCTGTGCGTTAGGCAAAAGAACACTATTGCATCTTTGATAGAATAAGATCATTACAGAGCTGTAACCCTCTTTCTTCCTCTGTAAGAGCAGAGGAGTCACTTCCTGTGTTCCCACCAAATCCCACAAAATTCCTTCAAAGTTTATTTTTGATATATTCTCTTCTTGACTGCAAGTGCTTTGTTGTTGTTTCTGCAGAGGCTAAGGATACTTCCTGGAGTTGTTTGCTAAGTTCTTCTTTCTGTCAAGGACCCCTTGAGAAGATGAAGAAAAGGGACCAATTACATCTCTCAAATTCTGTATTTTCTCTATTTTCTATACAGTTCTTTTGGTCAGTCACTGTATGCACTGGCAGCTTTTCAAAACTGTGAGGAAGCCTTTAGCTTCCTCATCCTAGTTTACTCACTAACTTTTTGTCCCTATTAGACTTTGAATAAATAAACTTTAATTGAGCGGACGAGGCAGTGCTGGCTGGCTTTCCATTCTGTGGCCATCGTCCTAATTCAGCTTCTCATCCCCTTAGGTCTGGGTGGCCGGGTTCAAGTTCAGAATTCACAGTTAACTCAGATGCCAAAGGAAATGTATCTTTTCCGTCTCTCTTAGTGGGAGATGGGTATTCCTAAATCTTCATTTACAATAGTTTGGTAAACCTGATCTGTTGCATTATTTTACAATGTCCACTTTGGACTCTAAATGCTCAGCTCTTCAGGGAAAATGCTCAGTCTTTCAGACTTTCTTTCCCTCTGCTCCTCTGCAAAGCAGCCTCTGGTTGCCTGGAGGGGAACAGGTGCAGATGTCTGTCTGTCTGTCTGTCTGTCTCTTTTCTGTGTCCTCACCTCTCACTCCCCATTCACCTTGAGTTTGGTCCATGTGGTGGCGTAAGTTCCCAGCTCCATCTCCAATCACTCAGGATGCCAGAGGTGGCCTCCCCCGTAATTATCAGTTAGAGGTACAGGGTCGCCTAAGACCACGGGAAAACACAGATATTTACATTACGAGTTATAACAGTAGCAAAATTACAATTATGAAGTAGCAACAAAAATAATTTTATGGTTGGGGGTCACCACAACATGAGGAACTGTATTAAAGGGTTGAGGCATTAGAAAGGTTGAGAACCACTGTGGTAGAGGGTAAGAACCTGACTATGTGGTTCTATTTATTTTTATGACTTTTATACTATATCCAAGTGGTGATTTGGGTGAGAGCAGGAGAGAGCCATTTTACTCTGCATATAATTTGCACATGTCTTTATCTTTTCATGGTGATTCACCTCAGCAATTGCAGGTTAATTAAACTTGAAATTTGCTCTGCTCCTTTCCCCTTTTCCTGCCCTGCTCCTTCCCCCGCCACCCAGGAGCTGCAAACCCGTAGAGCAGCAGCCTTGGTAGCCGAAGGGGCTTTTGGTTTCTCCTTGACAGAGCCTCACTAGCATGCCTGTCTTTTTGGTGGGAACCTGAATGAATATCTAATTTGACCTTTAAATCTGAGAAGTGTCTTTGTTTTTACAAGGTAGCTGCTCCTCACCCAGGCTCTGAAACTCGCTGTTTGAATAGGTGGAAAGCCCCCAAGGCAAAATGATTTATAAAATATGGCGATGTATGTGGGAAAATAGCTTTACCGGATCCCCATACACCTTTGTTACTGCCGTGGCCACCAGAGTACAGCGTCCCCTCCCCTCTGCGTTTGTCCTGTGGATTGTAGGCAAGATAAACTCCCTGAAAGTCCCCCTAGAGAAAGACCTGGCTGCCTCAGAGGGGAGCACGAGGTAGAGTTAGAGGTACAATGTGACAGCTTTCAGAACTAGACCAGCTAAAGGGATTCTATTGTGATCATCAAGATAAATAGAGGCAGAGTACCTGGACTGTTGTTAGGTGAGAAATATTCTTGAAGCATTTTGGAACAGTGGCATCCCTTCAGTGGGTTTGGATAGATAAAAAACGTATGTTAAGCCTAATAATTGTCAAGAAAGGGAAAACAGCCGAAACCGGTTTGGCTCAGTGAGTGGTAGAGTGTCGGTCTGCTGACTGAAAGGTCCCAGGTTCAATTCCGGTCAGGGGCATACACGTTGGTTGTGGGCACATCCCCAGTAGGGGGTGTGCAAGAGGCAGCTGGTCGGTGTTTCTCTCTCATCGAAATTTCTAGCTCTCTATCTCTCTCCCTTCCTCTCTGTAAAAAAATCAATAAAAATATATTTTTAAAAGAAGGGAAAGCAGGAGGGGTGGGCATGGGAATAACTTTAAGGACATGAACCTCATGCATGTATACCTCTAGCAATTCATATTTTCCAGAATCAGAATTGTTTTATTTGCTCTCAAAACATGCATCAAACACTATTAATACTATACCGCCTTTTACAAACACAAAGTTTTGACAGCATCCAGAATTGTTTAACGCTAATGGCTGAAATCGTTTCTGTAGTGTCTGCAGAGCGGAATCATCTCTACATCTCATTTTGTGGCTGTGATTGTCCTCCTTTGTGGAAATCCATTTCAGACAGAAAAGTGATGATCAGAGACACAAAGAGCCTAATTGGCTCTCAGTGTGTGATAACTTGTACCAGTATGACTTGATGCAGCCGGAGCTCCAAATCATTTCAGTCCCCAAAATGAAGACGAGCTGACCTAGACCGTGCATTTCATAGCTCACTGAGACGTGCAGCCGGCTTCTCCACTGTTTGCCCTCTGGCTCCCGCTCACCTGGGACCCAGGGGAGAGCCAAGTCCCTCCTTGTTCCGGTGTGCGGGCTGGCACGGAGTGGGCTGTGCCAGCATGTGGTGGCTACATTGAAAGAGAAAGCATTGTGTTTATCTCCGTCGCTGTGAGCTTGCAGAGATGGGTAAAACTTTGGAACCCCCCCAGTGTAGGGCTCCACTTGGGACCCCAGGTTCTCTCTGGGAACATCCCATCAATGAATGCATCTTCGTTGTTTAACTTCGTTTCCCTCAAGGTGGCAACTTCTGCCCAGATGAGGAGTTGGGGATGTGAAGCCTATGGTGTTTCTACATTCCACCTGCAAAGGTGGCTGCTTCGCCATCTGAGCCTGCTGTTTGCCCTGGTGTCTGGCTCCGTGTGTGGCTCTGACTGCTCTCCAGCTAGTTAAATGGAGATAATTTGCCTAAGTGATTACTTTAACTGTGCTGGCTTTATTTTTTTATTTTTTATTTTTTTAAATATATTTTATTGATTTTTCACAGAGAGAGGAAGAGAGAGATAGAGAGTTAGAAACATCGATGAGAGAGAATCATCGATCAGCTGCCTCTTGCACACCCCCTACTGGGGATGTGCCCGCAACCAAGGTACATGCCCTTGCCCGGAATCGAACCCGGGACCTTTCAGTCTGCAGGCCGACGCTCTATCCACTGAGCCAAACCGGTCCCGTAACTGTGCTGGCTTTAAAGTGCTGGCCACAGTTAGCCAATAAGAATCACAAATGGGAATTTCTTTTCCCAAGTATTTTTTTTGTTAAAGATTCATTAAAGGATGAATTGTTTGTTTATTATTTCATTCCTGTTCCATTGTTGCTCATATTGAAGTTAGAGTTCAGAAAACATGTACACTGCAGTGATAATGTAATTTTTTTTGTTCAGGATTTTGATGTTCTCTACATCATTTTATACATGCAAGACCCATTCATCACAGATTAACTTCTTCCCTCCCTCCCTCCCTCCCTCCCTCTCTTCCTTCCTTCCTTCCTTCCTCTTTATTTTTTTGTTGTTAATCCTCACCCAAGGATATTTTCCCCATATATATATATATATATATATATATATATATATATATATATATATATATATATTACTTAGAGAGAATGGAAGAGAGTGGGAGAGGCTGAGAGAAACATCAATGTGAGAGAGACGCATCAGTTGGTTGCTTCCTGCACACACCCTGACCAGGGCTGGGGAAGCTGCAACCTAGCCCTTGACCAGAATTGAACCCGGGACTCTTCTGTCTGCGAGCGATGCTCTGTTCACTGAGCCAAACCGGCTAAGGCTAAACTTGATTTATTGCCACCCATTGCTATGTGGTTTAGAACGGCATATGCTTTTCCATTTAGGAATTCAGTCTGCAAGTCCAATTTGGAGTTGTATTAAAAAGATTGAAATTACATTAGATACATGTACAGAATTGTTAGTAATGGTATATAAATAGATCATTTTGTAAATGCAATGATGAGCTCTTCTATTCTCATGAATACCTATTCTTTGGATGTACAATCACATTTTAGAAGACAACTCGCTAGGAAATAGGATCATTTGGATGGAATCACCTTCATAAAATAAAGCTATTGAAATAACCAGTTTATATGAAAAATCATATATTTCAGAATTGTTTTTGAGAAAATGTAATTAGAGGCATTTGAGCTACCTTCTGGCATTTTTTCATGAGCAGTAGGCTATACTGATTCTAAGCTTTTTTTCCTCTCTTTTATGTCCCTAATTATGAACGGGGGAAAGAAATTGTAAAGGTGTTTTGCCACAGCCTATTGAGTAACAAGGCAGTGATTTTTCTCTGCAGCTAGACATATTGCTATAAATAACATTTGGGGCGGCGTAAGCTTTGAAGCCTATTTTGTTGATATGTTACATTTGGCCTCACGTTCATAAGACTGAAAAAATTCAGCACTGCCTGCGGGTTCCTTATTTCTTGTTGTCACATAGGTGGGAAGGCTCACCCTCACCAAGCCTTTAATCACTCCTGCCTTCCCTCCGTGGGGGCTGCAGGAACTGTCCCTTGGTTCTCTATTTTAACAGCTACTGTTTTTCATTCTCGCCACTTATATTCCCCCAGACTGCTGTGACATAACTAATGCCACTCACCCCACTAAAATACACACCTCTAATACCAGAAATCCGATTTTACTACCACACAGGTTTATCAGAAATAACAGTACCACTTAATAATGGTTTTAAAGTGTATTCTAACTTAATTAGGGCGTTTTAAATTCTTAACCATAAAAAATTACTCTCACAGTAAACTGAGTGGGTGGACAATGTGATGTGTTAAGATTTAACTCTACAAGCTTAATTTCAGTTAACTTAAAGATCACATGCTAAGTAGTTTAAAATATCTATTTCCCTACTAGACTTAGTATTAGTCAGATCATTAGGGCTAAATGTTACAGATTTTTATATGGAGATTTTACATGTGAGATCCTTTATCTACTTATAAAAATATTTAATTCAATTTTGGTTGATAATTAGATTTTGAAAACAGTGTTGATCATTCTAGTTTTCTTTGTAATCATTACCATTCTATATTGGAGAGTGCTCAGGTGGAGTTAAACCCTCAATTATATCATTATATGGCACAAAATAATTTTAATGTTTCAACCAGTTATCTGTGCCAAAAGCAGAACAAAAAACAAATCTTGTTAGTACAAATGGCTCTTTGAGTATTTAGCTAAATGCAACTGGGATGGGACATAATGCTTTTTAGTTGCTTTCCTAAAACTGAGCCCCGTCTTTCTTGTGAGTCTGTGAAATCCAAACCTCCGTGTCCATAAACAAAGTTTCATCCACTTCATATTCTGTGACCACTTCCCCGCTGCAGCGGCAGATCTGAGCACTTGCAGCAGAAGCTAAGCCTGAGATATGTTACTGTCTGCACCTTCGCAGAAGTTTGCCAGCACCACAAGAAGGATCGGGAAAAAAGGGCCTTAAGATAGTTCATTCAATGCACTGATTTGCTTTTGCCAGCTTCGGTTATGATTTTAAATATTTCACCCCTAAAATTATACACTCAGTGCATTTTGAATTTCGATCCATATGAACACCTGCCTACCTGTTAGCCCAGTAGGCGGAGAGTTCTGTAAGCGCTTGAGTGCTCCTGTCCTGGGCCAGGCAGCCAGCCCCTAAATCAGTTATACTCTTGTTAGCATTTTAATGGCCAGGATCCCAAAGACTCGGCAGGCGGAAACCAGAAGAGGAAGGCCATGAAGAGTAAAGGTTGCTCTGATTTCTGACCCTGTACCCAAGTGAGCACGCTGTGTCAGCAGAGTTGGGTTATAATGCAATACAGTTTGTAACTACCGTTTCCCCTAAAATAAGACAGTGTCTTATATTAATTTTTGCTCCCAAAGATGCGCTAGGTCTTATTTTCAGGGGATGTCTTATTTTTCCATGAAGAAGAATACGGTACACATTTATTGTTAAATGAAAATAAAGGAAATTTATTACCTGTATACGGTACGGTAGTACAGTAGTTGTCAACACAAACCAGACAAACTGTGAATCCTACAGTATCAAGAATTTACTCATTTATTCAATGACAATCATGTCATCATCTTCTGGAACATCATCATAACAATCCAATTCCTGAATTTCCTGGTGAATTTCTTGTGACTCCATTTCTTTCAGAATCAGTGGACCAAATCTCTCATGTTTAGCAATAGCACTGTCTTTAAATGAGTACTTCTTGTCAAGGTAGCCTGCTCGCAGTGCATTTGCAATGCAACTGTCAGTGATTTTCTCCCATGAATTCTTCACCCAAGTCACAACTTCTTGCAGTTTAGGTTTCACAAAGTTTCTGAGACAGAGCCTGGGGGGGGGGGAGGGGGGGCTTATTTTCAGGGGGATGCCTTATATTTCACTCAGAAGGAAACCTATAAGTAGGTCTTATTTTCGGAGGATGTTTATTTTCGGGGAAACACGGTAACTTCACTCCTATTTAGTGAGATGCATAAACATGCTTGGTAAGAAGGCTTTAAAAAACGAGCCAAAAAACCAAGTTTGAGTGGGGTTCCTTTTCTCCGTCACTTCAAGTGGTTCTTAGGGGAGAGTCAGGGCTGGGTGGAGAAAGGGGAATTGGGTGAATTGGGTGGAGGCTCTGTGTCTTCTCTAAAAACCCCGTTTCCTCTCACCCTCCCTCATGGGGAGGAGGGGGCTTTCTCAGATCATAGCATCCAGGCCGTGCTAACCACATTCTATTTAAAGCTGTCTTGTGAGCGGGAGGGGTTAGAAAGGGTACTGGAGGCGGAGACAAAACCTGTGAGGCCCTCTCCCACCAGGAGCTGGGGAAGCTGCTCTGAGGCCCCTCTGGATTATTCCCACACCCTGCTCCTCTTCATACTGTTCTTTTCCTTCTTACGCTCACTGCAACCTGTAACTATACATTCGTTGATTTGATTCATTTTAGTAAGGTGCCTCTCTCCCCCTCCCCCAAATCTGAGCTCGGAGACGGCAGGGACAATGTGTGTCCTGTTCAACACTGGGTTCTCACCTCAGAGCAGGCACTCAGAATACGCGTATGCATGAATGAGTGAAAGTGACCTTGATCTCAGCTGCTGGTATCAGGTGTTCTTTCTACCACCTTTCTCTGTCCCAGAGTGCCTGGAGGTCCCTGAACTGGACTGATTTGTGTCATGGTTAGGTTTGGGGGCTGGTGAGGAGGTGGTTTGTGGAGTCTTAGCCTAGATGGTCGCACTGAGTGGTGGCCTTGCCAGTCCAGGAAGAGGAGGGCACCCGAAAGTCGTGGACACCTCCAGACACCCGTAGGGACCCTCCAGAGGCAGAGGGGGCTGGGCTTGGAACAGGTGCGAGGAAGGGCAGGCTTGAGGGCCCCAGATCTCCAAGTCATTGACCTCTCCCCTCGATAACTCCCTGTCTTTTACCAGGGAATCCTTTGCCCTATCTGAAATTCCTACTGAAAGGTGTGCTAGTGCGCAATCAGAGCAGGTTGAGGAACGGAGGGGGGGGGGGGGGGGGGAGGCAGAGGTGAGGCTCCTACTTGTTCACCTGGCCAGGAGAGGAGCCAGATTCAGTGCAGCCACCAGCAGATGGGAACATCCCTCACAGGTGTGCAGTGTTCTATGATTTCTAAGTCATGCTCATAAACTGATTGTCATGGGAGCTAATAGGTGGGCCCGGGCTCCTGCTGGGTTGAGCCAGACAGTTACCTTCTCTTAGTCATTATCCCCACTCCATCTCTGACTCTAAACCGGCCCTGCTAAGCGGGCCGGGCCACACTCCTGTGCTCCTGGGGGAAGAAACCTTGAGCCACACAGCATCCGCCAGGTCTAGCCTCACCTTGAGAAACCCAGGTGAGGCTGGTGTGTGAATACATGTGTTCAAGGTTGTTCTCATGCAAAGACACTCTGACTAGAAGTCGGGGGCTGAAGGAGGGACCCGCCTGTAACCCTAGGAAGGTGATTTTCAACCTTTCTCCTCTCATGGCACACCTAAACTGGCTGTTAAAATTTGGCAGCACACACAAAATATGTTTTTTACTGATCTGACAAAAAAAAAAAAAAAAAAATGGCATAATTTCTATTCATTCACCCCAGACAGCTATTGTTGTGTTGGCTGTTGCCATTTTCTTTTATTTGACAACCGAAGGGAAAAGAGGTTAGTACCCCTGACCAAATAGCCAGTTGGTGCATGTTGTAAATACTCTTGGGGCACCCCGGTTGAAAATCGCTGCCCTCGGAAATCGGCAAGTAGGACTGTTCCCGGGAGGTGGTGCTAGCAAAGAATTGAGCCCTGGTCACAAGCAAATCCTTGCTTTGGTACTGACTCTGCACCGGTGGGCAGGTCCGTTTCTTCATCTGAAGGGCGGGCATAGTATCCTCATCTCAGAAGGTATGAGAGTACGTAAATAGTTCAGAACATAACAAAGTCTCAGTAAGTGGTATCATTATCATGTCATAATTACTTTACCCCCCTAACCCTAAACCCTAGTCATTATTACTTTTCAAAAGCTAGAAACCTGTAGCTCTTGAATCTCTAAGACCTTTATGTGTGTGTATTTTAACGTCAGCAGCCTTGCCGTGGGGGGAGCATGGTCACTCCATTTCATAAAGGCAGTGAAAAGCAGAAGGTGGTTTCACACCACTGTGCTAAGCTCACTACTCTGAAAAGGGAAGACAGAGGAACACGTGAGTTATGTGGTCAACGCTGGGAACAACGCCTGGGCTTAATACTGTAAATACCGTAGTGGCTGGTCTGTGCATTCTTGTCCTCCAGCTCTGTCATCCCCGGAATACTGTGGACACTTCGTTTTGCCAAAAAATAATTACTTTTCATTACAGAAAAATCTCAAATTGCTTTTCTCTCTTACCTAACATCTATACTTCGTTATCACAGACCCGAGAGAGGCTAATGATACCTTACAGGAACACTGTGATTGAATTACCTTCCGTTAATTAGGAGTTTCTAAATCACCTTGATCCCCTTGGAGAAAAGGCTTGATATAAATACACAGTAATAAAAGAGGTACTATGTTTAATTCAAATTGCATCTTTTGAAATCCAATTAATTTAGTAATAATCATTTTACACGAGCATGTCAGAACTCTAAATGGTCCTTGGTGACTTGGAAGAGTAAGTGTAGTATCCTGAAGTTCCTGATCTACTTCCCAGAAGTAGCTTGCTCTCTGTATAATTGGGGGCAACAAGTTCAAGTTCCCCTTTTTCCCTGCAGGGATGACTTGGGCCCGGTTTTCAGCCATTCTCATCAGTTCTTTGGAACTCGCAGTGTTTGCAGGCTCCAGCCTCACCTTGATGTAGCTTCTGCACTCACAGTCTCCAAATCTCTAAGACCTGGGAGTCACAGCAATGCCTTGGTCCTTCTTCCCTCCATTTCCAGGCATTTGCTGGAGGCAAGGGTGGCTGGCTGCCCAAAGGCCCCATGTGAAAGTTCCTTTCCAAGTAGCTGAGACTCTCACTTATCCCTCCCTGCCCGTCACCAGAGAGGATAGGTGAGCACAGGTGCTACCTGGGATGGTACGAGATGTGAGGTAGGCACATGGTCCTTACAGTTTAGAAAAGCAGAGAAGCATTTTACAATGTTAGGAGGCTGACATGGCCAAAGGCCCCAGGGAGGATGGGTGTGTGTGTGTGTGTCCACATCCACCAGGTAACCATGGAGCACGACTCATCACGTGCTACAAAGTCACCTGTAGAGTGTGGGGGTCAGTGAGGCCTCCCGCAGTAATCATGTGGAAACTGACACGTGACTCCCCACGTGCTTCCCTAAGGAGATGTCCGATCCTATGAGGTTGGTCATAAAAAGGAGAATTAGCAGGGATATTATAATTAACTTACTGTATTCATGCTCCCAACACAGAAAAGCACAACATGATATAGATACCTGTCCAGGAGCTGATAGGAATTATTATACCATTTTTTTCTGGATAGTTTTACAATTGCATTGGAGTTTCTTTTTAGGGTAGTTTGGGTTCTGTTTCGTTTTTCAATTTTCACTGGAAACAAAAATGTTTTCTCTGAATATTGTATTGTACAGGACTAGAAATAGTTCAGGAGAAACCACAATTCTATTCGGCTTTTTTTTTCTGTGTACTTGGTGAAACTAACACTGTTCAGAAGTTTTAACACCTTGCCAACAATTTACAGGAGGATGAATATTTTAAACCTGTGCACCGACTTCATGACTAATCTTTTGGTAACAGGAACCCCTGCTTTTTCCAGAGCACTTTTCTCTTTCCCTCCAGCTATGGTGCACAGACTGGAGCTGCTGGTCTGTTTAAGTATATTTGGGAACATATAGAGATGTCTAGTTATGCTAAATTCCAATTAACCTAGAAATGTGAGTGAATAAGGGTTGGTCACGGCCTTATAGCTTATCCAGTTGTCTGCAGGATATAAAAATGCCTTCTCTGGTTTAAAATGTATCTTTGGATAAGTCCATGGTGAATTCTAAGTTCTGCCTCTGATTTTGTCACTTGTTTTTTTATTTTATTCCTTCACCTGGTGCTCTCTCCCACCCCCAATTTCCTCTTGGTGGTGTTTTCTCTCTTCTTTGCTCCTTTCTCCTCTCCTCCAGCCTAACAACTGTGTGTTGCTAAGGACTTCTAGTGGCTGACACTGGAAGTGCCTCTCAGAAGCACCCATAAGTGTAAACCTTCAGTCCATCCACATGCACTGAGCGCCAGTGCAGCTGCTAGAGGGCAAGAACCTGACTACATGGTTCTATTTATTTTTATGACTTTTATACTGATTCCAAGTGGTGATTTGGGTGAGAGCAGGGGAGAGCCATATTACTCTGCATATAATTTGCATAATGTCTTTATCTTTTCAGGGTGATTCACCTCAGAAATTGCAGTTTAATTAAACTTGAAATTTGCTCTGTGACATGCAGCCCTTTCCACATGTGTAAATATGGCAATATATTAACTTAGAGTGAGAAATTATAGATGGACACATTGATTGTGGCAGAGGAGGTTTCTGGTCCTGTGAAAACTCAGCTAGACACCTGCAGATGAGATGGGACGTTGCTTTAAGGATTTTATCTGGAATGTAGTGCATAAGGTTCAGATGGCACCAGTGTTTAGATGAAAGTGATGTCCCAGGAGAACCACATGAATCCTGTAGGTACGAACCACCCTCGTCCTGAAGTGAGCTTTATGAGAAGTTAGAGCATTTTGAAAAGCTAGAGAATTCTTGGCTTCCTGGATCTGGACCCCGGTCACTCAAAATTCATAATTCACTCCAGATTCATACAGTACTTGGCACCTATCCTTTGGCAAGAAACGATTGTTAAAATAGTTGAGACGGTGTTGAGGCTTATATGATGCCAAAACCATACTTAGGTGGAATATGATTGGAACTGAGAGTTTATATTTCCCAGTATAATTGCATAGGAGAATAAAATTTAAAAAATAATCCTCATAAATATTTTGAAATACTCTCCCTTTTATAGTCAGCTCTGCTACAACCCTTGTTTTGAAAATGCAGATGTATTTGAATGACATGTTAGTGAACAATTTTAGCCTGAGGCAAATGTTGTGTGTTTGCCTCTGCACAGTTTTGACCACAAGAATCACTGGTGGACACAGAAAACAGCACCTTGGCGAACTGAATGTACTCATTCACACCTCAGACACCTACCAGCGACTCGGTTCACCAAGGGTGCCGGGGGGGGGGGGGGGGGGGGGGGGCTACGCCCATCGGTGTCTTGTGTTACAACTTTTCATCAGATTTCAGATCTCACTCTCCGCCTCCCACTTCACAGCAACTCACAAGCTGCAGCGCTTCTGACACCCATTTCCACAAGCAGATTTCAGGTCTTCTTCGAGGCCAAGTGCCACCTTCATTGGAGTAATTGTTGCATTTCTCAACTATTTAACATATATGCAGCCCATGTGCTCTCATTGTTCCTCAGTTCCTGTCTTTGCTTAATGTCACTGCAAAATTTTTTTAATGGTGTGTGCCTAACCCCATTTCCCCCCGCAAACCTTCTCTGTTTCCTTGCATATTTCTCTATAGCGCACTGATTTCCAGGAACCCATATGCTCGTCACATTATAGCAGAACTGCTGGGACTGCAGTTACATTCTCCACAATCATCAAGTGGCCAGAGCCAGAGCTCCTCACCCTGCAGACCCACCCCCTTCCAGAAACTCTGCTTGCCCATCAGTAAACGTTGCTACCCTTATTCTGTGCCTTCCGCTCGAACCACCTCCCTGTCTCTTCCACTAGTATTCTCCGGGGCGCCTCTGTGATATTCTCATCTCACTTCTCTTTACAATTCCTCCCTTGGAGATGGAGACCTTTCATCTCAGCCGCAGCCCCGGTGCAGAAATTCCCAGTCTCCAAAGCCGGAACCAAGCACCCCCACGGGCCCTGGTCGCTGCCGCAGGTTTTTCTCGGGCTGTGCCATGGTAACCACCAGCTCAGCTCCTCTCAGGGGGAGCCCCACCGCCTGGAGCAGTGAACGTGCTCCAGACACGTTGTAAACTGTGAGATGCTTTGCAGCTGCTGGGAGGGCTCTGGTTTTCCTTATCTGCCCCTCTGACCCTCTGTGTCTCTGGCTCTTCCCTGTGCCCACAGCACACAAACCGCCCTGTCCTGTTTGGTCGCCCTTTCTTCCTGCACATTCCCCTTCCCACCCTTTACCCCCAGGCCCTCTCCGGCCTCCCTGGTCTCAGAGAGCAGGGGCTCCCTTCCCACTCTCAGGCCCCAGCTTTATTTCTTCCCTCACCCTGTCCATCCTTCTGAAATCCCACTTTGGTCACAGAGCATCTCTGCTTAAAACTGGGCGTCCATTGAACTGGACGTGTTTTCCTACTTTCCTCCAATGGGGATGGGAATGCCTAGAGAGCCTAAGGGTGCTTTACGTCGGTTCGTATCCCGCCTCTCCTCATCACGCCTCAGCCGGCTCCCATATGGGGCAGCACCCACATAAAATATGCTCCTCTCCTCGTGTTTGTTAGTAACTCCGCAGGGCTTTTTAATCTGTCAGGGCTGTGGGTTCTTTCTGTAATTTTTCCATTATGTAGGTTTTTTTTGTTTTTTTTTTTCTATAATTTCCTATAATTTGCATAGTGGGAAATGTGGAAGCAGAAGTGAGATAACTAGGACAGGTTACTCGGGAAACGGTTTGTTATTTAAACACGTTTTCACAGTGACCTTGCTGGAAGGGATGGTGACCCCAATGATCAATGACTGGGCGTATCTCGGGCCTGGAGGGCAGACACTCCCTGCCCTCCCCCGTAAGCACCGTGCCGCTGCCTTGGATGGGGAGGGGGGCCAGGCTTACTTGTAGCATGCAGCTGGGCAAAGAGCCCCCATAGGCATTTAACTTTCGCACCCCAGTTCAAATGTGTAATTTTTATATTATTTTCAAGTATTCAAAGCTATGTTGTATTTTTCACCTATAACTTTAAATGGTTTTTCTTCCAGTTGTTCAACTTTGAGGGGTTTTTATGTACTCCGAAGGTTTAGTGAAAGAAAAATGTCCCCTATGAATTTCAGTGTTACTATATTTGATCCTAAAGTTCTTCACTCACATACTAATTATTATTACAAAGGGTTAAGAAAAAAGAAGGTCACCCTAACTGGTTTGGCCCAGTGGATAGAGCGTCAGCCTCCGGATTGAAGGGTCCCAGGTTCGATTCTGGTCAAGGGCATGTACCTTGGTTGAGGGCACATCCGCAGTAGGGGGTGTGCAGGAGGCAGCTGATGGATGATTCTCTCTAATTGATGTTTCTGACTCTCTATCCCTCTCCCTTCCTCTCTGTAAAAATCAATAAAATGCATTTTTTAAAAAGAAAAGAAAAAAGAAGGTCAGATGATACTTTCAGGAGAACAGAAAAAAGCAGCAAAGCTTACAGTTTGCTGAGGGTATTTTGTTCCTATTTTCTGTCCTGTTCTCAGCATTAGTGAACCACCTCGCTTTGTAAGGTCATGTAGCATAAGGGTGACAATCCCCCAGTGACATTGAGCTTTAGAGACTGCCTCTCGTTGGAGGTAGAATACTGCTTTAAATTCAATTAGTTCATCTTCTAAAGACCTCCATCCTTGGTTCACATTTGCTGTTTTGTTATTCATCCCCGGAGCACTGAGAGGCAGGCCCAGCTTTGGTCTTCCCAGGGTCTTTCCTGAGCTCAGTGGTACCTGAGGCCATACTGCCAACCTGCCGCCTGGTCATGCTCTGTCAGCCAGGCCTACATGCATCCCCAGGACTTGGCACTCGGGGGGTGTTCAGTGAGGACCCGACGAATCTTTTTTATACGTTTATTGGGAAGTTTGAGAATGATGCTCACGTACTTGAGTTGGGGAAGATATTTACCTGTTATGTGTCACACAGGCCCAGAATCTGTATATAAGAACATGCCCTTTTTGCTGTCTAGCTGTTCTCTTTTATCACAACTTCAGCACCTCTCAGACTTTGTAGCTTCTTTCGAAACAGCTGCACTGAGTAGCAGCCTCGCCCAGGTGTGAAGATGGGGAAAGGCAAAGGGAGGTCTTAAGAGAGGCATTTTCTATCTGAAAATGAGGGTCAAAGGGGAAAAAATAATAGACTTTAGAATATATTATTCCTGTTATTATTAAATGTCTTTCACCCAAGGACTTAAAATTATTGAAAAATTACTTTTGTAGTTATCAAAATCTGTGTTCTTGAGATGAAAGGAGATTTAGTGTATTGTCCAAAATCAGACATAAGGTTCCTACATGGAACCATGGCCTTGCTGATTTAGAAAACAGAATTTTCCAAAATGATATGCAAATTTCAAAACAGAAAATAAAGATGCAGTTTATAGAAATCCAATAATATGAAATATATTAAATGTAGTAATTGTCCTGCTCATAACATCTCTAAGCAGAAAAGTTTGCCTTACATTAACATGGAAAGTTATTTTCAAAACAGAGCATTCTTATAAAAGGCATTTTTGGTTTCTTTCCAACTTTAATAAAATATGAATTGGAATTTTTATTTGCGTTTACTTCCTGCTTTTGATTTGCTGAATCCTACATTAAAATCTTACGTTAGAGTTTATCAAATCTATGTTAAATCCATAGATTTTTTTTCTAATGCGTTATTCCAGAAATTTGGGAGGTACAAGTAACTAGACACTAATATAAACTCCATTAGCAACAGCTATATAAACGCATTGTGTACTTCATAACACTGTGAGTGTCCACATGGTGAGTTACTGGGCAAGCAGCAGGATGCCTAATTGCGATGCCAAGAGTTATACCTGTGCATTTAACGGGGACTGTTGAAGTTAAGCCATTTGCAATTATGCAAATTATGGTGATAAAACCAACCACTCTAATGAGCCTTGTGTGGTATTGACATATTAATATAATATATGCTGAGAAAATACAATAACTTAAAGCAGTTTCCCCTTTGACTCATCTTTTGATGTCCTTCTCTACGTCTGTTTTTGACTGGTCTGAGATGATTATTCTAGTAGTTTTACATTAAATATAAATGATTTATATGCTATAATAATGAATTCTTGAGCCAAGTACATTGTTTATTTATTTGTTTATTGATGTTTGGAGAGAGAGAGTGAGAGGGAGAAACATTGATGTGAGAGGAAAACACCGATGGGTTGCCAAACTGGGATCAAACCTGCAACCTAGGTATGTGCCCTGACCAAGAATCGAACCTATGACCTGTCAAACTAACACCCTGCATACCCACCTCCCAGGGATTTGGTGAGCATTCAGTGACATAGATGCAGCAAGTATGTACCTGATGCAGAGGAGGCATTGAATTACTTTCGTTTTGACTCACTCAGCCAACACTTGTACTATTTGTAATCACAACATGTTATAAAGAAGCAGACCCAGACAGAGATTGGTCTCCACAAGAACTAACGGCACCCCATCATGTCCCTGCTGTCCTCAATACAGTGTGCTGCTCTACATTCATTCATACTTTCAGCTGAATGAAGCAAGACATAGTGGGTTGGCAGGCAGGAGAGCCCACTGCCCGGCCCTGCCCGCTCAGCATGCTGGACCCTTCACCTACCTAGCACATTTGCAGGAAGGAGCTCACAGTCCAGAGAACTCCCGTAAGAATAGCTACAGGGGCTCTTTCACTCGGGAAGAACTTACAGAAATGATGCAGGAGTTGAGGCTTCGTGAACGCATGCAATGGACAAGAACTACAAACTGCCATACGTTCATTTAATTATAAGTGTGTACCCTAACTATAAATATATGCCCTAAAGTTATAAAAAGACAAAATTTGGCAGTACCTCCTCCCAAAGGAAGTGGTGTGGCAAAGGGAATCATTTATTTTTATTTTTTTAAAATATATTTTATTGATTTTGTACAAAGAGGAAGGGAGAGAGTTAGAAACATTGATGAGAGAGAGTCATCGATCAGCTGCCTCTTGCACACCCCCCACTGGAGATATGCCCGCAACCAAGGTACATGCCCTTGACCGGAATCGAACCCTGGACCCTTCAGTCCCCAAGCCGATGCTCTATCCATTGAGCCAAACCGGTCTCAGCCAAAGGGAATCATTTAATAACGGGTGTGGCAAAGGGAATCATTTTTGCTAAGGTCTGGATGTTTCTTCCTGCCTGGTCCAAGCTTTGCTAACTTTGTGCCTACTTTCTGCTAGGCTGGTTCCCTCTGAAACTCTCCCCTAGACCTCTGCGCCCCCCCCCTCCCCCCCCCACCACACACACACACACACACACACACACACATACTCTGCCAATATCTACTGCTATTTACTCACAAACCTGAGGATTTTCACAATGCTTGCATTCTCCACCTGGTGTATTAGCCATCTTCAAATTTTATATGTCGCTTATAAGTAAGAACAGGGCAGGAGGGGATGTTTTTCACTCCCATTATTGGGAGAACTTCTGTATTGAAGTCCAAGCCACAAAGGGAACATCACCGTGGACACCAGGACACCTCCATGAAATATCCCACCACCCCGCCATGGCTGTCAATGACAATGACAAGGCCTCATGCTATAGTGACTATTGTTTGCTCATAGTCCTGGGCCAGCAGCTCTTTATTTATTCTCGGCACTTAGCTCAGCGTCCCACTTACAGGGCCTCAGGAGATATTTGTCCCAAGAACAAAGGGCGGATCCTCCAAGTGTTACTTCCCTGTCCAGCCCCTTGATGTGCATTTCTTAAGCATTGCCTGTATTTTACAGCTAAAAGGTGCATAATTATTTAACCTTTAGTGGTAATTTAAACTGGAAGATGCTTTCAAAAATAACAGTGCAGCCCAGGCCAGGTGGCTCAGTTGGTTGGAGCATTGTTTCATGAACCAAAAGGTTGTGGGTTTGATTCATAATTGGGTCACATACCTAGATTTCGAGTTCAATCCCCAGTTGTAGTGAGAGCAGGAGACAGCTGAACAAGATTTCTCTCTGTGTCTGTCTGTCTGTCTCTCAAATCAATCAAAAATATTCACAGGGCCGAAACTGGTTTGGCTCAATGGATAGAGCGTTGGCTTGGGGACTGAAGGGTTCCAGTCAAGGGCATGTACCCTGGTTGTGGGCATATCCCCAGTAAGGGGTGTGCAGGAGGCAGCTGATTGATGACTCTCTCTCATCGATGTTTCTAACTCTCTCTCTCTCTCCCTTCCTCTCTGTAAAAAATCAATAAAATATATATATTTTAAAAATATTCACGGGTGAGGATTATAAAAAGAAGAATGCACTTTGTTGTTTTTGTGGGTTTTTTTTTTTTTTTTTTTTTTTTTTTTTTGAGCTTCGTCAACCAGGCTTTTTAAGTAAAACTAAAATGAGTGATGTGTGTTTGAAGCATTGCCAGTGAACATATGAAAGGAAGTCATACTCATCCAGCTCATGTTGGGGTACCAGGAAATGCTCTGCCAGACCCCTGGGTAAATGAGGACTCAGCTGTGACATTAACCAGTCACAGTGTCTGCATTGCGCTGGTCCCTTCATTTAATTCTCACAACTTTACAACTAGGAAGTTATGGCTCCATGATGTTTAATATCTTGTCCTAGATGACACAGCTGATGAATAGTAGAACCAGGATTTGAACCTGTATAAATCTTGACTCTCTCTGCCCCTGCTCCACCCGGGCAGTAAATCTGTTTTGAACACCTTTCCCCACAGGTTGTGTGCCTGAGCCTGTGCTTAGTGCTACTGCTTGGTTTTCTTCCGCTCCCCCTGTTTCCGCTCCTGTCCTGCCCATTTGTGCCATGACCAGGTTCATTTCATCGCTTGTATTTATTTTTTAATTTTCTAACTGTCGAATGAAGGAGGCACAGTTGCCAGTTCTTTGATACTGAGCTGTGACAGCCACCATCCTTGCTTGAATAAGTTCTTGCTTCTTTATATCTCTCATTTGGCTTGACATCAAAGCTGAGAAAGGTTACCAGTGACGAGATGAACCTTTTCAGTATGCGAATTATGTAATAGTACAAATGACTTGATATCAGTATAATTGAGTTCTTGACTATTCATTTTCATCACTGCCTGTTCAGTATGTCAAGATGTAAAATAGACTATTTTAATTTACAGAAATTACTCAAATCTTGAAGAGTGAATGTGAAAGCGCTGAGTTGCAAAGTGCAAGCCCCACCACTGGGCTGTGAGCTCCCTGGATATGGTCTATGTCCTGTAGGTCACTGTGTCCCTCCTTCCTCCTCTGGGGCTGCTGCTACGAAACCTGTGGGTGCTTTCCATAATTCTCTTGGAACAGTGGAAGTTGATAAATGCTGTGTGACTGACTTTAAGAATCTGGTGCACTTCCTGAGAGGCATATTGATTATATGCCTCTAGTTTAAATAAGTGCAATCAATCAAAATTTGGTGTTCTTTGAGTTATACAAATAATCCAACCTATATTTTGTTTCTATGAAACAATTAACTGTGGCAGCCAGTGATAAATACTATAAAGAAAAACAACACAGAATTTAAAGGAATGAAGAATGATGGATTGGTATTTGGTATTTGGTATATATCTAATGAAATATAGATGAGCAAAATATTTAAGTACAAAAAATTAGAATCTACCCTCAAGGTAAGCATCAATAATTATACTCACTTGAGCCAGAAGAGCTGAATTTCCATAGTAATGTTAGAGCCAAAACGATTACTTTCCCCAATACTTTGGTGAGTAAAATGATCGATCAGCTGTGCCCCAATCCCCCTTTTTAATGAATTTTGGCTCTTAAAGCTAAAGCAAGCATATGCAATTTGGAACAAGAACTCAAGATTGGATATTTAAAAATCATTGATAGGAGCATTAAAAATAATCATCATTAGTGATGCATCAAATAAAAGTTGTTTTTGATCCTCGTAAATTTTATACTGATCTTCAGATGAAGGCATTTGGGCTGAAAAGAGTAAGGTGTGTAGGTATTGAAACTGCCTATAAGATGGAGTGGAGGATTTTGTTTCAATGAATGACTGAAAATATGATTTGAAACACTGTGTGCACATATTTATTTGTAGATTTTCACACTGAAACGACCTTAGAACAATACTAGCCCCCGTTTCAAATTCAGTGTTGTATAAGCCTAACTATACCTGAAACTTACGTACCTGAAATGGTTGCTTAAACCATTTCACAGTGATGCGTGATTTTATCATTTTTCGCAAACACATTTTGAACTTGAGTAGTGGGGAGTCAGAGGAAAGAGCGTTGGTCTGATTTTGGGGGAGGAGCCTCCTGCACATGTGCAGACTGGTGTGTCGCTGTCAGGTGTAACTCCTGTCCGGATGTTCCCTTTGCAGATGCTGCAGTCCCTCAAGGCATTGCTTGAAAATGCAGATGCTGTGTATGAGAAGATCGTGCACTGTCAGAAGGCAGGTAAGTGAAAGCTTGTCTTCCCTTTAAAATGAAAACAGTAGCATCATATATTTTGTCTCTGATTCACTGGTCCTCAAGCCTGGATAACCAAGTACCCGCTGGGACAAAGGGAGGGCCTTTTAAAATGCATTGACATTGGCCTGGAGTGTGGCTTAAGGTGTCACAGCTGTTCAGAGCTCCCAGTTTTCTAACAGACAGCCAAAATTGAGGACCTCCCCACTAATCTCTTCACCTATGTACCCATGCTGCCAGCCACTCCTGTCATCCCCAATGTCTAGCACATGGTAGGAAGGGCTAGGCTTGTGCAGGGGTAGAACGGGTTCTTAGAAAGGAGACTAGGCACCAGTTACAACCTCTTAGCACTTTTTAATGCACTGACATTTTCAAATGCTGGTGAATTCATTAATTTAACATCCAAGTGTTAAGCTAGATTATAAAATCCTACTCACATAAACCATCTACCTTTAGCTGTGATAAAACCCCAAAATCAAGTGTTCTGCACTGTAATAAGAACAGACAAAATGGAGTTCTTTCAGTTTTCAAATTTTGTTTGAGTGTCAGTTTGGTAGATTCTAATTTGGAGAATATTTATAATTCATAAATAAGAATATCTGTCCTTAATTTCTAAGGTTTTTGGTTGCTGTTTGTTAAAATCAAGAAATATAACTATTACCTAGCCTGAAAAATATGTCTCTCATATCAGAATGAACTCATTTAAAATTCATTAAAAATACATTTTTCTTTGTTGGTGTTTATATTGAAGGAATATACACATTAGTGACTAATGAACAGACAAAAATCTCATCTCGTTTTACTCATTTTATAGCAAAACATTATTAGCAAAAATGATCTTTCTACTTCTGGGGTAATATTCCCTACAGCCACAACTCAAACAAGTTACTTCAAACAGTATTTTTATCATTCCACTCCCCTACAGAGAGCATCTAGAAGCTTGCTGGAGAGTCTGTTGAATCAGATCTAAACTTCTGACTCCACTCAAGGTCATTTACCCACCCATTTTGACAACGTTATAGAAAAGTCATTAATTAAATCATCTGCTCATTTGATAAATATGTTTTGAACTTCTATGCATAAGGTACTTGTAAGAGTACTTGCTTATCAGAAAATAAGCAAGATTCATTTTTGCCTTCGAGAACCTTCCAGTTGGACAGGATGAAAGGAGTCACACACAGTTGAATGTGTTGAGAACTTTGTTTCCTCGGGAGTCTGAGCTCGGTGTGTGAGGCAGTGGGAGCCTTTGGTTTTTGTCTGTCTGTTTTTCTAGCAGCATGGGAGAGAGATTGAGCTGTAAGATGATGATCATCAGAGCTGTGTGCAGAGCATTTTGTGGGCAGAGCCTGATTGGGAGGCGGTTGGGAGCAGAGAGGAAGAAAGGAAGGGATGGTGCCCATCAGCCTGGCCTTTGGCTCCTTCTCCATTCCCTGTGTGTTTCTGTTTAGTTGGATGTTCATGAGCCATCCTTCTGGTAGGACTTTCCTCTCCCTCCTCTTTGCCAGGCGGTGCTTTGCTTCTTTTTGTCTCAACGGTCTTCCAGGAGACCTTTCATGTGTCCGGGATTATGTTACCTAACCATTCTGTTCAGCCCTTCAAACATGAATACAGGGTTTTGTTCAGTCGATAGAGCTTCTTCAGTTATTGTGTATTCTACTCGTGTATTCCACCTTCCAGATAGGATAGTAACCTCCTATGGCACCAGGTTTGCATATTGAATTATCCTCTGGATTTTACCCATGACATCTGTTCTCACATTCTGCTCCAATGTTAACTGACTGTGATTTGACTTTTATTAAGTATTCGATTCTATTAAATGCATGTATTTAATGCTATGAGAAGTGTGGACTATTAGAATTTGGAACTATATTTATCAGAAAAAATAACTTTACTTAACAATTTGTCAATTCTTTGCAACTTTATTGGTGTGTGAAGTTTGATAATTTCTAATATAAAGCAGCTTTATGTTGTCTTTCTATTTGATTTCAGTAAGGGATATATTTGCTTGTACTTAAAAAACTGAAGTCTTGTCTATGAAAGATTTTTTTCTTGGTGGGCAGGGCAGAGAATCACCAGTGTGTAATAGTTTGTGCTGCTCTGGGTTTAAAGATCTTTAGAAGCATATAACAATTATTTTATTTTCTAATTAAATTTATTGGGGTGACATTGGTTAATAAGATTATATAGGTTTCAAGAGTACAATTCTAAGATACATCATCTTCGTATTTCATTGTGTTCCCACCACCCGAAGTCAAATCATCTTCGACACAATATATTTGGCTCCCTTTTCCCTTTACTATGTCCCCTCGCCCCTTCCCTCTGGTAACCACCATACTGTAGTCTGTGCCTATGAGTTCCAGTTTTATATCCGACAAATGAGTGAAATCATATGGTTCTTAGCTTTTTTTGCATCCACATTGTCGCAAATGACAGTATTTCATCTTTTCTGATGGCTGAGCAATGTTCCCTTGTATACATCTTTAAAGAGGATCTTGTGGTTTCATAGTTGCTGCTGACCACCTACACAGCCCTTGTACTCTCCCAGTGCTTATTTTAGAGGCCCCGATCTCTTATTTCTCACATTTACAGTTTTCGTAGGGCATATAGTTATTAGTCATATGAAGAATTGCTCATTTGTGTTGGGCTTAGAACATTTGCATAAGATTTTACTTTTCGTAAGTAATTGCTGTTCTGCTTGCATAACTTTAATCTTGCAATGACAAAATGAAGATATGGGGTCACCAAAGTGCCGGAAGAGAGGATTATTTCAGAAGCATTTCAAACTTCGAAACACTAATTTACATTCTTCCTAGATTAACCGTCATTTAAACAATTAAGTACAAATAAAGAGGTCCACTGTTAAAAAGTGTGTCCGGTTTGGACAGGTTCAGACTCCGGACTATGCATTTGATTTTTTTTGGAGATAGAGACTTGTGTGCTGATGTTACTGAGAAGAGGGAGTGAGGCAGGAGAGGAAGATAGAGAAGAGGTCTCCAGCCCAGGCAGGCTAGGATCCTGCTGGCAGATGGCCCAAAGGGACAGACTGCAGGAGGACAGAGGGAACCGCCAGGCGCTGGGCAGCTGGGGAAGCCTTGGCAGTTCTCTCTTTTAAGAAGAGAGTATGGCAGCACAGAGGGTCAGAGGGCTCAAGCGAAATATTAATAAAGAGAACCATGTTCCCAGGAGCAGGGAAGATCCAGTGCAGAGGTGAAGAGGAAGACGTTAAAAGATGAGATGGGCCGAAACCGGTTTGGCTCAGTGGATAGAGCAGACTGAAAGGTCCCGTGTTCGATTCTGGTCAAGGGCATGCACAATGGTTGTGGGCACATACTTGGTAGGGAGTGTGCAGGAGGCAGCTGGTCAATGTTTCTCTCTCATTGATGTTTCTAGCTCTCTATCCCTCTTCCTTCCTCTCTGTAAAAAAATCAATAAAATATATATATAAAAAAAAAAAAAAAGATGAGATGAGATGGTATGAAGGACGGAGGAAGCGAGGAGGCAGGCATCAGGTACAGTCAGGACCTTAGGAAGAGGAAGGACCCTCCTCTCAGATAATGGGGAGAGCTGTAGTTCAGAGGGATTCCGAGGACGAGAGGAGTGCTTTCCTTCGAGAAGGTGGACAAGGAAGGACTTGCTGCCCTAGAATACAGCCTCGGGCTGCGGAGGTGACCGAGGGAACCAGGGCAGGACGAGGGTGTGGGAGGGAGCCCTTGTTCAGCCGGAGGTCGGTGGTGCCAGTAAAGGGACTAGTTAGATGGGGCGAGGGTGATGCGGGATGAGTGAGACAGATAAGTAATAAGTGGCCTGGCTATGCGAGAGTGAGTGTGCACAGATTAACAAGCGCGTCAAATGCACTCCCACACTCACTCAAAACCCAGCAAATGCCTGTTCTCCCAGGGAACAGCAAAGCAGGTGACTAGAAGGGAGTATGTGCAGGGCAGCCGATAAGGAAGCTGCAGCGGGGAGAAGCATCAGGAAAGTTCTTTTTTTCAAAGGTTTATGTAAGATTAGCCAGATTCTCTCAGGAGAAAAGTCTTTTCCTTCCTCTCTCTCTCTCTCTCTCTCTCTCTCTCTCTCTCTCTCTCTCTCTCTCTCTCCAAAAAAAAAAAGGTGGACTATCATTGAACTTTAATTTGCTTTTTAGTCACTTTATTGATCTGTTTCAGAAAGGGTAGGAAGATGATCTAGAAAGAGACTCACACTGGGGGGCTGGGGTCTGACCAGTGATGTGAGTCACACTGCAGACACGCCCACCAGCCCAGAACTCCGTGGCCCCAGGTGCCTCTGAGGGTACAGGCGGGATACAAGAGCTGTCCCTGGGCCGGGTTAAGAAGTAATGAGACCCCGAGAGACTGCCTGTGTCCTGCCAGTCGGGAGGTTAAAAATAGCAAGGTTCTCATCCTTCATATGGGAGTTTGATAGGTGACACTTGAAAAGAAAGCTAAACAATGTAAGCATGTTACTTAGAAATGCAGACTAAAGGAGGAAACAAACTCAGCCCAAGGGGTTGAATGTAACTGCTCCTGGAGATGGGGAATGAGGACAATTATTTGGCTCGTTAAACGATGTGCATGCAGAATTCTGATAAAAATTAAGTTACTAAATCTAACAAAGGATGGAAGGAATCAGGAAACAGAAGCTGCCACAGGAATCCCTGACTGAAGATGTCCCCAGAGAAGACCTGGGCCGCACTCACAGGGCTTGGGGACAGTGTTGGGTGTAAGGTGAGGTCACACTGCCCAGGACCCCTGCTGGACTCGCCAGCTTTGTGGGCAGGCCCGGTGCCCAGGGGACGTCTGTGTGCCATGAGGGCGAGAGCCTGGTTCCTCATCTGGCCAGAGGATTGGTTCTCATTCTTTCACAAATGATGGAGGGAAAGTCAAGGTCAAATGAAAGAAAACCCAGCTTTTCCCTCCCCCGACCCCCTTAAATAGAAGCTGCTTTTCAGAAGTTCTAAGGCAGTCAGGCTCACGCGTGGCAGGGTTGCATCATTACGGAGGAGGAGGAAAGTGGGGTATAAGGCAACTTTCCAAATAATGAGAGCTTTCATTACCCTCCATTTTAATCAGTTTAATGAGAACTTTTTCTATAATGGATTCCATACATCCCTGCTTTCTTCAATTTGCTTTGCCAAAACTAATTTGAGTTTTCGATGACTCTGGGTCATCTTGAGGGGCATCTATTATTATTATGTGGCCAATTCCCCGAGAGCCTTTACATTTTGGGATACCCTTAACCTGCACAGCCAGTGAATTCCCAGAGTTAATAGCTAAATTCCATCTCCTTCAAATTTCACTTCCTACTGCTAATTGGTACTGCATTTCCGACTGTCTGTTGTACTCCACTTGTTTGTGTTTTTGTTTTTTTGTTTTTTTTCCCTTCTAATTTACTGCTTCTAGTCTGCGGAGCAGTTGGCATCTCCCCTGTGACCAGGCTTGATGGATTTATTTTACCTAAAGGCAGATGAGAGCTTGACACAGTCCCCTGTGGGGAGAAGAAGCAGGCTGTTGGGCAGACCTACGAGACTCAAATTTGATTGCTCAGAGACCTTTTTTATTTTGCAAACTCCTTGGATCTCGGTGTGTTTTTAGGAGCAGGGTTACCAGATAAGCAGCCTGTCACCATCTATCACTTGGTTTGCTCACATCATTATCTTGCCAACAGAGTAAACACAAATCATCTGGAAGATTTGTTCTGAGAGCACTGCACAAGTGTTCCGTCTGAAAATGTTTACAAAAGGAGACCTGGGAGCCTGTAATTTTGGTTTCCATGTATGTCGAGATGTTTCTCAGCTCCATTTTACAGCCTGAGGAGGTTCTTCAAATGTTCTGGTGCCTTCTGTGCCGTCCATGTTCTGCTGTATGACACTAGGTTAGTCATTCGACTCCTCTCTTGCCTGATTTTCCTCCTTCCAAGTGACATGGGATTGTGATTCCCTCCTGGCCCCATGGGCTTTAAAATGCGGTGATCTGAGATTGATGGCCTAATTTTGGAATGAGAGTTATGAACAAAAAGCCTCAATTGCTGCCTTCATGAAGCTGAAATGTAGTTGTGGAAAATTAAAAAAAAAAAATGCAGAGAAGTGTATCGGACAGCGATGAGTGTTTTGAAAACAGTGAAGCAGATAAGGAGATAGGGTGCCAGAATGGGCCTCTTAAATGAAGTGCTCCACAGAGACCTCTGTGAACAGTGACTTTTGTGCTGAGATGTGATTGGAGGTGGATAGCACGCTTTTCAAACATCTGGAAAGGGCTTGTCCCGGGAAGAGGGAGGTCTTGAGGTGAGAGCGCTTGGTGTGCAGGAGGAACCTGCAGGCGCTGAGGCTGTGGTGCTGTGAGGGGGGAGGGCCCGGTGGCCAGGGGGCCTGACCCTGGTGAGGATACTGGCCCTGTGCTCAGGAAGTGAGAGGTCATTCTGATGGTATGAGCAGATGAGTTGCTACACCAGCATGGGGCCTGGGCAAGTGCAGATGCTGGAAGATTCTCAGGAGTCTTGTACAGCACTCCCCACACCCCGAACAAGGACGGTAGCTTGGGTGGTTGATCAGAAGTTGAATAAATGAAGTATTTCAAGGAGATGCCTTTTTTTCAGCATTTTTTCAGGCATCAGTTTCAAACATTTGACTCAAGGACCCTAGAGCTCCAGCATACACTGGTCATGACGGATTGGTGAGAATATGGGAGAAACCAAAACTGGCACAGTGCTGGGGGGTGTACTTGCGTTCACACCCAGGGAAGGCCATATGGCAGTAAGCTTCAGAATTGCACATGATAGACATTTTGAAATAGCAATTCCATTTTTTAGAGCTTATGCAGATATGATCATGTACTTGGGGAAAGACATGTACAGAGCAACCTAAATAAATGTTCAGTAGGAGGGCCCTGTTAAATACATTATGATAGATGCATAGAATGGAACATTACACTACCATAAAAAGAGAATGAAATACAGGATAGGGCAAAAGTAGGTTTACAGTTGTTCATATGGAAAGTAATACAGTAATAATAATAATTCAAGAATAAGCTCTGTGTTTCACATACAATTACAAACCTATTTTGGCCCCACCCTGTATATATATTCACCTACACTCAACATATATACAGACATGTGGCAGATCTTTAGTATATATACAGGTAAAAAGTATATAAGTATACAGTATACATGTATATCTTGTGTGTATACATAAGATGTAGTTTTAAAAGGCAAGGCAAACAGTGTGTGCTCCTTGCTAGTTGTTGGTGTAAGAGGTGAGAGAGCAGAGCCCAGTGTGCTTGCCTGTCAGTCTCTCCCTCTCTGAAAAGACATGTAAGAGGGAATAATGGTTGCCAGATCTGAGGGGAGCAAGGAGACGGAGAGATAGGGAAGAGAAAGATAATTAAAATAAAAGTATACCCGTTTCTACTTTTCAGAGTATAGAGCCACATGATTATACTGTCTTCGTAAAGTAAGGAGAGGTGTAGAAAGAAAGGAAGATGAGAAACAGTGAGGTCCTGAGAGTCTTGGTGATGGTGGCCATACCCCACTGGCAGAGGAAGAGTCGATTTAACAATGTAACGGGGTAAATAAGCCTTTTTATTTCTCAGTGAAGTGAGGAGGGTCCTGCAAAACACTCTTCCTCTGTGATCAGGTGAGTCACGTGGCCATGTGTTTGGCCACAAAAGACCACAAGTTATGCAACTCACCTAGAGTTGCCCAGGTGGAACCTGCTGGCAGAGCAAGCAGAACATTCTCCGTATAATCCATTCACAATTACACTGCTGTGGCGGTGGCATCTCAGGGAGCGTGCCATCCATCTGGGTTTCGTGGATAAATTTAAGAGACCTGGTTTATCTCTTCCACCTCATGTGGAACGGGATTTAACAGCTCAAAATCCATCTTAAAATAGTTTGGTTTTTGTTAATGCCAAGATTGTTTGGGAAGAAGGCCAAGAAAAAGAGACTACCAACTGGAACTATATGCAAACTAATTAGGCATTTCCATGTTCATGGGATTATGGTATAAACAGCCACGTTTCCGCGGCACCCCAGACTTCAACCGCTGGCATTCTGGGGCAAAGGATAATTTACAGAGGATGAATACTTTAACGGGATTTATGTAAATTAGTTGGAAAAAATGCTGAGATATCCATATTTTGTTTTCAAGATACTTTGATGTTGTGCCACAAGACACGTGCAGACCATGTTATGTTGCGGTACTTTTGATAGTGTTGATAAACTGACCTCTTGAATGAGATCCCAAATAGACCTGTGTTATATTCCATTTTCCAGGAACTAGCTCACTACACCTAATTTGGGACATTTGAAATAAATTAAAAATTTAAATATATATTATGAGTATATTTAAAAATTATACTTCTAAAAATTTTTAGCCAAATGCTACATGGTATATTTTAGGTTCATATCATTTATATTGGTAGAGAAAATCCCAGCCAGAAGGTTTGAAAGGTTATCTGCTTTATGTTTGGCAAGAATCAACGGCATCCGTTTCAACTGGAGAGGAAATGATGCCATGTTTCTGACTGAAACCCCCTTCCCTTCAAAGCAAAAGCCTCTCTCATATCTTAGTATTATATAGGTCATATGTTTTTTAATTTGTTATTGTTGACAGTATTACAGATGTCTCCCATTTTCCCCCCTTTACTGCCCTCAACACAGCCCCACTCACCCAGGTCTTTACCACACTATTTCATAAAAGTTCTTTGGTTAATCTCTTCCGTCCTCCTTACCCCCTCTCCTCTGAGATCTGTCGGTCTGTTCCATGCATATATGCCTCTTGACCTATTTTGTTTGTCAGTTTATTTTGTTCATTAGATTCCACATATAAGTGAGATCATATGATACTTGTTTTTTTCTAATTGGCTTATTTTGCTTAGCATAATAATCTCCAGGTCCATCCATGCTGTCCCAAAGGGCCAGAAGTTCTTCCTTTTTATATCTGTACTAGAGGCCCTATGCACAAAATTCGTGCAAGGGTAGGCCTTCCCATGGTGGCCAGCACCAGCTTCCTTCTGGCATCCGGGACCGGGCTTCCCCTGGCTGCTGGCAGCCGGCCTCACCCTCCGCCCACACCCACCTTGGCCTGGTGCTACCTGCGTCGGCTGCCACCCCGCTTCCCCCCCCCCCTAATTTATCCCCCTGCCAGCCGGTGGCCTGGCCCTCCCTCTGCAGGTTGATCATGGGGCAATGGTGCCCCCCTCTCCTGACCAATCACATGGCACCCACCTTGGCTGGCCTGGCGCCAGTGCATGTCATAGCATGATTGTCCAGACAGTTGTTCTGCTGTTCAGCCTTTCCATCGATTTGCATATTATGCTTCTATTATTGTATAGTATTCCATTGTGTAAATGTACCATAGCTTTTTTTTATCCACTAATCTAGTAATGGGCACAGGCTGTCTGAACACATATATTGATCCTGATTGGTGTTCTGGGAGGCTTAGGATATATTTGAAGAAGTGGGATAACTAGGTCAAATTGCAGTTCCATTTTTAATTTTTTGAGAAAACTCCATACTGTTTTGCATAGTAGCTACACCAGCACTTGTTGTTTGTTGATTTACTGATGGTGGCCATATATATATATATATATTTCAGAGTGGAAGGGAGAAGGAGAGAGAGAAACATCAATGATGAGAGCAAATCATTGATCAGCTACCTCTTGCACACCCCACACTAGGGATCCAGCCTACAACCCAGGCATAGACCCTGACCAGGAATGGAATTGTGACCTCTGGTTCATAGGTCAACGTTCAACCAGTGAACCATGCTGGCCAGGCCCTCATTATACTTTTTGTTATTGTTTTAAAATCTTTATTATTGAGAGTGTTACAGATGTCCCCTTTTTTCGCTGTTGTCCACTTCTACCTGGTTCCCTCCCCACCCCAGGCCTTCACCACCCTGCTGTCTATACGTAAGATTTTTGGGTGTCCCAAAGCCCCCTGGTGCTGGAAGTCCAGGTAAATTCACATGCCAGCTCTTTAAGTGGAACACCATGGTCTCCAGCAGCCTTGGAGTC
Organism: Pipistrellus hanaki; assembly: GCF_964339955.1. Taxonomy (NCBI): domain Eukaryota; kingdom Metazoa; phylum Chordata; class Mammalia; order Chiroptera; family Vespertilionidae; genus Pipistrellus; species Pipistrellus hanaki. The sequence goes on from NC_140515.1 coordinate 39,265,153, forward strand.
TCTTAGCCACAACCCCCGCTGTCTTTTACTGCCAAAAATTACAGGGACTTCTCTCCCCAGCTCTGGAACCCTGGGCTGGGGGTCTGGTGTGGGGCTGAGATCCCTTGCTCCTCCAGGCGGCCTCTGCAGTAACGATCTCCCTCCCAATTAAAAAATGGCACACGTGGGTGTCAGACCAGCCTGTTCCATGCCTCCCCACTCCTACCAGTCTCAGTGTGTTTTCTTCTCTGCTTCTCTAGTTGTAGGGTTTCCATTCAGTCAACGTTCAGGCTGAATAATGGTTGTTCTGTATTTTGGTTGTAATTTTGAAGTGGTTGTGGGAGGCGGCCAGTACAGGTGTTTACCTAAGCCGCCATCTTGGTTCTCTTCCACCTCATTGTGGCTTTAATTTGCATTTCTGTGATGATCAGCAACTTTGAGCATTTTTTTATATGTCCCTTGGGCATCTTTATGTCTTCTTTGGAGAAGTGTCCATACAGGTCTTTTGCCCATTTTTAAATTGGATTGTCTTCGAGTTCTTTATATATTTTAGAAATTAACCCTTTATCAGATGTTTCATTGGCAAATATGTTCTCCCATGTAGTGGGCTCACTTTTCATTTTGATGATAGTTTATTTTATTTTGTTATATAGAAGCTTTTTAATTTGATGTAGTCCCATTTGTTTATTTTTTTTTTTACCGATTTTGAGTTTATTCTTGTGTATGGTGTAAGTTGGTGGTCTGGCTTTATTTTTTCGCATGTAACTGTCAAATTTTCTCAACACAATGAATCGAAGAGACTTTTTTTACTCCATGTATTCTCTGACCTCCTTTGTCAGATGTTAATTACTATAATGGTACGAGTCGATTTCTGGAGTCTCTGTTATTTTCCATTTATATAAATGCCCGTTCTTATGCTAGAAATAGGTTTAGTGTTAGGACAGGATATGGCTGTCTGGCTTTCATCTAAGTTTATCTGTGATGGAAAGCAGGAAATTTGATGAGAAGTGGAAATTTCTCTTCACTACATTCCATTTTATGCAGTTGTACTGACATTCTTAATTATATCATCTTAGAAAATTTACACTCATTTATTAATTTTTATAAAACATGTTACTTGTGTCAGCATTACATTTCATTGTTTTGTCATTAATCCTCTCCAATGAAAACCTTTACAATATTTAAGTTATAAAATATTTTAAAATAATAATTGTAAAATTATGTGAAACCAACACCTACCAGTATAGGAAAATCTGAGCTGTTTAGATTTTTTGAGAGAGGACATAGAAAGAAGCAATAACTTTTTAAAATATACTTCTTTACATGAAAACGAAATAATAAACTTTTGTGAAGTTTGACATTATAACTAAACAAAAAGGTTAAATGATTGGTGCAGTCCCCACCGTGGACCCATTGCCAGGCCTCATTCTTTGGTCCCATGGCCTGTGTCTTCCATTCCCTGTAGACCAGACTGAGCTAAACTCGTGTGGAAATCACATGAGTATGGGTTTTCCATTTGTCCTTTCCCTGCTGTTTCATGATTTGCTGTCTATCGTCTTAGTTCTCAAGTTTATTACCACAAAGGAATCTAAGCAGATTTTCTTCTTGACTAACATTCCAGAAGGAAAATAGCCCACAGCTTTTCACTAGGAACAGAGACTTGGGATCATGGGGTCATTGTTTGGGCCCAGAACAGGAAAGGCTCACAGAGAACCCTCTGGCAGAAGAGCAGCCTCAGCCAGGCCCAGCCAGGTCTGTGTGTGAGACATACCGTTCTCTGCTTTCTGGACATCACTCACCCTGAGCTTTAGGCCATGTTCCCATGTGCACCTTTGGATGTGGATGTCGGCTCACAGCCTTCAACTTTAATGCCCTTAAACACATTGTATGTTTTGACTGTTAAATATATGGCACATCACGGTTATAGAACATGTCACACTATTCAAAAGATGATTTACCTAATATTATCATTGATTTTCAAATGAAGTTTACTAAAACTTAACAAAGATTTTCATTTCTTTGGCCAGAATTAACTGTTACCTCATGTCTTACTTTGATGCAATGATTTAATAGAATCAAGGACTCCTGCTTCCCTCCCCTCCCCTCACCTCTTAATACTGGTAATTGACCCAAAATGTTATGTTTCACCATTAAAAATCATGGCCAAGGCCATGCTTTATTTTAGGCTCTAATAATGCCATTTAGTTCAAATCAGACTAGATTGGGCAATTAGCTAACAGAAAAATATAAGTATTTATGTTAAACAACTAACTTTAAGATAATGTAACATCTACGCGTGGCTCTAAAATATACACATTTATGATGAAGATCCTGGAAATATACAGGGAAATAGAACTTGTTCCTGAAAAAAAAGAAAACAACCCCACTCATTCCCTCATTATTACTGTCCTGGTTTCTATTTCTGAACCTGAAGATTATTTTCACAGTGGGAATTCTTGTCACTAAGCAGTAGCAACTCAGTCAAGAACCTGCCTCCCTCTCATCTGGCACCAGTGCCTGGCCATAGCTCTCCGTAAGCCCCCAGGCAGTGTCAGGCCATGCAAGCTCACAGCCACATTCTGTAACAACATTTCATCTTTTTTTGGCTCCAATCGGTAATTTTTAAACTTTTAAATAATTGACTTTTGTAGATAGTCATCACAAAAGAAATTTTCATTGAAGTCCTCATTATTTTCAAGATTGTATATTTTTCTTATCTAGAATTCATTCATCAATGAAAAGCAGTTGTGCTTTGACACTAGAAAGCCCCTATTTCAGCACCTAATGCAGAGGTGGCGAACATCTGGCCTACCAGCTGTACAAGGCCCACAAAATCATTTGGCCTGGCCCTGCCAAGGCATTAGGGGTGAGTTAATTAAATGTTTGACCAAAAGGAGCAGGCTAATTTTTAAGTTGGTAATTTTGTGTGGCCTGAGAATGATGTTATAAATATCTACACGGCCCTCATCTTCTTTGTTATGTAACTTTCCAATATAATTGCTTACACTTTTATAACAGGTGCAAGGGTAGTCACTGCACCGTAGGAGTATTTACTACCTTCTCATGTCCTAGCTAGTCATTTAAGTGAAAATGCAAGACGGGACTTCCTCAGGTTTCCTGAAATCTAAACTTGTCTGATTTATTCTTTTCAGTGTATTTTTGTATTTTTTTTTTTTAGATTAAGCAATCTAACCCTACATTACCAGTTGTTTGTAATTTATTTTATAACCTTTTACATTATAGTATATAGTTCATACATGCCTACTAGATCTTCCATATATAGTTTCTTTTTCCTAACACAGAAATCCTGGCTTGATATTGTACCCACACAATTTATTTTTACATTGATTTTTACAAAGCAGCAATTGTTATGTATCTCACATCATAAATTTAATGCTATTGCCCTATTTGCCAAACAAATGCCTCTAAACACAGCCATTGTATTCCAGAACAAAACTGTAAAGATCTCTTTATGAAAGAATTGTCAGTGAGCTGATGATAGAAGTACCAGTTCTCTTAACCTGCCTTGTTCCCCTGTTTCTAGAAATCAGTAGCTTTTTACAGATGGGACTCAATATAGCATATGGTCACATGGCCTGCACATGGCGTGTGGTCAATGAATGTTATTGGCTGACCAATTAGTGTTACTACTTCATGAGTCAATAATTCCTTTCATTATCCAAAATGATGAACCTTTTGTATCTCAATATTACGGAGATTGACTACTAATTACAGAAATTGAGATCTATTCTGAAAAATCCACATATAAAGAAATTCTTGGGTAAATGTTCAGTTTTACCTCTTCAAGTAGATATTCCTGATTGTTTCACATTAGAGTTCTTTTTAATAAAAAAAGAAACTTAGAAAACAAAAATAGAAATCTTATTTAAAATAATTTTGAAATAAATATTTGTACACATGAGCTGGGCCAGTTATTTAAAAAAGGAAGAGTCTTGACTTCCTCACCCCCCTTTCTGTCCTTCCCTTTTTCAGGATAGGCAGTTGCTGTGTCATAATTCTAAGGTTTCTGAAATGCTCCTGTACCTGTGGCCCTCTGACACCTACTGGGCTTGCTCCGCATTTTCATCACGACTTCCTGCCTCAGTCCCATCTCCCCGTCCTCCGGTTCTGGTTTTCCTCAGAGCGATCCCTAGCCCTCTGGCATGGAAATCTGGTGCTTGCTAGAAATGTCTGTGTCTGGGCCTCAGAGTGCTGGGGAGAGGCAGAGAAACGGCCTTTTAAACAGGTACCTCCAAGGACTCCTTTGTACACTGAGGTTTGAGATCCCCTCTCTGAGAAGCCTGCCAACAGGATCCCCTTATAGGTTCTCTCCCCCAAATCCTTTGCTGAGTTATCCTTCCTCCACGCTCTCTCAAACAATAGAGGCCTTCAAAGTCTCTGGATTCTGGAGCAACCCCCTAACTCCCTGCCTCCCCCACTTCTGGCTGTCCATCTGCAGTTGGATTCACAAGTGCCCCCAGTTTACCCTGGGCTCCCCCAAGAGCTGATCATGTCCCATCCTGGTCCCCACAGTGGGAGCTCCAGATTCCTTCCCCTTCCACCAGCTCCTAACCCCACCACCTCAAACTGAAACTATAGAACCAGGAGTTTTAAAGCACAAACAAGTTGGGGTTTTTTTGTGGGGGGGTATGGGACGGTGGTAACTTGGTCTTAAAAGTTTTCCCAGCTACTCTTTCATCTGCTCTTTAGAAAGTATGGTAAGACTCACAGAAGGAGAAGAGAGATACGTTTAAGATTCTTAATGAGATAAGGACTTTTTCATTGGGTTCACGCTTCTTTGCTGAAAATAATTTGGGAAATAGGGAGAAAGTTAACATCTACCCCAGACAAGTCCTTCATACTCACTGTTGATGTAAAGAACCGAAAAAGACCCCCCTGGTGTTTCCTGGTAATTTAATATCAAGGGAATAATGCAGTTTGCATCTTTGATATATAATTAGATTTTCTTGTTCTATAGGGACTGACCCAGTGCAAATGCATAATCTCACTCTGCTCCCTCTGTATTCCCTTGGAACTGGCTCCAATAGCCCTAGTGTTCCTCCTCACAGCATAATTATCTGACGCACATAACCACAGCATACGCTCCTGTAAGGGCAAGGACTCCCATTCAGAAATAATGCATGGTAGTTGGGAAGTCTTCGTTCCTGTGCGCAGGCAAACCAGTATCCAGTCCTTCACCATTTCCTTGGGAAGGTTCTGTGCCCTCTCCAAGTCTCCTCTGCCATGTATGTGAAGTGCCCCGTGAGCTGCCTCTTGCTCCCCAGCATTGTCTGTCGGCCTTGTCCTCGACTTGGCATAGGACAGGGGAGGCGTGAGGGAGCAAGTATGCTGCATAGGCCCCGGTGAGAATCCTTTATTCCCATGAGAATAAAATCAGCATATGCTTCATTTCAGCAGATGAGCAACATGTTTGCACTGATCAGTCTATAGGTTAACAATATAAAAATATTTTTAAAGCAATACATCTGTTGTGCAGCATAATGAAATCAATGACAATGGTCACTTTAAAAATTGGGATTTTTAATCTTTTTAACATATCTTTTCCAGTTTTCAACTCATCGCCTTTTTTGCCCCATTTTTAAAGAACTTTGTTAATAATATATTTTGCACTTCCCTGTAGGCTTTTATTGGACTGCAGATATTTTAAGAGGGGGAAGCTAAAGGGGAACTCTCTAGTTTTTTTTAATAAGCATGTCAAATATGAGCTTTTTAAAACAGCCATGCTTTTTTAATAAGCATGTCAAATATGAGCTTTTTAAAACAGCCATGCTTATTTCCCATTTCTTCCTTATCGGTATCATTTTCACCATCCCAGGGGTCCTCAAACTTTTTAAAGTGGGGGCCAGATCACGGTCCCTCAGAGAGCTGGAGGGCCGGACTATATGAACTACTAATCCCTACTGTAACACCTTGGCTGCGCTCACTGCCCAAAAAACCTGGCGGGCAGGATCAGACTCCCCTGGGTGCTGCATGTGGCCCGCGGGCCGTAGTTTGAAGACCCCTGATTCTTGGCTGTTTCCCCCTCGAGTCCTCCGTCAGTCTCACAGCAGTCTGTCTTGTTACCGCCTCTGGCTGTGTTCTTCTGAACTTTCTGAAAGCTGCTTTCTTTAGATCTGGGATAGATGTTGGTCAAAGCCAGGCCTGCCTCCGTCCGCTCTCCCGTGCTTGTATTATCTGTGGGCTTTTCCTTGTTGGAATGAAGCCCAGCGAGCAGTTGGTGCCACTGCCTCATTACCTCACGGGTGATGTTATCAGACCAAAGGGGTCCATCTGCCTGTGTCATCAAAGCCCAAGAAGACACCGACAGGAGCTTACAGCAGAGAACGGGTTTATTTTTAGGATGTGGCCCACGCCCAGAGACACGTTAGCTAATGCTGGCTCGCATGGCTTCCTAGGATGGCTCTCAGGGGAAGATCCCCGGTCATGGTGACTAAGGCAGCTGGGGTTGTGGTCAGGGTGCAGGTTGCTGTTGATTGGTCAGCACTGGGGAAGAGGGTAGTTGATCATCTGGTCCTGATGTCAGCCGTGGCACCTCTCTGTCTGGTTTCACCACTTTTCTGGGCCTGGAGGTGAAACATCTCTGAGGCCTCAGTGTTATCTCTAGTCTCTGTGGTGCTGACCGGAGGCTTTGTTCTAAAGATTATTGTTTGATGCAGATCAGAACCTCGTCCTGAAGGCTTGCTGCTTAAGGGAGTGGTTGTGCAAGGGAGAAGGAGGCAGGTGAGGCAGGGTCCTGGGTGAGCCCAGCTTGAATCAAAGGAAAGAAAGGAGAAAGGCCATATTAAAGGGAGGGAGTTTCTGCCCAGTTACGGTGATGAACTGTTCAGCAAGACAAACAGTCCGTCTCTAGTGGAGTGAGGCTTCCACGCAGATAACTTTGTCGTTGAAAATTCCCCATATTGTTGTGTCACACCTTTGTGCCAGTTTTGAAATTTGTAATTAAAAAAAAAAAAGCAACATTATACCCCACATCTTGTCAGGCAATTGTAGTGGTAACATCACCTCCATTCCCTCCCCTTGTCTTGTCCTGTGCACCTCGAAGACCATCTGGTGCATGTCTTCTTGTTTGCAGTTACACTCCTGCACACAGCTCTGTTGCTTCTCTCCTTCCTGTATTCCAGTCATGGATTCTGTCTACCATGCCTCTATGATATGTGTGCCTCCCGACTGCCATAAACATAAACACTATGAGTATTAATGATTCAGGTCCTGAAACCCACGTCTTGCTGAAGTCCAGTATTAACTCTTAATTTACCCCCCTGCCCCAGCGTTAGGACCTCACCTGGCCATTTTTTTAAAAATACAGTACATGCCAGGGAGACTCCATCATGTAACCTAGGAAAACATTGTGTGTGTGTGTGTGTGTGTGTGTGTGTGTGTGGTTTAATGCTCTAGCAAAGAAACTGGGTTTTAAAAGATTGCCACCTATCCACAGTTATTTTGTTGGCTTGGTTTTTGTCTGTTTGCTTTGCAGTGTGTTAAGCACATCCAATGGAAGTCAGAACTAGACAGAGGGTATGTGGCCCACTGAGCCAGGTCACCAGCAGTGTAGTCACATGAGGAAAAAGCAAAGCCAAGGCACAGAACAGTGCACAGAACATGCTACGTTTGTACAAGAAAGGAGCATTATGAATATATGTACACATTTGCTTATATTTTCGAGGAGAAACAATATAATAAAGAGATAATAAAAACTAATAAAACTATATAGGGGAAGGGAAAGATCAGGGTAGTGGAGATCAGGATGGAAGCAAAACTCATCTGAATACACCTTGGTATATAATTTGACTTTGGAATAAAGTTTCGAGATAATTTTAACACAGATTACATCCAGAAAAAAAAAATGAAAAAAGAAAAAGAAACAAGTGAATCTAGTGGTACTTTGTGAGTTACATAACCAAGTAAAGAATTATTCTGACTAACCTTAGAATATAATATTTTTACCAAACATTCTCAGTAAGATACATTCTAAGGCCAAAATAAATAGTTTAAATTAGATTCAGCAATTTTACTAATAATAGTAATAGTAATAAAATTGCTGAATCTGATCTCAGATTGACTATCCTGTGACAGGAAATACATTTTGCATGCATTTCATCCCCAGTTGTTGACACTGTGTCCTCTGGAGATTCCCAAAACCTGGGTTCTCATCCCAGCTCTTCCTCCTGCTCCCTCCATAGGCATCAAGCTCTGCACCATGCAGAGCCCAGATTCCTCACCTCTGAAACAAGGAGAATGAACCGAACCTGTGTCCTGTTCGCCCTTCAAAACCATGTGGAACCACCACAGATTTCTCACACGCATACCTTCCGGCTTGCTGATACCAGGAATTCTGAGTGTTTCCCCCATTGTTACATTCTTAAATAGGCATGTTCATGAAATCCCACCGGACGTTAGAATCATATGACAATACCTAGAGAATGAAATGCTGCTGGCTCGTTAGCACAGACTGGAGGGAGAATGATCTGCTTTGTCTCTGTCTCTTTCAGCCATGGAGTTCCATGAGCACCTGCACAGCATCGGCACCAGGGAAGGCCTGAAGGAGCGGAAACTACAGAAGGCCGTGGAGAGCTTCACCTGGAACATCACCATCTTGAAGGTACCGAGCGGGTTGTTGCTGGTGCTAGTGGTTTTGCAGACTTTTTCAGCGTGTTTCTTTCTGTCGGGACATTTCCTGCACATCATCCACCACTGGAGGCTGTGCGTGCTCACAGGGATCCGGTGCCCTCTGCCCTCCGAGAGTCTGCAGGCACTGTGGCTGGGTGGTGTGGCTCAGAGGGAGAATGTGGGGACTTTGTTGGTTGGCACATTGTGGATTCTGGTAGGAAGTGAAAGGACCTTGCATTTTATCCTTGAAGCATTGTGAACGTCATGAATGCCAGTGCTGTGTGTGAAATAGAAAATAGTGATTACAGAAGAGTGACTGGGACTTTAAAAATTATAGTTGCTCGAATTTCATGTAACACTTTCAGTAATAATGATAGCCTTCATATTAATATGATCCCAGAAAAATATAGGAGACACTTATATAGGACATAATCAAAAGAAATATGTAAAGGAATTGCTATTGGAAAGAAAATTTCCTTCAAGGGAAAAGCCATCTTCAGACCTTTCTTCCTCCTTCCTTCCTTCCTTCCTTCCTTCCTTCCTTCCTTCCTTCCTTCCCTCCCTCCCTCCCTCCCTCCCTCTTTTCCCTTTCTCTCTCTCTCCTCCTTCCCTTTCATCTATCTCAGCCTGTCCATTTTTTTTAAAAGTACTTTTATTTTTTATTATAAAACTTTTTAGAAAATGTCAAAATATCATAACCAAAGGTAAACAAAGCCCTACTGTCCAGAAACAGTGCCATTGGCCCTGGGCTGAACTCTCTCCTGGTATTTTTTTCTAATAATATATAATATGACATGATTTTTAAAATAATGCTTTGTATGTACTTTGAAACTTTTTTTTTGAGTTTTACCTCAACGTGATCTTCACTTTTCTTCATCTGAATTTTTAGGAACTTCAATAATAACACAGAAAACATTATTTCACTCTGGATCTTGAACAGCAAAATGTAAAATTACTCTGTATTCACCTGCCAAACTTTCTGCTCAGCTGGGTTTAAAACTAAAGGCATTATCACGCTGCCTCTTTTCATTTCATTTCCCCACCCCCCTTCAAGTTAGATGACCCATCTCTGCAGCTGATGACAGTTTTCTGAGTTGATTTAACGAAAGTCCTTCCAAAGCTAGCCAACTTGCGTTTTCTAACATTTAACTCGTTTTTAAAATTAAAATCATTTTCTTCTTCAAACACTCCTCTTCCTACACATGTACTTTTTAAATCTGTCTTCTGCTTAGTATTTAACTCTGATTGCTTGCAGTTCAGTAAACAGCAGAGATAAGAACGTACAATGAAAAGGAATTTGGCTTTACTACTTGCCAACTCACTCCCACCAGAGGTGGGGTTACACTACAAATTTCCTGCAAATCTCAGGAAAAAATAGCACAGTGGTTCATAGCCCTGTGATAGGAATAAATGCTCATTTGGCTTTTTATTATAAGTAAAAATAGACTTAGGGAGCCAGCTTTCCTCTGTCAGTTCTCCTTGCCACTCTTTTGTGGTCCAGGCACCAGCAATCGGGGCGTCATCCGGAGCCTGTTCAACCTGCAGACGCCCAGCCCCACCCCATACCCGCCAATCAGAAGCTCTGTTTTTACAAGATTTCAGGGCGTTCCTATATACATCAAAGTTTGAGAAGCACCAAAAAGGGATCCTGGCTCGCATACTGATGAAAGCCAGTTGACATAAGGATTGTGCCGGGCCTTAGAAATAAGTACGTGAACCAAATAGCTACCCTGAGGTAACAGATTTTCTTCTGACTTGTCTACATAGGAAATGTCCAACCTCTAGAGATTTTTTTGTAAGAGTTTATTTGAGCCAAACTGATGACACTGTTGGCAAGCAAGATCTCAGATGCTGTGGAGATGACGGTTTGCAGTTTCCTTTATGCCTTTAGAGTTAAAGAGGGAAAGTAAGGAAGATTAAATGAAGGTGGCAGAAAACCAGGTCCAGGATAGTGAACACACTATGTGCTCCCTTGAGGGTGGTTGCACCTTCCAGGGGTCTGTAAAGAAGATTGCTTCTGGCATTCCAAGGGTGTGTTAACCTAGATGCACAAGAACAATGGACAGGCCTTGCTTAAACCTTTTAGGACAGAAGTTAATAGGACTGTAACTACCCATCATGCCTTTCCCGGTTAGAAATTTATGATCATATCACCCCACCCCCATGATGTTACTTTAGGTCACTGAACTCATACATACCACTTTAAAAAAAAATTTTATTGTTGAGAGTATTACAGATGTCTCCCTTTTTCCCCACATTGCCCCCCTCCACCTTGTTCCTGCCTCACCCCGGGCCTTCACCACTCTACTGTGTCCATAGGTAAGACCTTTGGTTAATCTCTTCCTGCCCTCCCTCCCCCTTCCCACTGAGATTCCTCATTTGGCACCTCCATAATGCAAATGTTGGTACACTTGAAGTTGCCCCAGAAGCTCCAGGATAGTTAACAAATTATGTGCATCTCAGAGGGTGGAGCACATAATTTCTTCCGATTTTTGGATTTTTTCTTTTGGCTCTTCTGATGGGGTGTTTTTTGCTTCCTCGTATTCCAAATAGTTGATTTGATTCTCGGAATCCCCTACTGTGGAATCCCAGTAAAATGTTCTTTATTTCAGTTAGCGTATGTTTAATTTCTGACTGGTACTTTTTCGTGTCTTTGACATTCTCACTAAAATCCTTGAAAGTCTCATGAAGATCCTTGAATAACTGTATATCAATGGTTTTGTACTCTGTATCTAGTAGTTTGCTTGCTTCCATTTCTTTCATTTGTGACATGTTTCTTTGTATGTATTGGGTAGAGCTTCTATGTCTCCTCAAGTTGGTAGAGTGGCCTTGTGCAGTAGATGGTCCTGTAGAGCCCAGTGGCCCAGCCTCCCCAGTCATCTGAGCTAGGCCTCTAGATGCGCCCCTGTGTGGGCTGTGTGCACAGTCTTGTAGTTGAGCCTTGATTGCTGTTGGTGTGTGTGGGATGAGTTGACCTCCAGGCCAATTGGCTGTGAGGACCAACTGGCACAGAGTGGACAGCTGCTGTGAAGCAAGGCAGGCTGGTGCTAGTGCCTACCTAGTCTTGGGCCTTTTATTGATATGTTTGGGGCATGCTGACACCAGCTGCAGCTTATTTGAGAGATTTTACCAAAGTCTGAAGCCTGAGCCAGGACAGGCCATTTATACGGAGATACTGTTGCAAACAGGTTGGGTGGGGCTGCAGATTGGATGGGGTGGGACCTCAGGGAATCACCAGAGCAGAGCAAACAGTGTGGGCCAGGCTAATTGAACCTGGCTATGGCTGCCAGTCAGCTCTGCGACAGGGGAGGTCCCAGCACAGGAGCAGTGACTCCTGTGAACTCCCCCGTCTGGGAGAAAGCCACCCGAGTGAGTTCCTGATGCCAGACAATCCAGTTCCTCCCGTATGTGTCTGGGTCCCCTGGTGCTGGAGCCCAGAAAAAGCTGCCCTGTTTTCCCGAAAATAAGACAGTGTCTTATATTAATTTTTTCTCCCAAAATTGCGCTAGGTCTTATTTTCTGAGGATGTCTTATTTTCGGGGAAACACAGTATTTCGTATAGGTTTGTGCTTGGCCCTTTAAGAAGGACACCTGGGTCTCCAGCAGCCTTCTTGTCCATCAACCACAATCTGCACTGGTTTTTATAGCCTGTAGTTTACAGGGACTTCTCTTCCCAGCTCCAGAACCCTGGGCTGGGGGGCTGGTATGGGGCCCTTCTCCCTCCTGATTTAAAAACAAAACAAACAAACAAACCAGCACAGGTGGGTGCCAGATCAGCCCATTCTGTGCCTCCTCTCCCCTCCCAGTCTCAGCATGCTTTCTTTACTTCTTTAGTTGTAGGACTTCTATTCAGTGGGGCTCTCCAGCGGTTCTGGTGATGGTTCTGTATTTTAATTGTAATTTTGATGTGGTTGTGGGAGGCAGCCAGTACTGGTGTTTACCTACACCATCACCTTCAGATCTCCCCATACCATCCTTTTTGTCCACAGAATTATGCCCAGGAGCGAGAATTAACACCCCAGACTTATATTCACGTGGAAAGAAATGTACAGGATAGGGTAACAGATAGTTTTCGAATTTCCAGGACACTATTTGCTGTGGATGGTGTGGAGCACGGTAGAACCTAAGCGAGGAATGGAGGAGGACTGGAGAGATCTGTGTCACTCCTGTGCAATAGGAGGACTTCCTGTGTATTTCACGGCTTACGCTCTTTAGAAGAATCAGTGCTCCTGGACCCTTGTATGCGAGTTTGGATGTGAGCTGAGCTGCTGACCTCTTCCTGGCAGGAGCTCCTGTCATGGCTTGTTCTTCGCGGTGAACGGGGAGTGACAGAGCTCCGTGTGCTGTGCAGTTGGCAGCGGGTGGCACAGACTGGTTCAGAGGACACTGGATATGGAGAGAGGAGGAGGAGGCCCTGCTGAGCAAGCTTGAAGCCACGTTTAGGAATTACCTCGGGTCCTTAAAAACACAGCCTCCGGAGGCCCTCTCAGTCCTCCTGGTTCTGCACCAGAATCTCCAGGGGCGGGACACAGGAATCTGCTGTTTCACAACTTCCTCTGGGGATTCTGAGGCAGGACCAGGAGGACCTAAAAAATGCCAAGGATTAAGGTTCTGGTGTCTTTCCCTCCAGTTGGAACAGTAGAGGGTGCAGGGTGACCAGTCATCCTGGGAGGTGGATTCCCAGTGTGAAAGCTGGGACAGGCCTGGGTACCCCGGACAGCGGGTCCCTGAGACAAGGCACCTGCCACAAACTCCTCTCATCTAAGGATGTCATCCCAGTTGTTATGAATCTTGACTGGCTTTGTTTAGTTTTGCTGTGTTAAGAATTTCTTTAAAATACGGAAATGAACAAGAAATGTCATGCATGATCACCACCCAGAATGACCCGCTGTTAACATCTTTACATACTTACTCCCAGTCATTTTTTTCTTTGAATAGCAATCATTCATTTATGTCTTCATTAGAAAGAAGTTTTTAATGCCAGAAAAGATGAAAGGTTAAAAAATGACTTCAGAGCTTCCCTCTAAGAAATAACTAGTATTAAATGTAGGTGACATCACTCCAGGACACTTTTTATTGTGCATGTGGGTGGAGAGTCATTTTATTGATTCTTGACATCTTTGAAGTTATATTGGACTGTAGATACATGGCATGTATCTATAGTCCATGACATCTGTGCATTGTATCCTAGTTAAGTTGGGGGTGATTGCTCTTCCTTAGCAGTCTAAAACTGATAGGTCTCATAGGCACTGTGTCTCAGATATTATAAAATAAGGTATATCAACAAATAGAATCTGCCTTAATTGCTCTTTTTAAATTTATATAACAGAAGAAAAGTAAACCATAGAGAAGCTAAATGAATTGCTGAACAACGTCTAGAGTAAGGGGTATTTATTTCTTCTAAATCTGAGGTTAACAAAAGAGATGAAAAACATTGATAGGAGTCGTCTTGTTGGTTTTTTTTAAAGCTACACATTTCAATTCTAAGCTCTGTTGGTTGACCTGCTTTGAAAGATGAGAATGAGTACTCTCAAGAACAGCTAGGTTGGGAGTTGGGCATATTGCTCTTTTTACGTTGTCCCGTTTGATCCCAAGACTAATCCCATGTAGCTTGGTGCCTGGCATCCTGCACTGAGCATCATGTTTCTGAGCTTCATCCCACCCTCGGTCCGTCATCGCTCCCACTCCATCCACAGCAGCAAAGAGAGGACACGCCCTCCCGTGGCTTCTCTCCAGTTTGGTCGGAGGTTAGAATTTTCAGGGTTTTTATGAATTGCTAGTATGAATTCTTGTGAGTTTTTAAAAGTTTATTACATCTTGGTATATCCTTTTCCTTGTTTGGTTGCTGTTTGTGGTTTTATGTTTGTCATTGTTTGCTCATTTCATCAGGAATGTGGGAAGTTAGTTCTGGAATGCACTTTGAACCCACCAGCTTAATCAAGACCTTCCTTTCCCTTTATTTTCCATTCGCTGAAATGTTCACTGCACTGATCATTTTCCTATTTCTACTTATTACCATCTCTAAGATAGTAAAATCTCATAGATTTATAAAAGTAAGTCCACCCCCTGGTGATAGTCATTTCCTGAGGCAGCACCGAATCCCTCTGTTCCCTCTTCTCTGACAGATCCCATCTTCTCTCAGGCCCGCCTCACTCCGCTCAGACATGCTCAGTCCTCCCACAGACGTGTGGGCTGGGATGGCTGTGGTCCCTGGCCCTGGGCCTTCTGTGTCGGTGTTCATAAAACGGGTGACCAGAATTATCCCCAGACTGCAGATGTGCTGGGCTCAGCAGCCCAGAGTGAGACTCAGTATGATTTTGCTCGGAGCCTGAAAATTATCTTAGTGTTAACAGAGGCCAAGGTTATGTTGGATTGGATTGCACTTGAATCCTAGACTTAAATGAACCTTTTGAAGCCCAAGATGTTTTCCAGGTGAATTGCTACCAAGCGACCTCCCCATCCTGTGCCACCCCACCCTCCCCATAAGACTAAAGCCTAGACCCTGCCTGTGGTTAGAGGTTTGCTCTCTGCAGGAACAGAAGACTTCTCCACAAAATAAATCATTAAACCAGGCAGATTTGCACCTGGTAAGACATTAATCTTGATTTTATTTGCTTTTACTTGAGGTGCAGTGCTTACCTTGACAACCTGAAGCCTACATTTGTTTCCTTTCGGAAAATGACTTCCGTAGCCTACGTGTAACTTATTTCCTTTATTGAGGCCAGTATCCTTTAATTACGTTTTTTATTATAGGTGATGTATTATGTTGCCTGTTTTCCTGAAAAGCTGTAATTGACTGGAAGTTATTTCTGTCAGTGTGTGAAACCTGCTCAGATGGCTCAGAAACAAACTACAGTAGTACTTGTCATTAGACAGACTGTACTTTATGATCCATCTGAGCACAGTAAAACCTCAGACTGTTGGATCCCACTAACGTGGAATTTTCGATCCTCGGCTACCATGTGACCACGCACAGGTGTGCTGAAAAGATTAACGGGGAGGAAGTCCTGTGCCTGCCTTGTGCTCACTGCGTTTGCAGGAGCTCACTCATGGTCCTGGCTCTGCCTCTCCACGGCCCGTGCCCTCCACTTCTCTCTGTGCATCTGAGCCGCACCCCCCTTTTGCCACCAGAGCAAGCTCCTCTGTCAGGAGAGGCCCCCGCTGCTGCTGCAGGGTGCACTCACCGCCGCGGTGAACATTCGCCCTGCCTACGCCAGGTCTGTAACCGAGGGAGATGCCACTACAGGGGGGACTTACAAAGCTTTGTAGAATAAAAACTGCACTACTCAACAACGGAGCCCTAGAGGCGCCCCCTGTTGGAGCCACATGTGAGGTCAGTGTCCCCCGCAGCCCTGTGGCCGGCTGACATCCTCTCCTGCCCTCTGTCCCGACCAGTTTAGCACCACCCTCCTCGCCCCCCACCTCCACCTTTGTTGAGTAAAACGTGAAATTGTTTCTGAGGAGAAAGGCATTTATTCTGAATGAAATTGAATCTTATGTTCTAAAGTGTTACTAACTTTATTGTTGGAAGTATTACATATGTGCGCTTTCCCCCCCATTGACTTCTTCCAGCCTGCCCCAACCCCTATTGTCCTTGTCCGTGGGTTATGCATACAAGTTCATTGATCAATCTCTTTCCACCCAGCCTTCCCTCTGAGGTTTGACAGTCTGTCTGATGCTTCTATGTCTCTGGATCTATTTTTGTTCCTGTTGTGATATGCTACAAATGAGATGATGTGATACTCATCTTTCTCTGGCTTATGTTGTTTAGCACAGTGGTGGGCAACTGTGGCTCGCGAGCCACAGTTTGCCACTCTGATTACTAATGAGTTTGCCGATCACTGGCTTAGCATAATGCTCTCCAGATCCATCCATGCTATTGCAAATGCTTTCTTTTTGTACAGCAGAGTAGAATTCCAGTGTGTAGATGTACCAGTTTTTTAATCCACTCATCTACTGATGGACACTTAGGCTGTTTCCAGATCTTAGTTATTTTAAATTGTGCTGCTAAGAACATAGGGGTGCATATATCCTTTCTGATTGCTGTTTGATTTCTTGGGATATATTCCTAGAAGTGGGATCACTGAGTCAAATGGCAGTCTCACTTTTAACATTTTGAGGCAACTCCATAATGTTTTCCACAAAGGCTGCCCCCTCCTTCCTTTTCTGTACCTCCTCGCCAACACTTGTTTGTTGATGATAGCCAGGTGTGAGATGGTACCTCGCTGTCATTTTGATTTGCATCTCTCAGGTGATTAGTGACTTTGAGCATGTTTTCATATGCTTCTTGGCCTTCTGTGTGTTCACTTTGGAGAAGTGTCTATATTTAGCTCCTTTGCCAATTTTTAATTGGATTATTTGTCTTCCTTTTGTTAAGTTATATGAGTTCCTTTATATTTTGGAGATTAACCACTTACTGGATTAACCACTTACTGGATAACATTGGCAAATATGTTCTCCCATGCAGTGGGTTCTCTTGTTATTTTGTTGGTGGTTTCTTTTGCTGTGCAGCAGCTTTTTATTTTGATGTAGACTCATTTGTTAAAGTTGTGTGTAGTCTCTGCATTGCCCTAGGCCTTGAACCTCCTTAAACTCAGTTTCCTCATCTTTAAAGTTTGGTAGTAACTGAACCTCCCACGAGATAATCTTTGTGAAGAGCTTAGACAGTGCTTGGCATACAGTAGTCATGCAATAATTGATAACTATTGTTTCCAGAAGGCTTTGCTGATATACATTTCTGCATATCTGATTTTTGGCATATTGTGGGCTTTGTGGTCTCAGATTTAGGACTATAATTACATTTCTAGCCCTCTATGCCAATTTAAATTGCAGTTTTAAGGAATGCAACATAGTCTCCATAGCATTCTTAGGAGAGGTTTGTGCATTTGGCCTGTGATGCTGAAAACTTACAAAATACTGACTTGAAATGTAGTCAGTTTCTAGATTAGTCATTGATTTGGGTTTCTAGACTCATCACACACAGTTACTAAAGGGCACTATGTTTGTGGCACCTGCTAGTAACAGTCTAAAGGCTGTGTTTCTTGATGTGAGACTGTTCATTCTCTGGTTTTGGTTGCAGAGGAACCATAGACCCATGTGCTGTCTTCTAAAGTGACGCTGAGGTTACCTCTGGGAGAAGTGCAGTTAAACTAAATAATGGAGCACCTATTTATAGTAACTAACTAAAGATCTCCGTGAAGCAGGAAAATCATGAACTGTACGTGGTACACAGCAAGCCATTCAGTGCAGTCCCACCTCATGGTGGCTGAGATTTGATTATAGTCCTGTTGTCTGCCAAAGTCAGCCCTTACCTGTCACCCTTTGCAGGTGCCCTGAGTTTTAGCTGTGCAGGATGCACTTTGGGAGGCAGTTGAAAACAAAAAGCAGAAAGGGAGAAAGAAGGGATGGTACTAACATGCCAAAGGAAAACTCAAACTACAGAGGCATCGTAGAGTAATGGAATGAATTTAGAGCCTGAGAAAAGGGGGGAAATCATGAGCAGCAAAGAGACTAAGAAAGAAAGACAATAGTAAAAGTCAGTGGTCGGCAAACTGGCTCCACAGAGCCACATGCAGCTCTTTGGCCCCTTGAGTGTGGCTCTTCCACAGAATACCATGGCCTGGGTGAGTCTATCTTGAAGACGTGGTGTTAGAAGTTTAAGTTTAGCCGAAGCCGGTTTGGCTCAGTAGTAGAGCGTTGGTCTGCGGACTCAAAGGTCCCAGGTTCGATTCCGGTCAAGGGCATGTACATTGGTTGCGGGCACATCCCCGGTAGGGGGTGTGCAAGAGGCAGCTGGTCGATGTTTCTCTCTCATTGACATTTCTAGCTCTCTATCTCTCTCCCTTCCTCTCTGTAAAAAAATTTTTAAAAAAAATATATTTTATTAAGTTTAAAAAATTGGGCTCTCAAATGAAATTTCAGTCATTGTTAGTCAGCAGAGCCAAATATCAATAGTACAAGTTTGCCGACCACTGGTATAAGTAGAAGACTGGTGGGAAGCAGATTAAATATAGGAAGGAAAAACAAAACATTAAAGTGGGAGTGTTGAAATTTATGACAATGGAGCAATTGGCACCACATCATCTTGAAATCATTAGATAATGCCTGCAGATGATTGTCTCAATGGAGTCATTGCTGCTACTCTCCAGGGATGCTGCTGAGTGCCCTCAGAGGCACAGGCTAGCTCAACAAGATTAGTGGTTGTTGAGGGATGTGGTTGGTGTGACTGTGGAGTCAGCACCAGAGAGATCCTTGTGGTGATGGGTTAGCCCTGTGTGTGTATTTTAGGGGTGGTTACATGAATCTATACGTGGGCTAAAGTGATGGACAACTATACGCATACATTGTATTAGTGTCAGTCCTAGCTTGGATACTGTTGTACTACAGATGTAAGCATTGGGGAAAATATGGGTACACCAGACCTATCTGTACTATATTTGCATCCTTCTGTGAGTTTATATGTATTTCAGAATATAAAGGTTAAGAAAAACAAGATTGGCCAAATTACTAGATGTAATACACCTCTGTTCAAATTTATAAATGAAAAGGCAGCATTCTCTTGGTAAACTCATTATTAAAACTGACCTATTCTAATGCCATGTCAGTAGGAAATGAAAATATTACTATTGTAGCAAAAAACTTAAGTCGTCAAACCGTGACAATAAACCAGGGCCTATCTAACATGTTTCACCACATATTTTGTTACAGGGACAAGCGGATCTTTTAAAATATGCTAAGAACGAGACTTTGGAGAACTTGAAACAAATCCATTATGCTGCTGTTTCGTGTGGACTGAATAAACCAGGGACAGGAAATGCCGACGTGCAGAAGCCACGCCGGAGTCTGGAAGTCATACCTGAAAAAGCCAGCGATGAGTCTGGAGAGTGAGGCACTTCGTCGTCGTCATGGAGGTTACAACTCTGGACCAACCGTAGTCAGGTGGAGCAGTCACTTTGCACTCACTGATGAAAATAATATTTGGGATTTTAAAGCACAACTGGAATAGCTAATTGCAGTCTCTTAAAACTGTGAATGTATGTAGCAATCCGGCGTGTGAAGGCAAATAAACTCTTTAACCAGAAATGATATTCCTGGCCAAAGTATGCTATATTTGTATACAAAGACACCATCACTCCATTCCAGTGTGAACCACCGACTATTCACTCTAGTTCCATTGAGAAAGAAAACACTTTCTTAAGATGGAAATGGATTGTATTGTCAAATTAGTATTTATTGGAGAAAAACGTAATCTACGCATTTTACATGTGTGATTGCCAGAGTCTCTGGGTTAGAGATGATTTTGGTGGAATGCCTGCTGAGCCATAATTACTAAGGAGAATGTAAGTGGACAGATCCCCTGAGTCCCCAGGGACTTTGGAGCACCATCCAATACAAGGAGAATGTGCAATTGGACTGAAGCTCCCCGGCTGGAGACATGTGCTGGGTATAATATATACAATGTAAAAGCAACCAATCTGGAAGCAACACATTGTAAATAGTTTTTCATTGTATGAAGTAGTGTTCACATTAAAAAAGATGTTTTATGATATTTCTCCAATAGCAGTATATGCATTTAATGAAATTTTAACTTAAAAATTGTGTTTCAAATATTCTGCTCTTAAGAGTAAGCCATTACTTGATAAACAGCTTTGTCAAAAAATGGGTTGCTTGTCTGGCTTGACACTAGCTTACAGTGAGGTGCTCATAACATCACACAGCTGCCTGACTGTAAAGTGGGCTGAGACACCCCCTTCCACTTCTTAATTCACACCAGAGAGAGTGTGCCCTGAAATAGTGCAAATGATAAGTTCAAGGCCAGAGAAGATAACCCAAGCTTTCATTTTTCAAAAATCAGTGAAACTTGGTGCTATTTTTTTTTTTTTTTAAAGTAACAAACCCTGCATCCTAATTACTACTTCTCCCAAATCAAAATGGCTTCCAAATTTTGGAAGAACAAAAGATGTGTCTAAATCTTCAACAACCCCATTTTCTTTTCAGTGGTTCAGGTATGTGAACAGGTAAGTATTGAAACCTTTAACTTGGCTTCTCAGTCATTCCTCAATCAGGGGAATGCTTAGGCTGAACATACCTAAGTTATTTCTACCTAACTCCCAAATATCCTTCTAAAAAACCATTCCTTTGCTCAGTTGTCCTTTGCACTCTAATGTGCTTGAGTTAAGGTTGCAAACAGTTCTCTCTTGCAAAGAAAACAGTATAGACACACTCTGGATTGACCTGCAAAGGCCTTACAACCCCTACTTGGTCAAACAAATGAGACACCTACCTCTGGGTTCGTAAGTTGTGGTAACTGTGGGGCAGCATGCTGGCTTCCTGCCGTCATTACATTCTTCAAATGGGGAAACACCTGTGTGAGTTACTGTAAATACAAACAATGCCCCCGTCATTAGTCACATCGTACGCACACATGGTGCGTCACTCCTAATTAGGACCCGTGTCTAATGGGAAGTACATGAAAACCACTGGGTGAAAAGGTGAGAGAATTAAGCCAAAACCCCACACGTACAGACACACACAGGAGTATGGTGATTACCAGAGGAAAGGGGGCTGGGGGAGGCAGAAGAGGGTGAAGAGGAGATAAGTGGTGACGGGAGGAGACTTGACTTTGGGTAGTAAACACACAATACATAGAATTGTACACCCAAAACCTATATACTTTTTAAGCAATGTCACCCCTGTAAATTCAAGAAAAAGATGGCTTAAAAAAAAAAAAAAAAAAAGCCACTGGGAAAGCTCTGCCGAGAACACAGGAAAACAGAGTTGAGCAAAATGCACGGAGACTACAGCGCAGAGCTGGTCAGCGCGGTGGAAAATGACATGGGCAGCGTGTGACTGGGGCCCTGGTCAGGTTCCAGCCGCCATGCCCAGGCCCCAAGTAAGGGGAAGTCCTGAGGCCTCTCTGACACACCAAGAACTTCCGCCCCCTCTGCCTCTGAAGCCATAGTTCAGGTGTTGGCTGGTTTCTGCTTTCAGCTGCTATGACTTCTGAATGGAGGGGCAGAAAGCCTCCGACCCCCCAAATGCTCACCTCCATGTCAGGGCTGGGTGGAGCCGGGCCGGGTAGAGTTCCTCTCAGGCCGCATATCCTACTGCCTCAAGAGGGTGCTGTCCATCGGGGTGGCGCTGGAAGGTCGTCCAGCTCACAGTCTTCATGATGAGGTCCGATTTTGTATACTGAATACTTTGAATTCGCTGAACCTTTAATCAAGGGTTTAGAAAAACCATCAATGCAAATGTCAGTGTGGTCACCGCGTAGCTCCCCTGTACCACCCAGGGAACGAGGTCGCCCGGGCCAGGCATCTCTCTGCTGTTTCAGTCTGAGCTAAGGTGTGATGTGAGCAGACCTCCCCTGCGCCATGACTTCGAAGAATTTTCTGTCTGTTGTGTGTGACAGTGGGACTCTGTTGGGATTGCATGCCAAGCCCTGTGTTCAAGGCATTCTGCCTGTTACTTTATCATCGCATCCTCTCTACACCCAGCACGGTATGTACTCAATATTACAGGTGACAAGATGATGACTTTAGCCAAGGTCACAGAATGGTCAGGTCAGGATTTGAACCCAGATCTGTCTGCTCCAAAGCCTCTGTTCCCAACCACTATATCCATACTCCTCTGCATTCCAAATACAAATTTCCCATCTAAACTACAAGGTGGGTAGAGGTCATAAGGAATAGTGAGGTAAGTAGCCTTTTATTCTTTTAAAATATATTTTCATTGACTTCATCGAGGAAGGGCAAGGGAGATAGAAACATCAATGATGAGAATCATTGATGGACTACCTTCTGCACGCCCCCTAGTGGGGAATCGAGCCCACAACTTGGCATGTGCCCTTGACTGGAATTGAACCTGGGACTCTTCAGTCTACAGACAGATGCTCTAGCCCCTGAGCCAAACCAGCTAGGGTTGGCCTTTTATTCTTTTACCTTTAGCGTGAGCCTCCTGGAAGCCACTGAAATTTATTCACTCTGACTGTATTATGCATGTATTAGGCACCAAAGGTTCACCACACACAAAAAATAGCATGCTTTCAACACCCACGGAGCTCACAATTTAGTTGGGAAGGGAGAGACATTAGTCCAAAGGATCCTAAAGATACGGGGACCGTGACAAACCATGGGAAGTGCTGCAAAGAGGCTACTTGGGTTCACGTCCTGGCTGAGCAGAGAGGAGAAGTGACCGTAATGTTCCCACCTGCCTTGTCTCTCTCATTTAAGGACTGGAAAGTGCTTCTTCCCCTCAGGAGGCCTTGGGAAGGACTGAACGAGAGTGTCTGTAAGGCACTAGGCCCAGTGCCTGGCTCACAGTGGACTCACCGCATTATTCCCATTAGTTATTCTCCAAAGGAGGGTCCATGAGAGTGTCACGGAGCCCCACCCCCTGGGAAGATGGACTAGATCAGTGGTCGGCGAACTCATTAGTCAACAGAGCCAAATATCAACAGGACAACGATTGAAATTTCTTTTTGAGAGCCAAATTTTTAAAACCTAAACTTCTTCTAATGCCACTTCTTCAAAATAGATTCTTCCAGGCCGTGGTATTCTGTGGAAGAGCCACACTCAAGGGGCCAAAGAGCCGCATGTGGCTCACGAGCTGCAGTTTGCCATCCATGGGACTAGCTACCTATTGCTCCTAAACACAACCCCCAAAACTTAAACCAGTAACTTACTGCCTCTCAGGGTTCTAGGGAGCTGGGCTCACCTCAGTGGTCTCCTTGGGTCTTTCGTGCAGCTGCTGGCAGCAGGGACCGCGGCCGTCCACTTGGGATGGACACATGAGATGGCCCCCTGCCCTGAATGGTGGTCAGAGTGTCTGCATGTGGTCTCCGTATGGCTTGGCCTTCTTATAGCAGCACCGGGCTCCAAGAGGGAGTCAGCATTCCAGATGGCCCATAAGAGACCCGCAGGTCTTCCCCAGCCTCTCCTCGGGAGTCCCAGGTCACCTCTCCTGCATTCCTTTGTTCAAGCAAGTCACACATCTAGAGGAAATAATGAACAACATAAACTGATGAACAAAAACAGACCCAGGCTCCATGGGGTAGAGGACTTCTCTTGATGGGAGAGTGGTAAGGTCACGCTGCGGAATAGAATGCAGGATAGGAGATATTGTTAAGACCACCTTTGGAAAATACAATCTGCCATGGAGGTTTCCCTGAGGAAGTGGGCTTTTAGCTGAGACCTGAAGGCAAAAATGGTGAAGAAGGGTGAGGCAATTTAGGCAGAGAAACCAGCAGGTTGCAAACCCCATGGTGGGAGGCAGGGTGGCTTACGTGAGGAGTAAAGGAAGGACACTGAGCCGGGAATGCTGAGTGGAAGAGGGAGGTGCGGAGTGAGATGGTGAGGGCGCTGGAGCCCATCGAGAAGGGGACTCTTTAGGCTGCCTCCTCAAGGATCTGCTCTCATTTTTCTAAAAGGTTAGTGTCAAACATTTAGTTTTATTATATCTAATCCGCTTTTTATTGGGTTCACTTAATTACAAAAAGAATAGATGCTCCTTGTTGCCAAAAAGGTCAGTGCTGAAGAAGGTAAATTAAAAAGTGCCCATGGCCCTCACACTGCCCCTCCGACTCCCCTGGGAAGTGGCTTGGGCGGCCCCTCTGCACACCGACATGTTCAGGTGCCACCAACATGGCCCTCCTCTCTCTGAGAAGTTCCGGCTTTTACTGTAAGAAAAGGCACAGCTCTCTTGAGGATCACAGGAATAAAATAATTGAATATTTAAGAAGTAGAGCTGTGGCCGGGAAGGTGACAAATAGCAATTCAATTTTATGAACTAGAATAATTTTGTGTTTTATGAGAGCCACAGGTATTAGGCAAAAGAAAATAGGGATAAAAAATGACATTTGTTTAACTATGACTATTAGAATTTACAAAAACAAATATCTTTCCTTTAAAAATATTTTTTTAACTCAAAACAAAATAATTGTAAAACTCCTGTGGAAATGGACTGCTGTGGCCACCGAGATGACAGGTTGAGATGAGCATTCTGAACATACATGAAAATAAATCGATGATAAATAAAGTGTAAAGGAGGTGTGATAGGAAGAGTAAAAGCCCCCTTCATTTTCCCCAGCCAAGAATTTATGCTGGATCATTTCTGGTTTTGATTCTTCTGATAATTGTCACCCAAACTCTAAACCAACGCTGTCCAGTGGAATTTCTTATGATGAAGGAAACATCTCTAACTGTGCTATTCAATGCAATAGCCACTAGGCACACTGACTATTAATTTGCATATCCTATATAATAAAAGGGTAATATGCAAATAAACTGAACGGCAGAATGACCTGTCGCTATGATGTGTATTGACCACCAGGGGGCAAACACTCAACGCAGGAACTGCCCACTGGTGATCAGTGTGCTTTCACAGCTGGAGCACTGCTCAGCCAGAAGCTGGGCTCACAGCTGGCAAGCGCAGCAGCGGTGGCAGGACCCTCTCCCGCTTCCACAGCAGCATGAAGGATCCTCAAGCCAAACAGTAAGGTGTGAGCAGGCAGGCAGGTTAGAAGCAAGGGGCCCTGATAGCAAGAGGGCACAGGCTGGGCTGAAGGACCTCCTCTACTGCATTAATTTTGTGCATCGGGCCTCTAGCTAATTAATAAAATTTTAATTTAAAAATTTAGTTCCATAGTCACACTAGCCACATTTCAATAACTCAATAGCCACATGTGGCTAGTGGCCATCCTAATGGTCAGAGTAGCTACAGACAGACTGGTCCCTGCCTCTGCCTGACCCACCTTAGAAAGACCTGTGACTGCACACTGGAGAAAATGCAATCACAGCTCATTCCACTGCTCCTTCCCTTTGCCCTCCTTTGATTCCCAAGCCCTGCTTGGAGCATTTTCATTTTAGTTCTGTTGGTTTACCTTTATAGCTTTTACTAACCTATTTAAAACTGTTTCCTGATACATCAATTGTTGACTATAATACTTTGATCCACCACCACTTTTGATCAGCCAGTTAGTGTTCCCCATGTTCTCTCCACAATCTCCCTCTGGTGCCCCCACCCAGCTCCCAGTCACCACACCGCTGCTTGTCACATTGGCAAGGTCTCTGGGTAGTATTAATATTCTGTCCTAAAGCTATAAGTTTTCAATCTTTGGTTCTACAATTAAAACCAATAGCCACCTTTTTACCGATATTATTGCATAAGGATTATATGATATTATACATAGAAAAACCATAAAGATGCCACAAAAAAACTACTAGGTTTAATAAATGAATTTAGCAATGTAGCAGGATACAATATTAACATCCATAAATCAATGGCATGTTTATACACAAGTAATAAACTCTCAGAAAGAGAAACTAAAACACACACACACACACACACACAAAACAATCCCATTTACCATTGCAACAACAACAACAAAAATTAAGATACTTAGGAATAAAGTTAACCAAGGAGGTAAAAGGCTTGTACTTGGAAAACTAAAGGACATTGAATAAAGACAGAGGAAGACATAAACAGTAGAAGATTAAATCGTGGTCATGGATTGGTAGAATTAACATCATTAAAATGTCCACACTCCCCAAGGCAATCTACAGATTTAATGCAATTCCTATTAAAATACCAATAGCATATTTCACAGTTGTAGAACAAATACTCCAAAATGTATATGGAACAAAAAAAAAAAAAAAAAAGGCCTTGAATAGCCACAGCAATCTTGAGAAAGAAAAAAGTTGGAGGAATCACAATACCAGATATCAAGTTATATTACAAAGCCACTGTAATCAAAATAGCCTGATACTGGTACAAGAATAGGCATATAAATCAATGGAACAGAATAGAGAAATCAGCCCAAGCCATTATGCTCAATTAATATCTGACAAAGGAGATAAGAGCATACAATGGACTCAAAGCAGTCTCTTTAATAAATGGTGCTGGGAAAATTGGACAAATATATGCAAAAAATGAAACTAGACTATAAACTTATACCATACATAAAAATAAACTCAAAATGGGTAAATGTAAGTTGTGAAATCATAAAAATCCTAGTAGAAACCATAAGCAACAAAATCTCAGACATCTCTCATAGGAATATATGGATACATCTTGAAGGGCAAAGTAAACTAAGAAGAAAATAAACACCTGGGACTACATCAAAATAAAAAGCTTCTGCACAGCAAAAGAAACTATCAACAAAATGAAAAGGGAGTCCACTGTATGGGAAAACATCTGATAAAGGGTAAATATCCAAAATATGTAACAAATTCATACAACTTAAAAGGAAGACAAACAATCCAATAAAAAAAAATGGGCAAAGAATCTAAATAGACATTTCTCCAAAGAGGACATAGAGAAGGCCAAGAGATATATGAAAAAAATGCTCAAAGTCATTAATCATCCAAGAGATGCAAATCAAAATGACAATGAGGTACCATCTCGAACCTGTCAGAATGGCTATTATCAACAAATCAACAAATGACAATCACTGGCGAAGATGTGGAGAAAAAGGAACCTTTGTGCACTGCTGGTGGGAATGCAGACTGGTGCAGCCACTGTGGAGAACAGTATGGAGTTTCCTTAAAACATTAAAAATGGAACTCCCATTTGACCTAGTAATCCCACTTCTAGGACTATATCCCAAGAAATCAGAAACATCAATCAGAAAGAATATACACACCCCTATGTTCATAGCAGCACAATTTATAATAGCTGAAGTATGGAAACATCCTAAATGCCCATTAGCAGATGAGTGGATTAAAAAACTGTGGTGCATATACACAATGAAATACTATCTTATCTAATAAAAGAGAAACATGCAAATTGACCACACCTACTCCACACCCACCAGCCAATCAGGGGTGAGTATGCAAATTAACCCAACCAATATAGGCACAGGGAGAAGACTGAAGACAGCATAGAAGGAAGCCAAGCGAGGCAGAAGGGAGTGAAGCTATGAAGAAGCAAACAAGCAAGCAGGGCGGTGGAGAAGGGAAGGAAGTAGGCAGGGAGGGAAGTAGGCGGGGTGGGGAAGACTGCAGCAGGAAGACCTATTGCAGAAATCTTCCTGCACCAAGCCTCTAGTGCTGATATAAAAAAGGATTTCTTACTATTTGCAACAACATGGACAGATCTGGAGAGCATTATGCTAAGTGAAATAAGCCAGCCTGAGAAAGGAAAGGATCACATGATCTCACTCATTTGTGGAATACAATGAACAACATACAAGTGATGAACAAAAATAGAGCCAGTGACATAGAAGCATCAAACAGACTGTCAAACCTCAGAGGGGGGTAGAGGAAAGTAGGGGTGGGGATAAGAGATGAACCAAAGGACTTGTATGCATGCGTATAAGCATAACCAATATAACCAATATGCACAGACATAGGGGGATGAGGGCTTATGCTGGGGGGTGGGAGTGGACGGGGAAAGGTTAGTGGGAGGAAATGGAGACATACGTAATATTTCCAACAACAAAGAATTAAAAAATAAACATACACCTAACCTATGAACTAGCACTTCCAACCCTAAATTTTCTGAAGAGAAATGAAAACTTATATCCTCCATAAAGACTCACACAAGAATGTTGACAGTAGCTCTATTCCGAATATTCAAAAACTTTTTTCAAATGACTATCAAAAAGAAAATAGATAAACATAATCTAATTGAGTTATAGTCATGAAATTGAATATCTCTCAGCTATAAAAAGAACTGCTGTTACCGGCAACAAATGTGGGTGACCAGAAAAACGTCATGCTGAGGGATAAAGACAGGCACGCAAGAGTGCCCACTGTGGGATTCCGTTCATCAGGAGCTCGTGACTAGGCAAAGCTGAAATATTGTACAATGATAGAAAGGGCCATGGTGGGAGCTGACTGCAGAGGGAACTTCCTGCAGGGAGGTACATGTGGCACAGACCTCACTCTGTCTCTTGATTGATTGCAGTTACACTGGTTGTAGTTACAGTGTCCTAGCCATTTGTCAAAATCACTGAATTGCATATGTGAAATCTTACAGTTCATTGTATGTCAATTATACTTCAACAAAGTTTATTTCTTTTTCTTTTTCTTTTCTTTTCTTTTTCTTTTTTTTTTCTTTTTTTTTTTTTTTTTTTTTTTTTTTACAAAGTTTATTTCATAGTAGAGGCCCAATGCATGAAATTTGTGCAAAACTAGGCCTTCCTTCCCCTGGCTGCTGGCACCAGCTTCCCTCTAGCACCCCAGACCTGGGCTTCCCTCTGATCACCCAGAATGACTTCCAGTGTAATTAGCATATTATGTTTTTATTATTATAGGTTAAAAGAGAAGACTAACTTAAACCCTAGGAGAAAAACAATTGGGAATAGGAATGGGGAGAAGGAACATGATATATTGTTATTATTATTTCATGCTTTTCCCTTATCAGTAAAATCTTTCCTGTTTCTTAATGATATAATTGGTTACAAACTATTTTGAAGAATTTTTTTTTTTTTCTCTGATCCCTCTGAGTTTTTTGTTCTGAATCTGGACTAACTGCTTCTCTGATCTGCTGCTCAGATTTAATTCTGGGACCATGAGATCACAATGACGGCTTGGTTTTACTATCTGTTGCTTTCTTACGTTCTGTTTTTTGGTTTTGTTTTGTTGTTTTTGTTGTTGATAATTTTGCTGAGGATCTCTGTAATTCTTTCAGAGAGTGTTTATGGGAGGCAAATTTTCTGAGTCTTTCCATGTTCAAAAATGCTTGACCTTGTTCTTGGGTTTGATTGAAAGTTTGGCTGGGTGTCTAATTCTAGGCTCCACCCCTTTTCTCTGAGACATGGAAGCAGCACTGCATTTTGCTTCTAGCATCACTACTGCTGATGGGAAGGCAGACTGTTCTGATCCTATCCCTTTGCAGGTAAGCCTGTTTTCCTGGGAACTTTTTTGATTTATTCTTTTTTTCTGTTCTAGCATGTTGTGGTGATATAGAAGTTCATTCATTCATTCATTAATATTGATTGTAGGAAAGTCTAGCAGCTCTACTTCAGAGCAATAAGTTCCCTGTGCTGGTGGAGGTTACATTCCGGTGTGAGAAATAGGTAATATAATAAACAAGAAAATAGATGAGACCCCTTCAGATGCTGACAAGTACTAAGAATAAACAGAACAGGAACTGGGGTGATGATCAACTGAGGCAGGAAGAGGAGTGCTTGAGCTGAGGGTGTCAGGGGCCTCTCTGGGAAGGTGGCCTTGGAGCAGAGCCCTGGATCATGAGAAGGAGCCACATGGGGATCTCGGAAAGAGTGTTCAATAAAGGGAGCCTGGCCCGAAAGGACCGAGGTGGGAACACACTCCATGGGGGCAGAGATGAGCCAGGGTGGCTGGAGAGCAAGTGAGTAAAGCCAAAATCAGAGGCGATGAGGCTGAGAGGGAAAGAGGCAGGGTAAGATGTGGGTGTCAATGAAATCAGCACAATAAAATAAAGCCCAAAGCCATTCCTGGGGGACGCAACCCTGAGACGCTTCCTCACGCCCTTGGCTCGGGGCTGGAGGGAGGGAGGCTGGGCTCCGTGAATGGAGCGCCTCCAGGTGACCCCATATGCATGGAGGTCAGGGAGCTGGCACTGCTCAATGCTCCGACGGGAACATCCCCCAACAACAAGGCCACCACTGCCTGGCCTGTGACAACCTCGCCCAGAAGCCCGGAGCAGTGCTCCCGCATAATTCATTCCGGGAATTAGTCACAGGCCCAGCCAGGTACAAGGGGGCAAGGCCGGGAGAGTGACATGGACCCAACTCTCCATGGGAGGGATGTCAAACAATTAGTGGCCATATTTCAAAGCAGCCAGCCAGGGTTCCCTATAAGAAGGGCAGCACTCTGTGCCCTAGATTGGGCTCAATCCCACATGGACATTCCCTTGGCAAGGTGCCAGCTCAACCATAGCCTAAGAGAACATGGGTGGACTCCCAGAGCAGGTAAGGCCAGGAGCAAATATTCCACCTGCACCTGGGTCTCCCAGAGCATGTAGGGTGGGGCAAACTTCCCACCTGCACCTGGGTCTCCCAGAGCCACCAGCACTATTGGGACATCTCCATTTCCATGTCTGTTCTTGGCTGACATTCAGACCCACCAAAAATAAAGCTATCACCTGTACCTGGAATGCCTCCTACTTAACACCATTTTCAAACTTAATAGATGGCTGTTGAATGAATACATGAACATATGCATGATCCTATATAATAAAAGCCTAATATGCTAAGTGTCCAGTCATCTGTTCAACCAAAGTGTAATATGCTAACGATATGCTAAGACCGTTAAGCCGCTCACTATGATGTGCACTGACCACCAGGGGGCAGACAGTTGACCTATTGACCAGTCGCTATGATATGCACTGACCACCAGGGGGCAGATGCTCCAACTAGTAAGTTAGCTTTCTGCTGGGTCTGGCCTAACTGGACTAAGCAAGGCAGGCCGGACATGCCCTGGAGCCCTCCCACAGTCCCTCCCTGACTGGCCAACCACCCACATCCCTCCCCAGCCTTGATTGTGCACTGGTGGGGTCTCTTGGCCTGGCTTGTGCCCTCTGCAATCTGGGACCCCTCAGGGAATGTTAGAGAGCCAGTTTGGGCCTAATCCTGCAAGGCAGGCCAGGAAACCCACTAGTACACGAATTCGTGCACCAGATTTCGTGTACTAGTGGGTTTCCTTATCTGCTTAAAGCTAAGCAGATAAGGAAAGGTGTTTTATGCCACCACGACTCCGTTTACAGCTCTGTTTTCCCCATACATCATTTCCACTGTCCGGGAACCGGGAAAACAATGCAGAGGACACACTGCATGTACTTTCTCCCCTGCCTCTTACGCTCTATGTATTGGAGTCAGATTGCCTGGGTTTGAAGCCCAACTTGGCCATTGACCAACTGTGAGGCCCTTGGCAACTTCACTGCCCTAAGTTTCTGTATCTGTGAAATAGCAATCTCTGAGGCACCTACCCTAGAGCGATGTCAGTTATCTCCTGAGCTTACACTTGTAACAAGCTTAGAACTGTGCCGGGAACATTGTTCGAGCTGAGTCAGTGTTGGATATCCTTGTCCTCCCCATTATCTTTATTACAATGACGTTTACTGTCGTTCACTGTAGCTCTTTCATCAAGGATCTAAGTTAGCCCTCAAAGCAATTCTCATTCCAACTGTCCACGGCAGAAAATAAGGTCTCAAGAGGCAGATGCAATATTCCAAATGTTTAACAACTGACACAATGCACTGTGGGTACCGCAGTGATGCAAGACAGCCCCAACCTCGGGGGACTGGTGGGTGTCTGCAGGCCAGGGTGTGAGCTCTGTACCAGGTGCCCCTCCCTCCCACCAGGGTCAGGCCTGCTTGGGCCAAGGGGCAGAGGCAGGGCACAGAAGCAATACAGGCTGGCAGGCTAGCGCACATTCAGGAAAGCCTCAGCTCTGGCCTGGGTGGTGGAACTCATAGGGAAGCATGTTAACATTCTAGCACCAGGTATGATCATTCCTGTATGTGTCTGCTGCCCTCCCGCCCAATGGGGACAAAGGAGCCAAATGCTGAAGGTACCCCACCTCCATCGCCACCTTCCCCGTGTACACTCCTTGGGCACAAATCCAAATTGTTGAGGCCCATTTATCTGAAGTCAATCCCCCAGGTTCCAAGAGTAGGTCCTAACAGATGTCCAGGCCTCTGCACATCTGTTAGGACCCACAGAACCATATGCTGACCCAGGGCTGCCTGTGGGAGCAGCTCTGAGTGCTGACAGCTGAATTAAACCTTTGAGACTTCCTACATACCCAGGTGCTCCTTGTTATGCAGCCAACCGGAGAACGAGTGAAAAAAATCGCAATATATTCACACATCGGAATAGTTTAGAGCAGTGTTTCCCAAACTTCTCTCATGATGACAGAGCACTAATTTTTAAGGTTAGAGCAGTAGTTAAGTATACAATTTTACCTATATGTTCCCAAAAATTCTAGTTTAGCACTTCTTAGTTGGGATTCAGGAATCTATAGTTTAACAACTCCACCAGGTGACTTTCATCATGAGAGAAGTTTGGGAAACACTGCTTTAGAGCAATGATAATAAACAAAAATCCCACAACTCACCACACTAGGTATCTCTAGTGCACCCTGAAAGGAGCCAGACCCAAAGACCACTCTTAGTAACACAGACATTATCCCCTCCCTCTCTCCCTCTTACTCTCCCCCTGCTCCTCCCTCTTCAGCCTTTACTTCCTCTCACTGGCGCCCTTGAGTCTGCACAGCACCTGGGCCCGGCTGTAACTTATCAGACAGGTGTCTCCAGCCACATCATTTTGTTCCATGTCATTTCGTTATAACACCGATGAGAGAGAAAAAATCAATTTCTTGCTAGGGCCACTGTCTGGAGTTTCCATGTTCTCCCCATGTCTGCATGAGTTTTCTTAAATGAATGTTTAGTTCACCTTTATCTCCATGTTTACTGTTAGACAAGTTTGAGGTCTTCATTTAGACATTTGGTGATTTTTTTTGTGAACAGAAATATGCCAAACACAATGCTAAATTGTGTTTAAATCTATTAGCTGATGGTAAACTTGGTTTTGTTATATATCACTTTGCTTAAAGCCACAATTTCCAAAAAAAAACACAAAAAAACAAAACAAAAAAAACAACACAAATCAAATGAGAATGTTAAATGAGAACTTACTGTATTATTGGTGTGACGCCCAGATCAAAGTTATAAACATGGGTCAAACCACATCAGACCCCTGCTTAACCCGTTCTAATGGCAGCCCATTCTGCTTGGAATAAACTTCAAACTCCGCCCTTACTTTAAACAAGGGTTGGAAAACCACAGCCTCTGACCAAATCCTGCTCATCCACTGGTTTTGTCTATAAAGTTTTATTGGAACACAGCCACGCCCAATATTTACATACTGTCT
Source organism: Pipistrellus hanaki (assembly GCF_964339955.1). NCBI lineage: Eukaryota > Metazoa > Chordata > Mammalia > Chiroptera > Vespertilionidae > Pipistrellus > Pipistrellus hanaki. The sequence goes on from NC_140515.1 coordinate 39,298,616, forward strand.
CTGCCTGCTTTCTGCTGCAACCATTGCTGTGACAGAAGTCATACAGAGCCTGCGATTTGTAACCTACCCCGTTACAGGAAAGTTTGCTAACCCCTAACCAGGAGGTCCCACACAGACTGGCCCCTGCCCAGCTCAGCCTCCTCTCCGGATTCTGTCTCCCTTTCAGGTGCTGCAGCCACATGCCCTGCATACACACACACACACACACACACACACACACACACACACACACACTCTATGACTAGAATGCTCCCCACTGCACTAGACAGAACTGGCCCTTTCTCACCATTCCCAGCTCAACACTGACATCCCCCAGGCCTTCCCTGCCCACGAGATCTCATTCCTCACCCTTCAGCTCATCGATTTGATTGATTTCTTCCAAACAATGGATGCTTTGTTTACTTGTCTACCAGTTCTCTCTCCCATAGAGAAAGTAAACACCATCACGGCTGGAACTCCCCCATCGAGTCCACTGGTACATCCCCAGCACTCGATGCCACAACCCATTGGAGGTGCTCAGTAAATGTTGGTTAAACAAATGAATGAAAGAATGAGCCTTTTCTAATAGACCACACTGCACAAAGAAGACTTGGTGCAGTGGGATGGCATGTATACAATGCTCTCTCTCACTATCTGATAATGACCCGCTATGCCAGTGGTGGGCAAACTCATTAGTCAACAGAGCCAAATGCCAACAGTACAACAATTGAAATTTCTTTGGAGAGCCACATTTTTTAAACTTAAACTTCTTCTAACACCACTTCTTCAAAATAGACTTACCCAGGCCATGGTATTTTGTGGAAGAGCCACACTCAAGGGGCCAAAGAGCCGCATGTGGCTCGTGAGCCGCAGTTTGCCGACCACTGCACTATGCAATTGAATTCCCTTTCACAGCCTGTGCAGCAGGTAGTATTATATCCTGCTACAGAGGAAACAGAAGATCAGCATGGTACATCAATGTGCCCGCAGTCACACAGCGAGTGAGGAAGCAAAACCAGACCTGTCTCAATTCAGTGCTCAGACTCTCCCCAGCTGTCTTGTGCCCCAATGGCTTTGGCTCTTGCTAATATCTGAAAGGCTCCATCCTCCCAGAAAGTTCAGAAGGGCACCAAACTCAACCAGCAGAGAACATCTCAGAATGTGAGCCCAGGCTGCACATATGCTATTGATCTGCTATCCCCATTCGTTTTTTTAAAGTCCAAATAAAAACGAATCCCAGCAGTCAATCTGAATTAATTAGCTTTTCTGGCAGCTGCCATCTGAGAATTAGGAATTATCCTGAGCCAGTAAATTCTAACTGATTCTTTTTTCTCGGTGTCAGATTGAATTAAAGGAAATATTGTGGGTAAAATTAAGTGCTACGCCTTTCTTATTGCTTTAGTTGCTCAAAGATAAATGCTTTTCATGATGATAAATAAACCATAAATTCTTCTAACAACAACTGAAATTCAAATAACTAGGCTGTATAACCCCATGCGACTGTAATTTTCTTTTTAGCATCAGCTTGTTTACTGTTTATTGAAGAGAATGTCTGGTCCTTGCCTTTGAGGGATTTTAAATTGTGGGACAGCCCAGATTTTTGTAAGCAAAGCCCCAAGCCAGGCACCTGTCTATATCTTTGATTGCATTCTCTTGATTAAGACAGTACAAAGTCACAAAGTCCATGTCCAGAAAGTTGGAATGGGGTGAAATGAGAGGGAAGCAAGAAACAATTTGGCCAGAAGTCAGGAGCCACAGACTTAGGCCCTACACTTTAACCTTGGCCAACTGGATTCATTCCTTTAATGCCCCTGTTTTCTTATCTGTTAAGAATAGCTTCCCGGCATACATTTCACACAGACCTGGTATTAGGTATGAAATACTTTGAAAGGGACAAAACTTGCTTCGTAGGTTGATTTTTGGCAATCCAATAAGTGGGTAACTTTGCTGGCTTCTAATGGTCATTCTAGACACCTGATTCATAAATTACATGAACAGTAATGAGGCAGAAACTGTCAGGCACTGGCAGTCATAAGTTAAGTGAAAGCAAAAGTTAAGCCAGCAAACACATTTCTAGATACATGACAATACAGGTTGTTTTGATCAAGGCATCATTCTACAATATATAATATTGATAAAAGCCTAATTTGCAAATCGACCAAACAGTGGACAACCGGTCTCTATGATGTGCACTGACCACCAGGGGACAGACACTCAATGTAGGAGTTGCCCCCAGCCTGCAGGCCTCAAGGCAGGTGCCAGTGAGGGGCCTCCCCGTTACTCCCCCCGCCACCCCCAATCATCCCACCTGTCGCCCCACAGAGGGAATTGACTGGGTGGCAGGGCGATCTGGGGGGGTGGGGCCAGCTGGCAGGCAGTGCCAGGCCAGCCAAGGCAGGTGTCCAAGGAGGCCCCCTGATTGTCCTGCTGGTTGCCCCACAGATCGGCCTTGATTGCCAGCCAGGCCTAGGGACCCTACCCGTGCATGAAGTTCATGCACCAGGCCTCTAGTAATTTAATAACCATAAAATCATAAAGATTCAATCTACAGATTCAATGCAATCACTATCAAAATTTCAATGGCATTTTTCATAGAAAATAAAACATAACATTCATATAGACCCACAAAAGACTCCATATAGCCGAAATCTTGAGAAAGAAGAACAAAGTGAAGGCACGACACTTCCTGATTTTTAAATATATTCTAAAACTATCATCATCAAAACAGTATGGTATTGGCATAAAAATAAACACATAGATCAATATAACAGAATAGGGAGCCCAGAAATAAATTCACACATATACTGTCAACTAATGTTTGACAAGGCTTCCAAGTACATATAATCTCTTCAATAAATGGTGTTGGGAAAACTGGATATCCACTAGCAGAAGAAGTTGGACCACTAGCTCATACCTCATACAAAAATCAACCCACATGTGAGACCTGAAATTGTAAAACTACTGAAAGAAAATATGTGGGGAGAGCTTCTTGACACTGGTCTGGGCAATGATTTTTTTGTTTGTTTTCAAATGACCCAGGAGCACAGTCAACAACAACAAAGACGACAAATTGGGGTGCATCAAACTAAAAACCTTTATACAGCAAAGGAAATAACCAACAGAGCGAAACAACAATCTCTGAAATAGGAAAAGTATTTGCAAACCATACATCTCATAAGGGGTTACGTAATATCCAAAATATATAAGGCACTCAAATGATTCAACAGCCACACACACACACACACACACACACACACACACACACAATAGCAGCAGCAGCAGCAGCAGCAGCAACTGGATTTTAAAAATGGGCAAAGGACCAGAATAGACATTGCTCTAAAGAAAACAAACCAATGGCCAATGGGTACATGAAAATGTGCTCAACACCACTAATCACCAAGGAAATGCAAATCAAAACCACAATGAGATATTGCCTCAAGCCTGTCATAGTCTATCATCAAAAAGACGAGAGATAGCCCAAATCGGTTTGGCTCAGTGGAAAGAGTATCGGCCTGCGGACTGAAAGGTCCTGGGTTCGAGTCTGGTCAAGGGCATGTACCATGATTGCGGGCACATCCGCAGTAGGGGGTGTGCAAGAGGCAGCTGATTGATGATTCTCTCTCATCGATGTTTCTAACTCTCTATCCCTCTCTCTTCCTCTCTGTAAAAAATCAATAAAATATATATATATATTTTTAAAAAGACAAGAGATAGAAAGTGTTGGTCAGGATGTGGGGAGAAAGGAACTCTGGGGCACTGTTGGTAGGAAGGTAAATTGGTGCAGCCTCTATGGACACTGCGTGGCAGCTCCTCAGAAAGTTAACAAATTCACATGCAGGTTGGCTGGGGATCAGCTCGTCTAGGATGATGCTCCTAAGGCATGTGTAGTTAACTGTTGGGTCAGCTAATCGGTTCTGCTGATCTTGTCTGAGCTCCCTCATGAGTCGGGGGTGAATTGGTAGACTCGGTTTTGACTCATGCTGTCTCTCTTCCCCCAGCAGACCAGACTAGATTCACAAGACAATAGCAGGGATAAAAGCGAGCACAGTGGACCAGGTCTCTTCAAGAAGGTCTAGGCTTGGGAAAGTTCACTCTTGTTTCTACTGCATCGTATTGGCCAAATCAAGTTACTAGATCAGCCCAGATTCGAGGAAGGAAAAATAATCTCCACTTCTTGATGGGAGCGGGTGACTAGCCCTCCCAGCCAGGGCAGGAAAGGGCCCCCTTCCCTTCCCCTCTGGTTCCCCTGGTGGAACCTCCACCAGGGCTGCCTCGCCTGCAGGGAGGCTGGGAAGTGCACTCAGCATGCTGGGGACTCGGAACCAGGGATGGCACCTACTAAAGACTCTTTGCCTCGTAGTAACCTTTATTTAGACCTTAGTTTCAAAGACACTATCAGAGTTACCCTCCAACCCTGTATCTCTGAAATGGTCAAGTAACTCTCTAAGTATTCCATCTCTAAGTTACTGGACCATTTCAGAGATACGGCTGCCTTGGGTTGAAGCAGCTGTGTATGGAGTAGCTCTCTTCCAGGTGTCTCGGGCCCGGCTGCTGGGCATTCTCTCTGTGAGCCCAGATGGCTGGACCATACTTTGGGGCATGGCTGAGTGAGGTAGAGAACTCGCTGGCGGGAAGCAGGGGGCCCCTGGGTCTGGCACACAGTACTGACATCAAGATGAGCTGGCATTTAGGGGAGCATGTCAGAGTAAAAAGCCCATCTTCCCCATTGCTGTTCCCTTTGGGCCTGGAAGCCCAGGGGCTGAGGCAGGTCATCCATCCCCCCACTGCCCAGCTCCCCATTTCAGCGACCAGAGCAACCTGGGACTTCCTGGCATCTCCTCCAAATGCTTGCTCTGACAGGCAGTTGAGCCTATTTCTCTGGCCTCTCAATGCCCTTATGACTTGTTTTATTTATTTATTTTTAAAATGTATTTTGATTTCAGAGAGGAAAAGAGAGAGAGAAATATCAATGATGATAGAGAATCATTGATCAGCTGCCTCCTGCACAACCCACACTGGGGATCGAGGTCACAACTGGGGCCAATGCCCTGACTGGGAATTGAACCGTGACCTCCTGGTTCATAGGTTGACACTCAATCACTGAGCCATGCCAGCCGGGCTAGTTTTCAACCCTACAAACAGACTCATGGAGAGAAACATCCGCTAATGATTGCTATGTGCTCCTTTATTAACTCACTTAATGCTCAGGTTACGTAAGCTCCTTGCCTAAGATTTCCCTTTCCGTGAAAATGCGGGTGAGATTCCCAACATCCAATCTGCATTTCTTCCTTTCTGATCAGCCTTCCCCCCGCACCCACCACCACCACCATCACCCATTTTTAGCTGTACACATGCTGCCTGGGATAACAAGTACAATCCCCAGGCTTCCTGAAGGCATATGACCAAGTTCTGGGCAATGGGATACATGCCAAAATGTCATGTGCAACTTTTGGGGAGTGTCCCAAGGAAGCAAGGGTGTCCTTCTTCAGTGATTCCTCCCTCCTGCTGGCTGAAATAGGGCTGTGACAGCTGGTTTGTGGGCAGCCACCTTATGCTAGGAGGGAGACACTCTACTGAGGATGGCAGAGCAAAGCGACACCATGGAAACCTAGGCCAGCCTAGAGCGCCTTCCCTTTGGATATCAGGTAGGTGCTTCACCTGGTGACCGCCTTTATCCCCCCCAGGTGAGCGGTGAGTGAAATTAACCACAGTCTCCTCTAAGCTTCTGGTGCTTGGTGGGGGGCATTGGTGTCACCTGGGAGTTGGTTGGAAATGAGATCTCTGAGCCCACCTCACATCTGCTAAGTCAGCGCCTGCGTTTCAGTGAGACCCCCAGGTAATATGTGTGCAAAATGAAGTTTGAGAAGCACAGGGTGGAGCTGCTGCTATTGGAGAGGAGCCTGCCACTCACAGCTGAATCCACTCCTAACCAGAGCAGCACTCACCGCACACCAGGTGGGAATAAACGCCATCAGCAGGTGAAGCACCTACCTCAGGGCGCCGCGGGGGAGCTAGTTACTGGGTTACACCGCCTTGGGGTGGGGTGGGGGGTGCTGTGGTAGAGCACAGATTGATGGCAGCATTGCCACCAGCCCCTATAGGCTCCAGGACAGCCCGTAACGGTAAAATCTTGGAGACAGAGCAGAGAGAGCGAGTGCAGTGTTTGCCCAGGAACTACTTGGGATGTTTTGCATAAGCCAACTTTTTGAAATCAGGGGAAGGGAGAGGTCCTTGGGGTGGACCTCACAGGGCCTGCCTCAATCTCTACCCCAAATGATGCAGCCTCGGGGGCAGAGGGGAAAGGAGGTGTTAGAATGCTTTGGCCAAACCCTTAGGGGGTGCAGAATGTGAGGGGACCAAAAGACCCTTCGTACTGTGCGCTCCTGTGGGAACAGCAGGCCCTGGTCAACCATGGGTGTGTGGGGGGCAGAGGGGAGGGAGCTGTGGGTGGTGACTGGCTCTGAGGCCTCACTTACCTGGTTTTCCAGCAGGTCCACCTCCATCTCTCCTGGGATGCCACTGCTGAGCTCTGTGCACTGCCCTCGGTGCCCATCGGGGCCTAGTCCTACTGAGGCTGCAGGGAGCAGGCCTGTGACAGTGCTGCTGGGAAGCTGGTCTTCTCTATCCGGAAGTGACGATGGGCCTGAGGTGAGGGGCGGGGCCGAATGCCTGCCCTCAGCTGATGCAGAGCAAGTCCCAACCAGGAGGGAGGCCCATCAAAGTGCCAGGCTGGCCTCGTGTCCCCAGGGTCTGCTGCCCGTGGGCCCCTCTTGGGCAGAACCACCGGAGGTCTCTTCAAATGGCTGGACCTAGCGCGGGGTGCTGTGAGCGTGTGCGTGTGCCTCTTTCTGTATGTCTCTACCATCCCTACCTCCATCTCAGCAACTTCCGGGATGCCCGGAAGCAGAATCCCGCAGCAATTAAGGGGTCACTGGAGCTAGATCACCTGGGCTGTTCAAATCCCAGCTCTACCATTTACAGCTGTTGGGTCATGGGCAAATTCTTTGCTGTGCCAGTTTCTCCATCTGTGAAATGGGGTCATGGGCTTGCTGTGAGACTGACAATGAGCCCTCAATAAATCAGAGCGGCTTGTATTGACACCCTGGAGCCTGCCTGGTCCTACTCTCCTCGCCCAGAGCAGCAGGGTTCTACCCTGAGGGTTCGACATTGTGGATGCTGAGCCTGTGGGCAGAAGGCTCAGCGCAGCGGCCTGCAGAGCAGACCGTCTCATTCCTCCGTGCTCCAAATAAGTCATCAGAAATCCTTTCTCCCATGAAATCCCCTTAAATCCTTACAGTTACAAAAAAAAAAAAAAAGGAGATTCCATTTCCCCAGATCCACTGATCCCTTAATTCGCCTTCCCTGGTACCTGGGCTCATAGTAAAGGTGACTTGGGGCTGAAGCTCTGGAGGGACAGGTCCACTTCGAGGAAACAATTTGCAGAGTGGCTGCCCTTTGCGCTCCCCCAAGGCCCTCCCTGCACCAGTGCGGCTGCCCCTAATCGCTGCTTGATCGTTATTTTCTGCTTCCGTCCACTGTGGCCCTGTGGGTGACTCTGTGTTTAGCACTGCTAAACGTCTACCCGGAGGCCCCCTCCTGTTTTTAAGCAGGAACCCTCCCTGCGGACCTTACCCCGGGGCACAGGGGGCTAGTTGGGAGGAGGGAGAATCACAGGACAGGGACCTGGGTTGGTTCCCCTGCCCCCCAGCTATATTCCAGCCCTGAGCAGAGCCCGTCTTGGGGGGGAGCAGGGAAGTGAGGTCTGCCTCCCAAGATCCACTGCCCTCTCTCTCCCAGCAGCCCTGGAGCTTGGTCTGGTTTGAGTTCCCCGAAAGCCCACTCAGAGACAAGGATTCAAGGGCAAGGTGAGCCCGGAAACACTGTAGGGGTGGAGGGGTGGAGGAGTGGAAGGTGGGACGGGACAGGGCGGGCTGCTGTGGGCAAACCTCCCCAGCTGCTGCTGGTTTGCCTACCCCCCCCCCCCCCCACACACACACACACACTTCCCGTGACTGCGAGGCTGCTGCGCAGACAGGATTCCCCAGGACGTCAGCGGGCAGGAGCAGTCGTCGGCGGGAGGATGGACATCAGGGCGGTTTGAGCCAAACTTGGCCCATCACTGCGTCCAGGCCACTGGCTACAGGACAGGGTCCTGGGCAGCACGTGGCCTGAGGCGGCTGAGGATTTGGCTGTGTGGTGAGCACATCCACCGGTGTGCTCACTGCTGGGCTCAACCAGGTGCCGGGCCTTTTCCCCTCCGGGTGGGAGAGACTGCTCTCCCACGAAGCCCACGGGGCAGGTCCTGGTGGTGGTGTTTAAAACCCTCATTAAAAAAACTGTTGTTACCTGGTGGCGTGGCTCGGCGGTGGAGCATTGACCTATGAACCAGAAGGTCACAGTTCCACTCCTGGTCAGGGCACGTGCCCGGGTTGTAGGCTCTAGCCCCAGTGCGGGGTGTGCAGGAGGCAGCCGATCAATGATTCTCTGTCCTCATGGATGTTTCTCTCTCTCTCTCTCTCTCTCTCTCTCTCTCTCTCTCTCTCTCTCTCTCTCTCTCTCTCTCTCTCTCTCCCTCTCCTACCTTTCTGAAATCAAGAAAAAAATATATATTTTTAAAAATTGTCAAAATTTGTAAATATTTTTTATTGTAAAATATACATAACAAAATTTATAACGTCACCCGTGTTTAAAGGTTCAGCTCTGTGGCACTTAGAGCATTCACGTGGCTGGGCAGCATTCTGTAACATTTTTTGATGATTTCTTCTTGCGAAGGCACAGCAACTGGGATCTATTTTCAGGGGCTGTTGGCATGGCTGGTCAGCCAACCACAAAAGTGTCCCCTTGCTGATGAGGTGGAAGTATCCGCGGGCCCCCAGCCCTCTGGGCCGCAGTGTCACTTGGTTAAGGTGACCAAGGCGTCTGTGGGCCCTGCCCGTGCCAGCACAGCCCGCTTTGGCTGGCCTTGGACCTGGAGAAAAACACTTAATCCCCGGCTGTAGGGACTTGCTGGTGCCGGTGGCGGAATTTCTCTTGCCTGGGGGGCCAGATTTTGTTCTAATCCTGAAATAGCTCCCTCCGGCTTCTCCCGGCTTGAACTCGTGGTTTATTTATACCCACCCTTTGGAGCAGTGTCCCTTTCTTCCCTCCTCCCAGGGACTGCTGAGGACAGACAGACACAGCACAGCCATGCCCCTGTTGGCACCATGGCCCCCTGCTGTCCCTCTCGGTGTCTTTGCCTTGGCGATGGAGCCTGGGGCTGGGCTGCAGGCAGGGACCACCAGGGGCAGAGGTGGCAGGCACAGCTCGAGGGTCTTGGCATTCCTTGTGGCCCAGACATGCCCTCCCCCCCAACCAGGGGCGGTTTCTGGGGCATCAGATGGTTTCCCTGGAGACTCAGCTTGTGGTGTCTGTGGGCAGCTTTTACCGTGTTTCCACGAAAATAAGACCTAGCGCATGGAAAGATAAGACATCCCCTGAAAATAAGACCTAGCGCAACTTTGGGAGAAAAAATTAATAGAAGACACTGTCTTATTTTCGGGGAAACAGGGTAGTTGTCGCCACACGTGGCCTCAAACGTGTTACCTTACAGGAGGCGGCAGGGGACCAGCCATGTGGCCTCCTTCTGCCTGGGGTGGGGGCAGGAGCACCCTCATAGTCAGACCTTTAACTGAGTTTCTCAAAGCGCTTTCCCAGCCAGCACTCTGGGGCCGGCCAGGCTCCGTGGTGGGGTGAAAAGGTCATTGGTCTCAGGAAGGGCTGCTTGCCTTTGATCTTGCAGCAATTCGAGGTCGCCAGACAGAAAGGCCAGATGAGCCCTGGTGATTAGCTCTCTGTGCAAAGCCAAGGACTGACTGTCTTATTTTCACCCCTTTGCAGATTTCAAGTGTCTTACCCGCTCTTTCTCCTTGTAGCTGTTTCCTCACCCCTCCATCTCTGTATCGGCCTCTGTGGCTCATTATGTGTTTTTTTGTTTTGTTTTTCTGTGTTTCTTTGAGAGGCAGAGAGAGAAAATAAAGACATGAGTTGGTTGTCCCACTTCTCTGTGCATTCATTGCTTGCTTCGTGTATGTGCCCTGAACCCAAACCTTGGTGTATGGGGCAACAACGCTCTAACCAACTGAGCTCCGGGCAGCTTTCTCTTTTGTGGTCTGGCTGTCTCAGTGTGAGTTTCTGCTTATCTCTGTCTCTCTGTCTTTGTCTCTCTCTGCTCCTGTCTTCCACTCTCGCTCTGGCCCAGTCTAGAGACCTTGGCAGGGGACATGGGTGAGTCAAGGTGGCTGCAACTGGAGACCACAGGGGCAGCAGCCAGGGCTGGTCTATCTGAAGGGAACCGATCAGTTTACATTTTGGGGAGAAACCTGGGCACACATGCTGTCCAGGGCCTGGCCTCACCCGCCCTTTGGGCCCCTCTGGGGAACTTCAGTCCCAGCTGCCACAGCACTACCCTCTGCCCTCACGGGGCTGCCCTGGGACACAAAGCAGGCGACTCCTAAGGCTGAGCCAGACGTCACAGGGAAGAAAGGGGCACAGCCATTCCAGTTTCGGGAGATGCTCATATTCATATGCAACCAATTAATAACCCATTTAATTATGCAGGACACCTGAGCAGGTTAGCTCTATCCTGGAACTACTTCAGCGGAGAGTTGCTTGAAGCTATACAGAACCATCCAGAGAGAGAGAGAGAGAGAGAGAGAGAGAGAGAGAGAGAGAGAGAGAGAGAGGACAGAGAAAGGGGTAAACCAGAGTAGGGCCTGCAGTTGAGTTGATAATAATGTACAGACATCAACTTCCTGGTCTCGTTAACGGTCCTCTGAGTAAGTCAGATGCTATCATTGGAGGAAGCCGGGAGAGGGTAGGAAGGAACTCTGTACACTGTTTTTGCAACTTCCATGTGAATGTAAAATTACTTCAAAATAAAAAGTTAAATTTCCTTTTTTTTTTTAAAGTCTATGTAAGAAATCCACTTGAAACCATTTCTGACTTACCTTGTGTTCTCACGATCTCTGCCATCTTTCCCTCCAATTGCCAGTTTTCCGTTTATGTGTAATGTTGCAATATGATTTCATATGCCTTTTAACATCATCCCCACCCCACCCCCTTCCCAGAGTTCTCCTTTCTCCTTTTTCCCATTATTGTTTTAATTATAAAAGTAATTGTTATTCATCATGACTTTATCTGAAGTCTTTCATTTACTTAAACCGGGGACCCAGATTTACAGCATCTCCAGGATGGGGAGGGAGGGGGGGAAGGCGGCGGGGGGGTGGGGGAGGTGGAGGGGAGGAGTTGGGGAGGGCTGGCAGGAAGGCAGACACTGGCCTGTGCTGTCCAAAGGCAGTTCTGTGCTGTTTTTCCTGCCGCTTCCCCAGGGCCTAGAACAGTGTCTGAAATGCTCAGTACACATTTGTTGCGTGCATGTCTGCGGGCCCAGAGGGGTGTGACCATAAGATATACAAGTGTCCTTTCCCTGGGTCCTACCAACTACATGTGAACAGTTTTGTGAAAAGAGAAAGAGGGAAAGAAAGGGGGGAGGGAGGAGAGGAGGGTATTTATTGTAATGCAGATGCTTCCATAGGCCTCTCCCCAGACAACCCCAATTCCATTCTTGGGACATGCTGCACGCTCCCCCCACCCCCTTTCCCCCCCACCCCTGCCTGCCATCAACTCCAAGTTTCAGTTGAAGACTTCACCTTCCTCCTAGTCTAGGGCGGATGATGTCTCTTCTCCATTCCTGAGCCCACCTTTCTCAGACTCACAAATCCTCTCACTCAGACTTTCCAGGGGCTCCACGGGTGGGCAGCTCCTCTGGGACAGTCCCTGGGCTGGGCTGCTCTTGGGACACACCGTGGTCACCGCCTGTGGACTCCCGGCCTGGCCTGTCACCAGGTGTTGGAGAGCGGTGATGTCTACAGCCTCAGTAAAAATGTTTATGCAGCCCCTCCTCATGTGGGGGGTGGTGGCGGGTGGGGACACTTCCCATGAGCCAGACCCTTTGCTTTCTTTAACGCATCTGCTCCTCACGTGTGTCCCAAGAGGCAGGCGATGTATCTGTTTCCAGGTAAGAAAATGGAGGTTCAGAGAGGTTGTGCAAGTTCTCAAGGGCACACAGCTTGTGTGGAGAGGCCCTTCTTGAACCCAGATCACTGGCTGCGCAGTCCCACCTTCCTGCTGTCGCTGACGTCCCCAGGAGAGCCCCTTGCTCTGGGTGCATCGCAGAGTTGCCCAAATTGAGGCACATGGAGCAAAACCAGTGGAACATATAAGTCAGATCTATACAGGGAGCTCTGAGTCACTCATTGAAGTCTGATCTATCTGTTCCAAGAAAAGGCCTGTGCCACGGTGGGTCATGCATCATGAACTGAGTCCCGGGCAGATGTGGGGCACTTTCCCCGGTGTTTCCGAGAGAAGAGCACCAGCTTTTAGGGTGTGTTGTTGCAGACCTGGCAGATCTGAGGGAACATCAGCAGTGAGGTGGGCAGACCAGACCTTTCTGGGGTGAGGGCAGCAGGGGGGATGGGGTGATCTGTGGAAACACCAGGAAGCTTCATGGCAGGTGCTAATGGTCACTCACCATTGCCACCTACTTGGAATTTTGTCCAAAGTCAATTGCATTCTGGGAAAAGCTTAACCACCTCTCTCTCAGGAGGAGGCTTAGAGCCAGCATGTCCCTCCTCCAAACCTGGTTATTTGCTTCAGAAACCATCCTCCTGGCCCCCAGGGCCACCTCCCAGCCCGGACACCTCACCAGGCCTGACTTCTTCGCATGGACTAGGAGGACATCCGAATCTACTGTGGGCTAAAAGCCACTTTGCCTGCACTGCATCTGCCTCTGAGTGACAGCTATGGCTTCAAGTAACTTTCCTTCTTGACGGAAAAAGTCCCTCAAGACATGGCCACTGAACTTCACACACTACAGTTGAATAATATTATGGTCACTTCTCTAAGGAATCCAGTGTTAATAAAATAAGGTAGAAGGAATTAGAACCAGAAGACATTCCACGTACTATGAGAAAGTTTTGTTTCATGAAACCTCTCTCTCTCTCTCTCTCTGTGTGTGTGTGTGTCTAGGGTCTCTGTGTGTGTGTGTGTGTGTGTGTGTGTGTGTGAGTGTGTGTCTAGGGTGTGGCACAGGTAGCTGGCTCCCTCCTATTGCAGAGCTGTGTGGTCTGCCTTTTGCTAATGTGGTTGAAAGTGACATCTACTTTTGGGTCAAGGTGGCTGGGTTCTTGAATCACCCTATGGAGAGCTACCCACACACCAGGAGACCTCACATTGCAGGTGTGTGAGAAATGAACTTTCCTTGGTAAGCCACTAAGTCTTGGGACCTGTGAATTATAGCACTGAGAAATGTATTTCTTAATGTGGGTATGGTCAAAGTTTGAAAAAAGCACCTGGTCTAACCTAACCATCCTGTTTTTCAGATGAAGAGACCAAGTGTCAGAGAGGGTGAGGGGCTCCCCAAAGTCTCCGGAATGAGCTGGGGCCAAACCCTGCCTGAGCAGGAGGGTCCAGGCCGTGAGGTCTCGGCAGGCCTTGTGCACAGACAGGGCGCAGATGACCGCCGGGCTGTGGGCGTGTGGTACCATGCTCCTCCGACCTCCACACGCACCTCGGGCACAGATCTGACACCTGCTCTGCGGGGGGACCTCCGCCCACGGCTGGGGCAGGAAGGGTGACCTCCTGGCCCTGCTGAACTAGCTCTCACCTGCCCCGCTCGGCTCTGTGGTTAACATCTCAGCAGCACACCTCCAGACTTTCTCTGAAAGTCTGGGTTTCTCTGAATTCTCGGAGGCCTCGGGTTCTGAGAAGCCAGCAGCGACCCTGCCCATGCCACAGGAGCCCTCGGTGAGCCACACGCCCACAGGCACACACACACCCCGGGACCCGGCTTCTGTGCTTTGCTGCAGTGGGTTTGGCCCTTGCGTGTTCCAGCCGAGGCCCTGGAGACCGGAGGCCCCGTGACAGACCATCCCAACCGTGTTCTCTGTGTTCCCGACCCACACAGCCCCTGGGCACAGCGACTGTTGATGCCATCACGTTGTGGGTAACTGGAAGTGCAGCCCCAGGAACATGAAACCTAACATTAGGTCCTCTGAAAGTGGAGCCGTGGCCGAGGGGGCAGGGGGAACCTCCCCAGAGCAGTAGTTGGGGTGGGTGCCACTGGGTGAGGCCAGGCCAGCACCCTCTGCCCCCGCCCCCCGCCTGGAACAAGTCAAGCTGCGTTCTCATTCCACATTAGCCTTTTATTAGAACCGTAGTGAATGGGATCGCTCTGCCAACAGGATAAGTCATTTCTTCAGTCAGTCTGAGTTATAGCGTAAAGATGAATGAGAAAAAAGCAATAGATATAAATGGCATGTCTGAGTACCCATAAATCAAACGAATTGTGCCATTGTGAGAAAATTATTATGACAACTTTTACATCAAAGTGGTTCAAGCCTGTTTATAGGAACCTTATATTTCACGTTAGCACATAAAAAGAGAGCCTCTGAGAGGAATACTGAGGACCGGCTTTGGCCTGAGAGAAGGAAGCCTGGCTCGCCAGCTGCAGCCCCAATGCACCCGCCGCCTCTCCGCTCCACGGACCCCGCCTGTGCGGGGCGGGCAGACGCACATCTGCGGGAGGAGGATGAGGGCTGCGTGGTGGGCTCCACGGGACAGCCACTCCACGTGGGGGGACTAAGTCCTCCATCCGCCCTTGTTCTGTAATGACCCCTGGGGGGTGCTTTTTAAAGAAACAATAGAAACAAAAAGAATAAATTTGGGTCAACTCTGGCAGGTTATCATTAGGAGACAACAGAACTGCCACAGGATTTTATAATGGTTTGCCGTCTAGTTCTTGTTAATGGCGAACAATCACCCCCCCCCCCCCCCCCCGGGGTGATGTATGAGATCCTACTAGCTGTATGCAGGGGAGGCTGGGTTTACTGTCAGTCACATTCAGCCTCACCGACTGCTGTTAGCGGAGGATACTCTGGAAGGCCGTCTCCGGGAGAATCCAGTATAACTAAGGGCTCGGAGCGCTGTATGACCCCTTGGCAGCCACACAAGGTGAGGCAAGGTCATCACGACTTCCTTTCTCTGAGCTGAAACCCCACAGGTAAGGTACACGTGTAATCTCACTCAGATTTCCACACTGATCAGAGAGGAATGCATGAACACGGGGAGGGGCATGTATAAAAAAGGCAGATGACCATGAGAATGAATCTAAGCTTTACGTATATAAAATGTAACTGCTGATAATCAAAACACTAGAGGGTTCCAATGATTATCACATTTGTTAAAGAAAAAAAAAAATATATATATATATATATTCGGGATTTTAAAATTGTGCCATTACGTGTAAGTACCTGATAAAATAATAAAAAGGAACATAAATTTCTTTAATGGTACTGTAACTAATAAAAAAGCAAACAATGCTCAATTATGAAGAATAAAAACAAGTCACTTAAAAAAGATAAGAGTAATTCGAGTCTCAGACCCCAAAAACTACGGGAGTTGGAGGGTGGCTGTTGTCTGCACCGCGCCTCCCCGTGGGTTTCCTTTCTCTGAGGTGTGAGCAGGTTATTGGGGCCACAGGAGCAAAGCCTCTGAGGGACCCCAATGGCTCTCATGTGGCACCGACATGGAAGCTCAGAGTGAGGACCCGGCTGCATGCTGCAGGGCTGAGGTCTCAGGGACCCTGACGCAGGACCCAGCCCAGAGGCCCGCGGAGGGGCGTCTGGTGGCCACTGTGGGGCCGGTGGCACTCTGCTCCAGGACTCCGGCTCCCAGGCAGAAGAAAGGCTGGAAGTAAGCAGACGACCCTGCTCTGCCGCCAGGAGACAGCCGGCTCCATGGGACCAGCAAGGACAGCGCTGTAGAACCTTCCCTAGCTAGGCCCTGCACAGCGGCCAGGCCCCTCACCGAGGGGCCTCGGAGCTCAGGGGACGCATGGCAGCAGCAGCTGCTCAGCGAGGCCTCCACGGGAGTTAGCAGACCTCGCAGGCTGGCCGCGTCCCTCAGTGCCTCTCAGGAAGCTGAGCACCGTTCACCCCGCAGGCTGTGTTAGGAGGCGCCCCTGCTGGAGCGGAAGGACTAACGGCAGAGCCAAGCAGGAGCCCCTCTGACCCCAAGTCAACACAGTGCTCTGGAGCAGGAGGGGGGGGGGGGGCTGCATCACACTGTGTAGAGGAACCACGGTCGCAGTGGCGGGATGGAACGGTGTGTCTGTTCGTCCGTACGCAGCTCTCACCTGCTGCCAGGAAAGCACCCACGGCAGAGGCCTCGCCTCAGAGGCGGCTCCCAAAGAGCCAGTGCCCGGGCAGGCTGCTCGGCGGCCTCCACAGGGGAAACATGATTGCTGGAGGAGGGGCAGGGATGACCACGGGGATCGGGACTGAGGCCTGGAAGTGCATCCTTCAGCAAACAAAAAACCTAAACTCACTGTAATGAGCCCGAAGTCCAGACCCGTTTCTAAAGGTCGCCGGAACTACTGAGAGGCCATAATGTTCTTCCAGCCCCGGGCCCGGTCCTTCCTGCTGCACTGGGCTCTGCTGTGTGACTGCCCGGAGGAGAAAGGAACTCGGCAGAGACAGCTTTCCAGAGAGAGCGAGTCCTTGCTATCAGCCACTTCCTCTCCCGGATGCTCTGAGGGAGGAAGACTGGAAACCAGCTCTTCTTCCTTCCAGATGTAACAGGTGGAGTGGCCACACCATAGTTGGGGAGCACAGACAGTGTGGGACTGGACCCTTCACCCAGCTCTACCTCAGGGAGGGGAGGGGGAGGGGGGCGGACAGGGGTTAGGGAAGAGCCAAAGCCCTGTCTGCATCTTGGTGACCATCAGTCTGTATGCTCTGTGGCACATTTGCTTTTCTCTGAAGGTTCTGGCGGGTGGCTCCGGTGCCACACTGCATGCTGGGGAAGAAGCGCTGGTCTCAGAGGGAAAAGAAGCGCTGGTTTCAGGGGGGTCTCCACCGGGGGGCTCAGCTGGGCCTGGAGCTGCTGAGGGGGGCGGCGGGCTCTGTGTCAGATGTCCAGGGGGCTCACGATGGTGAAGCCAGAGTCCTTGCTGTTGCTGCTGCTGTCGTCGTCGGGGCTGGAGCTGGGGTTGCTGGAGGAGGCCGAGGCCGGGCCCATCAGGGGGTCGGAGAAGACCAGCGGGAAGCGGGCCAGGCCCTCGCCCTTCCCAGACGTGCTTCTGAGGGTGCGGAGCGGCTGGGCCTGGCTGGAGGGGGGCGCCTTGGCGCTGCCTCCCCCGTCCTCTTTGGAAACCAGGATGAAGTCCTCCGCGCCGCCTTCATCCGCGGGCCCGGGCACTTCCGAAGCGGCCTGGGGACACAGTCAGGAGCACAGGGGTGAGAGAGCTGAGCGGGGCCCAGGAGCTGGGGTGCACTCCATGGGAAACTGCCCCCCTCGCCCTGCCCTGTGCTATTCCTTGGAAAGACACCCGGTGCTCCCCCTCGGAAGCTGAATGCTGTCTCCCGGGGGGAAGGGAGTGGACCTGCTGACTCAGAGGCTGTTGGGAGGGGCAGTTCAGGAAGCAGCCAGCAGGCTACAGGCAGATCCCTATCAGCTTCTCGTGGCACCTGCCATGCAGTCACTCATCCGCCTCAGCTTCAACCCCTCACCTGGGAGCGGGGGTCACAGAGCTGTGAGACGGCGTGCGGGATATGAACCGCACAGGACTGGATCCTAACTAAGCCCAGGTCTAGAGGACGGCTACCTGCCTGAGGACAGGCCTAGGAGGGCCCTGGCACTTGGTCTCGGCCAGCGCCTCCTGGGAATGCACCTGGGCCCTGGGCAGTGTGGTAACTGGTAGGCTCTGCGAACAGGTAAAACAAGCGTGGAATTGCAAAGCATACACCCCAAAGCACAGAGATGGGATTGCTCTGCAACTGTTTTCCTTTCTTTCTAAGCAGTTATGACTAGCGTTTAGCTTTTTAGCCTAAGGTGACATTCATGAACATCAGTGAATGTTTTGAGCTAAGAGCAGAGGTGGAAGGAGAGCCCTAGTCTAATCACACATGTTCCAAAGCCGACCTGGCAGAAAGCGCACCTGCCCTGGCGCTGATGGGAGCTCGTGTGGTGCCCACACCTGCCCTCCCACCTCCTGCCCACTGCCCCCCAGTGTGGAGGGACTGCCCAGGGGGCTGGAGGCTAATAGATGTAGAGCCCTTGGCTAGAAGGGCTCCTCTGGAGGGCTCCTCTGGGTCCTCTGGCCTCGAGGCTGGCATGGCCAAGGCCACCTGTGAGCTGTGGGCAGAGCCCGGATGGGCAGCCAGCCACGCTTCTAAGGGAAATCTGGGCTAACTGACATGCCCCTCTCTGAATCTCCTGTTCTCCTTGGTGACATGGTGAGTGCAGGGTGAGTGGCTAAATAAAGGTTTGGGTGGCTCCCCTGACATTTGCTACCTTTAAGATACTGAATCGGAGGACAGAAACAGGATTTGCCTTTAAAATTACAGCGTTGGAAGAACAGGCCTTGAGGTTCTTGAAGCTGTTTCTATTCCATCAACATATTAATTCTTTCAAAATGGAAGAAGACCAGCACCCGGCACTCTGGTAGACGCGCTAGGGCAGTCGGTAGAGAGAGATTGTCCTTTCATTCCATCCCTGTCCCTCTGCAAGGTGCCCCTGCTCAGGGCTGGGTCGCTCAGAGGGATGTCTGAGGAGGGGCTTGTCCTCCCACCTGTGTGCACATGGACCTGAACCTTGACCTCCCGGCTCCCACGTGGGGACACTGTTCGTATGACCATTGTCCTGCACTGTAAACTGAAAACGTGTGCTGGTAACAGGTAGGTTCTTACAAATATGAAAGCCAGGAATGACAACTGCAAAGTACAATGAAGTTTTCAATGTAGCAAATTCTGTGTTTGAAAGGTCTTTTTCTATAGTGTTTTTACATATTCAACTAAAGTACCACACTGAGTTTTTCAATAAAATGGCCAATTAAAATTGGTTGGGAATAAAAAGAATTTGAATAAATAAATTATTATTGAAAAGTTAAACATCTGTGCAGGGAAAGAGAATTAGGAGTAACTAATCAAGTTAAACTTGCAATTTTAATGTATCAATGTGGCTACAATGCAGACTCAAAATGCTCCACAAAAACTTCCCGTAGAGCTGGTGAAATTAACCACAGAGTTCTCTCTTCCTGAAGAGTACTCCTAAAACTAAAAAACTCCTGTTCTAACATATCATTCTGCTTTTTTAAAATCATAAAAATAAATAATTTACAAGCATCTGGATGCTAGTTTTTGAGAAAGTAACTTAGATGAGATTTTGCTAATGTTCATTTTTAAAGCTGAAACTTTGTAAGCCATTTGAAAAGAGTATTACTAGGGATTTCAGTCCTGTTGGATGATGACAGTGAGGCAGCATGGCGGAGTAGGAAGCTTATTGCACTGGGATAAGTTCTGCAAACATAATGTCTGCTGAGCCATGGGCCTCCTAAGCCTCATTTTCTCACTGAAAAACAAGCAGGCAGTACTAAGTGCATGAGGAATCTCTTCCATCTCTTCTAACTGGAAAATTCTGTGACTTTATGTTAGAATTCTGTGACATTATGTGATACACAATGCAGACACCTGAGAGCACGTTACAGCCTACAGGCCAAATGCCTCCTGCAACCTGTTTTTGAGCAGCTCAAGCTGCGAATGGCTTATACATTTTTAAAGGGTTGTAGAAACAAACAAACAAACACACCCAATACAAAACCAAACATATGACAGAGACCCTATGTGGCCTGCAATCCTAAAATACTTACTATCTGGTCCTTTTACAGAAAAAGTTTACTAACCTCTCTGCCTCTGAGGGTGGACATTAATGCAAAGTCCTTCCCCATGAAGGCAAAGAACACACCAGGACAGCATCAGGAAGGCAGGGGCAGCACGTCCTGAGGCATCAGCTGGAGACAGCTGGCCAGTGACTGAGGCAGAGACCTGGCCTTCCAGGCCCACACCATGGAATCGGCAGGCGGCCAGGCCAAGGCTGTTGCGTAAAAGTGTGTGGGGTGCACTGCACAGCTCCGGGAGGCACTAACCTAACTGCTATCACCATGACTGGCACCGCCCGAGGGCACCTTACAGGCTGTACACAGCAACCTGGGCCCAGGCCATCTGTGGTAGTGCACAGGTGAACTTCGCACATGGTGACCTAAAGGGACGTCAGTAGGGATTTTATAATCCATAACTTTGAAGAACTTAGGTGACTGTGCCCCCTCAATGTGACACCATTTGTCAGAGCTCTGTACCTGCTTGGTGGCCCCGGGCAGCTGGCCACTCTGGCCCTGGCCTTGGCCTTGGCCCTGACCGCTGTAGTGGTCGTCTGAGATGGTGATCTGCTCATTCTCCTCGGCTTCCAGCTGGCTCTGGTTGAAACGCAGGGAACCTTTGAGAATGTCTTTGATCTATTTTCAAAGAAGGAGAAAATAAATGAGAAAGACAGTTTGCTTTTAAATGCTTGCTAAATCTCTGATACATTGTCACTGACCATTTTTTATAGTATGGATATCACTGTATTACCATCAGAAAGAAGTAGCAGAGAAAAATCCAATTCTATCACTGCCATCAAGTTATTAATGACCAAGGAAAATGGAAGCATCTCAATGGCCAGGTTCTCACAGCGTCAGGCACGGGTGTCACCTCCTTGGCGGTTAACTCAAGGCAGGAAGCACCAGTGGCCTGCACACCTAGCCCCACTTAACAGCCCTCAGCTCCTCACGGGCTCCACTCCAGCAGACATTTGTCAACATTTACATTCCCTGTATGGGTCCTAAGGGTCATTGAACTGTAGCCCCTAGAGGTCTGAGGCCTGTTGCAGGGAATGAGTAAGACCTGTGCTCCAAGGGCATTGGTATTTACGGATGTGACTGAATGTGATGCTGGACCACTGGACACAGATCCGGTGAGGAAGGGGCAGGGATGGGAAATGGAAAGTCAGTTTGGGCTTCAGGCTAGTCAGACAGGATCACCAGGAGGAGTGAGAGGCACAGGAGGTGGAGGTCCAGGAGGGGCTCTGTCTGGGAGGACATGAGGGGCTGGGGCGACATGGCTCTAATGTCCTGGCACTCCATGCCCGAGGGTGCCCTCCCCAACAGAAATGAAAACGGATGCCTGTGGGACACAAAGTCACATCTGTGGACATACCTGTTTTAATCCTGCCAGGGAAACCAGAATTTGATCTTCTTTTTCCAAATTTTCTTGTAATATCACATCTTGAATATTTACTGAAAATAGAAGAATGACATTTTATAACTAATGCTCTGAGTGTAACTTATCTGCTGCCATACTCTAACTTCAGACAAGTTTGAGAGCTTTTTTGGCAAATTTTGCAGCAACGATTCACACCAAGGATGTTCTGCCAAACTGCTCTCTTAGTGTCTGTGGCCTTACATGCCACATGCTCAGCCACTCACTCTGAAGTTGTCCCATCCTCTGCTCTGGCCTCCTTAGTTCCGTGAGTGCCCTGACAGTCAAGGGAGCTGTGTATCGAGCCAGCACACCGCTCCCTGGCCTGGAGGTCCTGTCCCCAAATCCAATGACCGGCCTCTCCTCCTGGCTCAGTTCTCTGCTCCAGCATCGCCTCCTTGGCGCAGTGTTCCTGCCCATCCAACTAATGTAGCCCAGGCCCCCCTCTGCTCTCCAGAGAATCACCTCTTTCACTGCACTGATAGTAAGCACTTGTCACCATCTGATTGCTGGCTTATTTGTTGTCTGTCTCCCCCAATAGAACATAAACTCCCGACCTTTAGAATAATGCTGGTGTGTTCAAGTACACAATGAGTATTTACTGACTGACTGACTGACTGAATGAACAAACATGCAGAAAAACTCCTGGGACGTGCATTTCAAAACACTGCTATTCTAACTATCTCCCCAAAGCATTTCCAGTAATGGCCAAGGCAAGGACTGATATCAACAGAAGTCCAGGCTGACAATTTACTAGAATCTTTAATAAGAATAAGTCTGAACCATGCTGACAAGCCCTCTCACACACTGAGGCAGAAAATCAGAAGCTTTTCTTTATTCAGAAAACGTGACTGTACTTTCTAAAGAAAGGCCTGCTCCGAAACAAGAAAGCATGATGAATGGGAATGGAATAATAGATATAATTAGAGAGCAAATGTTTTTGGTTTCCTTAAAAGCCTGTAACAATTTGTTCTCTCTCAATAAAAAAACACACAAAATGCACTCAACAGGACATTAATGACAACCAACTGCAGAAAATTAACAAGAAACAGTTCTGTGGGCTTTGAGAGGCCTGCAAAGGTTACTTTTGTTTTTGTGGCTGCTCTGGTGTTTAAGGCAGAGCTCGGAGGCCAAGGGGAGCAGTGGGCTCTGCCCCACTGAGCTGAAGGTGGGACAGATTTCACAGCTCCCAGCCTGGATGCAGGAATCCTAGCACGTCTGCAGGCAGCACGGGGGCTTCCTGGATCTAGGGAACTAATGGAGGGGAGGCCTCTGGAGGCTAGACCCAGCAAACTGGGGGAGGGGAGTAGGAAAGGAGGAAATCTGACAAACAAAAATAAAAACAAAACAAGTGTGATGTCTCTGCCTGCCACGTGGATAGTCTGCTGTGGAAGCCAAAGCATTTGGCCACACTGCCTGGTGTCTGCCTTCCAAAGCAGTGATGGGGCTCCTGGTCAGCAGCAAGGACCACAGGCATTGAGGGTCAGAGGCTACAGGCCAGTCGGGCAGTCAGCAGCTCCAGTAGGGACAGAGGCCCAGAAATATATGGGAGCTGAGCTCTCGTTAGAGGCTGGCAGGACCCGGAGCACTCAGAGGCCTTCCTCAAACACCAAACACATGCCAGCCAGCCCCGGAACTTGACACTGACACCATCTGGCAAGAAGAAGAGACAGAGTGGAGAAACTCTGGGCAGGGTGCACCTGTAAGAAAGGGAGTTGCCTTTAACTGGCAAGTTTAAGCCTTGGAAGGGAACGTCAGAACAAGATTTGCACACACCTGCGTGGAGGTGTATAGATTTACCACCCCACTGCAGAAGTCTCAGTATCCACCTGAGATCTTACACCACCATACTGGCCATGTTGCCTAGAAGTTTCTTGAGCCAAGCTGCCCCAGCCATCCTCTCTGGGACGCCCTGTTTAGCTGCGAGCTGGCCAAGAGATGCGTGCTGATGCTCGAAGGAGAAGGTTGAAAGGTGGGAAAGGCAGAAGGTCTGAGTGTGCTGGAAAACGGAACGGACTGTCTTACACTACAGGCCGAAGCAGCAATAAAACCCCACGTTCTGAAGGCCACTTTCTGTGTGCTCTCTCTGGATAAGAGCATGAGCAGCCAAAAAGCTCAGATCCTCTCAGCTGTCCTATCTTTGGGTTTAAAGAGGTGGCAGAGCTGCTGGTGGGCTACCCTGACTCCACCTCCACCCCTTTGTCACCAACATGTCCCAGATTTCATTCATGGAAGTGCTGTGCCCACTTATCCTTTCAGTCAAGGTCGGTCATGTGACACAGCTCTGGCTAATGAGGTGTGAGATAAGGCCCTCAACAGAGCTACTGGACCAGTCCTCATGGGGGACTGACTGGGTTTGCTCCTTTGGGGCCTGTGCACTCCTCACTTTTTTTTAAAAAAATATATTTTATTGATTTTTTTACGGAGAGGAAGAGAGAGAGATAGAGAGTTAG
Organism: Pipistrellus hanaki; assembly: GCF_964339955.1. Lineage (NCBI taxonomy): Eukaryota > Metazoa > Chordata > Mammalia > Chiroptera > Vespertilionidae > Pipistrellus > Pipistrellus hanaki. Next base: position 39,322,215 of record NC_140515.1, read on the forward strand.
AAACATCGATGAGAGAGAATCATTGATCAGTTGCCTCCCACACACACCTCACTGGGGATGTGCCCACACCAAGGTACATGCCTTTGACCGGAATCGAACCTGGGACTTTTCAGTCTGCAGGCTGATGCTCTATCCACTGAGCCAAACCGGTTTCGACACTCCTCACTTTTGCTGCTGAAGTACTGGCAGGGGCTCCGCGGACCACTGTGCAAACACGCAGAGGAGGATGGCAGCCTCAGGACTGGGGGGCGACAGGAGCCTGGGGCCCTGGGTAAATCTTGTAGCTGATATACCTGCTCAGAATGCCTGCCTCTGGCTTCTTTTATTTTAGAAAGCAATAACCTACTAATTTTGTTCATTTTACTTTTTTTTTTTTTTTTAAATTCTGTTATTAGCATCTATGTTAGTTTTAAGATACTACAGACCGAATAGTTTAAAACAACAAAAAATTATTCACAGGTTTATTCGTTGAGGCTGTAAGTCCAAATTCAAGTTATTGGTCGGGAAGCATTCTTTGTGGGCCCGTCAGCTTTGGGTGGTTCCACAACCCTTGCTGCTCTTGGCTTCATCTTTATCCACATGCACCCTCCCTGCGTCTGTGCCCAAATTTCCCTCTTTTCATAAGGAAACCAGTCATTGTTAGGGCCTACCCAGTATGACCTCATCTCAATTGGTATACCTCTAAAAGATTCTACTTCCAAACAGGGTCCCACTTATAGGTTCCAGGTAGACCCAAATTTGGTGGGAACACCACTGGACACAGACAGCAGCCAAACCGCCCGTTACACAGAAGAACATCACCCACTTCCTCTGATGCAAGGGGTCCGAGGCACCCCCCCCACCCCCCCCACCCAGTCCTCTCTTGCAGACAGAATGTGACTCCGGTCCAGACTGGCTCTGCCATGCACAATGTGCCTGGCCAAGGGCACACCTGGGGCAGGAGAAGAGCCCAGAGCCTGGTGTCATCAGCCATGTATGCTCACCCTGGAATCTCAGGCCTTATTTTTTGGATGGGGTCAAAGATCACCTTTTAGAGTCCCATGAAAACCAGGACTGTCTCCCTGAAAAACCACACACATGTAAAATGTTCACTTAATTTTAAGGGAGAAAACCTCAGCTATAACCAACTAAGCTGACTAGTTTTACTTCAAGAAATGCGGGGTATAGAAATCCAAATGAAAACAAACGGGCATCTTCGGAGGCTGCTAAAGGCTTTGATTGCAAGAATTTTCATTTTACTAAGTACTGTCCATGTAAATCCTTTGCCTAACCAGTTCCACTACATGGTGATTTAAGGTAGCATTTATGAACATTCCATCAAGATAGAACCTCTCAGCAACAAATCTGCTTTAAGTAAGTTGCAGCTGCATGTAAAAATAGAACATAATGATGTCTTTTCATGCTTTAAAATATTACAGGCAGAAATCTGAAATGTTTAAATTTCCAATGTAATGCACATTTTTCTTTATTGGAAAAAGCAGAATAAATTGTGATGCAAAGACTTTTCATTTTACCTCTGTGTTAGCAGGAAGATTACCTTCTTTATAATCTCATTCTAGTTAAGTGCTATATATTATACATGTTGGCACATTGGAACTGAAGGGAAAACCTCACTTGACTAACCACTTCTGTGGAAATTACACAAAAGTCTATGGTGATTCCGCTGATCTTGATGAAATGTCGACATCACAAGACTAGCTCTCTACCTCCGACGGTAGTGGAAATGGCACATAGGCTATTGTTTCACTTCCTTAAGTCCTCATGTTCTTCAATGATAGAATAAAAGTGTTTCCATTTTTTTTATTGGAATGGCTGGCACAGAAGGTTAACATAAGCCTGTATTTATTATGAGGGGTAGTGGAATGGTAACAAAAATAGAACTATCATTTATTATAGTGGAGGTGGAATTGGGCAAGTTATTTAACCTTGTGGTGCCTGATGGGTAATATCAGAACCTCCCTCATAGGATGGCTGGGAGGAGTACACACAGGAGCATAGCACCTGCCCCACTGCAGTAGCTTTCGTTTCCACACGAACACATTATGTCGTCTGAGTACCCCAACAACCACTCTGGATTAGTGCCACCATCCCAGATTGGAAAAGGCAGCCCGGCTCAGACACGCCATGTCTGTCACCTGAGGTCTCACCACTGGAAGTGGTGAAGCTCGGATTCCATCCCCGGTCCCCAGGATCCTGGGCCTCCTTTCTCAATAGCATGGCAGCAGTGATGGAGGGCCCGAGGTCTGAAGAGGCACAGGATGGGGACTTGACACTGATGTGATTGCCTGGGGATGTTAGTGACCTTTATTTGGTGGTGGGCTGACCTAAATGAGGTGCATGGGCACTGCATCCATCAGCTCGGGCTCTTGTGCTATGATGTGTGTGCAGGAAGATGTGGAGTGCCTGTATCAGAGGGCTGTTTTGAAGGATCAGACAAGATAATCAAAGTGGCCCTCTTCTAACATCCTGCCTCACTATTACTATCACTGCTTACTATGTGTCTTCTTTTTTCTTCTCCAAAATCTCAAATACCCAGAAAGTGGATTCTGTTTTCTGATGCCCTCTCATCTCCGGTAGAGATTTAGTTATCCTGACCTCTGACAACCTCACATAAGGACTGTCCCAGACTAAACAAGAAATTTGCAGGCTGTTCAAACAGAGGGCTCACATGTGGCTGACCTAGGGCCACATGCATGCCCAGGGTGGTGGTGGCTGCAGAGGCCATTAGACAAGGAGTGGGGGGCAGACCTGCCATTTGTCACTACTGACTTTGGCTGTACCATTGGGATTTCTGTTCACAGAGTGTATCCATACTTGTCTAGAGTTTGGGAGAAGGTAGGCTTAGGAGAAGACAGTAGGCATCAAGTTCACCTTTTAACACAAGGTGTGTACTTTTGTGTGTCCCTGCGAATGCCAGCCCCCTTCTAGAAGGCCTTCCTCTTCTAGCACCACACCCCTCCTTGTTTTCAAAGGCCACTTTGAACACTGTATCCAAGCATCAGCTTCCTATGAACAGTCTTCCCTCTGAAAGCATCTATTGCTGGACTTTCATCTTTTACTCTTGGAATTATAATTCGCAGATGAGGCTCAAAGACTAAAGTTTCCTAAAACTGCATAGTTCTACATGGCAAATCCTGGACCCAAGGGCATCTGGATCCCCAATGTGGTGCTCTGCTCACTAAATCTCTGTTACTTTAAAGTCCCCCTACCCCCACCCCACCCCTGTCCCCGCTAGTGTTTCTGAGATCACTGACTAGTGCTCTGGGAGGACCTGGGTTTGCTTCCTGTGAAGATACGTGTCACTTTCAGTATTTCTGATGAGGTATATATATTCTCTTTCGCTCTCTCTCCCTACTTTGAAGTTTTACTCACTCTTCTAAACACTGAGCCCAACTGTAGATCACCACTCTTCCTCTTCACCGCCCCCCTCCTCCCAGAATCTATTTTTATATCAGAGAGCAGATACTCAATAAGTATTAGCTGAATGGCCAATGGGAGGCTTTCCCAGCAGCATCAGGGCTGATTTTTATCTCCTGAGAAACAGATGTAGGTGAGATATTTCTCAGATAAAGAATTAAGTGACACTAACGCCATCAACCAGATCCTAAACTGAGAAGGGGGAGGTGAAGGGAAACTGCATTCATTAGTGGTCTATTAAGAGCCGAGTACTGAGTCAGGCACTTCATGCTCAGTATTTTTTCTTAAAAAGCAAAAAGCAGATTACACAGAACATCTAATCAAGGGTCCTATTTTGTATCCAGCTGCCAGAATGGCTGAAAACCCCAAACTCAGCACCGGGAAAGCTCGGCTCTGGGAAAGAAGCGTCGCTTGGGAGAACCCAGGGGAGACGAGGCAGGTGTGTGCACCACGCTGAAGAATAGTTTTCAGGCTACAAACAGTTCTCTTAAGCAAACTGAGTATGCTTAGCACAGAGTTTGTAATCTTCAAGGTGTATTATTCTCGCAGGGCTTACCATCCTGCCAGCCAGAGGAACAGAAGAATCACTCCTCACAGGAAAAAAAAAATCTCTCACATTTAGGACATGGCTGGCACTTTAGGGTCAACCAGAAGAAGAGACTTTAAGTATACTTTTAAACTTAAAAAGCTCTAAGCTCCAGTAACAGTGAGGTGCCTTTGCCAGAATATGTACTTATAAAATCAAAGAAGAAACATAGTGGGAGTCTTATAAATAGGAAAATCCTGGGGGTTTTCCATCACTCCCTTTCACTTGGGAGCAATGAGATAGGAGAGCAGTTTGGGTAAGTTGTAAAGTTACATCATTTAGACAAGTGAGACCCTTTGAGTTGGGTTTAAGATGGATATGTTTCTGTGAATATCAGGCCATACATGTTTTGCTGATATAAGGATCTAGTGAAAGTTGAGTGCCACTCCTCAACTGGGATTTAGAAATGGCCCTTGGCAATGAACATCAGCCTTCTTATCTTGGCTTCTCCTCCGCCTCCTCACAAGATGTGAAGCTCAGCCTGATTTGCGTGGGGTGGCCACAAAAGTCCTTGAGCTTTCACGTAATTGACAGCAAATCTGTTCCCACAAAGATGGGGTGGACGCATTTTTTGTTTATTGAGTCATTAACTGGAGAGAACAGGGACTGGAAGAGATGGGGAGGCGGCCTAGTAGAGAGCAGTAAAAACAGGCCATGTGGTCAGACAGTTTAGAAAGTTGGAAAACCTGGGTTCTTCCTGGGGAAAAGCCTGTGAGGAAATGAGAGCCAGAAAATGAAAGTGCCATGATGAAAGGTGGACAGTCTGCACTGAGGTCATGTGGTCAGAGTTGTGATGTCTTAGCCTGGAAAGGGAGTCGACAGTGCTTGGTCTGCTAAGTTTTTTTTTTTTTTTTTTAAACAGGCACAGGGTGGGCACATGGAAGATGCTGACCAATAGTTCCAAGTCTTCTGATGATAAAACCGGAGTGGGGGGAGGGGACTTCACCTAGAATAGAACAATTTCAGAAAGGCTGGAAAAAGAACTGAATTTCCGATGGCTGAAGGCTACAACCATTGTCAGGGAGGCTGTGAGCCCCCTGCCCACAGATGTTAGCTGCACGCGTGCCGGGAGTGTGGGGTTAGGAACACACCATTAAATTGAGCCCAAATAATTCTAAGCCCTCTTGCTCCTTGCTGATTCTGCTCTGTCAGGGGCTGGTGACATCAGGTCACCTGGGGCTGTTAGAAAGGCAGAACTTCGGGCCCCACATCAGACCCAATGAGTCAGAATCTGCAAAGTGTCTATTTCCTTCTTTGGAGGAAATGCAGTACCACACAATTAAACACAGGACTTCAAGTTCTTAAAATGGTTGTGGAAAGCTTTTATCACAGCGTGGCTGACAGGGAGAGAGCTGTCTGGTGATCACATCTTCTCTCTGTTCTTCAAAAGTCATTAGTTAATTGCCCCATTGAACATTTCAAAGACACCCATTGAAAGTGGTTTTATAAACATTAGAAAATCAGATTTATAAAGTTCTTGCAGAGGCACATAAACTAATTTTCAAAACTGGCCTCCTCTTACAGCTAATTCTTGCATAAATATTATGACAAGTGTAAAATCAGTAAGGACATGTGCAAGAAAATAGCGGGAGGTCTGAAATCCAGCAACTGATTCAAGTGTGCCTCGGCAGAAGCATCAGTGATTAAGAAGCCAGGGACTGGATTCAGGTCTGGACCCCTGGTGCCAGCTAGCTGCATGTCACTCATCCTTCCCTGCCTCGGTTTCCTCATCTGGGGAATGAAGAGTAGCTGAGATGGCTTTTAGCGTTCCTATAACTTTACTAGTCTAAGCTCCTATTCCAGGGCCTTCAACAAGAGCCTAGGAAACCTAATTTCTCTGAATTCTCTGCGTTTACCCCTGCCATTGTTTAAACAAATAACCAATGAAAGGGCCAAGCTGCCAGAACCCAGTGTCTAAATACCAAACGATGGAAACACCTCCACCAAACATCTGGGAGCAGGCAGGTGTGGGCATGAGAGGCCAGCAGGGTGAGCGGCTCAGACTCCCTGTAAACAGCTGGCCGCTCAGCCCAGCTGCTCCCAGATCAGAGAAGTGCAGGCTGCTCGCCCACGTGCAATTACATGTGAAGTATGGCAAGCCTAAAAATAGCCTGAGCTCAGCCACGGGGGTTATACCACTCTGTCAATGGCTTTCAACTCAACTGTCAGGAAGACAAGAAGGGGAGTAACTATAGCAACAGAAAAATGAACACATAAAACAAGTCTTCTGAGGTTGTCAGGAAAAGTCTAGATTTAATAAAACACTTATTTTTAATTCCTGTCCCTAAATCTTTGAATTCAAATAGTTCAATTCTGTGGCGGTAATAGAATTAGAATTTTGATAAGACAAATACTCTTTCAGTTTTGGGTTCCAGATTCATAAGGAAATACTGCCAACCTGTCAATTTGATTGCCTCTGTAATTAAAGGACAATCTGAACAAATGCTTTTTTTTTTTTTTTAAACTTTCAATGGAGAGGCTTCTCTCTATATTTGTTCTATCAGCTAAATAACAGCCTTGAGCCATACCTGACATTTTAAGATATTACTGCATGTCTGATGAAAACATAGGGTGATACAGAACTCCCTTGAAATGGAAAGAACGCAGTGCAGACCATCATCGTTAGAAGTTTCTGCGGCAGTGCTCACAGTTTGCACTGTGGCCCCGCATGGCTGGACCATGTCAATGCGTGCACATCCATCATTCAGCTCTGAGAAAGCGTTCTCATCACAGAGCTCACACACACAATCTCAGAATCAGCACATCCACAATCCCACCATCTTCCCGCACCATTTGAAAAGCAGTGTTCAGTCAGTTAGGTGCTGGGCAATGTGCCACTGGTCCCAGCTCTTCCCTAAACTAGACTGTCACTCAGCTCTCTGGTCACAGGCTGGATGGGTCTCTCAGGGTCCCTGAGAAGGGGCAATTAGGAGTTAAGGGGAACAAGGAGAGGATTTGTGTTGATACCCACTCTGGGCCATGCCTTGTCTGAACTTTAAAAATATATTATCTTGGCAGCAAACTGGCAAGATATAGACTTTTATCTCCATTTCATATAAGAGCACAAATCGCAACCTGGCCGAGCTGAGAAGGGACAGAGCCTGTATAACCGGTGACTGTCTGATGCCAGGAGGCCGTCTCTGCTTCTCAGATACACTCAGCCACTCTGACAGCTGCCTCTTGCCGCAGTGCAAAGACTGACCTCCCCTGCTAGGTGTTAGTTACATGCACTTAAACTGTCTATAGGTTTTCAGTGACTGCCTTGCATTTTCTAAGCATAGAAGATTGTCTCTCAGAAAATTCCTCTATAATCTTCCCTCACCTAGGCAACCATTGTTACCAGTTATTTTCATATCAAATACACACTAGTCTGCCACCTGCCCTTTTCACTTAATAATAGGAACATATGTTAATAAATACAATTTATTAGAATTTTTAATTTTTATAGAGATGGCATATCTAAATTACTATACTCAGTCACTTTCTAATGTCCATCACCTTCAGTTGTTCCAATTTTAGCATACTTTGACAATCAGGGAAAATAGAAAACATTATATGGAAAAAAACACAAGGGTGTTAAAGCCATTTTTAAAGTAACTATAGTAAATCAAGTAAATCAAGAGCTTTGCCTTAATTAATGATGTTTTCCTAAAATTTCTGCTTAGAATCAAAATTGCTTACAACACAGAAAAACCCTCTAATAAATGAATGTTATAACATGCAGATAAAAAGGAAATTTATCTGTGGGTCCTGGGGCCAGGAATTCTCTGTAGCATCCCTGAAACCCCCTTTAACAGCATGGCCAAGACATTTATATGGTGAACAGACGTCATGGCTGTGTGCAGGACTCTGGCTGAAAGTAAAACACAAAAACAAATCTAGTTTTGTGGTTAGTTGAAAACTCACAGCTGGTATGGGCTTTCTTTTATAATTAAAGTGTTTCCCCCTCCCATGGAAAATTCTGAGGCTTAAGTCAAGCTGCTTTAATAGCTGCTACGTGGACCAAACAGCTTGGAAATTTCCAGCAGGATTTTCTCTAGAGTTTTAGTAAATCTTTCTCCCAGTTACTTCTCTCTTCTCCTACTTTGGTCAAAAGCAAAATCAGGTAGTGAAAAGGTCACCCATGTAGCCAGAGAAGCAAAAAACCAAAACAAAGCAACAAGTACATGTCTCATTTTCCTAATTTGTTCCCAAACTACAGATGCTAAACACTGCAGAGTGGAGAAAGAAAGAATGTTCATAAGTGGGCTGATAAATAGTAACACTATGCATTATAAAAGCTTTTGCAAGCAACATGGAGTTGCTCATGTTAATACATACATGAGACCATACAAAACACAGACCTCTACAAATGGAGACAGAGGAGTGGCCAAAGACTTTCTGATGTGACATACATATGACTCATGTATACTCTAGGACATTTCTTAGACTCTGAGAACAGTCAGAGTTAGAAAAAGTCACATTTATTTCAGGCAGCTGGTTAAAACATGTATTTTAAAAAATAAAGAAAGCATTGTCCAAAAAAATCGCATTAGTGATTACAGCCAGGTTAGCACAAAAAAAATGATGGTTTGATCTTGAAAGCACAACATTTTATTTTGGCTTGAGGTAGACAGATACTTACAAAGGGCAGTGTAGCAGTGAAAAGTTGAAAACTATAGTCAGCCTATTTGATTGTGAATTTCTACTCCACTTACTAGAGATAAACGCTTGGGAAATTTTATTAATCTCTCTGTACTTCAGTTTCCTTATCTGTATAAGGGGGACAGTAACAGTATATCTGCCACAGGCTGGTGTGAGGTTTACATGAGATAATTCACGTGAAGAGCTTAACAAAGGGCCTAGTGGCTCTGTTTCCATGACTATCACCATTCCCAGGGCCAAAGAAGTTCACTCACCAAGATGAGTGTCCATCACCTTCGCACAGTATTTGCACATGGCATCTAGGTCATTCAACTGTCCTTGAAGGAAGGAAATTTGGGCTTCTAATTCTTCTTCCTAAAACGAAGCAAGTACAGATATGGAAAATTTGTAAAAATCAAATAAAATCCTCAAAGTTCTCCAATGATCTGGACTATTTTAAAGAAGTATAATGTCCTTTTCAATCCTAGACAGGGCATAAGAAAATAGCAAATAAACATGAGCAAATGAACTACTGCCACTACTCATAAGATGGAAAAAGGGTAAAGTAGAGGCTGAAGAAATCTGGACTTTTCCTAATTGAATGCTAGCTTTGTGCCATGCATAAATGTTTACCCATATAGAAAAGTACATAAAATATATATATTTTTAACTACTGAGTCCTACAAATCGGGAGAGTAAATTGGATTTCAGTGAGCCATACTCCCCAGACAGCTGGTACAAAAAAATTACATTTTCCCTCACACACATTTGGGAAACTGAAGATTTCCATTTATATAAGACACATCTCATCACTTTCCAGACAATGATAATCTCTTAAAAAGTGAGATTTCCCCAAAGCACTTGGAAAAGTTTTGTCCCTGCAGCCCATAAATAGCTGCTCTTACATTTCCTCTCTTGATATGACACCAGAGCATTTTATTTATTTGATTGCTTCTAGGAAAAATACTCTGGGTTGAGTAATTATCTAAATGGTAAAAGACAATCTAACTATAACAAAAGGAAAAGTCTGTTAATTTTTTTTTTTTAAGAAAAATGATACATGTAAAAAATTTCCCCAGGATATTTAGAAGATTAAAGGATTTTTTTTTTTTTTTCAGAGAAAGAGAATTATCCTCATTAGGTAGGCTACTTTAAACCAAGTGAGCTAGAATACAAAGAAAATATTTTGCTGGAGCTGAAACAGGCTAGAAAATGTTTTTTCAGTTTTAGATGCTTGTCCTTTCACATAAAAATCCTGTGTCATTAAAACGAAGGAAGAAGAAATCTTCTGAGCTTTGCTTTCCCTTAGTGACTGCGTATAATTTGACTTATAGATGGAAATTAACAGTTGAAAAGGTTACTTGTAGGTGTATTCCATTTTAGCAACACACATATACAGCACTGAAAAGTACCGTTTCTAACTGCTGCCTGGAGAATAAGCCCTTAGGAATATGCATTTGAAAGCTTGACACAGAAAATAGAGCAGTAAAAACTGCTTAAAAACAAATTATTGAGAGGAGTCCACTATTGGATAACACCAGCACTAACCATGTCCCACCAAGTGAAGACAAATGCCACCAGAAGAAGCTCAGCCAAGGGGGGATGACAGGGGCCTTCATTTGGGCTTTAGGTGGAAAAGGATGAGTGTTTCAGGGTATTGTTCTCTTTTCCCTTTGCTTTGGCTGAGTTTCCCTGTCCTATCAGGACACTGCAGGAGAGAGAACACTGCATGTTGGTTAATGGTGACTGTGGTTAGCTTCTAAAGATGGCTACCATGCAGTTCTTCTTTCATTGTACACCTTGTTCCCTCCCCTTGAGCCAGGCTGACCTTGTGACTTGCCTTAATCCAGAGAATATAGCAGAAGTCAAATGAAGCCAGTTTGGCTCTAGTGGAAGAGGCCTGCTGATTTGGTAGAAGTCAGCTACCATGTTGTAAGGAAGTTCAGGCTAGAATACTGAGACAGGAGAGGAAATGTGGAGAGAAAGAGGCCACAAGAGAAGCTCTGAGTTCCAGACATGGGGATGAAGTCTTACTGGACCTTTCTGCTCAACCCATGTGAAGTCAGCCAATGAGTGACCCAGTCAACGCAGTCAACATCCTATGGAACCGAACAGTCCACCAGAGCCTTATCCAAATCCTTGACCCATCACCCTAGGAGAAACAGTAGTGGAGCTGTTTGAGGACTAGACTTCTGGAGTGGTTTGTTGTCCAACAACAGGTAACTGACAAAGTGGTAACATGGACATATCACTAATTGGGTAAATGGCCTTGGGAAATTTGAGTTATATTTTTGATTCTTCCATTTACAAGTCATGCAACTTTAAGTAATCCTCTACCCAACCTGGGCCTAACTTCAGCACTCTCTGGAGAAGGTACAAGTCTGACACCATGCTCTCAGGGAGCTTACAAGTGTGCAGTTGGAATAAGGAAGACACATAGATTACTAGAGTATGAGGTAGAGTACATGAGAATCTTATAATTAAATAAGAATAACTGCTGTGGGAATCCCGGTTCCTGCTTCCTGTCGCTTCTATTGAACAAGTCACCTTTTTATTGTGTTACCGACACAAACCCAACAGGATGAGTCTTAGAACCGTACTGAGTGAGCAGTCTGTTACAAGAAGGGAGCTGGCTGTCACCTGAGTTTTCCTCACATGTGACCACTGAGTGGGGGGCTGACAGCTCAGAGTGGACAAAGGCCCTAGGCATACACTGCCTCCTGGCTCTAAAACTATCTTCTCTCTTGTGCCAGTTTAACTTAGATTAATCCACCATTCTTTAAAAACACAAAGCCCTTGGCAACTTGAATTCCCAGCAGACATTCCTACCTAAATGGATTTATTTTACACTTTATTTTCATTATAAAAGTTGGGAGAGGAGAAGCCAGAGGAGACATGTTAGAGGAGACAGACCAGGTCTGTGGGTGTGAGGCAGTGGACAGCTGGAGGGAAGTATGCAGCTCCAAGGGGGCTCTCTACCTCAAAACGCCTAACTTAACATTATTGTAATGCAAGTATGGTGGGGCTGGGGACCTCTGAACTGTGCAGCACACAATCTGCACAAGTGTATGCGGAAGCCAGAGAGCACGGCACCCACAGCGCACTGCGTGAGCGTGTGGAAGTACGGAAACACAGTTTCTACATCTGCACATGCTGCTGAGGGCCCTGGTGGCCATAAAGAGCATCCTGCTGGCCTAAATCCCAAGCCAACCTCAGTGCAAATGGAATCTGTACTGTAGAAAATGGCAGCTTTCACTCATTCAAACCTTTTTCCCAAAGGAAAGCTCATACCAAGACCCAGTTTATGAGCTAAGAAGAGCATTCTGGTTGAAAGGGGTTGAGGGGCCGGGAGTCTTCTATTTGGATGTCAGAAATCAGTGTCTTAGTCTTCTAGAGTTTGCCTCATCTAAAACATTTCTAAACCCTTCAACTATCACTCAGAATTTATAAATGGGAATGGGATCACTTGGAGGCAAAAAGGTGACTTGTCATTTGTTCTTCACTATATAATTACAGATAAAAGAAAGAGCCAAGAATCAGGCTTCTAAAATTGTGGAACTGATTTCATGCTGCTCTCTTAGTTTCGCATGCTGCATTCTCTTCCCAACTAACATGCTTTAAACACTGGCAGCTTCAGTCACTTGTTTTCAGTAAACTGGCCCTCTGTGATAAAAAACAAATGCTTGGCTAATTGCCTTGAGGTTTTATGAGAACAGTAGTGCAATTTTTAGGTATAAATAAGAGACTAAGAAAAATCTTTATTTTACAGCAGGTCCTCAAATAACATCTTTTCACTCAATGTCAACCTATCTAATAAAAGAGTAATAAGCAAATTGACCATCACTCTAATACACAAGGTGGCTGCCTCCATGTGGATACAAGATGACCAGCAGGGGAAGGAAGTTGGGAGGGACCAGGCCTTCAAGGGAGGGCAGTTGGGGGTGATCATGCCTTCAGGGGAAGGCAATTAGGGGTGACTAGGCTGGCAGAGGAGGGAAGTTGGGGGCGACCATACCTTCAGGGAAAGGCATTTTTTTTGGGGGGGGGGGTACACAGGAAGTGGTGTTAGAACACTCAAGGGGCCAAAGAACCACATGTGGCTCGAGAGCCACAGTTTACCAACCACTGGGTTAGGGGGTGATCAGGTTGGCAGGCAGAAGTGGTTAGGGGCAATCAGGAAGGCAGGCAGGCAAACAGTTGGGATCTAGCAGTCCTGGATTGTGAGAGAGATGTCCAACTGCCTGTTTAGACCCGATCCTATAAGGACATCCCTCAAGGGTCCCAGATTGGAGAGGGTGCAGGCTAGGCTGAGGGACCCTCCCCCTCTACCTCCCCATACGAATTTCGTGCACTGGGCCTCTAGTTTTGTTATAATGTTGATGAGATGCCATAAGAACTAGATTAACTCTTGTTTATATCAATTAGCCTACAGTACAATTGGCTTTTTGTAGGTCATTTCACTTAAAGTCACAGAACCTATCAATGATGCTAAGTGAGGACTTACAGATTTACCTCTGCACATGTTTCCTTTGTCTGCCACTACAGAAGGGAGGATGAGAGCCACTCCATTGGAAGAGGAAAAACCTAGCATCTAATCTTTCTATAGTGATTGCAATATCACAGACACTAAGGCTTTTCATGCATTAACTCATTTACTCCTCACCACAAACGTATAAGGTAGATTCTCTCATTCTCTCCTACATGAAACATGGTATCCTCCTTTGTAAACACATTCTTAGAAGTATATGCAAGGTTTAGACAGCTAATTGAGGACCCAAATCCCTTGGCTTACTAATTCCACTGAATAATCTCGTATCTCAGTTTCCTTGAAAAGAGATTCAGCAATTACCATGTTAAGTCCTAATCCCCAAATTACTTACTAAATTGTTTTCCTTCCAAAAAATTAGCCTAATTGGTTGTGTTCTGTTTTGTTGTTTGCTGAATGATTTTTGTTTTCACTGTATTTGAAGAAATGATTATTTAGAATTTGCTTTTTAAAAAGTGGTGTTTCCTTTACCCAAATACCTTATGTGTTGTTATACTTCTACTCAAATATTTTATATCTCAGTTCTTAAATTATTTCATAATATATGAATTTGATATATCAATTTTGTTAAATGATTTTGTTTTTCTACTATTGTATATAATAGGACAAGCTTCTCTAGTTTATTATTTATTCACTTATTCATTAATTTACTCAATGAATACATTTGTGTTAGGCCTTGTGGAAAACACAGTAATTAATGAGACATGAATTCTGGCCTCTGACTTTAAGGGTAAGACCGAAGACTTGTACATAATGATAAGAGATGAGTAAGGAACCTGAATAATAGCTCTGAGAAGAGCAGATGACTTCCAATGTATAGAGATGGAAATGAAAGCAGATGTTCTGGAAGAGGCAGCATTATTAATGGGTCTTAAAGACGAAGGGGGACTTGACCCAGAAGAAATGATGGATAAAGACATTTTAGGAGGCAGGGACCCAGTAAACAAAGGAGTCGGAAAGTGGGACCTGCGCAGAGCCGGAGCTTGGAGAAGAGCAGAAGCTGAGGTCTGGTAGAAAGTCTTCCCTTCCTTTTCCATTCATCCCGAATACCTTTTTACTTCAGATGATGATGTTTTGGGGGATGTAGCTTGACATGCAGACTGTCGTGGCTGCTGCCCCTCCCATGCACCGTGCTCATAAAGATGCCAGGCTGAGCAGTGTCCTGGTCCATGGACTAATGAAAACCCTGGGGTCCTTGGTTCAGGAGAAAAGTGAGACAGGAAGAGCACTAGGGGGAGATCTGCTTAGCTTCCATGTAGTACGTCAGATCACAAGAAAAGCAGAGGAGAGAATCCACCCTTACTGCAGGCAGCAGGAACAGGCTAAATACAGAAACCAGGAGACAGGAAAAGTGCCCAGTCTTTTTTGAACAGATGGTGAACAAGAAGTGGGAAATGAAGGAAATGGCAAGTCTTGAGGAGAAAAAGTGGGGAGGCCATGGATGTTCTGAGGAAGCTGTGGTGCACACAAGGGCAAAATACTCACACATGGTGTGGATGAAAACCAAGACAGAGCATATGGTATTGTCAGAGGAAGACACCACCAAGGGGAAAAATACACGAAAAAGGAGCACAAAGAAGACTTAAGAGTATAAAAGTCACTGGTAAGACTTAAGAGTATAAAAACCACGCTGGAGAGCAAGCGGAATATGATCACAAGCCCTGGAACCAGCATGAACCATGTCTGTAATCCTGACTCGACAGCCTCAGTTTCCTATCTATAAAATAAGGATAACAATAATTCCTACTTAAGATGATTGTTGGAGGATGTACTTTGCACAGTGCTTGGCACATGGTAAACACTCATTAATGTTCATGTTGTTGTTGTCTCTAGATTATTAATACAATTCTAGAAAGTTACTCCAAGGAACTATGGATATATGCCAAAAAATGACTCCCAGGATATTCATCACACATGAACACACACACACACACACACTCCACACAAATCCTATATGTCTGATAGATGACTTCTGTAATGTGTAGCATCATTCATAAACAGAATATTAGGCAATTTTTAAAAATGTTCTCCTAGAGAACATTTAACAGTAACATATTATACACTAATAGGGAAGACAAGTCACAAAGTTCTAGGTAGAGAATGACTGTCAGACAAACTGATGGTTGCCAGATGGGAAAGGGGTTGTGGACTGGGTGAAAAGATCAGCGTGATTAAGAAGTACAAATTCACAGTTATAAAAATAGTCATGGAGATGTAAAGTACAGCCTGGAATTAATAATACTGCAATAACTATGCAACGTGTCATATGGGTACTAGACTTATTGGGGTAATGATTTGGTAAGGTATATAAATGTCTTTTCACTATGGTGAAAACTAATATAATATTTTAGTATGTCAAATTTTTTTGAAAAAATATTTAAGTGATTTTGTTTAGAAAAAATAAAAGATATCCACCAAAGTGTTTTTATCAGTTATTCTCTGAATAGTAGAATTATAGGTAATTTTTCCTCCTTTTTCCTTTCTTTTTTGGGGTGTTGTGTGTATGGATTTTTTACAATGAAATTGGGACCATATTTTTGTAATAAGAAACTCAAATTATTATTCAAATAACATAATACAAAGTAAATTTTTAAAAATGTAAGTGGCATTTACCAAGGAGAAAAAAGAGGTGCTAATATTTTTAAATGACCAAAATGGATTTTAAGTTAAACTCTACACAGTATTACATTCCAGCAATTTTCAACTACCATAGTGTGCCGCAAAAACTTTTTAGGACACTAAATACATGACTATTTCATCAGGGGCACTGGTCTCTTTTCCCTTAGTTTGCCAAATTAAAAAAATGACAACAGTCAACACAACAATAGCCATGAATGAACCAGGTGGGTCAGGGCTTTGCCAGGCTGGCTCCCCTCTGACCCTGCTGCCTTGCTGCCCGTGGCAGGCAGCCAGAGACTCCCCATCCTCCCCTGCAGCAGCCCAGGAAGAGCTGTAGTGCGGGGATACCAGGTGAAATATAGGGAGAAACTTATTTTTCCAAGCAAAACTTTTCTCCACAGATTGCAACTTGGCTTTTAGCATATCTCTAGAGTTGACCAATTACATAACAAGTCCACATTCACTCCATTGATTTCCATGAGAAAGAGTTTCAGACATCTTTTTGAAGTCAGGTATTGGCAGGTTAAGATAACTGACTCAGATCAGTTATTTGTTATAGTTGGGACATATGGGATATGAATTATAAGTGATATTTAAAAAATAGAACATGGAAGGTTCACAAGATTAAAAGAAAGAAATTTCTTCTTATTAGGCTGCCTCTCATAATTTTTATTGAGGAACTAAAAATGACCTTAGTTTCTTACCCCATTATATTTTTTTGGCTCTACCTAATAAGACAAAAATTTCCCCTTGTCCAGTCATGAGTATGTTTTGTTGTTTTTTGCAGAGGGCACTAACCACAGCCTCTCTATGCCTCGGTTCTCTTATCTATAAAATAGGAGGTAATTTCAGCACCTCATAGCAGACAGACCTTGTAGTCTGTTGAGGACTGAAGGAGCTAATGCATGTGGACTGCCGAGAACAGAGGGCACACATGGAAAGCTTTCTATAACTGCAGTTACCATCACCCACTAGAACATGCTCACACTAGGCTATATTTGAAACTGGCTTTATCTATAGAGAACCCCATTTCTGATTTGATATTCAATTAATTTTACATAGACCCATTCTTTTCATTTTCTAATAGGTACAGATATCACCTGGGGAACACTGTTAGGCCTGGGTGGGGCCTGAGGTCTGCATTGTTGACAAGCTCCCAGGGGATGGCTGTGCAACTGTCTATGGACCCCACTTTGAATGGCAAGGACTCAGATGACCCATCTCCCCCCATATTCACTTCTGAATACAGCATTCAACCCCCTGGGAAGGTTGTGAAACCCTTGCCTATTCCCTTACTCTAAGACAGTGTTAACAGATGGCTGCATGATCACCTGCTTACTTGGTAACAGTCCCAAGGACCACTCTCAACACGCAGTAGGGTGCAGGGAGGAAGGACTGGATACAGGCATCTAAGACAGCTTTCCAGCCTCCCTCAACTGCTTCATTACTTCTTTAGAACTAATTCTTAGACTATTAGGTATCTAATCTGTTCTACTATAGACACAAGCACTTATATTAAAGCAAAATGTAAATTAATTTTGTTGAACTATGCATGCTCTCTTCTGTAATGTTGATAAACAAAGGCTTTTTGTGTAAGTATCAGAGAATAAAAGATGCCCTTTGAACATGAATACAATAAAAAGAAAATGGTAGAATATTCCCATTCATCTCTCATTTCCTGAAGATATTTTTATAATAATGAATAACATTTGTTAAATACTTTTAGCCGTTAGAAGCATGCTTTTATATGCTTACTTCCATTTCAACACCACTAGCTATTTTAATCTAACTTTTCCTTTCTAGGCTTTGTTTACAAAACACAATAAATAGAATAAACAGAAAAGCTAAAAATGGTGCCAAAAAACCCGGGATCACGTGCTACAAATTCTAAAGTAAACTGAATAAACTTACAATCCTGACATAAATATAGTGGAAATTAAAACAAAATATTTGAATAGAAAACCTCACATATGTGTAACCTGAGGAAGAATAAAACCGTGTTTGCATAGTTACAAACTTTATTATTTGTAAAAACCCTAAACCGCCTTTTAAAATAAGTAACTATATACATAGGTATATCTTAGAAACTTTCGAGCCTTTAAAGATTCAACAGGTATAAAAATGTTAAGCATAATTGTTCAGGCAACTGCCTGTCTTTTGAACATTTTACCTGGGAAAGGAAGCCCGTCTAGAAGGGACTGTGTTTGGGAGGTGGATTAAACCTCTGTGTGGAGAAATGTCTCATCTTTTGGACCTCCGAGCTGTACTTTTATCATTAAGCAACCTGACCGATCTTTTGTAAACCAGAATAGCTCTCTCCTCCACCAGGCCGACTGGCACAGAGGTAGCTTTATTTAACCAGGGTTTTTCCCTCTCCACGCACATGTGATCAGACCAACTGATGCAACCATCCAGCCAGCACCGGGGACTCCAGCTGAGTTTCTCACTCTTACTGGCCAGGTTGAACCATCTGTGTGCTTTCCCTTGTTGCTCCTGGCATGGGCACGATGGCTGACCCAGAGAGAAGTGGCTCAGCCAAGGTTGTTTTTCTTATAACAAAGCTAATTGCCCCACGTGAGGATAAAATGTGCACCCCTGTACCACTATTCTCTGGACTAACTGACCCCCACAAAGTCCAATTAGAGATAAACAAAAACAATGGCACCCACGCTGAGGATCACGCATGGTTGAGGACATAGTTTCAGTTACAATCCGTAAAAGAAACTAAGTGCTGGGAACAGCGTTGTTTAACACAGACACTATTGATTTTGAGACTTCTGGAAAGAAAAAGAAAAGGTGAGAAGGGAGTAATTCTCTGAATTACCTGGTTTATTCACATGCCTATCACACTTTTGTTAATTCACTCCTTAAACTGATAGAAACCTAATTTTCTACATGTACCAACAAGTCCTAATAGCTTTTATATGTGGTTGGTGAATGCCACTGGGGAATGAGCTGACTTTTGAGGCCCCTGAGGCCAGAATAAAGCCTAATACACCTAAATCCTTGCATAGCATCCAGATCCCTTAACCACATTCATTCATTCCTAAACATTTACTGAGTGCCAGGTACAACATCTGCCACAGGGGAGACTGTGATAGTGACAAGTGACTATAAAGGCCTTTTAACTCAATACAAGTAGTTCTCTGACAGTCAAAGTTAAAGGGCGAACTAACAAATAACTAGGGCATCCCTCACCTCAATGGTGATGCTACTAATGTAGTGTTGGGATGAGGCTCTGGAATCTGCAGCTTAACCAGGGCCATAGCTGCCCAGCAAAAGTGCTTAAAGCTTCCAGAGAGTGGCTGGGAAGGCTTCATGGGTGTCAAAAAGGAATTTGGTCATAGAGACTGAGGATGGGTGACTTCAACTATGGACACTGAGAAAAAAACCAATACCTATTTATCTTGGGCAGTAAGTAGATAATAGTTTCACAATGTTCAGCTGGATGATACTACTATAATATTTGTTGTCTAGAGATGAAGCTGTGGTAACTCAAGCCTCTGGCTGACCCTCTGGACAGATCTTTAGCTGGACAGAGAACAACCAAAAAGGAGTTCCTTTGCTGTAAGGTGTCAACGCAATAGCCACCTGTGTGAGAGACATCTCCCTCTATGTTCAGTAGGCTTAGAGTTCCCATGACAGGAGCAGAGCTTTTATTTCTCAAATTAGAACCCAGTGGATTCCTGGGAAAGTTAACAGAGGTGTTTCAAAGAATAAAGGATGAGAAGCTGTGGGGCAGGAGATTTAAGAGCAGAAAGATGCTGGGTAGGAGAAAGTGGTGGCAGCACTGAGGGGGACAGAGGAGGATAACCTAACAGCCTCAGGATGTGGCCTCTGGCCTTGCCTGACTCCATGTGCACAGGGCAGCTCAAAGCCCTCATTCCTCCCCTGTGTTGCACATGTGCACTTTGAGGCACTGTCCCTAAGGCAATGTGTCACTGCAAGACTAAATAAATGTCACGTTTCAGGAAAGGTTACCGGAAGGAAGCAAATGCTATCAATGGGGCATTTAATTGAGCATGATTCAATCTTACAGGGATTTCTGTCCAGGGATTCTAAATATTTCTAATTTGCTTCACTTGAGCTCTCCCAGACACTGCCGTCCCTGCCTCCTGGGCAGTGTTCAGCATGGGCACAGTCTGCCACCTTTGTATTTCATGGAGATGATGAAGATGTGTGTCTCATTTGCCCCCAAAGGGCACCATGTTCACTTCCCTAAAAAAGGCATTACAGTCAAGGTTCAGAACTCCATTTCCTATGGTTCTGCCTTCATAGCATCCTCAGAATTTTGGTTGCAAATAAATTTATAGAGACATAAAAATGTTAAAAAGTTGGTTATAAAACCTGTTTGCAAAAACTAAACTAAAATGTCATATACAAATACCTTAGTCAAAAATAGTCTTTGTGATGCTCCCTTAGATGTCACATTTCTTTACAATTATGTGAACTGGGTGAGGCAAAAAGGTGGTGATAGGAAGAAGGGACACTTCTATAAACATGCACTGTCCACCTTCCTTGCCTTGAACTAATGCACTGGCAAAAGATTGTGAACAAGGTTCAGATAACACTGAATAACTAATAAATGTCATGTTTCAAATACCTGAGTTCAATTTAGTCTTAGGATTAAAATTCCTATCATGAAACTTGAAAGAAGCTAGAAAAGTTGCAGATATCTAAATTCATTTTATATTTACTTATGTTATAAATTGTATTAAATAGGATTGAGTATTTCAAATAGTACTGTATTTTAAGATTGTCATCATTATTATTGCAACCTAAATAGAAGTAATAGAAGTACATACTTCTATTATACTTCTATTAATAGAAGATTATAAATGTACTAGAGGCCCAGTGCACTAAATTCATGCATAAGGGTGTTCCTCAGCCTGGCCTGCACCCTCTCCAATCTGGGACCCCTTACTGCCCATTTATAGGGATTGGGCCTAAACTGGCAGTCGGACATCCCTCTCACAATCCAGGACTGCTGGCTCCAGTCGCTCACCTGCCTGCCTGCCTGATTGCCCCTAACCACTCTGCCTGCTCACTCCCAACTGCCCCCTGTCACTGGCTTGCCCACCCCCAAACGCGCCCCCCCCCCACCAGCCAGATTACCTCCAAATGCCTCCCATGCCAGCCTGCTCACCCCAAACTGCCCCCACTGCTGGCCTGCTCACTCCACCCCCCCCCCCATCCTGATCACCTCCAACTGACCCTCACTGATGGCCCCATTGGCCTCCTTCCCTCCCCATTGGCTTGCTCACCCCCAACTGCCTTCCTACTGGCCTGCTCATTCCAAACTGCCCCTCCCCCCCCAATCCTGATCATCTCCAACGGACCCCCACTGATGGCCTGCTCAACCCCAACTGGCCCCCCCCGTTTGTCTGCTTACTCCCAACAACCTCTGCCATCCCATCCTGGCCTGATCACCCCCTGGCGACCCAAGCTCCCTGCTCCTCCATTTTTTTCTTTTTTTCAGTGCCTCCTTGAGTGGAGGCCAGAACTGGCTGGAAGCAAGTATCTAGAGATTATTTAATCTTTTATAATTAAAACTTTGTAGCCTTGAGCAGAGGCTAGGGTCACCCAGGGTGGGAAGTTTGGCTTCCTCCATCGCTGGGGGCAACCCAAGCCTCCTGTTCAGCTCCAGCTCCGTGGCCACTGCCATTTTTGTTGGGATTTATTTATCTTCTATAATTGAAACTTTGTAGCCTTGAGTGGAGGCCAGGGCAGGCCAGGGCAGGTCAGGGCAGACGGGAAGCTTGGCTACCTCCATTGCCAGGGCAACCCAAGCTTCCTGGTTTCTCCAGTTCTGTGACCAACCGCCATCTTGCTTGGGTTAATTTGCATACTCACTCCTGATTGGCTGGTGGGTGTGACTTGTGGGTATAGCAGAGTGATGGTTAATTTGCATGTCTCTCTTTTATTAGTGCAGATATTTATGAATTGAAAAACTCCTATTACTAGATAAACTCTAGATGCTAGATTTCAATTCCATATAAAAGCCCATAAATAAATTGATTATAATCAATACTTTGCAATACCATGTGTTCTTAGGAAGAACTGAAGAGGAAATTTGATAACTAGAAAAATTTTGGTCTACTGGAAATGCCACTTGCTCAATTTATTTTTTCCACTTACCAATCTAAATCAAGCAGCCTAAAAATTCACAGCTAATACATCATTGGCGCAACAGAACTGGTTCTTTAAAATGCAAATACTTTAGGGAATGATTAGATAAACCATTTTGACAATTAATAACTTAGGATAATTAACCTATCAGATTATCTAGTCACTCCTCCCTCACCACCTTTCCATACTGTCATAGGCTTCTCTAATTCTTTTGTCTTACCAAGGATTGGTTGGGGAGGGGGCAAAGGATTTAATTTTGGCCTGTCAATGAGATTGGAGGGAAAGCCTGCTGGTGAATGTCCAGAAAGACCTCTCTAGAAGATGTGCATGTGTGAGGAGGGTGATAGGAGGGATGACAGGATAGATACCTGGCTTGTGGCAACCGTCTTGAGAAAATGATAGGAATTGAGAACAAGGCCAATAAACAAGATGGCAGAACAGAACAGGCAGTAATCATGAATTACCCAAATCTAGACCTGCCTATCCCAGGACTCTTATTAAAATAATAAGCAATAAATTTTCTCACTGAGATAATAATTTCTTGTATTTGTACTAAAAACAAGTTGATATAATTCCAACTATTTTACATTTGCCAGAGGATGTGAGGGAGAAGGGAACACCAGCAATAGACATTGTGACTGACTACTTGATATCCACCACTATTCTATTCTAGGAAGCTGTTGGATATTCATAAGGGAACCAATGGTTGCATTTAATGAAAGAAGAAGTATGTTTGTGGTTAAAGTCTGATTTCTCACATGGAGCTTATCTAGACCAATGCAGCTCATGGTGATCAATCTTTTGAATCTATATTATTTATTGCCTTTACTACTTTTATGGTATTTAACCATAAACTACCTTTTATGTTGATGAGTTATATTTTTATTTAGTTTAATTATTACTTAACTTTTGATGTGTTTCCCCCTCCTTCAGTTTAATTGTCAGCATCCTCATTTAGACTACTTTCTCATAGTTCTTATGCAGATATGTCTTAAATTCCAATTTCTAGAACATGACCTGAAGTAGATTAGATCATGCTCAGGTTGTCTATACTTCCACAAATAAATAAGAGTCTGCATTCAAATTTGTTTTCATTCATCTGATACTTTTTGTTATCTTGTCATGACAAAGAATAGATATAGATATATGAATATTACAAAAACAAATTCTATTAGCATGACCATAGTATAGGCAATGATGAGTGCATGCAGGGGTCACAAAGACACAGAATGAGTAGCCCCAGTAGTGATTTGGACCAGCAGGTGGTTTTTACCTCACTACACATCCTCTTTTATGCAGGGATTTTCAGCTCAGGCAATTTTTATTTCCTGTGGTTTAGAGAGGATTCCAAATGGATATGTTTATATCTTTAAAGATTGGTGTGTAATTATCACAAAGCATAGCAAAATGTCTTGCAGTTCATCAGGAACATAAAAAAAATCCTTTAATTGGCCAATGTGCTTAAATATTAGAACTTATTCACACAGACAAATCAACTTGAGTTTTTCTTATGTTCAGTATGTTCCTTTTTCTTAGCAAAGATATTCTTGGAAAATGATTTGACAATAATTGTAGAACATTCAACAGTGCCAAAATAAGTAAAAAATTATTTAACAATCAAATGAATGATCAAAGAAAATAGATTTCTAGAACACTAAGTATAGAATGTCATTTACATTATGCAAAATAAAGCATGAAAAATAAAAATTATAAACATTTTTAATTTGGTCTGCAAGACTAAAAAAGTCAGTGCTTGATTAAAACCTGGGTTTGAATTAGGTGAGCCCAACAGACTATTTTAGGAAACAAAGCAGAGGAAAAATTGTCTTCAAATCAATCCTCAAAACAATACTACTACTGATTATGAAGTAAGGTCATTTTTAAAACTTCCTACTAGTTTGTTCACATTTCAGAGAATTATAATCATGTCTTTTGTAAACACACTAGAGGCCCATAGCATGAAGATTTGTGCAAGAATAGGCCTTCCTTTCTCTGGCTTCGTTCCTGGCCACTCGGGAGCCAGCAAGTACCCGCTCCGGGCTGGAGCACAGCTCCTGTAGCTCCTTCCACCGCCTCCCTTCCCCACCTCCTACTCTGCCTGACATCTCCAGACTTGCATATACAAATTAACCCACCATATTTGTCAGGTTAATTTGAATACTCATTCCTGATTGGCTGTGGGCGTAGCTGAGGTATGGTCAACTTATATCTTTGTCTATTATTAGGTAAGATGGCACAGGACTTAACTAATTACCTTTTTAAAGACTGAGTTGTACACTCTTTTATTATAAGGCCAAATAAGGGGCATTAACAGGAATGTTTACAAAAAGGCAATACTGAGAGGAAATAAGTTCTGAGACTTACTATATGACCTTGTCCAGAATATGTTACACCTATACTGATTTTGGAAATTACTTCTCAATGATTGGATTAGAAACACATGCAGATTTAGTCAAATTTAGGTTAAGAACTAGTACTAGAGTATCTTTGTTTTGATGTCTCTTTTCAACTGCTATTTCATCTTTTTATTAACTGACACCAAACATTTATTGACTCTGGGCCACTATAAAAGATCAATTTGAATCTTGAAATCTGAAAAATATATAGTTTAAGACACTGGGTCCCAAAGAAGAGATATCTTTGCTTCAATTTGGGCCACTTGCTTGTATGAAAAATTTGATAATGATTACGTTAATGAGAAACTATCTTGAACTTTTTTTAGGACATGGAATACCCCTGTATCATGGTGACTGGGCTGGAAATGAAAGCAAAGTGGGCCCAGGGATGATAAATGCCCAGTCATAGGCTTTAATGCTACTGGGACCATTCTGGGTTGGTATGTGGTTCCCATCAGAGTTATGTGCACTGTTATGCTGTGAAAAGCAACTCTCATCTTAAAATAACAGAGGTTCATTTACCACTCACACTCCATGTCTATCATGGCTGGCAGGTGGGTGCCAGAGGAGAAGACAGAGCTGGGAGGATCCTGTAGTGACAATACGTACATATCACTTCCACTCAACTCACTGAGCAGAACCAGTCACATGGCTCTGACAGACTATAGGAGACACAGAGATACAATACTATCATGTGCCTAGAACGGGGGAAAATTAAAATTATTTGGCAAAGGGCACTGACTACAATACATTATTTCATGAAACAATAAGCTAACCATTACGTGGACAACCATGAGCTTTCTCTTGAAAATTTCTGCTACGTACTTCCCACAAGTCAGGAAATATATTAAATTTTGGATAGTAATTTGGCATTCTGTTTCTTGGTTCACAGCAGGTCTACATAGAGGATTAGACTCACTCTATTTCTATTTTTGCTCCACTTCTCAGTTTTAAGTGACTGCAGCACCATAAATAAAAGTAATTAATTGGTGTTGTAGTCTAATCCATATGTCACCAAAATATGATGATGCAAATGACACATCTCTCCACATGCTTTTCTCATTTGTTATTCTTTACTCCGATTCTTCATAGATATGGTTTTCTTTTTGCATAGACAAGTATCGCCTCTTCTAATTTATTATGTCAATATATCCTATGCTTGTTGTAACTTGAAGTTACTATTTTTATTTTTTATTTATTTATTTATTTTTGAAGTTACTATTTTTAATCTAAGTTATACATGTAACACTATGAAGAGTCAAATGGTTCTACAAGGCTTGTTATGAAAAACAGTTCACACAGCCCCACCCTCCACTTCCTGTTCTCCAGAAGTTACCACTTTTCATTCTTTTACCCACTTTTTTTCATCTCTATACTCTAGCTCATATTGCTACTTCTTGTTTTTTTCTATAGCAACATTTTTTAATGGTGTTCTGGAAGAATTTTGAAAACATGCAATACCTGACCTCTTTCCCCTTAGACTGTCAAAAAAAAAAAAAAAAAAAAAAAAAAAAAAAAAAAAAAAAAGACAATCAACACAACAAGAGCCATCCAGTGCAAATACCCTATCTTGAATCATAAATATGTAGGTCATATACAGAGATGCATCTTATTGGTCACAATGTATAATAAGGTTGTGTATGATAGATACAAGTATAGGCACCTGATTTTTTAAGAAGTCACTTTGGAGCAAAAAGGGTAGGTAATTACTATTCTTCTTCTTTTTTTTGTAAATCAAAAAACAAAAACAAAAAACAATTACAACTTTCTTTTGGTGTTTGAGATCGGCAAAAAATATAATTTTGGGTGTGCCACAGAATTTTAGTAAGAAGTTTATGTGTGCCACAAGATGAAAAAGGTTGAAATCGCTGTTCTAGAACAGTGGTCGGCAAACTCATTAGTCAACAGAGCCAAATATCAATAGTACAATAATTGAAATTTCTTTTGAGAGCCGAAAACCGACTTCTGCGCACGGGCCACGAAGTTTCAATCGCACAGTATGTGTGCGCCCACACGTGGTATTATGTGGAAGAGCCACACACAAGGGGCCAAAGAACCGTATGTGGCTCTTGAGCCGCGGTTTGCCGACCATTGTTCTAGAATATTATACACTAAATTTCCACTATGGAGTATGAGCATTTAGCTCTAATGACCACCACCACCTGCTCCCTCACCTCTGCATGCAAAGAAACAGTTCCTACACCCCCATCTTCTCAAGTGAATTTCATCATGGTTTTGATTAGGTTAATAGTCAACAGGCTTACATTATAATGTCTATGCAAATTATAGTCTTAGCTCACTTAAAAGGTTTTTCATAACGTTTCTTTCTTTTCTTGTAGCTACTTTGTTTTTCTTTGGGGTTACTGATTATTTTGTGCTTTACTGGCTTGTTGGGTTTTTTTTGTTTGTTTGTTTGTTTTTTCCCCCTAGTTATCACTAATTTAAACTTAAGCTCACCTCTAGTTGTAAAAATTACTCAACTTGTTCAAACATATTCGTTATTCTTACAATTTCATAATTTTGGAGAAAACTTTCTGGAACCTTCTAATTTGCTGCAATGCGGGTTGGCTGCTGTTCATTGGTCCTGCTGAGTAGCTGTGTGGTACATAAGTTTTGGGATCTCCCTGCATTATCTTTCTGGGGAATGTTGTTGTCTTGCTCTGGATAATCTATTTCTTTGTTCTTAGGTATTCCTCATCCTCAGTGTATGTCCTCATTTTTGTAGAGCATGTCCTCCAGTGGAGTCTGAGGTGCATGGGCATAAATTTTTTGAATCCTGAATGTCTGAAAGTGGCTTTATCCTATCCTCACATTTAATTACTTTGGCTCAGTATAGTATCTAGGTTGGAAGTAATTTTCTCTTAGAGTTCTGAAGGCATTCCTTCATTGTCTTGTTTCTGTGTTGCTAAGATAAATTTGTAGCTATGCAATTCTTGATCTTTTGTTGGAAATCTTTCTTTTAATCTAATTCTACAAGTTTGTAGGATATCACTTTGTTCCCAGAGTTCTGAACCTTTTCAGTAACGTATTAGTGTGTGGGTTTCTATTTACTTGTGTGGGGCAAGTAAACAGACCTTTTCAATGGACCTTTTCAATCTGAAAACTCAGGTCTTTCTTTCACTAGTGGAAAACTTCATTGAATTGTATTTTTGACTATTTCCTTCACTTTATCTGTTCTCTGTCTGGAACTTGTGTTTTTTAGATTTTGAACCTCTGGGGTTGGTACTCTAATTTTCTTTATGACCTTCCATTTCTGCCTGTATTCTATTTTCTGGAGAAATTTCCTCAATTTTATCTTCCAACTCTTCTATTAAGTTTTACATTGTTGATGTTGTAGATTCTAATAGTGGCTGAATATTATTTTTGAGGCATTCTACTTCTACATAGACTTGCTTCCTCCCAGTTGCTTTTTTTTAATAGCATTTTATTATTTTGATGTCAAAATCATTTTTACCTAAAGAGTCACTCAGAAAATGAAATTCAAAAGAATGATATTTAAAAGTGAGGTACTTCATGCTGCTATCATTATTTTGCTATTTTCTAACCACAGGTAAATAACATGTCCAGAGCTCAACTTGAGTTATTTTTGCTTAATTACTGTGTACCAGGTACTCACATGAAAACATCAGGACATACATATAAATGATACTTTTTAAATTTTGTTTTTTGTCTGTATTTCACTCTCAGATGCTCTCCTCCAGTATCTGGCAATCCTTGACTGTGCTGCTCATATAAAACAGTGTAAACTAAAAGTCAAGAGCAAGGTCTGTTTCGATGGGACAGTGATGGGTAGGTTCACTGTAAGTAAGCTGGCTATTTCCCTGAAGAACCACTGAGGTCAGAATGTCTGCATGGTTTTTCATTTGTAACTTCTGCTTAGAGAAAACTCTTCCTGCCTGGAGGGATATACACACTGGAATTTGGGGGGGACGGGCAAGTGGGGTGAAGCCAAATTCTGAAGCTAAATATATTCATCACTAGAGGCCCGGTGCTTGAAATTCGATGCATGAAAGTAGGCCTTCCTTCCTCTGGCACCCAAGACCCAGGATTTCCTGCAGCCCAGCTTCGTCTTGAAGGTCGTCCAGTCTAATTGGCATATTATACTTTTATTATTACAGATTCCTTTTCCAGTAGGATAGTGCTGTATTTGAACATGCCTGATCTCACTCAGTTCAGAGAATTAAATTTCTAGTCTTCTGTCAGCCCAGGGAAGGGAATCCAATTGCTTTCTGAAGAGAGAGACCTCTGACCAATTCTCATGTCTACAGTTCCATCTTTACCCCATTTCCAGTTCCCGAGCTTCCAGAGATTAAATCTAAATCACATTGCTTCTTGGTTTATACCTACTGCTGACTTGGTGTTCAGCTTTCTTAGGCGGCCAAGTTAGTTAGCACTTAACATCTGCTTTCCAAGGAACAAAAAATGTTGCTGTTGTCTTCTTTCCTCGTTTCTTATGCCTTGAGGGTTTATTTTTAACTATTCTAACTGTCCCTGGAGTGGAATCTAAGAGGGAGCAGAGCTAACTGCCTGCACTAAAGCCGCCATTTTTAAATGAAGGTTCCATTCTGCTCTTCCACAAATTAAAGAATCACAGTTCCTACGCACGGAAAGGGACCCCAAGAGAGTGTGTGAGTCCTTCCTTTCAGAGAGCACTGTGTGTTGTCTAATTTGTAGATGAGGGGATTGAAGCACCATAAAGCTATATTGCCCAAGATCATACACAGACAGACAGATACCATGTCGTTATCCATTCTGTGTACCGTGAATGATTATACCTCAGAAGTTTTATGTTTTTTTTTTGTTTGTTTGTTTTTTCTAATTTAGAACTACTTCAGCAACAGCTACTAGCAGATTCTTTTCTGTAATACCTTGAATTTGCACTCTCTTCCAGTCGGCAGATGACTTCTTCATAGTAGAATATTCTGTTAAATGAGCTATAAAAAGTGGCTAATGTTTTATTTCTTGTTCTTTGGCTTACCATTTTCAGACACATCCAGGTTGTGTGTTTTTTTAAGTAGTTGATATGCTTTAGACATGTTCTTTTGAGTAATGTATATAAAAGCTATTAGAGAGCAACTATCAATATACCATAACTGAAATGTAATCTGTATAACTTTTAAAAACAAGTGGTAAAATAATTTTGAAATTTCAGGAAATGCTTTAAACTGAAACACACATACACACACACACACAAAAAACAAACAAACAAACAAAAAAAACAACCAACCAAACCAAAAAAAACCCCCCCACATACAACAACAAAACAGCTTGGTTTTAGTGTTTTAATCTGTTATTTGGTATAATGCTATTTGCTACATTTTAGAAGAAAAAAAAAAAAACCCCACACAGGCTTTGACAAAAAGCCATTTTGCAGGGGAAAAAAGGACCTGAGATTTGGGATTTAACTTATTGTACGTTGATGCTACCTTCCTCCCAGCTCTATTGTAATATAAACAAACTATAGCCTTAAAATATTTCTTAAAATTTTAACAAAGTTGTTTTTGATGGAAAATTCATTTTAGTCTATAAAAATTTTAAGAGCATTATAAGAAGCTTTAACAAATGCATCCCTCTCGAAGAAATGAAGAATAAAAAACAAAACAAAAACCACTGCTAAATACTTACAGACTCTTTTCTGCCCATAGTTTTGCTGTGTGAGCGGGAACGGGAGATGTTGCTGAAGAAGGAATCCTTTTTGGTAGCAGACAAAGGTGGGGAGCCAGTGAATTCTCTTCCTCCAGGCAGACTCTCAATGCTTGGAGATGAACTGATGTTTTTAGAACTCTGTCCTGCAAGAAACATTAAATGGCAATAATGAAACACCACTCTTTCACTAGGTGACTGAACTTTCTGCTTTTAATAAATGACCCATTATGATACTTCTTTGTTTACACTGTCAACACAATGGCACTATGGAGCATTAAAGGGTATGCATTTTTATGAGTAGCTGTCGATGTTTTGAAACAATGAAGTACGCTATAGTTTTCTACATGTAATTTATACTACAACAGTCCAGGTGTTACACACATATAAAAAAATAAAAAATACAGTTTTTAGAAATCCCTCAGTAATGGAATCATCCTTAATAATAGAAAGTGGAAACTATTATACTATACATTATATTATTAATATAAAAATTTTGAAAAAAATTTGAAATCCTTCACAGTTTTTCAAAAGGGTCCCTTCCCTTTTCATTAATTGCAGAACAGATGTATTGGCTACCCCAGCCTGTGGTAGAAGTATCTAGAAATGGGGACAAAGTGCTGCGCTCACATGGCCTCTGACTAGGTTGGTTCCTGGATTAGAGTGGGTGCATCTGTGACACCCAGCAACGCTCTTTTCATTGAGAGGTTATGCGAAAAAAGCTCCCTCAGACAGGGGTCAAGCTGCAATGGGTGATATTGTTGCTGACCTGGAAGGACAGTAACCCTGAGATAGGAGAAGAGAGGGGAGAACAGGTCCCAGCACCTAGGAGATCTCAAAGGCACAGGGTCCTAGAATGTCAGAGTTAAAAAAGACCTCCAGGCCCTAGTTGGTTTGGCTCAATGGACAGAACACCAGCTTGTGGACCAAAGGGTACTGGATTCAATTCCGGTCAAGGGCACATACACCTTGGTTGCAGGCTCCTCCCCAGTCTGGGCCCTGGTCATGCAGAAGGCAACCAATTGATGTGTTTCCTCACATTGATGTTTCTCTCTGTCTTTCCCTCTTTCTTCCACTCTCCCTAAAAATCAATGGAAAAATATCCTCTAGTGAGGATTAACAACAAAAATAAATAAATAACCCCGGAACCACCTAATTTATTTTTTCTTTTTCTTTTATTTATTTATTTATTTATTTATTTATTTATTTATTTATTTATTTATTTTAAAATATATTTTATTGATTTTGTACAGAAAGGAAGGGAGAGAGAGAGTTAGAAACATCAATGAGAGAGTCATCGATCAGCTGCCTCTTGCACACCTCCTACTGGGGATATGCCCGCAACCAAGGTACATGCCCTTGACTGGAATCGAACCCGGGACCTTTCAGTCCCCAAGCCTACGCTCTATCCATTGAGCCAAACCGGTTTCGGCTATTTTTTCTTTTTAAAAATGTATCATTAATAAGTGAATATAGTCTCACTGTAAATAGATTAAATGTGAAAATTGCCTTTATAAAATAACATCAGCTTTACTGAGATATCATATACCATAAAATTCACCCTTTTGAAATGTATAAGTCAGTGGTTTGATGAAGTCCCATTTACCTATATTTTCTTTGGTTGCTTGTGCTGTTGGTATCATGTCTAAGAAGCCATTGCCTAAACCAAGGTCACCAAGATTTACTCCTATGCTTTCTTTTAAGAGTGTTATAGTTTTAGTTCTTGTATTTAAAGCTATTGTCCATTTTGAGTTAATTTTTGTATATAGCATGAGGAAGTAGTTTAACTTTATTCTTTTACAAATGGATATCCAGTTTCCCCAATACTATTTGTAAAATAGACTATTCTTTCCGCATTGAATGGTCTTGGCACCCTTGTTTAAAATTAATTTACTATAAATTTACAGATTTATTTCTATGTTCTCAACTCTATTCAATTTATACACAGCTATCTTTATGTCTGTGTCATGTAGCATTTGATTATTGTAGCTATAGTAAGCGTTGCAATCAAAGAGTGTGAGTTCTCCTTCAACATTGCTTTGGATATTAGAGGTGGACTGCATTTCCACTTGAGTCTTAAGATTTAGTTTGTTAATTTCTCCCAAAATTATACCTGAGATTCTGATAGGGATTGTTATGAATGTGTAGATCAATTTGGGTAGCACTGCCATCTTAACAATATAAGATATAAGCAAAATACATTTATACTGTCTTTTATATTTACTTATGCAGTTATTTTTATCATTACTCATTTTCTTTGTATAGATTTGAATTAATTTCTAGTGTCCTTTCATTTCAGCCTGAATGACTCCCTTTACTGTGTCTTGTAGGACAGATTTGCTAGCAATTAATTGTTTTTAGCTGTAACTGCCTTAATTTTCCTTCCTTTTTGAAAGAGTTTTATTAGATATAGAATTACTGGTTTACAGTCTTCTTTAAAAAAATCACTTTGACTGCTTCATCCTACTGCCTTCTAGCCTACATGGTTTTGATGAAAAATCAGCTGTTATGTTATTGAGGTTCCCTTGGAAACCATGAATTGTTTTTCTCTTGCTGCTTTCATGAATTTTTGTTGCTGGCTTTTAACACATAATGCACGGATCACGAGAATTCTCCCTTCCTATTACACAGTGTTTTACAAAGTATTATACTTTAAAAAGATATTAGCTTGTAAGAACATATAACAAATAACTTCAAAATGCAATGGGCATTTAATTTTAAAGCGTGCCTTTAACATTTATGTAAAATGTTTTTTTATACTCACTCAATAGAAACTTCTCTGGCTACTGGATAAAACCACTGGTCCACAATGTGTTAAGTTTGACTATGATGTGTCCAAATGTGGATGTCATTTGAGTTTATCCTGCTTGGAGTTAATTGAGCTTCTTGGATATATAATTTTTTTTTTCATAAAACTGGAATATTTCACTAGCATTTCTACAAATATCCTTTTGCCCTTTTCTCCCTTCTCTTCTTCTTGACTCTCATCATCTGCATAAAGGTATGAGACTTCATTTTTCTTTATTCTATTTTTCAGACTTCATAATTTCAATTGGCATATCTTCAAGTTCTGATTCTATCAGCCCAAATCTGTTGTTCTGTAGTGAATTTCTTATTTATCTTAGTTAGTATACTTTTCAACTCCAGAATATCTGTTTGGTTCTTTATTAATATTCTTTATTTGGTGAGATACTGGTCTCATACATTCCTTTAGAGCTTTAGACAGTTTCCTTCAGCATTTTGAAGATATTTATAACAGCCCATTTAAAGTCTTTAGTAGGTCCAGTGTCTCAGCTTCCTCAGGGCAGTTTGTATTGACAGCTTTTTTCCCCTGTGTATGAGCCATACTTTCTATTTTCCTGTTTCTTTGTATGTCTCAGAATTTTTATTGAAAAGTGGGCATTTAAATAAAATAACATGGCGGCTCTGGAAATTAGATGCCATCCTATCCCTTGTACTTGTTTTTCTTGTTGTTTGTTGTTTTTAGCAACTTTGCTAAACTAATTCTGCTAAATCTCTATTCTCTGTGGTTTCTGGCCACTGAAGTGGTTAGCTTAGTGGTCAGTAAGGAGACAGAGATTTCCTTTCCTTTACTACCTTGAACCACTAAGCCTTGGCTGGGCATGACCTCAGTGCTCCAGCAGAGATTTACAATTCCGCATTAGCCTTCATTCCTGCCAATGTAGAGCCTCCAGTTCATCTAGAGCTGAGAGATGGAGCCATTCTCAATTCTTTCCTGCCTGTGTGGCCTTCCAGAATACCAGGAATATATTGGAGCTTTTCAAAGACCCTGATGGGTCTTTGATTTCTCCTTCTAAGTTTTTGCTAGCCTCTGATTTTCCCATTAAGTTTTTGGTTAGCATCTTGTTTCTTCCACTTCTGTCCTGGGCAGCTGTGATGTTAAGCAATTTCCACTGACGATTTTTGATAGATGCCCTATGGACAGGGTTTCTCCCTTAGTGAGTTCTGAATAAGGCCAAATAAAGACAAGTCCTATGAATGAGGCTTTCCCCCAAGCTGCCAGACAAGTCAAACAGCTACCATTTACTGGGGATGGGACTTTTAGGGTGCTCCCAGTCCTTCCTTCTCCTCCCGTGGTTGCAAGGCTTATGGTCATCAAAGACTATGGCAGATATGGGAGGGGTGGGCAGGGATAAGGCAGGTTAAAAAGCAACAAAGCATGCTGCTCTTACTGAGATCCAGCTCTTTTTTCTTAAATAGATGTTTTTCAAATTATTGCAATTCTTTATTAATTTCCAGAGTTTTGGTAAAGCTTTGACATTTCTAATCTTGTTGCTTTTACGAGCAACATTTTCAGAGGTCCCGTCATTCCAAAAACACTTTCCTCTCTGACTTGCTTTTTGTGTTCCTCTTATATACAAGCCTGCCTTACTCTTTTTAATGGCTGTGAATAAAAAAAAAAATTGTAGCTTTCCTAAATAGACATTTAAGATTTTTCTTTCTTTTCTTTTTTTTTTTTTTGCCTGTACAAACTAAATGACAATTCAAAGCCTAAAGAGATACATTTTTAGGTACAAACTGTTGTGTATTTCTATTAGGTAAAGTTACATAAATGGGACTGCTATGTCTAATTGTATGTGCATTTTCAGTTTACATTAATAATTCTAAATTGCTTTCTCCTAAAATTTTAACCTACATATGTGTGTATGTATATTTATACATGTATAAATATAATATGATATATATTTACCTATTCATCTAATTTTTTATTTGATTATTCGATGGAAGCAGAATTTCATTATGCTACTTTGAAGTTTCTTATAACCAGGGAGGCTGAATATCTTTCAACTTATTCATATCAGTCATCTGAAGGCCCTGTGTGAATCATCTCTGCTCGTTTATTTAAAAAAGCTGATTTAGGGGAGTTCCTCCTAAGTTCTGGGACTTGGCCATTTGTATGTAAGTGTGTGTGTGTGTCTATATTTTCCTCTATAGCTCTTGTTTTTATGGTTCTGCTTAGGAAGGCATTTCTTACTCCAAGATGATGTAGTGGGAAAAAATTTAAGTATTTATTATAAACCTAGGTTTTTCTTTTTTCCCTTTATAAATATTTTTTCATCGCTCCATGGAACTCTACTCGTTAAGCAGCTTTTTATTGCTTTCGGTGGTGGAAGATATAGCTAAAACAAAAGGAATGTTTGCTTAGCTCTGAGTTCCAAATTGCTTGTAAAAGTCCATAGAAAAAAAGATAAATCTCAGAAGCCAAAGCATTTTGATTTGCAAGAAAATAAAATGAAAAAAACATTTAGCTTTTTCTAAAATTACACAACTGAATTTATCTGTCCCTTCAAAATTTGAACCATCTAGCTATAAAATTATCTGGTGCTGGTGACATTTTAAGGACATCACAATGATGGCTTTTTGGATTTTTTTTTTTCTAAGTTCATTCCACTATTAAGGTTTTCTACTTCTGCTTGGGTTGATTTTGATCTTTCATATCTTCTCCCTAAAAATCATATATGAGGCAGGCAGAATTCATGTCAAACTCATGGCTGGTGGGCCACATGCCTCATTTACATGTGGCCCGCTGGCCGCGAGTTCAATTGACAGAGTTGGCCTAGACCCTGAATCGTCAGAGCTTGTGAGTATGTTACCTTACATGGCAAAAAAAAAAAACTTTGCAGGTGTGTTAAGGTTAAGAACCTTGAGATTGGAAGAATACCCCAGATTATTATGGTGGGCCAATGTATACACAGAAGTCCTTCAAGTGGAACAGGAAGGTAGGAGATCTGACTAAAGATCATAAAGGAGGTGGCTAACCATGAGAAGCACTGGCTTTGCTGGCTGTGAGGATGGAGAAAGGGCCCGGGGTCAATGTGACATCCTCTAGGGCAGTGTTTCCCAAACTTTTGACATATGTGTACCCCTTCTATAATTTTCGTAACGCTAAGTACCCCTCGTATTCATGAGAACGTAGAATTAGGTGCAGCTAAACACGGTGCAGTGCATATCCCCACCAAACTCCGGTGCAATGCGTACCCCCACCAAACTCTTCCCGTACCCCTGGGGGTACGCGTACCACACTTTGGGAAACACTGCTCTAGAAGATGAGAATGGTAGCCAGCTAAGAAATGGGGACATTGGTTCTACAGTCTCAAGGAACTGAATTCTGTCAATAATGCAAATGATTCTCTCCTAGAACTTCCTGACATGTTGGTTCAGCTTGGTGAGATCTATGCCAGACTTCCAACCCCACAGAGTTGTTAAATAAATGGGAAATTCTCCTTTTATTATTATACTCTATGTGTGATCTCCAGACTCTCAATATTGGCATTATTGTTCAAATTCTCAGTTAATCTAAAATGCTAGGTAGAATCACTTATATTTGATTATACTCCTGGGAAAAGCATTTTGTGTACTATTACAATTTTTTTTTTCCATATCTTCCAAAATGAATTCATAGTTGTGAGCAGGCCCTAGCTGGTTTGGCTCAGTGGACAGAGTATCGGCTTGTGGACTGAAGAGTCTGGGTTTGATTCCAGTCAAGGGCACATGTCTGGGTTGCAGGCTCAATCCCCAGTAGTGGGTGTGTGGGAGGCAGCTGATTGATGAGTCTCTCTCATCATTGATGTTTCTATCTCTCTCTCTCTCCCTTCCTCTCTGAAATCAATAAAAAATATTTTAAAAAGTAGTTGTGAGCAGTGACATATATCAAAACTTATAAAATCTTAGTTGCCTTGAATACTTTTGAAATGAGGTAGGAAGTACCTATTATATCTATCTGCCTGATATTTACAATATATAAGTAAAGCTCTATAAAAATTGGGAAAATTTTCCATTTAAAAGGATTTGTAACATTATCAAAGAAAAACATTTCAAGAAGCTATCCCAGTTTTTATAAATCAAGTGTTCCATAATGAAATGGTAATAAGACCAGGAATTGATTCTAGATTTTATCTATATATAGCTGTTTACTATTCATCTTTTCTCTAACCTTCCTGATATACACACTTCCCTAGTCTGCCTATTCAAGAATAGATCAGAAAATTAAAATCAGTAATGTGATATTTGTAAAATGTTAGCCCATGGACTTATATGGACCTTTATATATATTATCTCATTTAATCTTAATGACATTGTGAGGTAGTTACATAAAAGAAAATGAAGGCTTGAAGAGTTTAATAGACTTGCCCAAGGACATAGACTTTTATAGTTGTAGCTAGCAACACCGTAAGATTTGTAAGATTTGTCCAAACTTAAAGACTGTGCCAACACATATTATTTCATTTCTGTATCACAGACATTGACTCCAAGCAGGTATTAATTCAAAACAGCAAAGAAACAAACAAATCATTTTTGGGGAATAGGTCCATCTACCCAATTTTTAGGACTTATAGGTGCGTTTTGGGATGGCTTTTTCTAAAAAAAAAGAAAGCTGATGGGGAGCCTCCTGTATTCAATTCCAGTGCTGCATCCCAAAGGCCAGGCCTCACTGAAGGCAGGGGTGTGGTCATTACCAGCCTCACCTGGTGGGGAAGTTAGTATACTGGAGGATGTAGTGGGGCTACAGTAAAGTCCTTGGCCTTTATGTCACATTTAAACCCTGCACAAAATGTATTTCCCCTTAGTTACAGAAATTAGGTTACTAATTTTGTTGTGCCCTTGGGAACTAACATTTACACCAAAGAAAATGGAGTCCCTGACATGTTCCCAGGGGCTGAGGGAACACTTCATGTGGAGAGGGTGGGAAAGGCCGGGCACCAGAAGCAGCCTTGCCTAGAGCCAGGAGAAGGCCTCTCAGAGTTCCCTGCCTTTCATACCTGGATGGGACATTCCACCCCAGGCCCTGCACACGTCCGAGCTGAGGAGCCGATATTCTCAGCTACCTATAGCCCATCTGCACAGGAAACCTTTTAATGTCTTTAACTGACAGGGACAACGCGAGTCGTTTCTTTGGCTGCACTCAAACTAAGGCCTGTCCTTGGAGGCACACCCTTACGTACATTACTGTGTGCACTGCCCGGGTGCCCCTTCTGAACTGAGGCATGTGTCCCGGATACTGGGTGAGCTGATGAGAATGGCTCTCAGGAGTCCCTTTCCAGGAGGTCCCTGAGCTCTGGAGAGCTGCTTGCCCAAGGTCCTGTCCCTCTCTGGGGATTAGCTCTATTAGTCACTAGTTGGCTGATAGAGGGTACAGGCTACCCCCTTGCCTCAAGGCAGACACGGCTGAAGGGCCATTCCAGGCTCAGGGGTTCAGCAGCAACAGCAGGGCAGGTCAGCTCACCCCTTATCTCAACCCCTTTCCCTCCCCAGGTGCTGAGCTTGAGGGCACACCCCCAAAAGCCTTCACTCACTTTCATTTATCAGGAATTCTGACCCAAGGCAATTCTTTAAAAGTTATTTCACATCGCAAGGCATCCTTAACTAACTATAGAACACTTCTCAAGCTGCATCTTTCATTCATAACCAAACAGCAGGGCATGAGCTTATGATGAGCCTATAGAAACTCTGTCCAGCCCTGAGAAGCGGGGACAAGACAAGCTCATTAAAGCTCCCAAAATAACAGTACAAGGGAAACGGTTAGTACATTCACTAACCTAAAATCCCAGGTGATCAAAGCAAACAGGAGTATAGACAACAGTGCCCCGGGAGCACTAAGGAGGCCGTATCTAATTCTGTCCCAGGCAATCAGAGGTGTAAGGGAAACCTTAGAACATAGGGAATGACTCAAGGAGGGTCATTTCTGGCAGAGAACAAGTATTGCCAGGGCAGGTGGACTTCCGGGGACATCTAGCCTGACGAAATTCTTTGGAGCTTCCTATGTAACTGAGAAAGACACCGAGACCAGTGCACCATAGGATAAAGCCCCAAAGCACAGTGTGTGGGAGGCTAGGAAATCTAGGGGTGGTTGGTGGGAGGCATAGCTCAGGAGAGCAGAAAGCCCAGGGCTGCAGTCACAGAAAGGGGATCACCGCACCTTCACGCAGGGACCCAGGAGGAAGTGAGGCAGCTGGCCCATGTGGTCACATTCTGTTGCCTCAGACTCGAGTGACAGAGAGCAAGAGGGCTGATGTTGGCTCATTTAAAAACATGCACGTTGGTGCCACCAGAGAGCCAACGGGAGCAGGCTGTACCTGAAGGCCCAGAAAGAGCTGCTCTGGCCGAACACAGCGGTCAAGCACTGATAGGGCCAGGGCTGGTCTGCAAACATGTGGCTGTAGGATATCGAAAGTTACCATTAAGAAAATATAGAGGTGCTCAGAGGGCTCCTTCATCATTTGATTCTGAAAACTAAAAGGTATTTAATGAAAACACAGAAGGGCTCTGGAGGCATCACTATGGGATGATGGGGTCACTTCTTACACCCCTGAAGCAGCTGTTCTCTTCTCTCTTTACAGGTAAGGTCAGTGATCCCGGCCTCACCCAGAGCCCCTGATGGGCCAAGCTGCACCCCCTGCTCCCCTAGCCAGGGCTGTGTCAGGTAGGCTGTAGTAAGCATGACCTGAGATTAAAAACAAGAATGAGGTATTTTAAAAGTAAGGGCAAATGCTGATCTTATTCTCAGTCCAAAAACAACTCATTTATTCAATGTCTTTTGGAGTGTTCTACAAAAATGCAACTTCGAGCTGATAGATGCTACTGAAAATTTGTTTTATATACTATGTGTTTCTCTGCCTTCTTAAGGTGATTATACAGGACACAATGAAACTGTCTACTGCTTCGGGGCTCTCATTTCTCAGCAACAACCAGTGACCAGGGTAGGGTCACGCACAAGGATAGCTTTTTAGTTTTCAGTCCCTCCCCTCATGCTGCGAGTAGAAGGGGTGCCTGTGGTCAGTACTATGTTCGACTCTAGTTGACTTGACTCCTGTTTCTTTACCTCCCAGTCTGCTGCCTGTCACCTGCACTGGGCCATCTCTGTTATACTTTATTCCTGAAGGTCCAGGGACGAAGTCACGTTTATGTGACTCCCACTTTACTCCTCGGTTTAAAATCTATTGTGTGGGGTTTTTTTTCCTACAAGGAATCATAAGAAACTTAACAATGATTCTCCTTAGGGAAATAGGCTGCCAGAAAAAAAAGACATTTGGGACAGTATGAATGATAGCTTTAGTTCCATGAAATGAAAAGCTTATCTACTCTTAAAAATATGAGATTCAAGGGGAATAGAATGGGTTTGGCACATTTGATTAAGTTCTCTAACTTCTAATATGACTAATCCTGTTAAGCATAGATTGTTAGAAAGTTTTTTGTTGCCACCATTGACTATTTTGGTTTACTTCTCCTTCCCTCTGCTCTCTGAGCCTCTGCAGGAAGAGTGCTGAAGAAAACACAGACTGACTTCTTCAAGCCAGGGAGATATGGTCACAGTGTCTCCTCATCATCATCACAGACTGAAAGCTGTTTGTTTGCCCTCATGTCACATAAAGGGGCGGGAACCTCCCTTGGTGGACTGGAGCCTCCCCTAGCAGACTGATAGACTCTGAGAGGGCGTGGCAGGCAGGGGGAATTTTGAACGTGTCTTCAGAAAAATAGGCCTATCTGGACCATTTAAAGCACCGGCTGATGCCCACCCAGTCCACCTGGTAAAGCTGTAGGGAAAGCAAGGGATCAATGAAAACAGAGGATGGCACATGGTAGGCATTCAATAAATACTTGTGGAGTAAATGAATGACATGATTCGGTTATTTGAATAAAATGATATAACCTCTCTCTTCAAGACTCTATTAAAAAGGCAACATGGTTCAGGGGGCTCTGGTCTGAGGCTAAAGGGAATGAGCAGTGACGGCATAGAGCAAAAGTCACAAAGAGCAAGGCAGCCTCCGGCCTCTCTCCCCACAGCCAAATGAACTTCAGATAACAAAACACTTGTTGAAGGGTTGTCTAGAGGGCTCAGATTTTAATTTTAGGAAACAGATTTAAGCCTTATGAATTCTCATCTTATCAGATAATGATATTAGTATTTGCTTAAGTGCAGTAATTGACAAGGCTAAAGACAAATTATTTGGAGATTATCTGCCTTTTCTATTTCCATTTTACTACATCTGTTTATATCATATAACAGACACCATGAAGAGTCAACAGTAGCTCCTCATGGAATCCCCTGGCTGACCAAACCTTTAAAGGTCAGATGGTTCAATTACCAGAACACAGCCGAAACTACACCTGTGAAACCCAGACTATATATAGACGCGAGGTCACATTCCTCTAGCGTACACGTGTCAAACACAAGGCCCGCGGGCCAAATCCAGCCTGCCAGGCCTTGCAATGTGGCCCGCACCGCGCTGTCATCACTGCACTCCGCTGTCAGTTTATGACATTGCCAGTTTATGACTGTTCAGTAAACCATTTGGCCCGCGATTTAGGCTGGATTTTAGATTTTGGCCCCTTTTCTGATTGAGTTCGACACCCCTACTCTAGCGCAACAGTTTGTTTCTTAATAGCGTAAGCCACATACCACTCACTTCCTAATCACAATACGTTTTTTTCTGTTAATTTATCATAAAGCACAGGTATTTTGAAGACATATCATTATTAGAACAATATGTTAATACTACTAGCATGACTAAATTATGTGTATATATTAAATTAAAGAAAACATTATATGAATTTTAATTCTGAATTTGAATCTACTTTTCAGTTTGAGTAGTCTAGGCTCCCACTTGGTACAGAATTCCTCTCTAGCATATTTTATCTAAAATATTACATAATGAAAGATTAATGCAACAACTTTAAATATTTGTTTTTAAATTCCACAGGGAGTGCTGAATATGAATTACTATATTTTGTATGTCTTAAATAAACCTTTTTCTAGATTAAGAACAAACGATTATGATTTTAAAATGTTATTGTTTATTTTAAGTCATTGCTAGTTATGTCTGGAGATTTGTCATACTGAACTTTCTGTTAATATGATTCATAATACAAAGCCTGTACTTAAAACTTATTTCAAATTCAAGTTATGATTCTTTTAGGTAAAATATAACTAGTACTCTGGCTAATACATACAATAATATGCATACAAACAGCACATAAATACTAATCAAATCTGAGAACTAATTTGTTAGTTACTGTCAGAGAGCACCTATGCAACAAAAAGGACACCTTGGTGTGAGCTGCTCAATAAAACAGTGTTAAAATCACCACAAAATAAAGAGCGCCCATGTTTTGCAAGGAAAGAGGCCTGTGTAAACTTAGAAGACCCACAGCACAGCTTGGTTTGGCATCACCCTTATGACATGAGAAGGGAACTTTTGTTCTAAACAACAGTGCCACTCAGTGGCTGGATAATGGTAGTGAACCAATAAACAGTATGAATTGGAGGGTGGGCAGAAAGAACAATGGAATTTTGGAACAGGCAATGATAATACTGAAGGCAAAAAGGCATACTATGTTGCCATGGTAACTGTACCTTGGAGGTCAGTTAGGGTCTGGACGGGAACAGAAACCTGAGCATTGCTTCCTGTAACTACATCACCTAGATTTCATAAGAAAAAAGAATTAGATTTCATAAAAATGAAAAATAATCAACTTTTTTTTCATACTTAATGTTGTACTACATTTATCAGTCAAACTACTAAAAGTAAAATAAAATAGAAAATACAGTACAATCTTATGAAAATAAATATAAAATATTTTTAAAAGGAACTATTTTTTTTAAAAGTATTACCTAAAAAACATTTGGGCATGCTTTTCTTAAAGAAAACAAACAAATTTCCTCTAGTCTAAAGTACAAAACAAATTTCTACCAGTTGAAAGTATAGGAAACTCTAGCAATCAAAAGATTTTGCCGAACATACTTCATAATGCTATAATATGTGATTTTATATTTTCTTTCAAAAGTTTTTAACCAAAAAATTACATGCATTTATTAAGTAACATTTCTTTTTAAATTGATTCCCCTCTCTAACAGACAAAATTTATTTTTAGCTAAACTTGAAATCAGTTTCTTCAATCATCAGATCAAGACTTAAACAAGTTCTAATTTCATATAAGTATAGAAAAGATTTCAAAAGTTCCCACATGTACTTAGAAATGTCAACATATAAAAATAAATCTGTGAACGGCACACCCCTTAAACTTGATATACTTATTATAGGCACAATTTCATTTACAAATTAGACCTGTGGTAAATGCTTAAAATAAAGAAGTGTTCAAATTTTAAAAACAGACAAAGGAAATGGGGAAAAGGAGTGCATTATAAGAACACAGAAAGGAAAGGAAAAGGAACATCATGGGAAATTCTGTGAAGAGCTGAGGTACACAATTTAGAAGGAAGATTTTTTTGCTTCTTTGATTTCCTTCCTGGGTGACAAAGTTCAACATTAAGCAATCACTGTCGACAGTATTTGAAGGCCTATGTTATTTTGAGCTTAACAAGATCAAAGCACAAGCCTTCTTAAAAGGCACCATATTTTGTGTGTGTGATAATGTATGATTAATAGACTTGCTTCCCCTATAGTTTTTATACAATAGTAAAAAATCTATTTTTGAATTAAATAACATACTCTCAGTGCCTTGACCACTTGCTACAATTATGATTTATAGCATGGCCAGCTCAGATGGAGATTACTGGGCTGTAATTATATCATCACTATCAATCAACAATACATAAATTTATATTCTCCTACTAGAGGCCTGATGCACAAGATCTGTGCACTTAGGGGAGGAGGGTCCCTCAGCCTGGCCTGAGCCCTCTCACAGTCCAGGAGCCCTCAGGGGATGTCCAG
This sequence comes from Pipistrellus hanaki, assembly GCF_964339955.1. NCBI lineage: Eukaryota > Metazoa > Chordata > Mammalia > Chiroptera > Vespertilionidae > Pipistrellus > Pipistrellus hanaki. Next base: position 39,365,865 of record NC_140515.1, read on the forward strand.
GAGCCCGGGGGAGCAGTCCTAAGCCATCAATCAGACAGGCAGAGGCAGGAGAGGCTCCCACCACCGCTGCTGCACTCACCAGCCATGAGCCTGGCTGAGTGGCGCTCCCCCTGTGGGAGTGCACTGACTACCAGGGAGCAGCTTCTGCACTGAACGTCTGCCCCTTGGTGGGCAGTGTGCGTCATAGTGACCAGTTGTTCTGACGTTCAGTCAATTTGCATATTAGCCTTTTATTATGTAGGGTAACTATAATACAATTTATAGGTAAGTACATACTTCAAACAAGTGATAAACAGCTTTAGGCAGAACTTTCAGGTCCTGAATTTTCATAGCAGAGTTAACTTTCTATTCATGGATAAATGGCATGCTTCTTTTCTATATTTTTTAAGGAGATTTTTTAATTTTATGCTTGCTATCCGGTTTATTCTGCTGCTTCTGGATCACCTATCTATAATAATAAAAGGGTAATACACTAATTAGACTGGATGTCCTTCAGGACAACCTTCCAGTTGACGCCAGGGCTGCGGCGGAAGCCCAGGTCCCAGGTGCCAGAGGGAAGCCAGTGCCAGCAGCTATGGGAAGCAAGGGCTACTTTTGCATGAATTTCGTGCATTGGGCCTCTAGTTAGTGTATATTTAGAGACTAAAAACTAATTTTAATATTATATATCACCAGGAAAATTAAGAAGGAACATCTGTGCTCCCTTTTCTTTATTTTAAGATCCCACCCCCAATGCATTTCAAGCAACGTATATGTGAATTTTCTGTTTTCCATACAACTGCTCCCCTGTACAAGCACAAATGACTGACATTTAACTAACCAAGGAAAACCATAAGCATTTTCATCTTTATAAATAACTATTTTTCAAAACAACTTTCAAATTTTCCAGCAGAGGACACTAAAAAGACTACTACATTATCTTTCCTCAGAGGCACAGTGTAGATGGCTCCATTCTGAGAGAGTTAGAAGTCATATTTCAATGCAAGCCTCCTGACAGGCTACGGACTGTGCTCACTCTACCATCCAAACATGTGACCCACCTGTGGATCGCTCGGTGCCACCGCTCAGCAGGACACCTGTGGGAAATGCCAGCTTAAAGAACCGGTGTTGGAGAAGTGTTTCCACCATCGTGTTAACAAGCCATCTTTCACCAAAGGAACCATAGATTTTTGGACCTGGAAGACTCCCAGGGATTAGTCCAAACCTCTGACTTCAGGGTTGGAAACAAAGGATCAGAGAGCTGCAGGGTCCTGCTTACAGTTCACTGGTGAGTGAATGAAAAGCATCCTCACACCAGGCTCTGCTTGTATAAATTGTTCTCTTTGCCCTTTCCTGTTTTATTCAAGTCTTTATGCAGGAATACTTATCTCTAATGTGAAGATAGACTAGCTTTCTGTAGTTTGACGTGAGTAGAACAAACCAGAAATAAAAAGACGGAGGAGTTGCCAAGCAAGGCCACTGTCTTCCTTCCAGCACGGGGCCAGTTACGAAGTACCTCAGTGATGATGCGCATGTTCCAAACACTTTGCTTAAGTGCTCTGTTGTCTTCTTCTAACTGGGGACTTAGTTTTCGTCAATTGTTCCATCCTCATGCACTTCCTTTCTCACTTACTGTGATATTAATACTTGACATTTCCTAAGAGACACAACTTTATATTTCTATAGTCATTTGGCTTGGTTCCTCAGAAAATTTAAGCTATAGCATTAAGAGATTCTCTGACTCATTTGCCTGCCATCAGTTAGAATTACTACTGACTACAGCTTGTTATCAAAGCAATATTGAAATCATATTTGTTTAGAACAATAAAAGAGTACAATTAAGAAATATATAAAATAACATTCATTTCCATTCTGTAAGTGGGCATGTCTCCTGGCATTAAAATACGTTTATAACATGTTAATGATTTGAAGTCTCCTTTTTGTTAAATCATGTATGATAGCTCTATATTAAAAAGAGAAGAATGTAATTTTAAATGATATAATCTTATAAAGGTAAACAATACTCCAATAGAAATTTAAATATGAATATATAAAGTTTAATACTTCATATAGGCAATAATAGATAACATGATATAATGGAAACATATACACACTCATTATTGAATAATACTCATTATTTTATAACATTGGGGAATAAAGCCTATTTAACTTAAGTTTATCATTTTAAATGCCAGTAACTTAAAATTTTTCATAATTTTGAGTGCAGACTTCTCAAACAGAGTATATGGAACATGGCTTAAGGTCTTCACACTGACTCAGTATTACTATTGCTACTGTCAACACCAGTTATGGAATATGGCTATTCATTCCACAGGGATCCCTTTAAGACGTGAATGAGGCATGTGTCAGTATATTTGCCTTGAAACAAAATGGCCACAGATCTTTTTTTTAAATGCATTCTAGGAATGGCTTAAAAAATACATTTTCTGCCATCAGGTTATTTCTTGTTCCTACAGTACAGATAGCAGAGTCCCCCCACTAAAAAATAAATGCGGTTCTTTTTAATGGGCTTTGAATAGGGGCACTAAATACATAAGTCTCTGAACATAAGTAGAAAGTAAAAGTGTAAAGTGTAAAGTAAAGGAATAAAATGCGTGTGGGAGGTGAAGGCCTGGAGAGGCCCAGAAGCAGAAATGAGCTCATCTGGGTCCCAGCAGCGAGAGTGCCCCCAACAGCAGCCCTCACAGCGGGCCCTCCGGCATCCAGTGAGCGTTGGATGGGGCCCCTCCCAGGCTTCCTCCGCTCTGACATTCTACTGTTCAGTGTTTGGTGCATGGACTCAGACACTTACTTTGGAGCTTGATATTCTGGTTAGCTTTCCCCCCTTTATGGTTCTAGTTTGTTAACTCAGAGGTGAAACAGCTAGAGTGGGGGCTTAAGGGAATGCTTCCTCCAACCCAACTGCCCAGGGGAGCGCTGTGACTAGCAAAGCCCATGGTGTCTGCAACTTCCCATTTCAGATTATCTTCTAGTCAGAAGCATTACCTTCCAAGTGAGCGACACCACAGCCAACTGACCTCGAGTTCTGTGTTGTGACAGTTCGTGTCATACTCTAGGAGGCTCCACAGGACGCAAACGCAAATATACCAGCATATAAACGTCAAAAAATACCTTAGCAAATTACCTCATAAGGTGTTTGTAATTAAGAACAGCATAGTATCTGATAATGTAATTTAAAAGGACCTAATACAATGAATTTATTAAAAATTAACAGAAGTTGGTTTCTTACATGCAGGCTATACTGCGAGTGTTTTCTTTAGATTGATTAGTACTTTTCCTTACCTTTGTTCAATTGCACTGGCATGCTTTCCGATTTCATCAGCCTCTGCTGCTGCTGCTGCTGCTGCTGCTGCTGCTGCTGCTGCAAATGATGCCGGGGGATCTCTGCCAGGGTCCTGGGGGAACCCACAGCAGTGGAGGAACTGCCACCACTGCCTCCAGAACCAGGGCCACTGGTACTGCCTGGGGCTGTTGCAGGAGAAATCAACTTCCTTCCAAAATTAATCAGGCTATTGGAGACCTTATTTATATTTAGAGGAGCACCTCTGGCATTGGTCCTACAAAAAAAAAAAAAAAAAAGAAAAAAAAAAGTAGAGAGGTTATTTAAATTAGAGGACAACTATATTTCATGCTATTTCACATACTCCATTGGTATAAAAACATACCTTACATACTTCAAAAATGGCCATTTAATTTACTAGATCAGCCACATCAAGTGAGAGGTAAAAACTTAAAAACTTCTAGTCTAGTAGGGAAGAAACATATTAAATAATTACGTAAATAACTGTATGATTAAACCTATGATGAGGGCTATAAAAAAGAGACACAGGGCTGGACAAGTCTTGGGCTACCCACAGAAGGGGCACATTGAAATGAGGCTGGTAGTGGGTGTCCCACTAGCCCTCACATGTGGGTGGTAGGCCACATTTAACCTAATTTTGAAAAACAAATGCGTTGGAGGGTCAAGAAGTAAGTTCACAGAAATTAGGTCAAGTTCATAGAAATTACAACAGGTGCCCAGTTCATGAGAATTGCAATTCACCCTCAACACACCCACCCCGCTATCCTGCTACCCACTCAGCGTTCCATGATTCCCTCCCTCACTTCTCTGCTTTTCTTGATAGCACTCTGCATCATCTGACATACTATATATTTTACTTATTTGGTTATTATTTGTCCCCTTCCTCCCATTCCCACTAGAAAAAAGTTTCATGAACACAAGGTTTTCATCTCTTTTGCTATATTGCCATTGTCCAGCACAAATATTTTTTGTAAATATTTGTTAAATGGCAGCTGCGTCTACCTATAGTTTAGGTCTTCTCCCCTGCTGCGGTGGAAGAAGAGTCCTGCTCCCAGCCATGGCCAGCCTCTGCATCCGGGCTCTGGACCCCATCTCCTCTGACCTTTCACGAGCTTTACTCCTGCACCTCCCTCCCCTGCATCATTTCGCCTTCTTTACTGTGTGATTCCATTAGCATACAACCGTGTGTGTGTGTGTGTGTGTGTGTGTGTGTGTGTGTGTGTGTACACTAACCTCCTTTGAACCCTCTCTCCTTTCTAGTTACAATCCCTTTCTCCCCACCCCCACACATAAGTTTTTGGGTTTGTTTTGTTTTGTTTTGTTTTTGTTTTTTTGTTTTGTTTTCCCCCTTAAGAGAGTATCTTAATGTGCTACTACTGCTTCTTCAGTCCCTGACTCACTAAATGTCTGGTTGTGGCCTTGCCATTGCTTTGAAGCCATGCCTCAAGGTCACCAATAACTCCTGCACTGCCAAGCCAAAGGTCCATTCTCATCTTACTCTACTCTCAGCAGCACTTCATCCCATAAGCACTCCCTACACTTCCTCTCCAGGCTTCCAGGGTTGCTAGCACCTGTGCTTTAACTGTCTGGCAGACAGAGGACACCAAGGAAACATTGTTGAATGAATGATTACTTCCCAAATGACTCATGGTCTTGAAGTATTTCAGAGCTAGTGTCTTCTTGAAGTTATGACTATCAATTATTATAGTTGTAGGAGATAGTCCCACTCATGTCAACACCAAAGTTTGTTCTTTTATTGCAAAAACTGGAGGCCCAGTACATAAAATTCATGCATGGGGTGTGTGACCCTCAGACCAGCCTGCACCCTTTCCAATATGGGAGCCCTTGAGGGATGTCAGACTGCCCATTTAGGTGGGATCGGGCTTACACGGGCAGTCTGACATCCCTCTCACAATCCAGGACTGCTGGCTCCTAACCGCTCCTCTGCCTGCCTTCCTGATTGCCCCTAACTGCTTCTGCCTGCCAGCCTAATCACCCCCTAACCACTCCCATGCCAGCCTGATTGATGCCTAACTGCCCTGCTGCCAGCCTGTTTGCCCCTAACTTCCCTCCCCTGCAGACCTGGTCCCTTCCAACTGCTCTCCCCTGCAGGCCTTGGTCCCCCCCAACTTCCCTCCTCTACCGGCCTGGTCACCTCTAACTACCCTCCACCTGTAGGCTTGATCACCCCCAACTACCCTCCCTTGCAGGCCTGGTCCCTCCCAACTGCTCTCCCTGCTGGCCATCTTGTGGTGGCCATCTTGTGTTCACATGGGGGCAGCCATCTTTGACCACATGGGGGCAGCCATCTTGTGTGTTGGAGTGATGGTCAATTTGCATATTACTCTTTTATTAGATAGGATAATTTATAGTAGCTTATTTTCTCCCATTTTGCTCTTTCTTCACTAAAGTGGGAAACTGAAAATCAAGTTTGAGGGATTTGATAACTTGATTTTAGTTAATGACTTTTACTATAATTTCCTTCTCTCAGATCTACCTGGCAGCACTTACCTAGTAACTCTCCCACTCCTGGGCATTACTACATGTAGCTCTAGCCAGACCGATCTATAGTTCTAGCACAACAAGGAAAGGACATGATGCTTTGTCCTCCCATAAACTCTTCCCCAATGGTACTAGCTAATATTATGGGCTAGGTGTTGGAGACTTAAACATTCCTTTGGAGATAGGACAAATTAAATTTAAAACCTGGATTTCAGCTTGATAAAAAACATTTATTCATTTATAACTTCATGAAATGGGGAAAATCATTTTCCAAAGGGTTCTTTTTGGATCACGTTTAATCTTTAAGGAACTTTAAAGATTAATCTTTAATCTTAATCTTTAATCTTTAAAGAATCTTTAAAGTCCTTCCAAAAATTATTGAAAATAATGTTTCCTAACAGAGATAAGGATATATGGTGATTATGCACTATCTACTTCATTCTCAGCTATTTCTTTATGAAGAAGAGCATTTTCAATGTACAGATAGAGAAGGCCCTGAATACAATGTTTATTGAGAAAATGAAAATAACTCACACATTCTGGATTAAGAAGGCATACCTCTGGCACTGTATTCCACTTAACAGCCTACATGCACTGCCATTGCTTGTGAGGTGGTGGAAAAAAGAGCTATCATGATATTGAAGCTCTGTTGCAGTTTAGTTATGCTTCTTTGCAAGTCAAGATTCATAATTCATAGATATGAAGAAGTTATAATGTTATCCTTCCTTATAAACAAAAATGTACCAGTCAAATTCCCACATTGCCAGTTGTAAAATTTATATGCTGATAAAAGTACTAAGCAACTGCTGGAGCATTATCAAGAGAATATGGTTAATGCAACTTCATTACTACTAATAACCACGAAAAACATATAGATCAAGCTCATGCAGAAGAATTTTTCATCTGCATAGTTTTTAAAAGGGAATGAACACTGTTTCCCTTTTTTAAACATTTTTTGTTTTTAACCAATTAATTTCCCCTTCATCCACTATCTTAGAAGAATATTTTCTTTTTAAAACAACTACTGATGGAGACTGCTTATTTTCAGGTATGAACAATCCATCTCTTCTAGGAAAAGCATGCTGTCTCTCCACAGGTTCATTTTCAGATATGACAATTTTTATGCCAAAGTTAGCTAATATAGATCTTAAATGTTAATAGCTGTATTCTTCACAAAAAATGCTAAACAATTTGCAACATTATTGCCTGTGATGTATACTATTAAGTCATGTGTGCTAAATTAATGATGGTTAACACAGTTATTAGAGATCTGAATGACAGTGAGGATAGGGTTGGATTAAAGATGGAGTGTAATGTGTAAAGGTGTTGAAATAAATAGGAAGGTCTTTATAATTAAGATATCAGATATTAAGTTTTATGAGTAACAAATTCTGTGTAATCAGTCTTCCATTACTATTTTCTACTACATACTATTATTAAATAAACTAAAAGCCAAGTGCATGAAATTCATGTACTCAGGGGGGAGGGGGTCCCTCAGCCAGGCCTGTGCCCTCTCACAGTCTGAAGCCCTTGGGGGATGTCCATCAGTCAGACATTCTTTGTCCTGCTGTGGAGGCGGGAGAGACTCCTGCCACCACCACTGTGCTCACCAGCCATGAGCCTGGCTCAGGGCTTCTGGCTGAGCAGCGCTCCCCTGTGTGAGTGCACTGACCACCTGGGGGCAGCTCCTGCATTGAGCATCTGCCCCCCTGATGGTCACACATGTCATAGCAACTGGTGGTTATGCCATTCGGTCGATTTGCATATTAGCCTTTTATTATATAGGACTAGATGCACAAAATTCATGCAAAAGTAGGCCTTCCTTCCCCTGGCTGCAGGCACCAGCTTCCCTTTGGCACCTGGGACCTGGGCTTCCCTCTGGCTGCCTGCAGGCACCCAGAATCGAGTTTCCCTCACAGCCCTGGCTTTGTCTGGAAGGTCGTCCAGTCTAATTAGCATATTGTGCTTTTATTAATTATAGATAGTACTATCTAGGAGAGATTATTTTGAAATTGTGCCAACCACTTACTTTTGGCATAACTCCATTTAGCAATTTAAATCAGTAGCAAAAGAGTATTTTTTTTTTCTTAGAAAATCCATGAATTCTCCAAAACACCTGTATCAGAGCCCAATCTGGCTTCACTATTGGGTTCAGAGGCCCCTTTGGTTCAGTTTTAGAAACTCTAAAGAAAACTGAAACTCTTGCAGCCTCTCAATGCCCTTTAACGACTCAGTCTCCTAGTCTAGCTTTGTAACCCATATTCTAGTGAAGAGCTTTCAGTTCCTTTCCTTTTCTTTCTTTCTTTCTTTCTTTCTTTCTTTCTTTCTTTCTTTCTTTCTTTCTTTCTTTCTTTCTTTCTTTCTTCCTTCCTTCCTTCCTTCCTTCCTTCCTTCCTTCCTTCCTTCCTTCCTTCCTTCCTTCCTTCCTTCCTTCCTTCCTTTCCTTTCCTTTCCTTTCCTTTCCTTTCCTTTCCTTTCCTTTCCTTTCCTTTCCTTTCCTTTCCTTTCCTTTCCTTTCCTTTCCTTTCCTTTCCTTTCCTTTCCTTTCCTTTCCTTTCCTTTCCTTTCCTTTCCTTTCTTTTTTTTTTTTTTTTACTAATCCTCATATGAGGATATTTCCCTCCACCCACCACTGCCACTGATTTTTAGAGAGGGTGGAAGGGAGGAGAAGAGATACGCAGAGAGAAACATCTATGAGAGAGAGAGAGACAACAATTGGTTGCCTCATATACACACCCTCCGGATCGAGCCTGAGGTATGTGCCCTTGACTGGAATTGAACTCAGACCCTTTAGTCTGTGGGCCAATGCTCTAGCCACTTAGCAAACCAGCTAGGGCTCCAACACCTTAATAGTCAGAGTCTTCAACTTCCAAACATTCCTAAAGCTTAAAAAAAAACACACATTATCACCTCTGTAAAAATTCTCCACAACCTTTCCTCTCTTGATATTCAAATCTTTATAACACCATAATTTATTTCCTTTCTATCTATAGATTTATTTTTTAGGATTGATATTAAGTATCTAATATTTCTTTATTTCACTCTTTTTACAAAAAAAATTTGTTAGATACTTGTTATATTTTTGTCAATTCTCAATTTATTGTTAATAATTTCTCTATATATTCTAATTTATATTTTTCTCCTTCTTTTTTTCTTTTGATCCCAAAGGTTGAATGCTAGACACCAAACCGCAGATCCAGGAAGCTCGGAAAACACCAGGCAGGATAAACATAAAAATTACTATACTTAGTCATATCTTTTTTTTTTTTTTTTAATCCTCAACCAAGGATATTTTTTTATTGATTTTTAGAAAGAGTGAAAAGGAGAGGGAGGGAGGGGGGGAGGGAGGGAAGGAGGAAGGAAGAGAGAGAGAGAGAGAGAGAGAGAGAGAGAGAGAGAGAGAGAGAGAGAGAGAGAGAGATATGCAAGAGAAACACACTAATTGGTTGTCTCTTGCACCCACCCCAATCAGGGCCGGTAACCTGCAACCGAGGTACGTGCCCTTGACTGGAATTGAACCTGGGACCCTTCAGTCCACAGCTGATACTCTATCCACTGAGCCAAAATGACTAGAGCATACAATTTTTACAGAAAGTCACAGATAAAGAAAAAAAGTCCTGAAAGAAGATAGAGGGAAAAAACAAACACCTTGCCAATAGACGAGTAAAAGATAACAATCACAACCAACTTTTCAGTAAACCAAGCCAGTGAGAAGAGAATGGAGTGAATTAAGTGTTGAGAGGGGGAAAAAAAACCAAACCCACCAGCTGAATTCTATACCCTATGACATTATCCTTCAAAAGAAAATATATTGATAGTATCAACATATAGTAAATACATATTATCCTTTAATAGTAAATATAAATGTGACCAAAGTGCCTACATTGCAGGAGATAATTGTACAAATATCATAGATAGATCTTGGTGAGGTTAATTTCTGTTAGGACTGAATTTTGTGTTTATATAAATGAAGGGAAATAGAGGAGAGATATGAAAATTATGCTGGAAAAAGAGTGGCTACAAAAGCTGGGAGCAAGTATAACCTGCTGTGCCCAATGACTTCTTACTATCACTCCCTTTACACTGTTGAGAAGATAGGACCAAATCGGCAGCCTCTAGGCCTCGCAGGACTGCTGACTCACCCTTCTTCAGATGTAGGGGCCTGTTTGCCCTGCCTTTCTATTTCCACTCTCAGTTTCTATTCTGTTCCTCTTGCTCCTCCTCCCTTTTCTGTGTTTATCTTTCTTCTGAGACCTTTCTTTTCTATTTTTCCCCATTTCCTTTGTATCATAAGTCTCCTTTTCTTTTTATCATTTTCTCACTTCAATCTATCTATACTTTATTTCATCATAAAAACAGTTAACTCATTTAAAAATGATTTTCCCAAGTACAAAGGTAGTGTACAAAGGTAGTTGGAAAAGTAAATATATACATATAATAGAAATATGTGACCTTGGCTTTTGGATAAAATTTCTCTTTGCATTCCTGTATTTTTCTAGTCTATCATTATTGGACTACCCTGAATTGATGCTGGTTCATATTTATTTCTTTTATGCTTATAGACATCAGTCTTTCACTTAGAAATTTAAAACAGTTGTCAGAGTTGCAACATAATATTTTTCAAGATGATTCTAACATCTGAGCTAACATTCATGATGTATTTCTATTTACAAATTCCCTAAGTTGAAGGCTTCAAATAATATAAAATGAATTTTCCAACTGCCTTTAGTTCTTTAAAGTTGAGTGTATCAAATTTGCTTCAATGAAAAACATTTATATCTAATCCTAATCTGTTTGCCATATTGTGAGGTTTCTGTCACCTCAGACAATAAACTCACACCATATCTCAAGGACTTCTAGATTTTATAGGATTTTATTAAAACAAAATAATGACAATCAGCTTGCTGTTCCTTATTCCTTAGGAGTTTGACTTTCAAGTGAAATAGACTAGGATTATTTTTCATGTGGCAAATAAATTTTTGTCGATGTGATGTGAAGCAAAAGCAGTCATGCTTGTTAGGGATAAAAAGATAGGCCCTGACGAGTGGGCGGATATAAGCTAGTCTGTGGGGTTTACCTAACTGCATCTGAACACAATTTATTACACTAGTTACTAATATAACAAATGATAATGATGCATTAATCATGGTATATAAAATCATTGAATAAACTCTCCAAGACATATCTATAGAAATAAATATTGAGGTTTCTAGTTCTAGACTGGTAGTTTTCAACTAATTTATTTTCTGACCCAATGTATCTAAGCTTTTACTCTCTCTGATCAGTAACTGTGGTTCATCATAGCAGAGTGTTTAGGGGGTTAGGGATTCTCTAACCTAGGGGAGCACATCAGAATGGAAGAGGATATCATTCAGAGATGTCCACCTGTTGGGTAGTTTTGCCCTCTTCACCTCTCTTCGTTCACTTTGAGAATCATTATACAGGGTATCCCCCAAAATGTATACTATATACTTTTTTTCTGATAGCTCCATTGATTTTTCTTTTCAGATTTAACCCATTGGAATTAATAATTATTCAAACTGTATATACATTTTTGGGAATACCCTGTATATCTTAACAGTTAGTTGGAGAGGACAACCAACCTGTACAAGAATGTTCATAGCAGCCTTTTTTATAATATCCCAAATCTGGAAATAACTGAATATCTACCAGCAAGAGACTAGATAAACAACTTTTGGTATATTCATATAATGAAATGCAACTCTACAATCTAAAGAAAGGAACTAGTGATATAAACAACAATATGGATGAACTATAAAAACATTACGTTGAGCAAAAAAAAAAAAAAAAAAAAAAAAGCTAAGACATGAAAGGCATATTGTATGGCTTCATTTTTTGTGAAGCTCAAGAAAAGGCAAAACTAATACATGGTAATAGAAATCAGAAAGTGGTTGCCTCAGGATGGGGGGATGGAATCTACTGTAAAGGAACACAAAAGAACTCTTGGCTGAAAGAAACATTCACCCCTGATATATTGTTTGGTTGTGGTTCCATGGGTATACACAACTGTCAAAACCAATCGGACTGAACACTTAGGATCTATGTATTGTATACAAATTATATATTTATAAGAAAGGGAAAGATCTCTTTACTCTGGACTGGATAGGAGATAGTGTTACCAACTCTCTTTAATAAAACAGAGAGAGCACTTCAGCCATAGATATGTTTATAGTACAAACTCTTAGTTATTTGATAAAAATATTACAAAATTACATTTATATAAAAAAGCAGTGTTCTTTGAAATTCTGGTTAGCTAATTAACTACTAATAATTAATATTAATACTGGTAACTACTAATACTGATAACCATGAACTTCCTGGCTTCATGGCTTTGGGAATATTATTAGCATATTACTTCTTTACCATATTTTAGAAATACAATATTCCTGAAAAAAAGGGCAGTCATTATATAAGTAAATATAATAGAACTTAATTTAAAAAATCTTGTTGACCATATAAAATGGTCAGACCATATAAAATGGAAATTGTCCAAGAAAATTTTAGAATGCCTTTTAGATTTTCAAAACTATATTTATACAGTCATTCAACTAAGTATTTACTGAATACTATAAACAATGCCAGGTATTGTGCTAGGCCCAGACTCTGACATTAATATAAGTTATTCTACATGTGAAGCTAAAATGTGTTGATTCATTTCATGAGTGGCTTTGTTCTGTGTGCTAGGAACTGAGGAAATACCAATGAAGCAGTGTGGTTCCTGCTCTCACAGAGCTCATATTTTAGAATGAGATAGTAATTGTTGGAAGAGTCCTTGTGTTTCTGGGATCCTGCACTTTCTCCAGACATTCTCCTTAGGCCAGGCCCTGAGAAGAGAACTCCGAAGCTGAGCAGATGGAGAAGTACTAGTAGCCAGCAGGAGTTCAGGGCTGGATGCCACCAGTCCTGAGTCACGTGGAGCCCAGCTGAGGAATGTGAGGTACATCTCCAGGGCCCAGGGAACACTCCTTGTTAGAATCTTCCTTCCCTGGAGCCTCGCTTCCCCTCAGATCCCATGCAGAGGTCAACAAGGAAAACACCAGCTGTCGTGGAGCCGGTTAAAAGGCACCACTAGAGAAAGTGGCACATGCTCTTGAGGCACTGCCAATAGCTCAGGTGCCATTCCTTCATCACCTCTGCCGAGCAGAAAGAATTACGTATTTTGACCAATTGTGTTTTGTCATTTTCAAAACAGAAAATCCATGAATGTTCTGGAATAAGGAAGGTATGGGATTCTAATCTTAATTTGAGATTGCAGTATTTAAAAGCTATCAAATTCTGTTCTATAACTAATATTTAATTGGGCATTTTAGTAGTCACAGACTCCTAAATAAATTACATGAGTCTTTCTGAAAGACTGGTCACAAGTTGAATGCACTTACTTTTTTATAGCAGCACTTCCCGGTTATTTAAGGACAAAATTGGAACAAGACTTGAGTATTAAATTGTGATTCTAAGATCTAAAGTTGAATGAATAGGAAAATGCCAATTCCAATTTTTAAAAGAAATTTTCAAATAAGTAAAATCAGAGCACAGCGAATATTACCCACATATGTAATGGAGAATCTACCAGTAAAATACCTATGCACTTGCTTTCAAAGACGTAATTACATCAGTCCATGGTAAAGCAGAGAAATCAAGCTTGTTGATTTCTAGGGATATTCTTATCCATGAAACCGCATGTCATCTTTGCCTCCTCCTCCCTTATTTGGATAAACAACAGCAATAGAAATCCAATAGCCATAGTCGGAGTAGGTATTAGCTCCCTATTTTCCAGGTGTCTTCCTTCTCTCTCTTGTCTACTCTCTATTTACAGATCACTGTGGGCGGTACCCCATGAGTATATATTTCTCCTCTAGACCATCCCCACTCCCATCTTGCTACTCAGTGACAACCCCCCACTACTTTTTAAGAGACTCTAAACAACTAAGAAAGTAGTTGCAAGGTTAATTATGGTTAAAGGGCCTCTGATAAACTTCCAGGGAATAAAGGCTACATATAGAATTGAAAGATTTCTTGGGCAAGATTATCAAGTAGGTCTCAATTTACACTCTCTCAAGTGGTGACTAAGGATATCCCTGCATATTCATCAATGTTAACTTGCTAATACGTTCATTCATTCATTCATTCACTCCACTTTATTGAGTAAGCTTGACATCTGCAAAACCATCACCACAATCTATACCACAAACATATCAGTTAAACCCAGAAATTCTTCCCACCCTCTTTATTTCATCTTTAAAATTTTATTTTATTTTTTTTGTGTGTGATAACACTTAAAATAAGATCCATCCTCTCAGGGAATTTTAGGTATATAATATGGTATTATTAAATATTTCTGCACAGTAGGTCTCTAGGACTTAATCATCTCTGGCTTAACTATTTTTAATTTGCTAATTTGAAAGGTGGAAGTGGTACTTTATTAGTATTTTAATTTTCATTTATTTGACTAATTATGAGTTTGGACAGCCTTTTACATGTTTATTTGCTGTTTGTAATTCTATTTTCATTGAGTGCCTACAATATTCTAGAAACTATTTTAGGTACTATAACAGTTAATAAGACAAACAGAGTTTACATTTTAGTGCAAAAAAACAGAATAATAATAATTAAAAAAAAAACCAAAACCCAATACTCTTTTTAAAAGCTAAAAATACCATTTTGTGCTATAAAAATATAAAAACAAGAATAATAAGCAAAGGGACAGAGGAAAGAGGGCCATTATCTTAGATAGAGTAGTCAAAGGGAGGTTATGTGCAGAGATGACATTTGAACAGAGACTGAATGTATGTGCCATGTGGATTCTTAAAGGAGATAGGGTGATGGTAGTGGTGGGGGGCAGGGCGGGAAGAGGAATCCAAACATAGGGAAAAGCAAGCTCAAAGCTCCCAAAGGGGGAGATGTTTGCCTGCTTGAGGAATAGTAAGTGGGCCTGTGTGGCTGCAGGCAATGAGCAACAGGGAAGAGCGGTGGTAGCAAATGGGGTTGGAGAGAAGGTAGGAGGTTGGATCATTAGGGCTTGTCTCACTGAAAATTAGGGGGGAGGCTTTTTCATCAGGAGGAGATGCTCTTGGCAGACAAAAATACATAATCCCTATCTCTGGACTGATAGAAAGCCATATGCACTATACTGCCAAACCGGTCATTAAAAAATTGAACCACTTCCTTACACCTTATACCAAACAGCTGTTGCCCTTAAAACCTCTCCTCAGACGCCACCTTAGGTTCTGCCTTCGCAGTTAACCCAGATTAGGTTCTGATTGGTTGGTTTCTATGCTAGTCAGTGTCAAAAGCTCCGCCTCCTAGGCAGCTTTTGGCTCCTTGCACTTCACGCAGATTTGGTTTTGATTGGTCAGTTTCTATGCCAGTCAGCATCTCTGGGCCTATCAATAGGCCTGATTAGCAGCCCCAGCAGAGGCTAGAGAGAGAGATGAGGCTGCTGGCCAGGCCCGGAGCTAAAGAGAGAGGCAAGTGCTGATCAACAGCTGCCATAAAGGCAATGGATCAGACCCTGCTTCTCTCTCCCCAGGCTTCTCTCTGGCCTGATCTGCAGCCCCCTCAGCAGTCAGTGCTGGGTCCAGGCTCCTGGCACTGACTTCCCATTGGTTGAGCCTCTGGTTGTTGTGGATGTTATGGACCTGGGTTTTTATACATTAGGATATAGTTTGCCAATTACTTCCAATACAAATATTTTCCCAATTTTCTGTTTGCGTTGGACTCAGTTTATTTTATTTGTCACATACTTCCTTAAAACTAATTGTACGTAAAATCCACTAGTCATTCCCTTTGTGGCTTCTATTACTTTTAAGGTTGTATTTTGAGTGCATGTTGACTCATTTGTTATTTACTTTAGTATGTGGTAAGGTTACAAGTTGATACCTTCTTAAAAGACTTATCAGGTTTACCAGCACCTCTCATGAACTCTTCCCTTGCTCACTGGTCTGTGATGTCTTCTTCATATAGTATGCTTTATTTGGTTTAGTTTCAATTTTAAGCTTTGAAATTATAACAGAGATAATGAAACACCTTCCTTCAAATTGTCATAATAATATGCTCTGTATAAGAATCTCAATGTGCTCACAAGGAAATAAATAAAACAAAACCAACATTCTTCAGAAGAAAAATGCAGGGACAAAAAGCTAATAAAAGAAAGATAAAACATGAAGGAAAGAAAAGAAAGGGCACAATCCATTTCCTTTTTGAAAAGAAAAGTACCTGTTGAAAAATGTAAAATGAGAATACATGTATACATACAACAAATATGTTAAGTACCTTCCCAGTTTTAGGCAGTGCCCTAGGTGCCATTAAGTGGTAAGATAGGGGCTTAGATTTCAGTAGGGAAGTTGGGGATCGAGCCCACAACCTGGGCATGTGCCCTGACAGGGAATGGAACTGTGACTTCCTGGTTCATAGGTTGATGTCAACCACTGAGCCACACCAGTGGAGCTATATTGTTCTTTTAAACATAACAAAACTAAATACTGGACATAACATAACAAAAGGGAATACAAGTGACCAGACTATAAGATACTTGAGGACAGAGGCTTTTGACAGGTTTGCTCACTGCATATCTCCAATGCCTACCATAATGAGAGTGTGGAACTCATTAAACATTTGTTAAATAAAAGACACAAAGCCTTTTATTGGCAAAATAAGAGTCAGATGAAATGAGCATTCAGAAAAGGGCTTCAGAGAAGCCTCATGGGCTATAAAACTGGTCTCATAATTACATTGTACGTCAAAATCAAGCATGGGTAATTTAAAAGTAACATTACACTAACACAGGGTTCAAAATACAATGTTAAATTTAGCCACTTCCTTGTAAACTTCTTGTCATCACCTCATGAGTTTATATGTGGCAGGAATTATGTCTTCTTTTCAACTCTCCCAGTAAGAGGAGAACACGCTGTGTGTGTGTCCTACATGGTGTATATTTACGCTGTTGGAGGCCTTCTGAAGAAATGCTAGCACGCAGGCGAAGTGCTCCAGGAAGAAAATGGGGACAACTTGGCAGCATCTATCATTACTAACACTTCAGTCTCCTAGAGTAAACTTTGAAATTATATTCTAATTTGAGATGTTTCTGGTTTGACAAGTTAACCCTTGAGACATCTGAGTACAGTATTATGAAAGAACAAAACTGTTCATCAACCCTTTATGCCAATGTTAATTTCTTTTAAAAGTAGGATTTTAATGTTTTTTAATTCCTACAGTGACCCTTAAAATTTCTATGTATGTAATCACGAATGCACACACAAGATGCATTTATAAGCTTATTGTGTAGTTCCAAAGACAGTTGGGAAAATCAATTTTAATTTTGTTACTGAAATAATTTAAAAATATATTATAGAACTGCCTCTTTTCAATCAACAGCAAGGATCTAGAAAAAGATTATGCAAGTAGGCACACTTTATTTAGGTTTATTAGTGTTAGAAAAATGAAGTTGCCTTATACCGTCAAACTGAAACAAGCACTCTCATATTTAATTTTTCATCTCACCACTGATATCAATGTATATTATTTTCTTATGCCTTTAAAGAAACTCGGATTAAAAACTTGGATCATTTATTTAACAAGATTCATTATATGCATTAACCATTGAGATGCCCCAAACTGGAAAATTATTTTCAGCAAATGTGCAATATTTCCTGATGATCTCTGAGAATACCTTTGTGACTTAAGACTTTAATCAGAGAAAGAGGGCTTACCGGCTTTTATTCATAAGGTCTGCTCCCCGTGCTTTGTAATAATCTAAATTTGGATGGAACTGGTAAGTCACTGGTCTTGGATTTCTCTATAGAAAAAAAAAAAAGAATAAATTAAAATGTATAGAGCTGTTTAAATTGTACATTAGCATATAAAAGGATAAAGTTGTTGTTTTTATATTCTTTCTGGAAAAAATATATACAATAATGAAGTTTAATAATTAGTATACTTGGGTTTTGCTTTTATTGTTGAACTTTTGCCTTAACTGATCTTAGTTCTGACTAAAGACTAAAATTGTTTTAATATATTTTTCTTTTAAAAGCTTTTTTAATTAATATTTTTTTAGAGAGAAGAAGGGGGAGAGAAAGAGAGGTGAAAGAAACATCCACCAGCTGCTTCTCCCATGCGCCCTGACCAGGGATTGAATCCACACCTTTTGGTGTATGGGACAACATTCCAATCAATTTAGCCACACGGACCAAGGCTGATATGTTTTTCTTTACTTGTCTCATAGTTCACATAAATTTATTCCTGTCAGATTTTTTATGATTTTGATCACTTTCAATATGACTTTCCAAAACACAATAAGACAAAACTACAACAAAACTGAAAAATTATATGAAATTTAACATGAACACAATCTATGTTAATGAACCAAGAGATACAAAGTGTCAAGAAAGCTGCGTTTTAGAGGAAGATCTTCATTTTTTGATGCCCAGAATATTAAATTTGCCCACTAGATGGCACACCGAGACTTTCTTCTCCTAAAATGAATAAACTATTTCAAGAATCCAGCAATTCTTTTAAAGTTAGCAATTTCTATGTCATCTATTCTTATATATGAGTTTAATAAGTACCCACGTACTGGAAATATTAGCAGAGTATCATCACAATACAAAGGCAAATTGACCAAAAAGCATACATTTATATAAAAGCAGCAATACACTGTCCTTTCTGATATTTAATATTATTTATAATCACTATAGAAATGTCCCTCAATCATAAATAGGATGTGACTAAATATTTTGCTATTAATTTAATGTGTCTATTATTTAAGTGTATCCAGTTCCTCATAGGCACAAAATTAAAGAAGTTTAATTTTTATTAAAAATTCATCTAATTTATAAAAATGTAACTTGTTAATAAAGTATTACTTAAATAAATACCATCTCTAAAATGTTAAATCACATATTTTTTATTTAAAATTAAAAAAACTTATAAATAAATGTTTTCCAATGTTCACGAGCATATAATTCAAGTTAATACTTAGGATTTTGAACCAGAACATGCCTTGTCCTTTAAGAGATTTATCTAAGCATAGAAAGATTGCATTTTATCTTAATAAAAAATTACCAATATGTTTTGGTATCAATCCTTGGAGACAAAATCCTGAGGCACTGATACTTGCATGTAGGTGGGGGTATGTAATTGCTAAGGTTAAACAGTTTGAAATTCATCAAGCTAACAAGCTGCATCTTAATGGCCATGATGGACCTTTTCTTTTTCTGCTGAAAAGAGAATATTTGCACAGCTCAACCCTTTCATAGCTCCTCCAAGTCAGCCCTAATCATCTAACAAAAACGACAATTCCTTGATTTAGCTCCAGCTCCTACGCCACTGGTTTGGTATTCAGCACACAGTTCTAAAATAATCAAATCTGAATTGCCTTGATGAAGATAACGGATGCTTCCATGGCTACCATACCATTAAATCTAACACTGCAACTTCTCTCTCTCAAGGAATCACATAGGTTTCCTTGCCATAGCTGATGACAACCTGGACCCAACATAATGGGAAAATTAAACAGAGGCTGAAGTTACCGGCAGATTGTTAGTGCATTCGCGACTTATTTCAAAAATTAACTTCCGCAGGACCATCACTCATGACTAGTTTTGTTCTTTATGCTCAGTACCTGGAAATACACTTTGTTTTGACTAATATAAAAGACTTTTCTTCTCTGACTTCCAATAAACCAACAAAGGATTGTGTTACTTTTTGCTAGAAAACAATGAAAGGGGGGACTGCACAGAGCAATTTCTTGAAACATCTTTATAAGAAATGACAAGCAATTCAAGACCGAAGTGCTGATCTATCTAAGCACTTAAAGCCATTATTAGGAATAATGATCTAACTTGAACACATGAGTGAGGCTCAAGTATTGCTTTCACGGAGGCCTATTTAAATTCCTGGGAGAATTACGAGTATCAAAGGAAGAGGCAGTTTAAAGTACCACTATATTGGGACTTAAAAAAAAAGAAATCAAAAGAGGATGTTGAAAAACAGCATCTGAAATGTAAGAAAATAAAATCAGAGGTTCCAGTTACTCAATAGGGTTTACTGTCTGAGATGAGATGATGATGCCGTTACTAAGGCATTGCGAATGCAGACAGATAGATGGTCTAGGCGTGACTGCCCAACAGAAAGACAATTCAGGTCAGAACGCAAACTTCATACTTAAAATTTCCTAGCAACCACATTAAAAAGAGAAAAAAGAAACGAGTGAATTTAAATATAACAATATGTTTTATTTAATTCAGTATATCTAAAATATTGTCATTTTAACATGTGATCATTATAAAAATTATTGAGCCATTTCAGATTTTTTTTTTTGCACAAAGTCTTTGAAATTCATTGTATATTTTATACTTATAGCACATTTCAACTTGAACTCGTCACACTTCAAGAGCTCATTTTACATGTGGTTTGTGGCTTATGATGGACAAGACAGACTAAATGACTGACATGTGTAAACCAATGTGTGACTATCAACATCAATATATGTATAGAGACACAAATAAAAAATGCACAAATAGTTTTGACATTAAGATTCAGTACTGACAGTACTTCAGCATACCTATAGTTCTTCTCTTTTAATTAAATTAGCTTAATCTCTTTTAAATAAGGTCTTAGAAAGTCAGAAAACTTTTTAAAAATATATTTTATTGTCATTTTATTGAGAGGAAGGGAGAAGGATAGAGAGCCAGAAACATTGATGAGAGAGAAACATCGACCAGCTGCCTCCTGCACTCCCCCTGGGATGTGCCCGTAACCAGGATACATGCCCTTGACCGGAATTGAACCCAGGACCCTTCAGTCCCCAGGCCGACGCTCTAGCCACTGAGCCAAACTGGTCAGGGCAGAAAATCAGAAAACTTAGAACAATATCTTCTCACACGGCTCCTATGTACCAAAATACAATGGTTTCCTTAGGGCAGTGGTCGGCAAACTCATTAGTCAACAGAGCCAAATATCAACAGTACAATGATTGAAATTTCTTTGGAAAACTTCTAACTCCACTTCTTCAAAATAGACTCGCCCTGGCCGTGGTATTTTGTGGAAGAGCCATACTCAAGGGGCCAAAGAGCCACAGTTTGCCGACAACAGCCTTAGGGGAATGAGATTAAATAAGCAGAATTCTAACTTTATGCAGCTGAAACTATTACAAAAGTAAAGAGAAATTTGTTTTTCTTATTTTGAAGGATATTTTCCAAAGAGAATTTTATAGAACTACAACTGTTCTGGTTTTTAATTTTTAAAGACCTAGAATTTCCTCTAAAATATAGGAGCCACTAGAATTCTCTGCTCTACTCTGCACTGGAAGTCTGCTGATCAGCTTGCAACCCTCCTCCCCTGGCCCTTTTTACCCTGCTAGTGCAACTCTGTATGTAAGAGCAGACTGCAGAACTTCTCATTGTGCAGAACATGTGATGTCAAGAACTTTAATACTATGCCTTTGCCTGAATTGGAACAATCCATATTTAATTAAAACCCATTTTCACACAGTCATGATTTCAACTATTATAAGCTTTTCCAAACCAATGTACATTTAAAAAATCCTTTTGTTTCAGTGAATTTTTCTTTGATAGGAAGATGGCAAAATGGTAATCCTATCTTAGGCCTGTGCACAGAGGAATACCAATTATGCCTCATGATCTGGGAAGTCTTCATGTAACCATACATGAAGAATGAAATTACAAACCCAGTCTACCTTGGCTTACCATGCCTTTCCTACAAGATGGACTGGAAATGAATCTACAAGATTGCAGCTGGTTAACTTCCCAAGTACCATTCCATTCTTCTCTGTTAACAAGCTGGTGGAAGAACTCTCCTTGAAGCTGTGTATTCAGCATTTTATTTTAATGTAATATAATAAGAATGCTGAAATTTCCACTCATGGCATAGACAGGCTGCATTTTTAGGAAGCATCTTAAAGCTTTGTGGACAAAATGACTTATAGAGAGTGCTGGAAACAAGTGTCCTAGAGGGAACTATATGGAAAAACAAAACAAAGCTCATGCTGTACTTCTGAATTTCTAAAACACTTTTGTTAATTTGGCAGGATCACAAAATCAATTTACAAGTAGTACTGAAATGACAGCATTCAATGTAAGGGATAAACCTAATTGACAACTATCTAGTCTCGCTGATACAGTTAATGTTCTTCACTTCTAGTCTATAGTATGATAGTAAGCTTGCACCTTACTGTCATTTCAGGTAAAACACACACTCTGTTCCTTGTTGGGTGTGACTTTTGATGGTGGATAACTCCTCTCTGCTATACTCTGCGCTGGAAGTCTGTAGAGAGCACATAATCCCCTCCCCTTGCAAATCTCCTCCCTGTCTCCTCTGGTTCTATTTCAGTATTTTAAGCTCAAACTCAGTTTGTTGTAGTAGCACACAAATATTTAAATGCTAACCCACACTAACTACACGATTCTACTAGTACAATTAACTACAAGATGGAGCATGCAATTTTCCTTGCTCTAAGCCTGGTGAAATCAAACACATGCAACAAAGGGCATTACAAACAATACTTTCCAGATTGATCCCCTAACTCCTCTCCCTCCCTTGTAGATGACTGCCTCCTTTTGAATCGTCATATGGAACCCCAGAAGGAAGTTAATCTAAAGTATTCATTCTGTTCTGAACAGCATGGACCCATTCAAAGGGCTGGCTATGTATACACATAGGTAGAACGGAAAAGAGCCAAAGAAAAGCAATTCCAGTGATCCCGGTTCTGATTTATGAATGTGCCAGAAGGAGTTAAAGGAGAGTTAAAGTTATATGTTAAACAAAGAGATTAGGTAAACATAGCTCGCCCATCTGCTTTAAAGGCCCATGATGCCTGGGGCGGGAGGCCGGGGATCCAGGGAGTCTGTGAGCCTCTAGCTCAGATCTCTGCTCCACCTACTACTAGCTGATGAGCCACTGAGAGGAGCCAGTCACTCTCTCATCTCGTTTCCTCATATGCAAAACCGCAGTAAGGATGAAATGAGACAATGAATGCTAAGTGTACAGCACAGTGCTGGGCACTGGATGCAAATGAATAAGATGGAAGCTACGATTACCTTCTGATACCACCAAGCACTGACAAACAGACCTTTATTTTGAGAGCAGATTTGACAGTTTAATTACTTAAAACCTATAACAGGAAGAGAAAATGATATTTCATATCTCTGATAATCATTCTTAAATTTAGGATAGATTCTTCTAAACAATACATTTAAAAAGCAAAACACACAGGAAAATATATCATATACACTGGATCTCATATGGAAGAAAGGCTGTGTTATTTTTGAGTATATACATTTAGAAATTTTTAAGAAATTGTAAAGCCATACTATGCCGTTACTGCACATTTGCTTGCCAGCTCATGTGATTACAATAATTAAAGTGATTTTCTGCAATATGTCCAAATTATTATCATTTTTATAGTTTATTGGTCACGATTCTTACATTAAATTAAAATGATACAGTTCCTGTAGCACTTAATAGAAAATATTGATTTAGATTTACAACATTGTGTATGTTTGGCATGAAGGAAAGAAAATATTTGACAAATGAAGAATTACTCAGTTTTCTTTCCCCTAATATTTTGCTACCAACCCTTAATTTTTAGCATGCCAGATTAGGAAAGGGGAAAAAATATGGCTCAGAAGGCGAAACGGCAGTGTAAAAACACGTCAAACGTTTCTCTCTGATGAAAAATGAGACTCTTATTTTAGTGAATATGTTATTGCCTCAATGCTGGGGGAAAAGCAACCATCATTAGAAAAACGAATTGCTCAGCTGTTTATAAGCAAAAAGCTCTGGGGGAATTTCTCAGGACCCCAAAGGCAAAGCATTGCAGGGTTATGCAAACATATGTTGCAGGTGTTTTAGGGGAGACAGGTGGGCAAGCCTCCGCCATGGAAGAGGAGTTAGTTTAATACGCTGTAATGGGAACGAGATAACCTGAATGCATCCAAGTGCAGAGATGCCGCGGCACCAGTGCGCTGAGCGGGAGAGCAAAACTCTCCCGAAAATAATTACCTTGTTAGTGCCAAGCTAACGAAAATTTTCCCATCTTATAGTTTTATAGAAAACAAACACTGCCAATTACTTAAAAAAAAAACAAAAAACAAAACAAAAAAAAACACTAAAAAAAACACAAAACTCCAAAAACTAAAGGTATTTTAAACCTGGAACAAAGAACAGTGGAAATAGCGATAATTATCCAGAAAAGATAAGGATGAAGTATTGTTGCCTTTATTTAAACAAATATTCCTAAGGAGACAGTTTGTTGTAATATCCCCTCTTTGGTTCACTAGGCAACATTAGATTTATCATAATTCTCCTAAAGCCTAAGATATTTCTATATTAAAATGCTAATTTTGTCTTTTCTTTTGCCTGTAATTAAAGCTGGGGAAATTTGTGATCTGATATTCACTGATTGCTAGAGGGTCCACAAAGGTCTCACCATCGTGTTTCTTATTGCCACACACTGCCCTCTTCATTAAAATTAGATACAGGGACACAGTGGATCAAAAGGCAGACATTATCATCCTAAATGCTCCCATTTTAAAATATACATAAAATAACTGGTATTATCTGGATATTGCTGTCAAACCTAGTCTTGTATTTTATTTCCTTCCTCACTGATCTGAGTTTATTTTCTTTTCATATTATGCCTGTTATTGAGAAAATACTTATTATACATATTTATGTATAACAGTATATTGACCCATACCTTCCTTATCTAAACCACTTCTTTTTTTTAAACAACCCATACCATGAATTCAATGCCAAAATTTAGTATTTAAAAAGCTTAGAAAACATCAGATGTGGAAAATTAAAACCTAGCTTAATTTTTTTTTATAATATTCCAAAATCCAAAATGTGGATATAAATCTTTTATCAAGTGAACATAGATCTTCATTAAAAATAATAATAATAATCTCTGTAGCAAGGTTGTAAATTAGAATATTATTTCAATACCAGGTTTAAAATGACCTTCGGTTAATATAATAATAATTCCCATTTTGACAGGAAGTATATAGCAATTGGCAGGAAAATTCAAGTATTTTGATTTTTGCATCTACAGATTAAAAAAACCCCACATTTTAAAGGCCTACAAGAAGTTTTTTAAAAAGCAAAAAAATTGTTAATTGGGTAAAGACCCAGACAAACCTCTGAAGCCACGCCAGCCTCATTTTACATAGCAAATAAGCCCAATTCCCTGAAGTGACATCTCCCTCTCTACCCTGGCAAGCCAAGATCTCAGATGGCAGAGAAGCATTTTAAACCACCTGTGCGTTATGCTCGACTGTAGCTTCACACAATAAATAGACACCAACAGAGAAATAAAATTCTTTTCCTTTCCTAATGTATTTATATTATTGAACTTAGCATGCATGAGGATGCCAGATGAACATGCCCCTCAATATATGGGAAGTAATTTAGGCCAATGCGTTTTCTTTGTTACTAATACTGGTCCTAGAATACTCCTTATAGGTAGTTGGCTAGCTCTTTTCAGCACTACTGAACTCTTCACCCTTTCCCTTCCTGGAATGTAAGCAGATGGGAAGGGGAAGCCTTACTTTATGGAAATCTAGGAAACCCATTTGTCTTTTCCTAGGACTGGTTCCCCACTCCCAATAATGTAAAGGGAAAAGGAAAGAGGTGATTGCAAAAACTGTTCATAAATACTCCAATTTGATATACAAGTTATATTGTAAATTTTTATCATTGGAAATGTTAAAAAAAAAAATTTAAACAAAATGTCACCAAAATAGAAGCAATTGAAAAAATAGTGTTAGGATATCTAAATCAGCGAGAATAAGTCTTCTGGGACCCAGAACCCTGGTTTAAAGAATTTAGTCCTGTCTTCTTTCCTTTCATTACCTGCTTTTGTAATTGCCAAGACAACAGAGACTAAGCGGCTACACGCTGAGGCCTGGTAAAAGGAAACCAGCACAGTCACACTTCCAATGCAACTTTCAGAGTAATTCCAGTAAAACGTTTTGGAATTAAAAATTCATTCATTATATAAATCCACTCTTACTAAGGTCATACACTTCCGCTGTGTGTTATTTTGTGTGTGTGCTGCTTTCTAGCATAACAATGAAGTATCAGTACTGAACTTTGAAAGATCGAAGTGAAGAGAGAAATGAGAAAACAAACTTAAATAACACACAGATCAGAGTTACATTTTCTTGATTGAGCACACTGAGAAGAGTCCACGAAGATGGATGCTGCCTTTCTTGATTTTTTAATTCTAGATTTCATATATCATTGTTAAAAACAACACTGATATTAGGTGTTTTATTTCTCTAAAGCTTGGGTAGTGCTATAAAATTTATTCTTTTTGATCAATAACTCTTAAAAATTGATTTTCATCAGAGAAAGAGAGAGAGAGAGAGAGAGAGAGAGAGGAAGAGAGAAATATTAATATTAGAGAGAAATTTGATTACCTCCTGTACATGCTCTGATCAGGGATGGAACCTGCAACTGGGCCATGAATTCATAATTCTGATTTCAAAATTTAGTACAAAGCTACAGTAATCATGACAGAGTGGTACTAGCATTAAAGACAGACATTAGATCAATGGAATAGAACTGAGAGTCCAGAAATAAATCCTCATATTTATGGTTAATTAATTTTTGACAAATGGGCAAGAAAATTCAATGGGGGAAGGGACAGTCTGTTCAACAAACACAATTGGATATCCACATGCAAAAGAATGACTTGGACCCTTACCTCATACCACACACAAAATAAACTCAAAGTGGAGTTTATGCAAGAGCTAAAGCTATCAAACTACTAGAAGAAAACTGGAATAAATCTTTGTAATCTTGGATTACAATGATTTTTTAGATATGACAGCAAAAGTGATTAAGGAGGAGACTGATTAGTTACATTTCATAGGAATTAAAAACATTTTGTGCTTCGAAGTACATGGTTAAGAAAGTGAAAAGATGATCTACATAGGATTGAAAATATTTACAAATCATGCTTCAGATTAGAGTCTTGCATTCAGAAATGTAAAAAAAAACTTTTATAACGCAATAATAAAATGACAAATAACTCAATTAAACACGGGCACAGGATTCGAGGAGGCATTTCTCCAAAGAACATGTATAAATAGCCCATAAGCACATGAAAAGATGTTCAACATAATTAGTCATCCGGGAAATCCAAATCCAAACCACAATGAGATACCATTGCACATCCATTAGAATTGCTAAAATAAAAATGACAGATATAGCCGAAACCGGTTTGGCTCAGTGGTAGAGTGTCGGTCTGCGGACTGAAAGGTCCCGGGTTCGATTCCGGTCAAGGGCATGTACCTTGGTTGCGGGCACATCCCCAGTAGGGGGTGTGCAAGAGGCAGCTGGTCCATCTTTCTCTCTCATCGACGTTTCTAGCTCTCTATCTCTCTCCCTTCCTCTCTGTAAAAAAATCAATAAAATATATATATATTTTTTAAAAAATGACAGATATACCAAGCGTTGGCAAAAACGTGGAGAAATCTGAGTCCTCATACATTGCTGGTGGGAATGTAAAAAGGTGCACTTTGCAGAACTGTTTGACCGTTCCTTAAGTGTTAAACGTGGAGTTACAATATGACTAACTGATTCCACTGCTATCTACAGACGTAACTCCAGACTTTGGGTAAGCTGTTCACTCATGTTACAGTTGCTTACTCACTATTCTCTGCTGACCAAAATGCTTCTCATTCGTAGTTCAAATACAACCTTTGACGTGAAGCCTTTTGTGAATTTCTAGTTACTCTACAACCTCTACTCTGACAGATGCTCATTTCAACAGAAGTTTGCCTTTTCCAACTGGCCTTACATTGTGATCCGTTGTATACACGTCTGTCTTGCACACAGAATGGAAGCTCACTAAGGGCGAAGCCCTGTCCAGATCAAGTGTATCCTCTCGGTCTCTAGCAGAATGTCTGGCACAGGATATGTGTTCAGAGATTGTCTCTGAACTAGATAAACCGAAGAGCTCGCCAGAATCTGGCTCTTAAAGAGTAGCTGCAGGGAAGTAGATTGAAAATAATTTGATCTGCAGATATGCATGACAAATGGAAGGCTCAGAGAGAAGGCATTTTTTAAATGCCCATACAGTCCCTTCCTCGATAGGAGATGGGCCTAAGCCAAATAGGCTACCATTATGCCCATTTCAGAAAGAAGCTCCAAAAAGGCTAACTGGCAATATGTGTGATCTCATACTGCTCTCAGAGTTTTTCTCAATAAACAGAATCCTAACTCCTGCATCCAGTCACATCCGATTGTGGTCACAATTCGGGTAACGGAAATGGAAAGAAGAGCAGTGAGCGGTGACATAGGCAGCCTGTTCCAGCAGGGAAATCAGTGAGCAGAGAGCAGGAGGGTTGACCGTGACTATCTGACCACCCCTGCTTGATGGGTTGTCTCACAAAGGAGCAGCTGGTTAAGTGGATGTGGATGGCACCCTGCTTTATAAAGTAAACACAGGCAATGTAATTAACGTTTCTTAATTGAGTTGAACTCCTTGTAGGCAGTATGTTGTCTGAACTTATTTTGTTCTGTTTTTGTGCTGTGATACTGTTTCTGTTTGTCTGGCTCTTCGTAGGAGTTTTAGTAGGAAACTGAGAGAAGCTGGATGTCATTTTAAAACCAATCAGTGCTAGGTAACTTGGATGGGAAGGACGGTCGTGAAGATGAGAGGGGCAGAAAGAGCAATCCAAGCCGAGGGAGAGCACAGAACTGGGGTGAAGATGATATGGAAAGAAACTTCCTTCTGCTTCCCTACCTCCCTTCCTCCCTCTTTCCTCCCTTTCCATGAATCCTTCCATCCAAATATTTCCTATGTGTCAGGCACTGTGCTTAGGTACCAATGGTACAATGTTAACACAACAGTCTTACCCTACCTTCGAGGATGAGACAAGCAAATAATCACATCCATGTAAGACTGCTTAGGAAAGGAGATGCTATAAAAGTGCATAATAGGGTCATTTTATTTCATCAGGGAGGATTTCCCAGAGGAAGTGACATGAAATAGCAATTTGAGTGAGGAGCAGTTTTTAATTATGTTTGCGTTCTGGGGAGAGGGTTATGAAGAGAAGCAGGGCAGCATAGAGAGAAGAGAATGAACTTATTTTGTTGTTCTTAGAATTCTCATTAGCTATTAAAGTGTGGTTTCTTTTTCTAGACTGTACTATTTAATGATTAATGATATCTAGAACCTTCACACTTTATCTGTTTATACAGCTACATAAAAAGCAACAAATATTATGTTCATTGGAAAATATATGCACAATAAAAATATTTAAATGAGATAGAGATTGAAACAAATTATATTCAAATTAATTTTAAAAATAATTTACTTATAATGTTTTTTTTTGTGCTTCCTAATAAATGTTGAAGATGCCACATTAGTGAGTACCCATCTTCCTTTACTTAGTTTACTGATTCAAATGCTCACCCCTTGAGGAAACAACCTCACAGACACACTCAGAAATAATGTTTTACCAGCTATCTGGGCATTCTTTAGCCCAGTGAGTTGACACATAAAATTAACCATCATATGGTTCTTCTTAAAATTTAATTGGAAGATGTTACATTTCTATATTTTAAAAAATGGGCTCAAACCTGACTTGATTTCTTCATTTGGAAGATGAGTAACCAAGTTAGAAAATTCTGTTTCCATAAATTTTTAGTGTACTTTGAGAGTTTTAAATAAGTGAAACACTTAAATTGTCTTTGGCAAGAACATCACAAATGGATGAAACATTTCCAACTATTCAATTTAAAAATGTTCTTTCCATAGCATGAATTTCTTTCAAAAAGCTCTTATTTTCTCTTATTATTAAAATGTTACCATTAGCCTAAAGGGACAAATTAAATGCTTATTTTTTTTTCAGCAACATTTGTATGGTAATATATTATCAGAAACTACTTGTCATCAAAACAGAGGTAAGCAAATTTGAAATATATATATATTTTTTAAAATAAAATTTATTTGGCAATTATTTTCAGTACATTAGCAGCAGATATCTAGTGAACCTACAATAGATGTTCACAGCTCCTGGCATTTCTTTGGTATGGTAAACATGCAATCATTTAAGATAATATAACAATATAAGCCATAAATCTACTTAACTGGGCACAGGGAAATGTCAACAAGGCACCATTGGTGGACGCAAAGGGCGACTCTCAATGCTTAATATGGGGAAGGCTCCTCTTCCCTTAGGAGACCTTAGACCGGCAGACACGCGGGCCCTCGGAAGGCACCAGTGTTAACATGCACATTAAAAGGTAAAGCTCAGTTTTTCTTTCTTTTCTTTTTGGGAAGTTTCATTATTTTCTTCCAATGTTCCATTGCATTATCTTTGTGAAGTCACTGTGCATGCACACATTCCACACATTCTATTTCAGAAATCACCAGTTTGAAGCCAGGCTTCTGTTTTCAGGTATTTACCTTTCAGTTTGTGCAGCACTTTTTTCCTCAACCTAGTGTCTGGTTTTTAAAGTGCTGTCCATAGCCCAACGGTTGAAGAACCAGTAAAATCACAGATTTCTGGATCCTATTGCAGAACTATTTACATTAGACTGTCTGGGAGTTTGCATTTGTAACGAGCTCCTTCAGGGGCTTCTTTGGCTCACCACCTTTTAGGCCTCCTGCACTGCACTGCAAGCACTGTGAAGAGGGAACCAAATCCCTAGTCCATTTTATCACTAGAACCTGCAATAAGCACTGGTTGAACTTAATTGTAATGATCAGGTTAATTTCTCCTCTGGCAGAGAAAATGAGGGTTTAGTTAGAGTAACTAGTTATCCTCCTTCCCTTTCTCCCTCCTTCTCTCCCTCCTTCCCCTCCCTTGAGAGCCCCTGGACTGTGAGAGGGTGTAGGCCGCTGAGGGACCGCCCCCCTCCAGTGCGTGGATTTTCATGCACGGGGCCTCTAGTCTACTGTGATAGAAGGTGGCAGTTGCTATGGGGAAAAAAAAGTAGAGCAAGATAAAGGAAAAGGAGTTCTGGGCAGTGGGAAGTGGGGGCAGGACAGTCTGCAGGGCTATAGGGGTGCTCACTAAGATCAGATCTAAGAGAAGACTTAAAGGAGATGAGGGAATTAGCCAAGGGGATATTCCTTTTACTTGTCACAAATCCTGCTCAACAGGTTTCAACCAAGACTTTTGAGAAATTTTGGATGCTGTGGATACATAGCAGGAGCTCAGTAAATTTTGGCTGAATGAATAAAAATAGCATTTTGGAGAGAGAACCAATGTGGAGAAATGAAACTATAAAGTTCCTCTTCAAAACAAGAAAAACAACCAAATAAATAAACAACTATTTCAAATCAATGAAGACACCTGAAAAATGTCCCGAGTGGCATTTGAGGACATTACACATCAAATACTGGAGCAAAAGCCCCCTCGCAGAGCCGCTGGGCCAGCCTCACCCATGCAGAAGCGCCAGGTTCACCTGAATGGTCCAGCCACTACCTTGCAGTATGAAAACCGAGCTTACCTTTCCCTACATGCTAGTCATAACAGTACTTGGATGGGGTAAAGTGTACTTAAAGATTCTCTACAATAAAATATTTGGTGGTTTTGTTTTGCTTTTGTATTTTTTGGAACATATATAACTTCTTGTCTAAAGTATTTAAATAAAAGTTAATTGATTATATCTAATTGGTTATGATTAAGTTTACTGCTTAAATGTATTGAGATTTTTATTCCTACGAAATCAATATATTTAAAGTTGTTAATTAGCAATTCTGGATTTACTGAACTAATATATTTAATGTGGACATGACACATTAAAAATAATTAAGCTTTTCCCCCTCTTTCATCAGTTTTAAGTTTACAATCTTTTGGTCATAATCTGTGAGCTATAACTTTTAATCAAAGTAAGATGACCAGAAATTAAAGTAGTGCCTCTTCTTTTCAAACATGCTACTAACTCATACATAACAAGGACAATAAGTGATCAATTAGGTTCTCACAGAATGGTGAGCTACAAATTACTTTTAGAGGTTACAGGGTAATTAAGGCCTTACTAGCCACCTTTCCCTTTTAAAAAAACAATTAAAGAGCCTGAGTCAAGGCAGCAAAGGTTAAATGATTTCTCTGGGGTAAAAGAGCCAGTCAACGTGAAACAGGGCAGCCACTTCCTTTTTGACCTCAAGGACAGATGACATACATTTCACTGGACTGGAGTGTAATACTTTAATACTTTCGTATTTTGGGCCTCACGTGGTTTTCTAGACACACCCACATAGAATCAATAGCTCTATAAACTTAAGTAATCTGTTTAAAATAAAGATTTCTCCATAAGAATCTAGACTGCTTTTACCTAAAAAATATCAGATAAAAAGCAGGGGATTGGTTTGCAGATTTCATTTTATTTGTTGTTAATCAGAACAGAATTACCATAGATTCTGGTCTCTTCTATAGTTAAATTGAGATAAAAGAGAATGACATACACTCATGTACCTCAGATACAAGCAAAAAAACACCCTTTTCGGTGACTAACAAGGAAAGCACAAAACAAAGGATTCTTAAAGAATAGTAGTTTTCAGATAATTGTTCCAGCTTTTTAGGTGAAAAAATAGGAAGATAACAGAAAGTCAGATTAGAAACATATTAAAAAATGTGAATAGAACCTTCAAATGGGAACATCACAGAAGTAAACAAACGAGCACTGTGCATCTTCCTTAAAGAGTCTTGTCTGTGTGGTTCTTAGTTCCTTATTGCTCAGAGAAGAGAGAAGTACAATGGCATTATTGGCACAGAGCTTTTTCTACTTCTGTCACCTGCCTGGTAGTAGGTTTGAGTCCATTCACCACTTTTCAATTCTGATGTATGACATTTTACCAAAGCCATGTGACTTTTAAAAAGTTGCATTAACAACTGGGATTGTTTTTTAGAATTAAAAGAGTAAAAATTACATATAATATGAAATCTACATATAATCTGAAATCTGACTATTCAGACTTTTTACCCTTTAAAAAGGCAATATTTAATATAACTCCAAACAAAAGCCAAATCAGAATTGGCTAAGCATAAGAACATTATATAAACTATTTTCATAGTGTAGTTCTGTGCACAAGAATGACTCTGAAATTAAATTGTCTTATTTCTTGCCATTTTCTTCCATAAACAATAACAGTCACAGATAAAAGAATTGCTTGAAACCTTACCAGAAATTTCTTGGGGGAACATTCTAGTCTTCAAAACAAATGGTATCTGTCAAATTCTTACTGCAAAATCTAAAATGTTAATCCATGAACTGTATTTCATTTGTAATAAGTCTTTGTGATAAGGTTAACACTTCTGCACATAACACAAATAGGGGAGCAGCAAACAATGAAAATTACTCTGCTTATGTTTCTGTATTAGAATTTTATTTGCTAAAGGGTAAAAACAGATTTGCAAAATTCACAGTTAACTTAAAACAATAGTTTTAAACCTTTATTCCTAGCCCTTACTGCCTTCAGGAAGGAAAGAACATCTGGTTATTTAAGGAACACAATATGTTCACATTTTCTATGACTTTTGTTTCTAATTGGGTTTTTAAATTTTTTTGAATTTGAACAACTAGTTAGAACAATGTTTTTTAATCACTTCATATTTTTCAGACTGTCCTTCTTC
Organism: Pipistrellus hanaki; assembly: GCF_964339955.1. Taxonomy (NCBI): domain Eukaryota; kingdom Metazoa; phylum Chordata; class Mammalia; order Chiroptera; family Vespertilionidae; genus Pipistrellus; species Pipistrellus hanaki. Next base: position 39,399,300 of record NC_140515.1, read on the forward strand.
TATCCCTCTACTTATTCAGTGGATTGCTTTTGAAAATCTGCTCAGTGGTTCTAATATGATAAAGACAAAGAAATAAGAATTAGGATGTGGCATAGATCTTAGTATAGAAATCATATTTATGGTGAACAGAGTATAGGATGCTACAAACAGATATCTGACATCCAGTCTCTACATACAGCATATATTTTAAAAATTTTCATATGGTTCTTGGGCCACTTACATACCTGGCAGTTTCATTTATTACAGATACAAATAAATGTCTAATACAAACGAAGAATTGGGTGAGCAATAGAAGTAACTAGGATTCCACTATTTTTAAAATTAATGAAGCGATAGCTCTTGTTTGGAAAGCTGGGCAGAAGACCTGGGTTCAATTGTTGGCTCTGCCATTGAGCTGTGTGATCTTGAATAAGTTTTTTTAAAAAAATATATATTTTATTGATTTTTTACAGAGAAGAAGGGAAAGAGATAGAGAGTTAGAAACATCACTGAGAGAAAACATCGATCAGCTGCCTTCTGCACATTCCCTACTGGGGATGTGCCTACAACCAAAGTACATGTCCTTGACCGGAATCGAACCTGGGACCCTTCAGTCCACAGGCTGATGCTCTATCCACTGAGCCAAACCGGTTTCGGTTTGAATAAGTTTTTAAACGCACCTTGATCCTCTGTGTTCATATGCAGAAAAGAGGGGCTGGATTAGACTCTCTAGGTTTTCTACAGTTCCAGACTTTGACAGCTTACATAAAGTAGGTTAACTACATTCTTATTATGTCTTCCTTGTTCCATAATATTTGAAAGTGGTAACAAGTTTTCAAATAATTAACACAGTAAATTAAGGAACCAGATATTCTTTAAGTTCAAGTTGTAGGGTTAGCTCGCCATCTTGATAAAATTGGAAGCTGACAAATATATAATTGGCTACAACTTCTGTGGAATGTAGATATGGGTTCCAGAAAAATGTCAGGTGAATGGGATACATCTAGATTAGAGTCAGTATTGGATGAGGCTTAGCATTTTAGTCAGAATTCAATTCTATCCTTATTTTCTTAACACCAAGCAGTGCAGAACCCAAAACTAAATAAAAATAAAATAAAAAGAGCAGCAGCATAAGGAGAAATAATTGAAAAAGAGTCAATAAGCAAATAGCTACAATACAAGGTGTTGTGAAGACTCATGTCCTATTTGAGCCTGAGAATGGCTTTCTAGAGAAGGTACATGGATACAGGAATCTCAGGAGAAGATGAGTAGATGCAAGGTCATGGAGCCACTATAGCTAGCTTGGAAGCTTACAAATTGTTTTGGCCTTGGGAAAACCATCTAACCTTAACTTCTCTGCACTGAGAAGCAATGAGGGAAGAGAATCTGCTCTGCCTACCTCATCAGCATGCTTGAAAAGTGTGAAAGAACATGGCCCTATTATTACAGTTTACAGGCCCATTATTTCCAAATGTCTCTTCAAATAAGCAATCTTTTCATTGGAAAGCCGGCATCACAGCTGATATAAAACAACTAAAGCCCAGGGTCTCAAGCTCTACTTGCAGAGTCTTTTCTCAACTCAGCAACTCCACTGGGATTCAGGGACAGCAGCATGACCAAGTGCTTTTCCGAGGGTGAGAATGAACCCCTAAGCTCAGAGTTCCTAGTTTATTTTCATATGATTGAGTCGGTCAGCAGCACTCAACACGACAGTGACATGAAACTGGGATATGAAAAGCGTACTCTCATGACTCAAATCTCATCTTTCTACTAATTGACTTCATAGAGATTTGTGTGTTTATATACTTACTCTGATCAACTTGTATCAGAAATGATTCACTTGAATCATTTTGTTGTTGCTAATAATAGAAAACATTCAAAACACTCTGATGTTCAGATTTTTATAGGATATGGGTGGGGTATGATACCTTTCCCTCTATTTCCCCCTCTCAGTATAAATGGCTTCCTTTATGACTTTATAAAAGACATTAACTATACTCTAAACTCTGAAGTCACTTGTGAATTTTTGTAATATATATCAACTTCCTTTTAATTGTATCTTTGTAGCACTGGACTAAATCCTGTTAGAATGTTAGAAGTCAGTTCTTATGGACAAAGGATGCTCTAGATTTTTAGACACAATTGATTTCAACCACAAAAGAGAAGAACAGCCGAAACCGGTTTGGTTCAATGGATAGAGCGTCGGCTTGGGGACTGAAAGGTTCCGGTTCGATTCCGGTCAAGGGCATGTACCTTGGTTGCGGGCATATCCCCAGTAGGGGGTGTGCAAGAGGCAGCTAATTGATGACTCTCTCTCATCGATGTTTCTAACTCTCTATCTCCCTCCCTTCCTCTCTGTACAAAATCAATAAAATATATTAAAAAAAAAAAAAAGAGAGAAGACCAATTCCTGCCCAATTTATTATGTCTCATGAATATCTGTTTAAGATCCTACATTTTGGACCATTATCTTAATCATGTTTTTACTTGGTAAGAATGTAAAAGTAGGGATTACTTTTTTTTTTTTTTTTTAGATATTTATGCTATTATTTTTTTCTCTTAAACCTTAAAAAATATATTTGTTAATCCTTTTAGAATGGCTTCGTTATACTTGTATATTAAGTATACTACATTATTGAGATATAAGTACTCTATTAGATTATACTAATAACATTGATATATTTATTATATACAATTCTGCAATTATAAGAGTGAATGATTCATAGTAAGGACAACCATAATTAGCTGGAAAAATGATCAATATCAATAGATTTAGGTAACATATTCATTTCTACCTTCAAGTAAACCAAGCAAATTACACAAGTAGATAATTCAAATAGTTATTTTTGAACTTTTTTCCACTCTGTATAACTCGAAGAATTCCTAATGCTGAACAGATAGAATTTACCTTAAGTTTGTAGAGCAAAACTTATTGACCAGAAACCTCATTAATTTTTATAGATATTTTGTAATCTTGGTTATTTTTTATAAAAAATATATACTTACACAATTTTCACATAATACATATATGTAAAAATATAAAATATGGGACTTTTGATTTTCATAGTCAGACTCTTAAACCTTACCAAAAATATTGCTATCTTATGTATCAGAGAAACAATGGATTCTATTTCTGATACTTAATAAAGTTTTGTATAATGGAAATGATAAAATTATGTATCTCTGCAGAAAATTGATATAGGAACAAGGAAATAAATTATTTTAAATCAATCAATGAATAAATAGAGAATATACTCCAATGTTGAAGTCTACAACCAAAGAAAGGGCAGAAATTCCTTTGAATCAAAATGTATGTTGAGCATGTTGAACATGGAGGCCCAAGTTGATCAGACAGAGCTTTGGCAATGGATCCACAGACAGACTGACTCAAAGACAGCTTGACAACTGCCAACAAGCCTGTTGGTAATTCTGCCAAAGAACCAAAGGCTGGGAATACCACCCAACGTCTGGCATTCTCCTATTCCTGTTTGAAGCTTTCTCTCTTACATTTCGTCCAATATTTTTGTTTGGCTCAAACGCATCAAAAATTCACAGATTTTTTTTAGATCATTAAATGTTCTTATTTTCAAGAAATATAACATTAGTTGTAAAAGAGCACACTTTATCTCCAAAGTGTAAAGACAATTTTGGTAACTTGCTTTAAAGTTCAACTAGAGAAATCAACAGTATAGTCTGTTGAAGTCTTTATCTTATTAGGCTAGTCTTCACCCCAAAAATAAGAAATATATATTCATAATATGAAATAATTTAGTATTTCATGATGTCATAAATTGCTGTAGAACTGGTCCTTTTTCATAGCTCTGATGGCCCCTGAGGCTTTACTTGGATAGGCTGGCCCTCTGAGGGGTTCAAAGATATTAAGGGTGGTGATAAAGAGAAGCAATGCTCACTACTTTCTTGCATTGTGAGGAGCGCAGGAAGGCAAGGCAACCTTTTAAGGGACAAGATGTGTGCTCCATTTAATTTGCTGCACAGTTACTAGGCCATTAAGTGTATGAGTTTTGGCCTATAACTCAAGGCAAATTCTTTCATTAGTTAATTCATCTGCCATTAGACAAATTCCACATGAGGAATTCTTGGTGCCATCCAATTTTTCTGGAAACTGTGTATATACTACTTGGGAAGCTTACCTTTGGATCTCGAAGGAACAGAGCCTTAAGGATCAGTGAGTGTACATCCCCAATCACTGGGTAATGCATCAGAAGGCCGAGACAGGTCTGGTAGTTACTAGAGATCACTAAATAAGAAGAAAAAAATAATTCAGAAGCAATATTTCTTCAGATGTTTGCATTACTGAGTAAAAATATAACAACACAGAGTCAAAGTAAACCAATAACCGCTTTGATAAACAAAAACAGGGAGAAGGGACCTTTATCCAATGGCCTCTGAGGCAACAAGCTGTACTGTTAACTGCATTCTAATAACTAGCATGTAGCCTTGGGGGGTGCTGGAAGGAAAAACCTCAGACATAAATATGTGTGTGTGTTTGCAATATAAATAATCTCTTGAAGCATGCATATTTACTGCCATTTACATGGCTATGTTTAAATGTCTCCAGTTTTGTTGCTTAGGAGTTACAAAAATATCATGAATGGGAAAGAACCAGTTTAACATTTTCATAAAATAATAATCCTGATTTTATGCTTCATAACTTACATGTTACATATATTCCTTTTTATATATGCACACTAGTGGCCCAGTGCATGAAATTCGTGCATGGGGGGAGGGAGGGTGTCCCTCAGCCCAGCCTACACCCTTTCCAATCTGGGACCCACAGGGATCTGGCCTAAACCTGCAGTTGGACATCCCTCTCACAATCCAGGACTGCTTGACTGCCTGATCACCCCTAACCATTCTACCTGCCGGCCTGATCACCCCCAACTGCCCTCCCCTGCCGGCCTCATGGTCCCCAACTGCCCTCTCAAGCCAGTCTCCTGGAAGATCTCCCAGTCTAATTAGCATATTACTCTTTTATTAGTATAGATATTAAAAAATTAAAAAATTTTAAAAATGTATTTGCTTTCAATTACTTGTTTTCCTAAAGGTAATAAAAAATTTAGGGAAAATATCTAAGCAGTATTTCTTGGAGGAAAAATGTCAAAATCTTCATAGATAAGCCTAACTGTGAGCCTTAGATTGACATTTAATATTTTTTCAAATCAACCTAATTATAGGCACAATTATTAAACACATCTTTCAAGCAGGTCTATGTAAACTACCTCATTTCTTGGCCACCAACTCGCCACACTGTGACAGTTGGGCCCAGTATGGATGCTTGTTTTGTGAGCCACATTAACTTCCTCTGTGAAGAAACTTTAGTTACAACTTTCTGTGGCTACAACCAAACCCCTTTTATTAATCAGAGTAGTTAGTTGATTCCACAGGAAAACTGTGATTCAACAGATACAACACAGATCACAAAATAAATGTTTGTGATCAGAAATACCGTTGATTCTTAGGACCCCCCCCCCCCCCTTCTGTTGGTAACAGCACTTCTTGCTATAGCTTCCCATCCCTCCCTCTGCCCATGAACATTGTGGGGAAAGGAGACAGGACTGGGCAAAATGAATAATTATAATCTATGTAAGGAACCACTTTATCATCTTCATTTCCGCCTCTGATCTGACAGCTTGTAATTTCATACATCTGCTTTCATTTGTAAAGCACTCACTTATCCTACCCTTTCTATATCTGTTCAGACTCTCCTTTTCTTATTTGTTTATTTTGTCATATTTGAATTCAGTTACCTATTGTCCTTTTTCCTCTAGAATTCAAAAAGCTTAGATACTAAGAACAGTATAATTTTTTCACATACAGTCTTCTTGGAGAGCTATCAAATAAATAAAACTTAGATAATCAATTCATTTTATAATTCATAAAGTTATTCTCCCAAATGTTATAATGATCATATATTAGTAACTGACCCAGTATATGTATCTTTTGGAAATGGTTATGGCCTTGGGATTCAAAGATGTGGGTTTGAATCCCAGGACACCATTTGAATCTTTCATAACAGTTTCCTCAAGATTAAATGATATAATCTATGTGACTGATTTATAGCAGCCACTTAAAACCTGTTAAAGGTAACCTCTTTGAGCTTAAGTTTAGCCATTTAGAAAACAACTTTCTCATTTAAAAAAAACTATATGCCTACCTCATTCAATTCAATGATTATCTGTTGAATAACTAATCCATTGCAGGCCCTATGTTAGGAAGGGATGCAGAGATGAACCAAGCACATCCTTGCCCTGCAGAAATGTAAACTACAGGAGGGCAGATGTGCAACAACAAGAATTTATTACTACTATCATCACAAGATGACAATGAATTATTGAAGGCTTTCTAAGACCAGGCCCATTGCCAAGAACTTTATCTGCATTATCTCATTTAGTTTCTATGATAATCTTGTTATAAGGGTACAAGTATTATCTTTGTTTTACAGGTGAGAAAAGTGATACTTGGAAAGGTTATGTCATTTGCCCAAAATTGCACACCTGTTGGTGTATAAGGCCAGGATTAGTAAATATTTAGAAACAGGCACAAATTCTCATATGTAGGTATAAAATAGCACACAATACAAATAATCATGGATTAAATATAAAACAAAAATTAAGAGCTAACAACAAAACCTTAAATTAAAGCTTTAACAATTTATTGTGATCTCCACTGAAGATAAAGGTAAATGTGATATAATTGGCAGTTAGACAGACATGAGCATGGTAGGAATGATGAGCCAGGTACAGAAAGTCACCAGGGTGAAAAGCCTTGCATGCTGAGCAGTGGATAACTGTAAGGTAGGAGCTTACCCCCATGGTGACCTTTCCTCTTCTAGCATATCTCTGATCATGTGGTTCAGACCCTTCCTTGACCTTTCCTCCCCTAGCATGTTGCTAGTCATGTGGTAGACACCCGTAGAGGAGGAACAAGCCCTTCGTAACCCCATACAAGCCCTTGCACAAGCACTCCCTTAAGCATTAAGTCCTCAGGACAAATGAGGTAGTGGCTAAAGAGTAAATGGAGATTTAAAATGAAATAAAAAGGAACAATGTTTAAACCACTAAGAGGACACAATTGCCACACCAGGCTAGGCCAACAAATAACTGAAGACTCCCCTACAGAAAAATGAGAAAATCTGAAGTTTTGTAACATGCTTATGCTGGCTGAAAAAAACAACAACAACAAGGCAAGAGTGGGTAGAAGTGCCAAGAAGGAAACTTATCCATTTCCAAAGTGTTCAGGGAGGTGGTAAATTAAACAAGACAACAAACATTTATTTGAGAGATACTTTCTGGTTAGAAAAATCTACAATGAAATGAATCTGAATATAGTGTTTAGACTGCTAATATAATTGACAAGACAAATAAATAGTAAGTTACATTGTAAATTAGAGAAAATGTTTTTCTTTGACACTAATCAAAAACAAAAATTTAAACCAATAAAAAGATGTGAAAAAATGTACGCTTAATTTAAAAAGCAGACAGTGCTTTAACAAAGCTATGCTGAAGTGTATTGAACAATCACTGCTTAGTTGAGTTGGTATTCTAAGAGTGTTTGGGCTTCTGTTCCATCAGTAATCACTACACCCGAATTCATGACCCCCAGCTCCAGGTGCCTAGAGTGCCCCAAATACATGAAGAAATTCAGAGGCTCTGAGGGACAGGGAAGAATTATAGCAGGTGTCTGGTCTTAAGGACTTGCAATCTAGTTGAGAAGATGGGACTAATATGAACAATAAGGAACAAGGTAAGATGAGTTAATGAAATGCTACCTTGAGTGGTATTGATTAAAATCTTATAGGACTGCAAAAGTGAGAGATCAATGAAGGCTAGATTAATTGGGGATGGTTTTGGGGAAAAGCTACCTTGCCTTAGTCCTGTATAGGAGCTATAATTAGGTAGGTAGGGCCAGGGGAAGCAGAGACTCACATGTGTAACTTCAGTATGAAATAAATCAATAAAAAAAAGTATGATGAGAGTATGGCTATTAATAAATCTTTATAAGACTGATGGCTCATAATAACCTTTCTGTATTTCCTAATCTTTATTTTTTTATATATATAACCTTAATCCATATAATCTGGCAAGAAATCTGAAAAGCACTTCTTATTACAAGAAATTAAAAATGTTTATGGCTTAAAATGTTTGGGGATAATTCTACAGTGGTGCCTCACATAACGAACGCCTCGCACAGCGAACTTTGGACAGGTTTTTCATGAAACCATCGGCCAAAAAGCAGAAAATGGATGAAGATGTGCAAGATTTGGTAGACTCTACTTAGTCTGTCTTAAAATTAAAAAAATGTGTGTTTTTTTTTTTTAAAAATTATGTTTTTAGATGTATCTAAATAAAAATATGTCATCTTAGCATATTTTTTTTTATGTCATCTTAGCATATTTTATGCTACAGAACGAATTATTTTTTTTAACATGTATTGTTATGGGAAAACGATTTTCACATAACGAACTTTTCGCATAACAAGCTTGCTCCTGGAACGAATTAAGTTCGTTGTGTGAGGCACCACTGTATTTAGAAATGGATACTATGTACCTAAGTAAAGCAAGAGTTTTTCATAGAACAGCCATTTGACCATCATTTCCAAGGTCAAATTTTAAAATATGTATAGTAGATATAATGTTCACATTGTTCTGTTTTCCAATGCAAATTTATTTTTACTTCATAAAATCAAGGTAGGGCTATAGGCATGGAAAAGGCATGTGAGAACCAGTCCCTCTGCCACTAGCCCTGTGGCCTTGAGCTTGTTTCCTAACCTCTAACCTTGGAGGTTGGGTTCAGTTTCTGAGCCCTCACACAGAATACGGTGTTTGTAAGAATTCTTTTAAGTGGTTGAATATTACACTTCCCTGACTGAACTACTTTCAAACAGAATAAAAGCTTTGTTAAAGGGATATAAAGAAAATTATAAGAATACTTTTGTTAAAAATTAAATATAAGTTGTGGAGATCAGTGATAAAAGGCATAGTAAGAACTAAACAGGGTACTGGGCTCTAACACCAAACACTGAGTGTGATTGTTTCAAATTACTTTACTGCACTGTATTAGTTTGTTAGAGCAGCTGTAACAAAGAACCCCGAACTGGAAGGTTTTAAACAACGGAAATTTGTTGTCATAACAGTTCTGGAGGCCAGATGTACAAAATCAAGCTGTTAGGGCCATCCTCCCTCTGAAACCTGCAGGGAAGAATCCGTTCTTGTCTTTACTGGCAGAGCTGTTCCTTCCAAGGGCTCCAAAAAAGGATCTGTTCTATGCCATTTTCCTAGCTTTCAATGACAGCTGGAATCCTTGTCATTTCTTGGCTTGCAGATGCATCACTCCAACCTCCGCCTCTGTTTTCATATGGCATTATTTTCCTATGTGTCTTCACATCTTCCTTTCTCTGTGCATATGTGTCCGCATTCTTTTCTTCTTATATGGACACCAGTCATAGTGTAGTAGAATTCCATCCTACTCCAACACGATTCATTTTAATTAATTACATCTGCAACCACCTATTTCCAAATAAGGTTATATCCTGAGGCACTAGGGGTTAGAACTTCAACATATACCTTGGGGGATATAATTAAACTCTCATAATAGGTCTAATTATCCCTCCTTATAAAATAAAGATTTGGGGGGAGATATAGTAAATCTTAACCATTTTTTTTTTTAGGTTACATATTCCTTTGAGAAGATGATGAGTTATATATCCTTGGCCCAGGGAGATGCACACCTACACAATGTATTGCACAGTATCAGGATGATCATGGCACTTTGAAGCCCTCTATTGAACTCCTGGGACAGTGGTTGGCAAACCGCAGCTTGTGAACCACATGCGGCTCTTTGGTCCCTTGAGTGTGGCTCTTCCACAAAATACCACGTGCGAGCACACAAGTGCAGTGCGATTGAAACTTCGTGGCCCATGCACAGAAGTCGGTTTTTGGCTCTCAAAAGAAATTTCAATCATTGTGCTGTTGACATTTGGCTCTGTTGACTAATGAGTTTGCCAACCACTGTCCTAGGAGGTATAGATCCAAAGTAAGGAATGCCAACTTTGAGGGAAGGCTCTTTTAGTTTCACCAAGTGCATCATTGTTTGAGCTACAAACAAATCACCTACATCTACAAAAGAACATCTGCAGCGCCCAAGGTCATCACCACCCTTGATGCCCCAGGCAGGGCTTCATGAGTCAGAATGGAGCAAGATGGAATAAAAACTTGACACCAATGTTCCATGTGAAATGTTGAGGCTGGCAAGTTGTCCGCCTTCCTCTTGTTCTTGGTCCTGGGTTAAAATTTAAGCTCATTTAATTAGCACTGCCCTCCCCGTGCCTTCTACTCAATCCTGTTCAGTGTCTGCTTCCAGCTACTCCCCACCCTCTCAATCTTTTGCTCTAAAGAACAATGCCTTCCCCTCTGAGCCTAATCTTCCTTCCTGGAGTCATTGCTGCCCTGGCAACCTCCAGTGGTGGGGGTGGGGCCACCAACTCGCTCCCTGATTCTATTTCTAAACCATTGCTTCCCATCTTTCCATAAAAACGCTTTTCTTCTGAAGTCTGTGCCACACATCTATACCTCTATCAAGCCTCTTCCATAATTGTCAGCTATACGCTATGATGGCTGACAGGTAGTAGGCACTGCTTAAACACTGGCTGAATGAATGGTTAATTCTTTGAGTAAATGATTGATTGAATAAAAGCTGTGGAGGACCAAATAAGAATCCCAGTTCCCTCACAATTTCTTGATCTCCTCAGTGATACTTTCTCCTTTAATAACTTCAACCATTCTGCTCATACCCAGAACTGCTCCATGTCCTCTTATTTGACCATGACCTCTGATTTTAGCTCTCATACCCGGCCTCTAATCCCTTGATACTCTTGATTTCCCCATAGTCTTTTCCTAGCCAAGTTTCTCTCCCTAAACAGCTTAAGTCACTCTCTTAAAATGCAACCTGCACCCTCCACTCTCCTTCCTCCCTTCAGATCTACCTAATTCATTTGGATGTGGCCTTAACTTGAAGTCTGAATTATGATCTGCCTCTTTTGAATCTTGCTTGGAGTGCTGAGCATAATTGAGAACAAACATAAACTGAGTCCTGGTTCTAGTGCCCACTGTTTTTCTCTGTAGGATCTTTGACAGCTAGACCAGGCTTGTTCTAGTTCTTGATCAGTCATCTCTAGCACACTTCCCAGTCATTCTTCTCAAACCCCTCCACTACCCTGCCTCATTCACAGTGGACAACCTGCTTCTTCTTCTATCAGACACTAGAGGCCCAGTGCACAAATTTGTGCAACAGTGGGCACTGGACCGAAATCAGTTCTCTGACATACCCCGAGGGGTCCCAGATTGAGAGAGGGCACAGGCCAGGCCCAGGGACCCCACCAGTGCACAATAGAGGCTGGAGAGGGGCTCTGGAGGTTGGTCAGCTATTGAGGGACCATGAGAGGGCTCCAGGGCATGACAGGCCCATCATCTCACTCAGTCCCGATCAGCCAGACCCCAGCAGCAAGCTAATCTACTAGCTGGAGCATCTGCCCCTTGGCGGTCAGTGCACATCATAGCGAGCGGTTGAGTGACCTTAGCATATCATTAGCATATTATGCTTTGATTAATAGTTGAATGGCTGACTGGTCAACAGGACACTTAGTTATTAGGCTTTTATTATATAGGACGGACTTCCTCCACTTCCCATCTTCTCCACCTGTGAAGTGGGCTATCTCTGAAACCTGCCTAATGCCGCCTTCCAGGATTAGCACCTGTTTTTTTTATTCCAGTTCTATAGCCAGTGATCCACAGGACTCCTAACCTCAGCCACAGCTCTGGATATATTAGTCTGAAATTGATTATATCAGTCTTTCCTATGAACTGGTAAGCTTTTTGAGGACAGAGGCAATGCCCCTTAAATATATAATAAATAGTCACTCTATTTTAGAAGATATGCACTGCTATGGATTTAACCAAGCAAATAAAAAGAAGTTGAACTAAACACTGAAATGAATAAACAACTTCATTACCCCTGTATTTTTCCACATGTGCCCATATGTTTTATAACATCATCAGCAGAGGGATTAAAAAAATAAAGAACTTCAGCTGCCAAAAATTTAACTGTTTCATGAAATTAATTTTAAAATGTAGATCTTATAATAGTATAGGAGATAGGATAATTAAATTAAAAATATAGTTGTAATATGTCAAATTTAAGAAAAAAAAGCAATAATTAAGCCCATAGAAAACCAGTATAAAATTTAATAGTTCTTTACTATAAAAAATTTGTGAAAATAAAAGGTGAGGCAAAGTAAGTTTAGAGTTCATGAAATACAGAAATAATTCTTGTATTATTATTTATTTATTATTGTATTATTTTCCAAATGAACAACTATGTACCTATGTTTTAAATAAAAAAAGTTTATCATTCCTCTGTTTTTTTTAAAGTACTTACATTAAAAAAAGGCAAACAACTTTAAAATGGGAGACGGTATTGAATATCCAAAAACCTAGAATCCATCAAATCTAGCAAACATCTTTTTCTACTTTCCAGATGTTTCCTTTATGATTTCCATGTTCTTATGTGATTAGCTCTGACTCAGAAAAAAAAGGAGCTTTTCACTTTGTCAAAACCCAAAGTGTTTGACCTTCAAGGCACAAAAACAACCCCCACAATTTTTGGATAAAAATGTGGTTCTCCTGTCATTTATTCACTCAAGTAATTTGGGGGGAATTAAAAAAGTATAATCTAAAATTTTAAAGAATATTATTAGTGTTACCAGAGGCGTAACAAGAGCATCTGGCACAAATGGTATTCAATGAATAAATAAAAGAGAACCACATAGCAATTTAACAGTCAAGATTATGAATGGCTCGAAACAGTTTATATTCTTCTGACAGAGTCCTACTCTTACGACAGTTTTTTATTTCCTACTTAATCATCACTTTATGCAATCTTTCCTAATTATATTTTGGCTTACAAGTCTTATTTAGTGAACTGTGATTATTTTTCTGAGAAGGAAAATAATTTGAGATATTTTGAAATTTAAAACAAGCTCTGATATTTTCTTCAAGCTGAAGATCATCTAACTATTCAAAAGGGATGCACTGTTTTTTCCAACTAGGGCAGGCACCTTTGGGTAGATCTGATAAGATGCATTATAGCTACCACTTGGCACTCTATTGAGAAACACATTTGCCTAAAATATAACTGAGAAGTTAAGAGATTTTTAAAATGCAATATCTATTTTTTATTGGCAAGTTGTTGATACTATAAAAAGAAAACTACTTTCTCGATAAATATCCTTGAATACTACCTACCTGTCAGAAGGTGGAGCTCTAAACATAGCTGAAATACTGGCTTTTTATATGTGCACTTCACAAATGTGTGTACTGGCAATGAGGAGAATAAAGCATGAGTAAAGTCTTCAGAAAAAGGGTTCTGAAAAAATAATCCAATTCTCTCAGGAAAAATCACCCACATCTCCCAATATGTACATAGTTAACTCACACACACAAAAAATTTTAGTTCAATATATTGCCTACGATAAAAATGTAGGTATGGTAATTCAGAATGAAAGGTAAAGTATATTTAAAAGGTAAAACATATTTAAATTCAGGATCATCTACTTGAACGTAGGCAAGGTCAGTAACACTTACAAGCATCTCGGATGTAGAGTAACATGGCTATGAAGATGTAATCCACTAAGCCCAGGCCGAGGCCATCAGCGAACAAGGCGTCCCAGACCACCAGCAGGTCCTGCAGGGGGAACTCCCGCCCAAACAGCAGCCGTACCCACCGCCTAGAGAAAACAAAACCGAAATTCAGAAAGCAGTGCGTTTGAGAGAAATATAAAGAGGAATCATTTTCTCCTACAACTGTGACGAAACTATCATCTTTAATCACTTTAAGCAAATATTATATATCCAGAATACAATGAAGTAAAATCCAAGTTTTTTCAAATGAATTTTTTAATTTTATAACTAGACCATAGTCATTAAGCTTTATTCCTTCTATATGTATAAAACAAAAGTACATTTGAAAAGGGTAGAAATATTTCTTATTTAATACAAATCACATAAAAAAGGCAGAGAGAAAAATTAAATGCATAGTGGTCTGATAAATGCCTTATTTGTAAGGTTATGAGTTAAAAATTACAATTTTCAAAAATTTCATGCTCACTACTAATTTTTTGTTAGATTTTTGCAAATGGGTATATGACAAATTACTATAACCAAACAGAAAATTTCATTGTCATATTTCACTCATTTAAAAAATATTCATTTTAAAATAAAATGTGAGGGAAAAGAGCAGATATCTATGTTTTTGTCAAGCCCAGACAGTTATTTCAAATGAAACAACATGATACTTAATTTTTAACTTTACAAGAGATATGACTTATCAGTGAGGCTATCTTTCCAGGCATGGTTTTAAAAACACAGTTACCTTTATGGCGAGGAAAATGGATATGTAGGCATAAGCAGCCAATAAGAATACTGAACAAGGTCTGTATATAATTATGTATCATAAACAGTTACACTTCAGACTGTCAATAAATGCTACCTAAGCTCTTTATATCTAGTTCTTATAATAAAAATAATTTACTTTGATATGTTTGTATCAATTTACTTCTAATTTTACATAACACAGCTACAATTTCCTTACACAGCCTTTCTTTAGGAATCTAGAATTCTATGTGATTCTGGGACATAGCAAAGAATGAGAAATTCCAAATTTCTGGTACCACCAAATAGTACAGAATAGAGGAAATTGTTTAAAAATCAACTAATATATGTTACTATTTTGCAAAATTTGAAACCAAATATAACCATCTGTGGGGTTAAAGTGAGGCCAAAAAAATTCAAATACTTTCTTCAGGAATAATTACATTTAAGAAGAAATCATGGCTGTGATAATACAGGTACAATCACACATATATATAACTTTATGAGGAACCATAATAATCAAATACTTAAGTTATTTTGTTTATACTGTTAAATTAATCAACAGAATAATTAAATTATATTTTCAACTACATCTTAAATTATGTTACTCTATTTTTCAGGAAAAAAGTTTAATGTCTAATAACATTTATCTTTTTTTAAAATGTTATAGGCTGTTTAAAATTTTTATCTACCTTTCAATTCTTATTCCACTAATATGAAAAATAAAATATACTTTTTTATCTAATGTGTTTATATTTATGCAGTTTAGAAAAAAAGCATGTTATTTCTCTACACCTTTCTAATTCTTTCAAATTACAAATGCTAATGTTAACTGTTTTAAGAAATATACAAATATCTCTAAGCTAGCTAGGTGCTCTTCTTAATTACAACGAATTAACTGGTCTTGCAAAAAGCATCAGGGGAACCAGCAGAATGGACAAAGCAAAAAGTAGCTGAATTGAATTATTTGGGGCATCTGTTTAACCAGCTAACTGCCATGATATTTTGAATTTAATTAAAAAAGGTCCGCTGCTTGCATCTATAGAAGCTTATGGTGTACAAATGGTTAAAGGATCTTCAAACTGATAACCATATCTGCATTATTAAATGACTAAACACTTAGAATGTGATCATTCAAAGTTATTCAACTGAGATGACTGGAAGAAAAAATCATCAATATAAAATACTGGTGAGGATCTAATGTATAACATGGGGACTATAGTTGATGATGCTGTATTGTATAATTGAAATTTGCTGAGAGAGTAACAAATGTTCTCACAAAAAAGAACCAAAACAAAAAACACACAACCAAATAAATACATGAGGTCACGGATGTCTTCATTAATTAGATGGGAGGAATCCTCTCAATGTGCGAGTGCATCATATCACTATGATGTACACTTTAAATATCTTACAATTTTATTTGACATTTATGATACAATAAAGCTGAAAAATATAAATAAATAAGGAATTACCTGGTTCAATGAACAGGCAATTATGGCTATTTCAAAATTCAAAATTCTGATATTTAAATGATTCCTTCTGGTTCAAATCTAGATGTTAGTATAAAATTCAAGCATCAGACCAGTAAAATAGTACTATGCCCCAAACTTGCCCCTTTCATTCTTGAAGGGTATTTCAATGCTTTCCTTATTTGAATAACCCCATTTAGAACCACCATTGCTGTTCCTTGAAAGGCAATGCTTTTGCTTAGCTTTCTTTTTTCTTTTTTTTTCTTTTTTTAATATATTTTATTGATTTTGTACAGAGAGGAAAGGAGAGAGATAGAGAGTTAGAAACATTGATGAGAGAGAGTCATCGATCAGCTGCCTCTTGCACACCCACTACCGGGGATGTGCCCGCAACCAAGGTACATGCCCTTGACCGGAATCGAACCCGGGTCCCTTCAGTCCCCAAGCCGACGCTCTATCCATTGAGCCAAACCGGTCTCGGCAGCTTTCTTATGTGTAGGGGGACATTTTTTTTTTTTATTTCCCCTACTTTCATTGAAACAAAAATCACTTTTGAAAAAGTTGACATAATACTATCATTGACATCATTTAGCAAACAAACAAACAAAAAAAGGATGAAATTAAAACACACCACAAATAAGAATGCAATGCTATATTTTCTCCCCTTTCTCAAAGCTCAAACTCTTCCCATTTTCTTGTAGACAACCACACCTTTAGTTTTATCACATACAGTGCAAGAAAAAAAGTATTTTAAAGAAATAATTGATATTCCTATTATTTCTATAACAAAATGCCTGGATATTTCTCCAACTTCTCTTGCAACCTTTCTGCTGGTTGGGATTGTATTAGGTTAGCCTCAAGAATGACACCCTCACTGCCCCCACCCAAATCATACAAGCAGTAATCTCTACTGCGGCATTGTCAGGAGGGGAACTGAAAACATCTATAATATACATTAAATAAAACACATCCTCCAAACTACACAGAATGTAAGTCTTCCACACTTTTATGTTTAATGTGTATTCTATGCTGTGCTGCTTTATAAATGTTTCACATTGCTTTATTTTTGAAGTTTCACTTTGCCAAGAACATTGCTGAATAATTCTAGGGTAAGGACTAAATTCTGTGTGTGTGTGTGTGTGTGTGTGTGTGTGTGTGTGTGAGAGAGAGAGAGAGAGAGAGAGAGAGAGAGAGAGAGAGAGAGAGGAAATCCAAAATCTATTATAATAAAAGATTGTGTCTTATTTACCACTTTCCCCTCTAGCACTCAGAGCCAAGTGGCTATAGACTGAATGTTTGTGCCCCCCACAATTCATATATTGAAATCCTAACTCCCAAGGTGACGGTATTAGGAGGTGGGGGCATTTGAGAGATGATTAGGTCATGAGGATGGATCCCTCATCAATGGGATTTGTGCCCTTATAAAAGGGACCCAGAGGACTTCCCTGCCCCTTCCACCATATGAGAACACATGGAACACCAGTCTGCAATACTGAAGGGGGTCCCTCCCCAGCACCTGACCATGCTGGCACCCTGATGTCAGACTTCAGCCTTCCCAGAGCTGTGAGAAATAAATCTGTTTATAAACCACAAGTCAACCATTGTAAGTAGGTATAACTGCTGTTGAAGTAAATAATTAAAGGTAAACGGGGATAAAGGGGGGAAAAAAAAAAAGTGTAATATGCTAATTAGACCAGACAGCCTAAAAACTTTCTAGATAATCTTCCAAACAAAGTTGCAGTGATGGGGTATGAGGCAGAGGCTGTTAGTAGCGGTGAGGCAAGCAGGCAGATAGGCGAGTGGTTAGGAGCCAGCGGTCCTGGATTGAGAGAGGGTGCATACTGGGCTGAGCCCTCATTCCCAAGGTACACAGATTTTGTGCACTGAGCCTCTAGTGCTCTTTGTAAAGAGCTCTGTACATTTTGCTAAGTGCTCTATGTATTTACCAAGGTCTTGTTAAATTCACTGTAAAGCCAGCTGTCATGCTACAGAGAAGCAGTTGTGTAGTTCAATTGGAAACACAGGCATTGATCTTGTTAGTGGTGGCATGACAATAATTCAGTGAGTGCAAAAGATCCAGAAACACATAAGAGAAAAAAATTTAATTATTTGATACGTAGCATGTTTCTTTTATACAAGACTGTTTGCAAGTTGTACATATAAGTATATTAAATTAAAGCAAAATACAGTTCCTTCTTTTTTATATGCATTTATTATAGAAAAATTAAGGATAAATTCTCAAAATATTTAAAAAGTATCATATAACTAATGGAATACTTTGGGACCAACAATGACCTTATTAGTAATTTAATCATTTTTGTCCCAACTGGATTTAGTTCATACATATATTTGCCACACACAAAAAGCTATTTTTGGCTTTTTTCATTGAGCTTAAAAAGCCAAGGAAAAATTCAGTTCTTTATGGAATGAGTTACCAACAGAAATTATTTCAGTAAGCTTTTCTATTCTTAGAAAGAAAAACTTACTTTATGAAATTAGGTCTTATAAGGAAGTTGCTCCTAAAATTAACATGCTTATATCGAATTTAAAAATAATTAGCAAGAGTTTAAGTTACAGTTACGGGTAGCATTAAACTTTTTTCCTTTTAAGGATAGATTCAATTTACTTGCTTGATACTATTATCTTGCTTTATGTATGTTGCACCTACAGACTGCAATGCTTATTAATGTATACATCTTATCACTTGTGAACATACAATAATTCATAATTTACCAGATCTACTTAGAATTAAAATCTACACAAACAGAAAATACCTTCTGAAGTATTAAATTTAATTATAAACCACTCAAAGACAGGAAAAATTCCATCTTTGCACTTATATCACTATTTTCAATGTTAAACTTCTGTGTAATTAAGCTGCTGTCCCAGGGTATCAGTAGGCTCCTAGTGATATTATTGCTTGGTGAATGACCCATGGAAACTTCAAGAGAAATCTATTTTTTAAATAAAAAATGTATGAAAATGACCAATTTGACTGAGGTTTAAATAAACATAGCCTTAATCCAACACGGTTGTAGTAGAATTATACCTGCAGAAAAAAAATTACATATTAGATCTTCATGTCCTTTTTATTTTATGTTAATGACCCTTTAATAAATTTAGATATTGCCACCTTAGGAGAAACAAAGTTGTAAAGGTGTATTTAATTTAACAAGCAGTGTAAGGCACCTTAAGTAACCTGTGATCCTGAAATGATAACACTGGATAAGCATACTGGGATACAAAAGAGCAATGTTGGATTTTTGCGTAATTACATTAATTTTTCTGTTGCTTTCTGTTCACATATTTTTTAATGGAATATATTGGGGTGACATTGGTTCACAAAACCATACAGGTATCAAGTGCACAACTGAACAAAACATCTGCATCATGTTCCCATTTCCTTCCCCAAGCAAAGTCTTTCTCTCTCCTCATTTCCCCTGACACTGCCCACCTCCTCCAGCCTCCAATCCACTCTCCCTGTGGGTATTGCCACACTGTTCACACTGTTGTCTGTGTCTATGTAATGTATACACTGAGTGGCCAGATTATTATGATCTCTGAATGCTTTCGGAAGAACTTATTTCAATGAATCATGATCTGCTCATTCATAAGTGCCCTAGTTACGATACAGTGGTAATTATAGTCATAGGACCCTACAAGATTTAGAGAGCTTCCTTTGGAGGAAACTCATTAAGGCAACTATAGAGAACTAAGAACTTACAAAGAAAAATTACTTGCCACTTTTGGTCAGCTGATTTTAGGAAGACATATGAGGTCTAGAATTGTATATTGGGCTAAGGGAGAAAAGAGAAATTCAGTGAAATCTAGCTTACTGAGGGCATCATGGTATATAATATGTTCATAAATTAATCTGCTCATAAACCAACTCAAATATGAAGCACAAAACATCGCATAAAATACTTTAAATTTATTTTCATCAACAGCACTCATTTACTTTCCACATCAGCTAGCAATTTCTGTGACTGGCTTCTGGTGCCTAGAAGCTACAAATCCTGGATTGTAAAGTCTGAAGAACTTCTGAGTACAGCCTATCTCACCGTCTTTCTCACATCCTAAAAACTATGTGGGGTTATTGTTTTATTAGCTTAGAGTACTTTTTTTTTTCAAGTGTCCCTCCTCCCTCTCCCCCCCCAAAAAGAACTTCATAGTCTAACAGGGCATACATTAGATAAAATGTCCCTTCCTATCCCAGATCCTCTCCCTCTAAATCCACCTTGCTAAGGCAGCCAATGTTTTCATAACATAAAGCCTTTTTGAGGCATGCATACACCTAATTTTATGCATATAATGCAGATAACTGGTTATCTTTGTATAGGTCTTTGGGCATGTAAGAATATGATGGGAAGAAGCTAAATGCTTACTTAATTCATATTACCTCAATACTTTAGTGTGGTTTAGTACTCTGACTGCAAAGAGTAGTACTGAGTGATCTTAGGAAAAAAGAGGGAGTTAGGAACATGGTGAAACAGTAATTTTTAAAGTATGGTTTGCGGATCAGTAGCATCAGCATTACCTGGAAATTAGTTCAAACTGCAAATTCTTGGACATTACCCACCCAATACCTACTAAACTACAAATTCTGGGCAGGGCCAAGTAATTTGTATTTGAACAAGCCTGCACATTCAAGTTGTATTGATAAAACTTGCCCAACTCAAAAATCTCAAAACATGACATCCAGTCAATAAAATTCTTTAGGTTCAAAATGTGGACCCCAGCCGAAACAGGTTTGGCTCAATGGATAGAGCGTCGGCCTGTGGATTGAAAGGTCCCAGGTTCGATTCCGGTCAGGGGCATGTACCTTGGTTGGGGGCACATCCCCAGTGGGGGGGGGGGGGGGCATGCAGGAGGCAGCTGATGGATGATTCTCTCTCATCAATGTTTCTAACTCTCTATCCCTCTCTCTTCTTCTCTGTAAAAAAATCAATAAAATATATTTTTTTTAAAATGTGGACCCCAAAGTCCTGAAATTATGCTTATCAGCCATTTGGTACAAATGTTTTAGTTTGAATTGTTTATAAATATTAAGTTCAATATTAAGGTATGAGGAGACAGCAAATTTAATAGAAGGGGGGGGGGGCGGGAAAGTTGGAGGCAGGTGCCAAAGAAATGCTTCCTGACTCTGAAGGTCTGCCCTGTGCCCAGAATGGACACAAACCCCTCCAAGCATCAGTCCTGCCACTGGAAGGCAATCTCCTGCAGGGTTATAGGCTAGCATACGTTAGAACTGCAGCAAATTTATTACGCAAGACATCTTGCTTAGGTCCTGTATAAGGTCTGTAAAGATAACTTGATGATTGTTTCAGAATCACTGTTCTAAGTCTCCACTAAGCCATCCATGAACATAATGGACTTATATAACAAGTACACTTTACACAGCACTACACTGGATGTAAATAATAAGGGGATAGTCAGCGTTGACGCCCAGGATTAAATAAGCTATATTTAACAGATGTTATACCTTAATAGGCTTGATCTAAAAGTGATCCTTTTTAAATAAGTGATTTTTTATTGCCTTAATTTATGGGAGTTAGTTGGTTTTACTTTTCATCAATACTTAATGTAGAAGCACAAACATGAAAATAGAAAGTGTGATCCTTGACCTCATGAAAAACAACTAAAAAAACACACAAGTTAACTTGAAAAGCATCAGAAAGTGATTGTAAACTCAGTTTTAGAAAATGTATCACAAAAGTAGACCTTAGACTTCCAAACATAAAAATGGATAGTTCAATTCACTAATGTGGCTCCAGAAAGTAGGCCTCCAGATGCCTATGTCCAGTGAGTGTCCTGTGTTACCTCTTGCCTGCACCTTTTCTATGACTCACAGTCCCCAGATCCTAGACTAAATAGGCACTCTAGGATCTAGGAATAAACATTTCAAAGGTAAAAACTATAACCCTTCATCCTCCCACCTAGTCAATTTCCAATCTTTAATGTCTCTATTTTTGATCATAGGCCATAGACAGGAGATACAATAGGGTTGTTAGTGCTGAGGGTTCCCTTGAAGCTAGAGAAAGTGAGTTCAGTAAACATGGTTGTTTTATTCCTGCCACTTTCAGCTCCTCACCTATAAGCAGGAATAGGTCTTGTGTTGTGCTAGTCAAATAACACAGAAGGATGGAAGCACAGAGTAATTAATTTGAGGGGATAAATAATGAGCGGGGGTGTTGAGGACAATTGGGGCTAAATGACAATGGAAAGCCAGTGGGGTAAATGGACTGGAAGTCAAGCTGGAGATGGAGAGATAATAAGGAAAGGAATGGAGTCAAGTCAGAGAGTAGCATGTTTGAGATGGAAGTTTTTGAGGTGGTACAATTACTGGAAATAAAAAAGACTCCAGATGTGACCATAAGAGTAGGAAGCTGGAGGTGATGATGCAGAGAATAACTGGCAAGTGCAGGCAGATACTACCTATTTCATAAAGCATAGTGACTTTATGAGCCACCTGGAGGTTAGTGGGAATATTTCCTACTTATCATCTAAATCAGCTTTACAAATTCAAATTAATGCTAATTCTTGGAGTATGTATAGACTTTGGTGATTCACAGCAGAAGCAACATTTATCGAAGACACTTGTTTTGAATACTTTATATGTCTCCATTTTACAGATGAAGCAGTTGCAACTTGAAGATGGTTAAGTAACTTGCCCAAGTTTAAAAAAACTACGAAAATGCTGGGGTCAGGATTAAAACTGCCTGCTCATGAAACCAAAGACTTCCTATTTTGTAAATGGCACCTTTAAAGAAAGCCTAAGTCTTTTTAAATATAACCTCACTGACAAGAGGAAGTATACCTTTCTCATTTCAAGGATTGTGGGATATGGCCACTCACTTTAAGATCTAGCCAAATCCAAACACTGAGTAAGTCACCTTTTGATATAAATCTTCAACATGAATGATTTTCGGAGTTCCAAAGAATTACAAAGAAAAGAGTCAGATACAGGGACAATTGCCCTTCTTTTATTTTCCTCAAACTCTTCTGAGACTCATATTAAATTGGGTACTTGAGGTTGGTAATTTTAAATTTCTAATTCTGTCCAAACTAATCTGACTTTGTGATTTTAAAGCAAACTTTTTTAGGGGGTGGGGGGGGGGGTCTACAGATAAAGCACAGATAAGCCAGTCAGCTTAGAAATAATACTAAAACCTTTAATTATCCATGTATCCTTTTAATCAAAATGAGATGACAAAGATTTAAATTTAGTCTAAGCCTTAAAATCTGAGTGCATATACCCAAAGATAAGATAAGCAATTATTTCTTATATGATCATTTAAAAAATAGTAAATATTAATTTTGTTAATTATTTTAATGATTATATTACTAAAGACATCTTGGTAAGTTATGATCTTATCTGACATGGACCCTAAGAAAGTCTTTTTCTGTCAAAAAGTGAAAGGTAATAATCAAATATGGCTGTTACTAAAGTACAGATAACTATTAACAGGAGATATAAGGTTTAAAGATCACAACATGCATATTTTATAGACAATATCCATGAATTGATATTTCCATAATGCTGGGAACTTGTGCCGATCCATTCACTATCTCATTGGCTCTTTCTAGTGGCCAGGACAGCAGTGTAACAAATGACTCCAAATTACAGTGAGAAGGGCCTCCCTAGGACTCCACCTAGCAGAGCCATGACTTTCAAATGGAGGAAACATGAAACCATTCCTAGGTGATAATTGTTCTACCTTACCAGCAAAAGATATTTGTAATGCCTACTTGCACATGTAATTGTTTCAAAGACAAAGACGGAAGAAAACAAATTAACTAGGCATGGGTCCTGCCTGCTGGAGTTAAGAATACAATGACCTATGCGCTAAGAAGTCTACACAGAATTCAGTGTGAATTTTAAAGAGTATCAAGTTGTGCAGATGGATTTCAGCTATTATGTTGGAGAATTTAAGTGATGATTTCCCCCAAAGACAAAGAGCTGAAGTGTTACCTAGACAGAAGAAACAAAATGCATATTCATATTTCCTGGAGGTCTTATTTTGGCATAATCAACTTCTAAGAAGAGTCTTACAGGCTGGTAATAAAATGCTCAAATAAGTATTACAACAAAATAAAGTTCATGCTGAGTTCTAGTTTCCTATGCCCTTAGTCCTGTGCTGCTGATCATTATATTTTACAGATATAAATCACCTGCATCTTCACTGAGCTTCAGCAACACAGAGCCACCATTTTTCAAAGCTGACAATGTTGTCAGGCTTGTGGCTCATAGTGTATGCACATTAACGTATTTAATCCCCTTAACAGAGAATGAAGGGTTATTATTCTCATTTTACATTTGAGGAAACTATGGCTCAGAGAAGTTATAATACTTGCCAAATATAGCTAGTAAGATATAGAGAGAGGAGATTGAAGCCTAATGTATGTGTTTGGGCTTAGCCACTATGCCAAGTGCTTTGTAATTACTTATTTGATGAGTAGAAAGTAAGGTCTGTAAAACAGAGGAAAGAATTTAGAAACAGGAAAGCTATATGCTTCTCCTTTTATGAAAATAATTATACTATGTTACTTTTTCAGTTTGAACTGCATTTGGTTGCAAGTAAGAAAAAAAAAAACCACACACACCTAAACAGTGTCTTAAATATGAAGTTTATTTTTGTCTCACACAACCAGAAGCTTTGTTTCTGCAGATTAAAGATGTCAGGGCTGAAGCTTCTAAAATTCTCTGGCATTCTTTCATAGATGCAAAATGGCTCTGCATCTACAGTGATAAGAAGAAAGGCTGGGAGCCTAAGTCAAGGAATCAAATTTTTGGTATAGCCCCCCAGCAGCTGACTGGAGATTAAATATGATTTATTAATGGTTAGAACTGTGGCACAATGTACAACTGAAAGTGGTATAGTGTCACTCCAAAAACAACAACAAAAAAGCCCAATGAACTCTAAATCAGAGTTATTTTAGTAAGTAAGAAAGGGCAAATGGATATTAGGTGGGTATATTTAACAGGAAAATATTTGGGAATAGTTGAGTTTCATTACAAGTGATGTAAGAGGCATCACATATATTATAAGTAACTTTGCAAGAGAGAAGGTATATTTAATTATTTTAGTCTTATAGTACCAAGAACCTATCCCGGTTTTATTCCTTCCTAAACAAACTTGATGTAATTCAGTCCTGCTTGTTTCCCCAACATTATTCAAAAGGAAGTTGATAGCTAGAGGTCAGTGTTTCTCAAAAGCAGAATTATCTGGAGTGTTTTTAAAAACATAGATGGCTGGCCCCACCCTTAGAGTTTCAGACTCCGTGGATCTGAGGTGTGGCCCAAGAACTTCCATTTCTAACAAGTGCCCAGGAGATGTTGACGCTGCTGGCCCAAAAGCCACCCTTAGGAACCACTACTCTAATGAAGACCCCAATTAGTCTAAGGTATATAGGAGATGATGGTCTCCTTGAGAGCTGTTCTTGGTCTGGGGTGGGCACATGATCTAATTTGGCCTATTGGATTGACAAAAAAACTATTGTTTTGTATTTGATAAAAGGTTTCATTCTCTTTCTCCATCTGGCATAGTACAAATATTTTGTGATTATAAAGATATAAGCCCTAAGAAGCCAACGATGAAGTTAATATAGAAAAGATACAGAAAAAAACATATCCTTAGTTGCGGTCCTTGAGTTCCAGTCCCTCTAGACTTCAGCTATGTGAACTAAGTTCCTTAATGCTTGAGGCAGACAAGGTAGGGTTTCCTGTGGTATGTATCCAAAAACATCCTAATGACACAAAGGATAAACTGAAAGTTTAAATGAAAAATATAATTATACTTTATTTAATGAGGAAAGTAAATAAATAAAATCTACATATAACCCAAACTTCATTCTAGACATTGGTTTAAAATTTTCCTCTACACCTTTTTTTTTTTTTATAATAACTGATAATGAGTACCAAAATAGTTTCATTTTTTTCCCAACCAGCCTCTAGCCAATGAGCAGAAAAAAGACAAAATAGGATAAAGTAAAAGGTCTAAGTCATTTCATCCACAAAGTGAATAAATAACCATCAATTAAGTTGATTAAAAGATAAAAATTCCATTTTCTTGCTTTCTAACTTCTAACTTCCAAATTCCCTAAAATGTCTCTACTCTGTGCCTCTCACTCCATCCCTACAGAGGCAAAGGAAGGGAGGAAAAGAGACAACTCGTTTTAATATAAGAAACTGAGTAACACAGTGGTTTTAAATTTTATGGAGTTCAGGGATCAATAAAGCAACCATTTCTGGCTGAGGTAATTTTAAAGTTATAATAAAATACTATTTTTATTAGTTATTTTTATTTGGGGAATTTTTTGAAATACTTTTTAACCAAAGACACCAGTGAATCTAAAAATTTAAAGAAATATTGATCTCTAGTTGAAGAACGCAATGGGATTAAAAAAGCAAGGGTAACAAAATTTAAGTTGGCACAGAGTTCAAAACTATGAATACTTATATATCACTTAGAACAGGGGTGGGGAACATCCAGCCCACAGGCCATATAAGGCCCGGGAAATCATTTGGTCTGGCCCTGTCAAGGCATTAAGGGTGAGTTAATTAAATGTTTGACCAAATGTAGCAGGCTCATTTTTAAGTACATAATCTTGATGGTATTTGAATAATATTATAAATATCCAAATGGCCCTTGGCAGAATAAAGGTTCCCCACCCCTAACTTAGATATGAAAATAATCAGACAAGCTGTTTAACAACAGACACCTACAACAGCCATTCCCATCATCTATTTGCCTAAATGCTTCTGCACCACCAAGTTGCTGATTACCATTCATCTCCTATCTTTCCAGTTCAGTCACTTCCTCACAGAGCAAAGCAAGCAGGAAGCCCTCTTATTAGAGCACTGTGCCAAACACAAATGAATTCTTGTTCCGCCATAAAGATGAAGAAAAGGATATTAGCTTATAAAGGACTGAAGTGAGTATATTTCAATATTAGCAACATGAAAATATAAGTTTCAATTGAGATATTAAAAATTGTAATATTTACTTCATCCATAATTGAAAGATATGTTCATAATAATTCATTTTGGGAGCACTACTATATAGTATTTGCCTGAAACAAATTATGCAAATACTTACATCTTATAATTTATTCAATTGCTTTCTAATTCCTCATTTTCTTAACTAAATTAGCTAAAACGGGAAATATATGACCAAAAAATTAATGTCCATCATCCAAATTAGTGTACAATGAATACATTTTTCAAACTAAGAGATCCAAGATGGGCAGATCTCTATTCTTGCCTTAAAGGAATACTGCCTATTTAAATAGATACACGGGGGCTTTGGTGATTTCTTTTTGATACTTATGTCCCTATAGAAGCTCACACAGTACACCAATGGCAAGCAGTTAATTCATTAATTAACCAAAATATTTTTGAGGAGAAGATAGCACTAAGCAGTACAGTATTGAATGTGCAGTTGTGGTTGTTTGAGGTCCCTCTCTGCAAACTGTGTGGTGGAGACAAGCAATGCCTATGCTGTTTCTAATTATTCCAATTATCATGGCACACTATGAAAACTTGATTAATAACACTGAAGATATTGTTGTGGCAATTAGCCATATGGTAGTGGGACTTTATTCTGTCACGATTTAGCCATTAGCATCTACTTATGTTTGTCAGAACAGTGCATCCGTGACAAGTTGAAGTTCTGCTCACCTTGCTGAGTCCCCTGTGAGCAACACTAGAGAACTGTTTATTCCTGGGAGCCTCTTGCCTGAGTAAATTTTTCATGTGGCATCCGGTCTAACTGGGGACAAATGTCAAATGGCTTATGTGACGACCCATCAAGCTAAGCTTTCTCTGAAAAACCACTTAGTGACTTGTGTGTCAAAACAAACTACTTGAAGGAAAGAATTTGACCAGTAATAACTGGTCATCTATGCTGCACCACATTTTTCCATGGTGTGTAATTCAGAGAAATGAATCTTCATGTATTGACATGTAGAAATCTGTAAATGATATTTCAAAAGATATATGTATACACACACCATGTAGCAGAATATTTCCACCTACAATATTTTGCATGACATTTGCATTGAAGTTAAGAGAACTGAGGAAAGCACATGCATGGCCAAATGGGAAGTACAGGCGAAGTCTGTCACAAAGAGCAGTCGACACCTCCTGGACACCTCCTGGAGACTTAGGAGCACTGTCGTTTGGAGTCTCCACACTTCCCAGAAGAGCTGAAGGAGCAGTGGGATTAGAAAGAGGGGACAGATGGAGTCTGGAGCGAGTGACAGAGAGGAACCAGCTACCTTTCCCAGTGATCTAAACCATTTCATCTAATTCTCAAGTATTTGTAAAGTACAGCTGTATGTCAGTAACCCATAACTGCAGCGCATGCCCTGCTGTTTCTTGGCCATCACCCACCACTGGGTCAACTCCTTATAAAGAAACTCCTGAGCTGCAGGCACTGGCCTCTGCCATTTGTAAGTTTCAGAAAAATGTCACATTAGTATTTACAGACTTCCATTGTTTTGCAGAGTGCATATATTAAATTTAATTTTAGAAAAATTTTAGTTGCACATTTTCTAAAATTTAATTTTAGAAAATGTGCAAATAAATATTTTCTCTTAGAAAACTATTTTCCTAGAAAACATTTTGTCTTAAGTCATAATAATTCCGGCTCACATTTGTATGAGTGATTACTATGTTAAGGGCTTTACGTATAGCATTTCATGTAATTCTTAGCTCTTTAAAGGTATGTGCCCATTTGACAGGTGAGAAGCTGCAGGTTAGAGATGCAAGTTATTTTTCTAAAGCACAAAGAGTAAGTGGTGTAATTGGGTTCAATTTCAGGCAAGCTGACTCGTATTCTTAATCAGTTTTATAGTGCCTTCTTATAAAAGGAATATAAATGTAGTAAACCTTGTCTGGCCAGTGTGGCTCAGTGATTGAGTGTTGACCCATGAACCAAGAGGTCAGGGCATATGCCCAGGTTATATGAGCTTGGTTCCCAGTAGGAGGCATGTAGGAGGCAGCCAATCGATGATGTTTCTCTCTTATCATTAATATTTCTATCTCTCCCTTCCTCTCTCTAAAATTCAATAAAAATATATTTTTAAAAATATACAGTAAAATCTTTAAATCTGTAGAGTATTGGGAAAATTATTAGTAGAATATTACAAATAATTCTAAAATAAATACTCAAGCTGAAAATTATAGTAAAAAATCAAAATAGACTACTGTAACAGTACAGAGATCTGAACAGGCAACCAACTTAGTTCACCTGACACAGAACTCATCATTGTACTCCTCTCCCTCCCCAACCTCTCTCTCCTCCTTCATCTGGGAGTGGAGTTAAAGGCTCTTAGCCCTTACACCCTCCCTCTCCTGTCTCCAATCCTTGAATGTCAAGATATATCACTGTCTAAGTTGTAAGTTATCCTTCCCTCTGAAACTCTACCACCAAAGACCTTATCTTACCCGCCTCTCACTCCACCAGTTTTCTAACCTGCCTCTGGGCTGCTATCCTATACAGGCCCATTCTGCTGCCAGACAGATCTTTCTAAAAGGTAAATCTGGCAATTCTGTCCTGCATTGCTCATATGATGAACACTTTAGAATGGCATCTAAAATCCTGTCTGGTGCCACTCATTTATGGATACTTCCCCATATGCAGTTCTAGTTTTAGTCTTTCCTAACTGCACACTACAAAGTCATGTTCTCCTCACAAGACAAAAAATGCTCAGCCTCTTCACTAGGTATGGGGAACTCCTTCAAAAACCTCTATCAAGTATCTCTTCTTGCTGGACCCCCATCCTGTCTGCCATGAAGCACAGATAGCCATTCTTCTGAACTCCCAGTAAAACTACCTTCATGACCTTCATACCTTCCTCTGCAAATCATTCAGATTCACATGCCTTTTATTTACAGGACTAAGTTCTATATGCCACGATGAGTTCCTTGAGGTATATTTCTAGTTAGCACCAGCACCACACAATAAGTGCTAAATTAAATGGAAATGTTTCCCATAAACTTAAAATAATTGGTTTTATGTATTTTTCTACATAATTAGTTAATGTCAAGATTGACAACATAAAATTAATTTTTTCTTATTATAAAAGTAATCTGAATTTGTCTCTGAAAAGCTAGAAAATAAAAACATAGCAAAATGAAGAAAATAATGATACCCATAATTTCATAGCCCCGGAACAATTGAATTACAGCTTTCCAATTCTATTTCCATGCACATATAAAATATAAGCACATTCATTTTATAATAAGAATATTTTCATATGTGTATTCTGCTATAATCTTTTTTCTATGTCAATAAATACCGTATGTATCTCTAAAGAGTGATTTAAAGTGGCTGTTGTATCATTCCATTATATGGACATACAATTATCCATTGAACTATTTTTAAGCATTTAAACTTACAGAGTTTGTCAGTATCATAAATAAATATTGTAAAAAAAAAAGCTTTAGAGCAATATCTATGTATATCTTTAATTACTCTCTATTTGTGACAACATAAATAGACCTAGAAGATATTATGCTAAGTGAAATAAGTATGACAGAGAAAGACAAATACTGTAATGATTTCACTTATATGTGGAATATAAAAAAAATAAAACAAATGACCAAAAAAGAAAACAGAAACAACTCACAGACACAGAGAAAAAACTGATGGTTACAAATGGGAGGGGGCTGAGGTCTGGGGGAAAAAGGCAAAGGGGGTTAAGTACAAACTGTCAGTTACAGAATAAATCACGGGGATGTAATGTACAGCACAGGGACTATAGTCCATAAGATCACAGTAACTATGTCTGGTGTTAGATGGTTACTAGATTTACTCTGCAATATGATGTTAGTTTCATGTGTACAACATGGTGATTAGACAATTATATACCTGCAAACTAATGTAATATTGTATGTTAACTATAAATTTTAAAAAATTTTTAAATGTCACAATCCAAATCCTTCTTACCATTTTAAAAAAACCTAAGAAAGTCTAAGCTCAGAATTCTTTTTAGACTTTAGATTTAAACCTTAATTATCCCTCAGGTGTAGCCCCTTTCACACTTATAATATCACTTTGAACTCTAACTTCTCCTCAGGGGAAGAGAGAAATAAAATTTAAATTTAAAAATCATTAATCAAATTTCATATTTCCATATTGGATTTATTCCAAAATCAAGTAAGTCAGGCCAATAAAATAATTCCTCCTATAACTGCTATAGCATTGTGCATTTGTTGAAAACCCCCTTGGAACTATCACAGCCCCATAGAATTCATCTCCATATAAAAGAGTGACACTGCTTAACTATATGCCTTCACCATCAATCTTTCACCCAATCCCCTGCCTGCTAATATACTGAGCAAGTGAATCTCTATTTTTAATGTGCATGAAAGTCTCCAGAGAATGCTGTTAAAGAATGGATTCTTAGTCAGTGGGCTAGCAGGCGTGGGACCTGCAGTTCTGCACTCTCACCAAGCTTCCAGGGGAGGCAGTGCTGTTGGTCTATGGACCACACTTTGAGTAGCAAGGGACACAGAAATGCCTTTTAAACAAAACTGCCTACAATTACCATTGGTTCTTGTTCACCTTTAGTAAAACTCTGCCTGGTTGTTTTCTGATTTTACTTACTACTCTTCACTTTAGACTCGGTGTCATTTTGCAGGTCAAGCTACAGCTACTGGCAACCACAGCTAATCATTCCAGCTGCAGGTGTAAAGCAACAAGTCCTAGTGATCCCTCATCAGACATTGGGGTACATGACTCATTCCAAAGATTCTGCCTGTTATTCCTGGATTCACCAGGCTGGCACTGAAAGATACCTCCTCTCTTCATCCTAAGTAAACTGTGCATTAATAGCTTTGAAATAAGTTTAAAATTAAAAGGTGGGATAAAATACTAATCATCAAATACTAGGGTTCCCAAATTATAGACCGAAACATTTGGTTAGTAGAAATATGATAGTGGCAGGCCCAGTAACTTGGAATTTGCCTGAAAACTCTATCATTACCTTGCAAAATGGATAGAAAAAGAAAGCATATTAAAACAGAGAAAGAAAAAAAAGAGGAGGTAAAAGTAGTGGTGGACTAACCAAGAAGGGTTGGAAACAAGATGAGCTGGATCTCCTGGAAATCATTTGAAGCTGAAAGTTGACTGCTTTCTTTTGGGTTTTGTATATACATCAGGGATTCATTAACATGCGTTTATTTTTGCTTCAATTACTTTATCATTATATATATCAGTGGCTCACAGAATCGCTTGCAGAGCTTATGAAAACAGATTCCTGGACCTGCTTACACTTTCTGATTCAGTAGGGGCCAAGGAATCTGCATTTCTAACCACAACCTTCAATATGCTGCTGGTCCAGAAGCTGCACTCAAGGACCACAGTATATGCCATTCTGAAGAACTTCTGTGTATTTTTCTTTTACTTAAAACAAGTAATTGTTATTTTTAAAATATCTGTGCTTTAATTTCAATGATACTGCACATTTTCCATGTGAATTTTTTTTAATCCAAGGTTATTTTTTCCATTGATTTTAGAGAGAGTGGGAGGGAGGTGGGGAGGGAAAAGAAAGAGAGAGAGAGAGAGAGAGAGAGAGAGCGAGAGAGAGAGAGAGAGAGAGAGAGAGAGAGAGAGAGAGAAAGTGAAAGTGCTACATCAATTAGTTTGCTACACATACCCCCGATGGAGCCAGAAACCTGCAACCCAAGTGCATGCTCTTGACAGGGAATTGAACCCAAGACCATTTGCTGTACAGGTTGATGCTCTAACTACTGAGGCACACCAGCCAGGGCTTTAATGTAAATTTTCAAGTCACATTTTTTACAGTATGGTGATTATAACTTTTAAGCTAGTACAAAATACAAGTGAAAAAAGCGTACAGTGTGGTTTTGTTTGAGTGATACACAGTGGTGGTGAAAAACTTTCGAGAGATTGGGGTTCCTAAAAATAAATGAGGGCAGGATGATAATCAGCAGAGAGCTGAGAGGTTCCCCAATGAAAATTATTGTTTTGTCCTTTCCCGTAAATTCTTAATGTCTTCAGCTGCAGAATAGCTCATTTCTGAGGTTCTTTTTGGCCTCATGAGTTAATCACACCAGGAGGAGTCACTTTAACTCACATGCCTTTAGGAGTAATGATACGTTTAAATGATTAAACAATCAGAAAAAAATGCATATCTCTCTAATGAAAGCAGTTAGCACACAGACCCATGGTTTATATGAGTATCACAAGTCATTTGTAAATAACATGTTCATTCCAGATATGTAAAGAGTTCTGTCATGCCCTGTGAAGTAAATTATATTTTATTGGTGCCTGGGTGTTTCATAACTTTTATTTATTTGCTGCAAGAGTGGAGAATTAAGATAGAGTAGTTTATTTCACCAAAAGACTGACAAATGGCTCATTAGACACTTATGGAGCTGGAGCTAATTGTTCGATTTTTTTGTTGTTGTTGTATTAATTGTCACTGCTTGCTTATCGTGCCTGGTGGTCATCGGTGCCCATTTCTCACACTATCCCTCAGACTACCCTTGAAAATAACACTTTTTAAAAAAAGAGAAGAAAACAGAACTTAAAATGTAATTTGGGTTGGAGGAGTGCATGGGAGGGATGACAAAGGATTAAAGTGATGGCCTTTCCCCACAGGGCCCCCAATAACCATCAATCCCAAACAGCAGTCACTTCACATCACCTAACAGCTTGAGTCACAGAGAGTCAAAGAGCTGCTTTTTGTTATTCAGATTCAATATCATTTACATTGATACTTTTTTTTTATTTTGCCAGAGACATAAGGTCAGAATTGATTGAATATGTACTACCTGCATATAATGATTTCTCGTTTTTTACAATCATGTGCTAACGCTGCACAGTAATGGCCTATGGATGAAGAGACAGATGTACTACCATCATTCGCTACACATTTGCATTAACAAATCATCATTTAATTGAAGCCCATCCAACAAGTTTATGCTACTTAAATAAAGTTCCTTTCAATAAAAGATGCCACGATGACACATGGTTGCTAACTACGAGGAATAATTTTTTTCAAAAAATTATATTTATGTCAAAGGCTTAGGTGTGCATCACACAACCATTTATTAATTTTAATTTTGCTTGGAATAAACAACCTGACAAATGGCATTTCAATCCAGGCTACTATGGAGCAGGATCATTCCCGTTTAAATAGAACAGTAACACCACAGTCTCTGCACGGTGGGTTTCACCTCCTATCCTCTTCCCAAACATATTAAAGAGCTGACTTACATAAAAGCTATGTAATAGGCATATATTATTAATCATGTCAAAGCTTTAACATTAATATAAACCTAAAATCCTGCTCCTATCAGGGAGAACTATTATCTTTAAAATATTTAGTTTCCTGTGTTAATAGTTAGAAAATTACACAATAGACTCAAAATTTCTATGCTTCTTTTAAAAAAGCAGGGGAGGGTTGCTGTGCAAATACTGATTCTCATCTTGGTTTCACAAACATGTTTGTCACTTATGCCTCTTTTAGGAACATTCTGATTGCATTTACCACATTACCTAGTGCTTATCTTCAGTAGGGAGAAAACAAAAGGAGAATGGGGGAGTGGGGAGGGACACACGACCCATAACTAGCATTACCTCTCACTTATAAAATGTCTCATTGTCTTAAAATCAAGAGTGCTTAAATAGGGTAAGGACATTTTCTCCCACTCCTTTCCAAGTCCTTATGTGCAAGTGGTGTTTCTTTGTTCATGCTAAAGGTAAGGACACGCACTTAAAGTCAAGTTCTACCTATTGACAGCCTAAATGCAGAGCATTATGTACTTTGTGGACAGATAAAGTATACACACATCTATTCACATATGTGTACAGACCTACAGGTGAGAGTGAAAGGTGTTATGAGGGCATTATTCTGACAGCTTTTAAGCTGACAAAACATTGTCCTTAATGCATGTTTTATTTTCTCCAAATAAAAATTACCTTTTATTTCCCCTGGGTTTATGTACCTTAACGATATGTAAAAATGTTTTATTTAAACTGGCAACTGAAATCTCTGAATTGTTCAAATAAACCTTCTAATTGTTTTCTAAACTGCATTATTTTAAAATGAGAGCAAGACTAGAGGAAAATAGGAAGAAAAATTTTAATCTATACCTCAGTAGGTTGCTTAGGGTTCCTTTTACAGTTCCTTTTACTGTAGAGACAGGTGAAATTTCACCTTAGTATAGGATTCCAACTAAATTATGGCATACAGAAATGTGTCATAAATCAACTTCAAATGCTGGACAAAAGATAAATAACAGAAGATTTATATTCTGACATACAGAACACTCTCTAACTACAATACAATGAAAAGAAAAAAAATCCTACTGTGCTACTCCAGCGCTGCTGCTTCTTGCCCTTTTTATATGTTAACTCGGAATGGTAATTATGAATCCTGCAAGTTGACTTCTGTTTTCCAGAACTATGAGTTGTACGTAAAACGTGCTTTTTCATGGAAACAATTACCATTAATCAAAACACTGAGCGCTAATACCACTCAAGTCCAACCCACCGCTGTGCCCAGCAATATATCAACCTGTCTGTTGTCAAACACACTAAACAAACTTAAACAGACTGTTTTCACTACAAATAACAGGAAAAAATGCTTGCTAAGTAATTTCTAAATTCAAATTGCTATCTCCGTAATCCATTCTGTCACTGGGTTTTAATTTTAAGTATCAATCACCGTCCAACACAGACAGATCACTATTCGGCTCTGAAAGAAAGAGAAGCAGTGGCACTGATGAATGGAGCTGCCTGCAGAAGACTAGGTGGGACAACGGATTCTGCTAACCTCTGATAATTTAGAACAGGAAAACACGCAACATGTAATACATTTCACTTTTTTAGGGGTTTGTAATGCTTCACTTCCCAGGATGGACTATTAGCATAAGAAAAGAACGTCTGATTGTACATTTCACTTTTTTAGGGGTTTGTAATGCTTCATTTCCCAGCAGGGACGATTAGCATAAGAAAAGAACATTTGATGGCTCTACAGGAGTCAGAAATAACAAAACTATTTCATATACCAAGTATGCAAGGCCCATAACTCTATTATTTTCTATTTACTTTAATTTTGAAATCAGTCTTCAAGAAAATGACATGAGAAGTTTTCTATGAAGATGAAAACCACTTCACCTCTGTTCACATAAGCATCCGACATGTATATCACCAGCAAGTTCAATACACAACTATCTGTATGCAAAGCTGTCATCTATAACTGTGGTAATTAAGTAATTGCCTTGAAAAACCTTTGGTTTTATCACTATACCTTATACTTTCCCTATTTTACTCTAATTCTCCTCCGTTAGTCATTCAACCAAAAGATAAGACCCTCATCCCAGAGACAAAGGCCAACTATTTTATAAATCAGGAA